>NC_051254.2:41814662-42479662 GCF_015237465.2 Chelonia mydas | reverse complement strand
TTGCCCCTTTAACGCCAGCGCCCCCTGCTGTCCCCGCCCCGCCGTTTCTCTGCCTCACTTGACATCTGCCTCTCTCCTTTCCTGTCTTTCAGGCCCCAGCGGGACTGAGGCCTCCGCTCCCCAGGTGCTGCGTCCACACGGCACTGACCCACTTTGTTTACAGCTTGGCTTGTTTACCATACATAACGTAGGCCCTACAGGAAGGTTCTGACTGGGCAGGATTTGTGGGGGATCCCTCCCCTGTCTCCTCCCCTTTGGCGAAGCCTTAAGGTGCTTTGCACGGCCTCCTCCTGTCGTTGTTTACAGGTTGGTTTGTTTGGGATACATAAGGTAGGACCTACCCTATTTTTCCCAGCAGACAGGATGAGAGAGGGACCAGTTCCCATGGAACTTGTCCCACTGGACCCAGCCCCCCGTCTGTTTGATGATGCAATCAATGAAAAATATCCCCTTTCGTTGACGTTTGGGTTTGTTTACAATAAAAAAGTGTAGGACCTACAATATTGTAGCCAGGGCGTCATAATATAAGAGCCCCCTCTCCCCCCCCCCACTGCCATTGGGAGAGGCAGAAAACGTCCTTTGGGGCTAGTACGGGTGGTGTTTACACTCGGGTTTCTGTACAGTACACAGGGGGGGACCGACGCCGTTCTTCTTGGCAGTCCCGCAGAGCAGGCCCCGGGTTGCCACGAGCAGGAGCCCCACGCCTCTCCCTGATAGTCCACCACTGGGACCAGCGAAGACTAGGTTCCCTCTGTTTACAGTTTCTCTTGTTTACACCACGTAGGACCTACAATATTGTTCTCCATGGACTGTAATGGAGGGGGACTGGTTCCTCATGGGAAATGCCCCTGATCTACTTCTATCAATGGGAGAAGGGGGGGGGGGGGAATGATTCACCACTCGTGCACGTTTTGTTTATGCTTTGGTTTGTTTACAGTACATAATGTAGGACCTACTATAATGTTTGTGGATCGTGTCTGATTCTCCTCAGCAACAGTTTCCTCGGCCCTATTCCCTCCCTCCCTCCTGTTGTTTCAAGCCCTAGAAAATTTCATTTGCAGTCAACGCCCACTTTATTTACACCTTGCTTTGTTTATGACACATAATGTAGGACCTACGCCATGAGTCTGAGGGGACCCCTCCTCCTGTCTGTGGCCATTTGAACCAGCGGAAAACTTCATAGCGGGCCCAGCCCCACTTGGGTGGGGCTTGTTTACCATACATAATGTAGGACCTACAATATTGTCAACCCAGTTCTCCCCCACTCCCACCAGGACCAGCGAATTAACTGCAGGGAGGGCCGGGTGTCAAAGGGAGTCTCCAGGAAAGGGGGCGTCTTTGCCCCAGAGGCACCCGTGCTCAGCCGTGGCCGGTGGCCAGTTTGGAGTAGATGGTGGCCGGGCTGGTTTCCGACATGGCCCCGGCCCCGTGGGGCGCCGGGAAGTGCAGGGTGGAGTATTGGATCCCCTCGGGGCCCTGCGGAGAGCGGGCAGGACACAGCGGGCGTTAGAGGCGCGTTACGGCCCCGGGGGGCGAGCGACCCCCTGAGCCAGCTGGCGGCAGAGCGCCCCCTAGTGAGCGCCCCGTGGCACAGCGCCCCCTGGGGGTCGCAGTGCAACCAGCCCTGACTGCCCGGGGAGAGCCCCCTGCTGAGCCCCCATCCAGCACCCCCTGCTGAGACCCCCAGCCCTGCTCCCCGCCCCCTACCGACCCGCAGCCCTGCTCCCCCTGCTGCCCCCCTGCCAAGCCCCTGTCCTGCTCCCAGCGCCCCCTGCTGAGCCCCCCACCCTGACTGCCAGGGGAGATCCCCCTGCTGAGCCCCCCAACCCTGCTCCCTGCAGCCCAGCGCCCCCTGCTGCCCCCCTGCCAAGCCCCTGTCCTGCTCCCAGCGCCCCCTGCTGAGCCCCCCACCCTGACTGCCAGGGGAGAGCCCCCTGCTGAGCCCCCCAACCCTGCTCCCCGCAGCCCAGCGCCCCCTGCTGCCCCAGGCCGAGCCCCTGTCCTGCTCCCAGCGCCCCCTGCTGAGCCCCCGCCCAGCACCCCCTGCTGAGACCTCCAGCCCTGCTGCCCCAGGCCAAGCCCCCTGCTGAGACCTCCAGCCCTGCTGCCCCAGGCCAAGTCCCCGTCCTGCTCCCAGCGCCCCCGCTGAGCCCCCACCCTGAGTGCCCGGGGAGAGCCCCCTGCTGAGCCCCCATCCAGCACCCCCTGCTGAGACCCCCAGCCCTGCTCCCTGCCCCCTACCGACCCGCAGCCCTGCTCCCCCTGCTGCCCCCCTGCCAAGCCCCTGTCCTGCTCCCAGCACCCCCTGCTGAGACCTCCAGCCCTGCTGCCCCAGGCCAAGCCCCCTGCTGAGACCCCCAGCCCTGCTCCCCGCAGCCCAGCGCCCCCTGCTGCCCCAGGCCAAGTCCCCGTCCTGCTCCCAGCGCCCCCGCTGAGCCCCCACCCTGAGTGCCCGGGGAGAGCCCCCTGCTGAGCCCCCATCCAGCACCCCCTGCTGAGACCCCCAGCCCTGCTCCCCGGAGCCCAGCGCCCGCTGCTGCCCCCCGCCCCCTACCGACCCCCAGCCCTGCTCCCCCTGCTGCCCCCCTGCCAAGCCCCTGTCCTGCTCCCAGCGCCCCCTGCTGAGACCCCCAGCCCTGCTCCCCGCAGCCCAGCACCCCCTGCTGCCCCAGGCCGAGCCCCCGTCCTGCTCCCAGCGCCCCCGCTGAGCCCCCCACCCTGACTGCCAGGGGAGTTACCTCATCAACAGGGTGGGGGTCAGAGGACGGCGGCTTCTGCTCGGCTCCGCCAGCCTCCGTGGGGCCAGGATGCTCAACTGGGAAGGGAGAGAGAAAGCGAAAGATGACGGAGCCCAGGGTTTGGGTCATTCAGCCCCCCGCCCTGCAGCCGGATGGGAGCCAGTGCCCCCTAGAGGGGCCAGGCCCCCGCCCCATTCCCTGCCCTGATGCCAGATGGGAGTGTGACGAAGGGGGGTTTTATTCAGCTCGTTATTTTGCACGCGAGTCTCCCTGTCCTAGACTAATCCGGTGTGTGCCTCAGTTTCCCTGTGTGCTGCACCGATACTTTGGGGGTAGGAATTGGGGGGGTGAGCTTTGCTGGGGCCCGGGGGCAGGTGAGGCCGCCCAGCTGTCTGCACCTGTGTGACCTGGGACCCAGGAGGGGGGTGCGACCGGGTGACAGCTTTCGCCCAGGAAGGGAGACAAGGAGAAGGAGGAGGAGCAAAGGGGGGCGTCGGAGGTGGGGCGGCTGGAGGCTGGGGGTCTGCGTGGGTGGGCTGGACGGGGGGGATCCCGGGCATCTGGCCCAGGACTCCCCAAGACGGACGTGGCTGAAAGTCCCTGATTTCTGTGCTAACCAGCTCTGCCCTGCGCCGTGTTCCTGTCGCCGACGAAACCTTCTGTGCTCCCGGGGGGCTGAGAGTCCCGTCTGTCTGCGGGGCAGGGCCCCCCGGCCCCCCCAGGACCCCACCCGGGCGGACGCGCTGCGGGAAGCGCCCGGGGGGGGCAGGGGAGGCTGAAAGCTGGGGACAGTCGGCTCCGGGAGAGGAGGCTCCCCCAGATCCTGTCCAGCTTCGTGGGGAGCAGTTCCCAAGCATCGCCCGGGGACTCCGTGACAGGGAGATGGCGCCCCCTAGCGGGGACAGGCCCCTGCCCCATTCCCTGCCCCCCTGAGCCAGCCAGTCCCCGCCGTGGGGCCAGGTGGGAGCCGGCGCCCCCTAGAGGCCCCTGCCCCATTCCCCAGCCTCACATCTCACCTGCTTGTTCTGATTTTCCGTCCATTTCCGTCACCATGGGGGTCACCCTGGGGGGGTGACGGGGATCGTTAGATAATTTCCATACAGCAGAGAAACCCCTGGGCTTGGCTCGGCCCCATGGAATAACCCCCTATCGCGGCCGGCCTGCCTCGCCCCCTCCTGCACTCCCCCCCTAGAGAATGCCCTGCCCTATAGACTCCAGGCTGGACCCACGGCCTCAGGCACATCACAGCCCCTATAGACGAACTCTCCCCCTATACCTTGCCCATCACCCCATAGGATGTAGCCCAACCCGGGTACAGACCTCCGTCGTTGTCTGCCTCCTCCCGGTCCCTATAGCCCCCATCCTGGAGCCTTCCCCTATAGACTAGGATGTCCTATACGTACCTGCCCCCATCGGACACCCCACCCTTCATCCCCCAGTCGCTCCCCTGTCCCCTATAGAAACACCGCCCCACTCCCCACTGCCAAACCGTACCTGGCGTCCCTGGGCCGGCGCCTCCTCTGGCAAATAACCGCAACGACGCCCACGAGAAGCAGGCCCAGAGCGGCCCCCACGCAGCCCCCAACCAGAGGCAGGAGCAGGGTGGGACTGGGGCCTAGGGAAAGAATTGGAGCTGGGATCACTCGCCCGGCGCTGAGATGCGGCCACCTCTGGGGCGGGGCGCGGGGGCTGGTTACGCAGCGATCCCTCGCCCGGCGCCGAGATGCGGCCACCTCTGGGTGGGAGCTGGCTAACAGCGGCAGAGAACGCCTTCGCCCAGGGCAGGTGCCCGTTAATTTCCGCCCCCCTTGGCCGGTCGCCTTGACCCCCAGCTGAGCTGGAATCGGGCGGAGAAGCGAGGGGGGCGCAGGGCACGGGGAGACCCACACACCTGGACTGGTGGGGCTGGGGCTCTCCTGGGTCCCGTGTGCCCCCGGGTCACGCTCCAGGCAGTAGCCCCCAGACCGGGGGGGATCCCCAGGCAGGTGGCAGCTCCACAGACCCTCGAGCCGGCTGGAGAAATCCCCTATCGTCACCTTGTTAGACCTCAGGAGCCGATGGACAGTGGAGTTTGGGAGCCGCTTCCCATTGAGCCGCCATGTGGCGCCCCCTGCTGGGGGTGACGTGGGTCCCTGCTCCCCACAGGGGGCACAGGAGAGGGACACAGACGCTCCCTCCACGACCGGCTCCTTGGGGACCCCTTCGATGGACACCCCGGCCTGGCAGCCTGTGGGACAGAGCCAAAAATGATGATCCAGTTAACGACCCCCCCCCCCCGCTGGCCGCTCCCCCTGGGCTGGGCTGTAGCACCCCATCAAAATCCTCAACCCCCTCCCCCTCTTCCAGAGATGGGGAGAACCCAGGAGTCCTGGCTCTCAGCCCCCCTGCTCTAACCACTAGGCCCCCACTCCCCTCCCAGACCCAGGGAGAGAACCCAGGAGTCCTGGCTCCCAGCCCCCCGGCCGGGCTGTTACCGGGCATGATGGTCACAGAGGTGGGCGGGGCTTTCTGGCTGGGGCTGGCACAGAAGAAGACCCCCGAGTCGTTCATGTGGAGGGTTTGGAGTTCGAGGACGTAGGTTGGGGATCCCTGACTCATTAGGAGACGCAGCCGCGTCTGAAATCTCCCCTCCAGAGCGTCGTGTGCCCCAGCCGCCGTCACTGTGTAGATCGTCTTCATCTTTATCCCACCTCTGACACCAGCGCAGACCGGGTAGCGCGGGATCCACTGCCAGGTCAGCCTCGGCCCCGTCAGGTTGCAGGGCAGACTGACAGTCGAGCCGGCTTCTGTCGTCACCTCTGGGCCTGCGAACACCGGAGCCGGGTGGCTTCTGCCTACGAGAGGGCAAGAGTGATGGGAACCCCTCGCCTGGCGCTGAGATGCAGCCACCTCTGGGGTGGGGTGGCTGATTATACAGGGATCCCCTTGCCCAGTGTTGCGTTGGGGTGGGGCACATTCATACAGAGGTCCCCCTGTGACCGATCGGCACCGGTAACCCGACAAAGCCCCCCCAGGCAGCCCCTCGCCCTGGCAGTATTTACCCACCGCAGGCCGGGCGAGGCAGCTAATATGGGCTCCCGGCTACGGCCCTGCGTCCGTCCCTGAGGATGCCGAGGGGAGCGTGCCAGGCTGCAGGCAGGGCAAGCCACCCGCGGCCATCACGGCACATGGCCCCCAGCAGCCGGCTCCCTTCGCTCGCACGGTCTCGTGCCGGGGCCCGGCCTGCAGGAGAACCGGCCGTGCCGCCGAGGGTCCGTCTACACCCGAATCGCAAGACGCCCAAGTCCTGGGGACGGAGGGGCCGAGCTGGAGTCAAGCGAGGATCCGGGGCCCGTTGCTCTGCAGTGTGGACGCAGCCCCGCCAGGCTCGTGATGCGGGGGGGCCGCCAGTCGCCTTACCCCACGCCGCCCCCACGCCCGCCCCCGGCGAGAGCGGCCGGGGTGTCTGGGACACGGGCGGCCAGACGCCGCGGAGACACCGGAGCCCGGGTCCGGGTCACAAACCAGTGTGGACGCCCCATCCCCAGGCGAACGCAGGCCCCAGCTTCCGCTGCAGCGGGGCCGTGCCCCGAGTCTGGGGCCCCCTTTGCACCCAGGTTTGAGCCCGCCCCGGCTCAGCCGCTCCGAGACGTGTTACGCCCTGTGGGTCGCGGGCACCCGCTGTTCACTCCCCCCGCCCAGCCCCTCTGCAAGCTAGGCCAGGACTGGCCATGCCCCAAGGAGGTCCCCCGGGTGGTGTCAGGGAATTAGCACTGGCATGTCTGGGGGTCCCACAGAAACCTCCCCCGGGGCTGAGATGCAGCCAGCTCTGGGGTGGGGCGGCTGGTGCTACAGGGATCCCTCCCCCGGGGCTGAGATGCAGCCAGCTCTGGGGTGGGGCGGCTGGTTATACGGGGACCCCTAGGCACTGGGACAAGCCCTGAGCCTCCTGCCCCGTTCGCTGCCAACCAAGCCCAGCCCCAGCCCCACCCCGCTTGGCGAGAGAGGCCAGGCCCACGGCCGGGTTTGCTCCTTACCTTCCTGAGCCCCCGAGGGCACCGCTACCAGGAGGGCGAGGGCCAGGGGCAAGAGCTGGGGGCGCATGGTGGAGCCCGGGGGGTGATCCGGGGAGAGGGGCCTCTGGGGGCATCTGTCTCTGGGGAGGGGCCTTGCTCCCAAGGGCTGAGGGGAAGAGGAAGGAGGTTGTGAAGAAATCAGGAAACCCACAGAGCTCGGGCAGCTGTAACCCTTTCGCTCCAGCGCCGTGGGGGGCGGGGGCTCAGCAGGGGGCGCTGGGCTGCGGGGGGCAGCAGGGGGCGCTGGGCTGCGGGGGGCAGCAGGGGGCGCTGGGCTGCGGGGGGCAGCAGGGGGGATCTCCCTGGGTGGTCAGGCCTGCCCCATTGCCTCAGGCCAGCCCTAGGGCCTGGGCTGTTTATCCCTTCCCCACACCGATCCCAGAGACCAGGCAATGTGGGGCTGCTTCTGAGAAATTAACCCTCCCCGCACGCACACACACAGAACCAGCAGGGACACACACACACCCCCAGCAGGGACACACACACACACACACACACACCCCCAGCAGGGACACACACACACACACAGAGTTACACACTCACACACACACACCCAGCTGGGACACACACACACAGTTACACACACACAGAGCCAGCAGGGACACACACACACCCCCAGCAGGGACACACACACACACACACACACAGAGTTACACACTCACACACACACCCAGCTGGGACACACACACAGTTACACACACACACACACACCGTTACACACACACACACCGTTACACACTCACATACACACACCCGGCAGGGACACACACACACAGTTACACACACACAGAGCCAGCAGGGACACACACACAGTTACACACACACACACACCCAGCAGGGACACACACACACAGTTACACACACACACACTCGCCAGGGACACACACACAGTTACACACACACACACACACACAGAGCCAGCAGGGACACGGACACACCCCCAGCAGGGACACGGACACACAGTTACACACACACACACACTCGCCAGGGACACACACACACAGTTACACACACACACACACCCAGCAGGGACACACACACACAGTTACACACACACGCACACACAGAGCCAGCAGGGACACACACACACATATTTACACACTCACACACGCCCCCCCCCCCAGCTCCTTTCCCCGCTGGGGGAGGGGGCATGTCCGGGGGGGGGTCCCCGTGTCCAAGAGGCTCCTGGTGACGTCACTGGAGATTCCCTGCGGCGGGGGCGGGGGAGGAAATTTCCGCGGCGGGGCCGGCACGTCACGGGGGGCGGGGCCCGCGGGGGGGTCCCCGGCCGGCGCGGGGCGCAGCCAGCCAGACACACGGACGGGCTGGATCGGGCGGTGAGCGACCCCCGGCCGGGGCGGGCGGAGGGTGCAGGGGGTCGGGGGGGTTCTGTGGGGCTGGAGGGGGACGGATGGCGGGGGTCTGTGGGGCTGGCTGGGGGATGGGGTTGGATGGGGGGGTCTGTGGGGCGGGGGTGAGGGTGGGGGGATCTGTGGGGCTAGTTGAGGCAGGGTGGGGGTGGGAGGATGGGGACAGATGGGAGTTCTATATGGGGCTGGTTGGGGGGAGGGGGGACTGATGGGGGGCCTGTGGGGCTGGTTGGGGGGATGGGGACGGATGGGGGGGTCTGTGGAGCGGGGGGTGAGGGTGGGGGAATCTGTGGGGCTGGTTGGGGGGATGGGAGACGGATGGGGGGGTCTGTAGGAGGATCTGTGGGGCTGGTTGGGGCGATGGGAGACTGATGGGGGGTCTGTAGGGGGGTCTGTGGGGCTGGTTGGGGGGAGGGGGGACTGATGGGAGGGTCTGTGGAGTGGGGGGTGAGGGTGGGGGGATGGGAGACGGATGGGGGGGTCTGTAGGAGGATCTGTGGGGCTGGTTGGGGGGAGGGAGGACTGATGGGGGGCCTGTGGGGCTGGTTGGGGGATGGGGATGGATGGGGGGTCTGTGGAGCGGGGGATGAGGGTGGGGAAATCTGTGGGGCTGGTTGGGGGGATGGGAGACGGATGGGGGGGTCTGTAGGAGGATCTGTGGGGCTGGTTGGGGCGATGGGAGACTGATGGGGGGTCTGTAGGGGGGTCTGTGGGGCTGGTTGGGGGGAGGAGGGACTGATGGGGGGGTCTGTGGAGTGGGGGGTGAGGGTGGGGGAATCTGTGGGGCTGGTTGGGGGGATGGGAGACGGATGGGGGGGTCTGTAGGAGGATCTGTGGGGCTGGTTGGGGGGAGGGAGGACTGATGGGGGGCCTGTGGGGCTGGTTGGGGGGATGGGGACGGATGGGGGGGTCTGTAGGAGGATCTGTGGGGCTGGTTGGGGCGATGGGAGACTGATGGGGGGTCTGTAGGGGGGTCTGTGGGGCTGGTTGGGGGAGGGGGGACTGATGGGGGATCTGTGGGGCTGGTTGGAGGGATGGGGACGGATGGGGGGTCTGTGGAGCGGGGGGTGAGGGTGGGGGGATGGGAGACGGATGGGGAGTCTGTAGGGAATCTGTGGGGCTGGTTGGGGGGATGGGGACGGATGGCGGGTCTGTGGGGCGGGCGGTGAGGGTGGGGGGATCTGTGGGGCTGGTTGGGGGGAGTGGTACTGATGGGGGATCTGTGGGGCTGGTTGGGGGGATGGGAGACGGATGGGGGGGTCTGTAGGGGAGTCTGTGGGGCTGGTTGGGGGGAGGGGGGACTGATGGGGGTCTGTAGGGGGATCTGTGGGGCTGGTTGGGGGAGGGGGGACTGATGGGGGATCTGTGGGGCTGGTTGGGGGGATGAGGACGGATGCGGGGTCTGTGGTGCGGGGGATGAGGGTGGGGGGGTCTGTGGGGCTGGCGGGGGGACGGCTGAGGTGGGGGGGATCTGTGGGTCTGTGGGGCGGGGGACTGATGGGGGATCTGTGGGGCTGGTTGGGGGGACTGATGGGGGGTGTACGGGGATCTGTGGGGCTGGTGGGGGGCGGGGGGACTGATGGGGGGTGTAGGGGGGTCTGTGGGGCTGGTGGGGGCGGGGGCTGGTTGGGGGGCGCAGGGGGCTCTGTGGGGCGGGGGGTCAGGGTGGGGTCTGTGGGGCTGGTGGGGGGACTGATGGGGGGTGTACGGGGATCTGTGGGGCTGGTGGGGGGCGGGGGGACTGATGGGGGGTGTAGGGGGGTCTGTGGGGCTGGTGGGGGGTGGGGGCTGGTGGGGGGCGCAGGGGGCTCTGTGGGGCGGGGGTTCAGGGTGGGGGCTGGTGGGGTCTGTGGGGCTGGTGGGGGGCGCGGGGGGCGCTGTGGGGCGGGGGGTCAGGGTGGGTTCTGTGGGGCTGGTGGGGGGTGCAGGGGGCTCTGATGGGCGGGGGGTCAGGGTGGGGGCTGGTGGGGGGCGCAGGGGGCGCTGTGGGGCGGGGGGTCAGGGTGGGGGGCGCAGGGGGCGCTGTGGGGCGGGGCGGGGGATCCCCGCGGGTCTCTCCGGGAACGGCCGCGGCCGCTGGGGAATCCCCCGGGGGACTCGGGCCTCGTGGGCCGAAGGAGCGGCCGGGAAACGTCCCCGCCAATCAGAGCGCGGGGGAGGGTCTGAGCGAAACGGGAAACGCCGTCGTCTCTGAGCCAATCAGAGCCTGGGGAATGGGAACGGCCCGTCAGCTCCGGAGTGGGATAAACCTCCGCCCCCGGCCAATCAGCGCGCAGGGAATGGGATAGACCACTGCCTCTCAGCCAATCGCTCTGAACGGGGGGCGGAGGGCGGGAGCCCCGGCTCTCAGCCAATCAGCGCCGGTTAACCCCTTCCCCTCCGGCTCTTTCTCCCCGCAGGCATCCCCTCCCCCGCTGAGATGAGTTTCCTAGTCGTCAGCCCCTGGGGCAGCACCAAGCCCATCCTGGCTCCCAGCCCCGCCCAGCAGGGGCAGCCGGAGGGGTCCCCCGGGGGGGCGCCCGGACCCTGCGAGGGGGGATCCCGCTGCGACGGGTGCCAGCTGCAGCTCGCGGAGCAGGGGCGCAGGATGGACTGCGGGCACCGCTGCTGCAAAGAGTGCGAGCAGGGCTCCAGCCGGTAGGGGGCGCCGGGGGGCAGGGACGGAGGGGGCCAGCAGGGGGCGCCGGGGGGCAGGGTGGAAGGCAGGAGGGGGAGCGGGGCTGCAGGGAGTGGGGGCTGGGGGGCAGGGCAGAAGGCAGCAGGGGGAGCGGGGGGCTGTGGGGAGCGGGGCAGGAGGCACCAGGGGGCATTGGGCTGCAGGGGGGCAGCAGAGGGAGCAGGGGTCTGTGGGGAGCGGGGCATTGGGCTGCAGGGGGGCAGCAGGGGGAGTGGGGGGCTGTGGGGAGCGGGGCATTGGGCTGCAGGGGGGAGCAGGGGGAGAGGGGGACTGTGGGGAGCAGGGCAGGAGCCACCAGAGGGCATTGGGCTGCAGGGGGGCAGCAGAGGGAGCGGGGGTCTGTGGGGAGCAGGGCAGGAGCCACTAGAGGGCATTGGGCTGCAGGGGGGCAGCAGGGGGAGCGGGGGGCTGTGGGGAGCGGGGCAGGAGCCACCAGAGGGCACAGGGCTGCAGGGGGGCAGCAGGGGGAGCGGGGGGCTCGGGGGCAGGGCAGAAGGCACGAGAAGGCATGTGGCTGCAGGGGGGCAGGAGGGGGTACTGCACTGTGGGGGGCAGCAGAGGGAGCGGGGGGCTGTGGGGAGCAGGGCAGGAGGCACCAGGGGGCATTGGGCTGCAGGGGGGCAGCAGGGGGTACTGCACTGCGGGGGGGCAGCAGGGGGCGCTCTCCCCTGCTAATATCCTGGCACCTTTTCCCTCCTGGGCTTTGCAGGGCCGGGGGCCGGGCCTGTCTCCAGTGTCTGGAGGACCAGGGAAAGCAGCTTCTCAACGACCTGGACCGGGTACGTGCATCTGGGGGGGACGATTCCAAATTCAACCCCAGCCGCGCCGCACCCCGCCTCCCCAGCCCGGCTCGGGGGGCGGGGAATGGGGCACGGGGCCTGTCCCCTCTAGGGGGCGCCGGCTCCCATCCAGCCCCAGGGGGGGACTGGCTGGCTCAGGGGGGCGGGGAATGGGTCAGACCCAGGCCGGGGGATAGGGAATGAGGCAGGGGTCTGTCCCCTCTAGGGGGAGGGGGGGGCTGGGAAGCAGGGCAGAAGGCACCAGGGGCCATTGGGCTGCAGGGGGGCAGCAGGAGGTACTGCACTGCGGGGGCCAGCAGGGGGCGCTCTCCCCTGCCGGCTCCCATGCAGCCCCAGGGCGGGGACTGGCTGGCTCGGGGGGGGGGAGGGGAATGGGGCAGGGGCCTGTCCCCTCTAGGGGGAGCGGGGGGCTGGGGGGCAGGGCGGAAGGCACCAGGGGGCATTGGGCTGCAGGGGGGCAGCAGGAGGTACTGCACTGCGGGGGCCAGCAGGGGGCGCTCTCCCCTGCCGGCTCTCATCCAGCCCCAGGGCGGGGACTGGCTGGCTCGGGGGGGGCGGGGAATGGGGCAGGGGCCTGTCGCCTCTGGGGGGCACCTTGGAGCCCTTCTAACCATTTGCGCCCCCCGGGGCTTGGCCTCCCCTAGGACACCCACCGCCCCCTGTCCCCGGAGGAGCTGGTTTCTTGGCCGTACGGTGCCCTGAGCTGCCACGTGCGGGTAAGTCCCTGGCGCTCGTGCTCGGGCAAGATCTAGTCCCCCCATCAAAGCACCAGGCGGATGGAGGCTTGGGGACTGGTATTTCCAGGGGCGCTGTGGGGCAGGGAGCGGGCGGGAGGCTCAGCAGGGGGCGCTGTCCCCGGGCGGGCAGGGCTGGCCCCACAGCGGTACTGGGGGGCCCATGGGCTCAGCTCTCTCCTCTCGCTCCTAGCAGGTGCGCCATGGGAAGGTGGAGGAGGCCGAGTCCCTGCCGGCCCCGTCCCACCAGCGCCTCCTGCTGGAGGCGGTGCAGGGGGCGGAGGCGGCCCGGGGGCGGCTGGACCAGCGGCTGAGCGAGGTGGAGGCCCAGCAGAAGACCTTGCAGAACATCGTGACGGTGCTGAGCCGGGAGATGGGCCGGCGCGACGGGGCCAGGGGCTCGGCCGACAGGGGCTCGGCCAGCGTCCTGGGGGAAGCCATGGCCCGCATCCTGTACCTGGAGGAAAAGGTCGGCGCTCGCCCCACAGCTGGGGGGGAGCAGAACCCCCCTTGCCCGCTCACTGTAGACCTCTGACCTCTCCCATTTGGCCCCTGCTCCCAGAGTTGACCTATGACCCCGGCTTGGCCCAAGGATTTGACTTTTGAGTCGTGAGCCCTCAGCTTCAGCCTCCGGCCCCATGGTTTAGCCAAGAACTTTCACGGTTGACCTCTGACCCCACTGCTCTCGACTTTGACCTCTCACCCCTCACGTTGGTCCCATGGTTGCCCTAAGAGCTTTCAGAGTTGACCTGTGACTTCATGGTGATCTGTGAGTTCTCACCTTTCACCCCTCGCATTGGACCCATGGTTGGCCCACATGCTCTCACCTTTGACCTCTGACCCCTCCCGTTCGATCCAGAATCCAAAAGTCGACAAGACCTTTCAGAGTTGACCTACGACGCCCCCTATTGGCTTCCACCTTTCACCGGCTCCCCCATGGTTCAGCATGGGCCCATGAAGCCTGAACCTTGACCCATGACCTCCTGTTTGACGCATGACCCATGACCTTAGCCTCGTTGTCCTATCTCCTCCCTTGTGGTCTATCGCGCCCTCCCATGAACGTCCCAGGCACCGACTTGACCCCACACCTCAACTCCCGCCAACTTCTCCGTCTCCTTCCCTCCAGGTGGCCCAGCAGGACTCGCTCCTGGCCGTTAAGGACGTGATGATCAGCAGCCTGGGGGCCCAGGTCCAGGCCCTGGAGCAGACCTCCTATGATGGGCACTTTCTCTGGAGGGTCCCTGACGTGGGGCGAAAGTTGCAGCAAGCCCTGTCCAGACAGATACCTGCCGTCAACTCCCCCCGTGAGTGCCATCGCCAGGGAGCAGAGGAAAATCCCCCAGCATTCACCACACCTTGGCCACAGCAATACCATGTGGCAGAGAGTTCCCCAGCCCAACACCAGCTGTGGGTCAGTGCAAGAGGCAGCAAATCCCCCATAAGGCACCTCAACAGGGATGCATCACCCTGGAGGATATCCTGGCTGTGCTAATGTCCAGCAGCAGGGAGTTCCGCAGTTTAACACCAGCCTACATCAAGGAAAACAGCGGAGGATGTTCAGAAATCCCCCGCAATGCTCTCTACGGAGGCAACATGCCTTCTGGGGATATTTTAGATACGTAAATATCCAGTAGCAGACAGTCCTGCAGGCAAAACACCAAGACCAGATGGCAATGTTGAGGTCTGTGACCCTATAATGCTCCTCACCAGACAGCAAAGCCCCACAACTGGACTGTCCTCAGCACAATGATATCCTGTTGTGGGGAGTTCCAGAGGTTAACAGCGGGCAGAGTATAGCCTAAATCCCCCAGAGTGCACCTCAACAGGCATTATCCCCCAGAACACTTTGGGCATGGTGAAATCTAGTGGCAGGTAGTTCCACAGATGCACGCTATTGAAAGTAATTAGCTCTACGGCAGACAACCAGGCAACAGTGGTGGGAAGTAATAAATCCCCCGTGATGTGTCAGTCTGCCTGGAGTAGCCCTCAGCACAACAGCGTCATGGGGCCTGGAGTCCCACAGGTTAACAGTGGCCCCAGGTCAGTGCGCTTAGTGGAACACGGGGGAGGAAAGCAGAAATTCCCCCACCACGCACTTCATCAGGCAATCGTCTCCTGTGAAATAGCTTGGTATGGTAATATCATGGGGCAGGGAGTTCCACAGGCACACGTGTTTGTAGGCGGGAGAGGCAGATATCAGTCATCTCTCTCTCTCTCTCTGCCTCCATCAGCCTTTTACACCAGCCGCTACGGCTACAAACTCTGCCTCAAGGTTTACCTCAACGGGGACGGCACCGGGGCCGGGACGCACATCTCCCTCTTCTTGGTGCTGATGAGGGGCGAATACGATTTCCGGCTCAAATGGCCTTTCCGTCACAAGGTGAGAGGGGCGCGGAGCATGTCCCCTCTGGGGGCGCCGGCTCCCATCCGGCCCCCGGGGCCCGGCTGGACCTCTAACGACCGTTAACCCTTTCAATCTGCTCCCCAGGTCACCTTCACGCTCCTGGATCAAGCCGGCGAGCGGCACGTCTCGAGCTCTTTCCAGACGACGGATGCCTCCTCTTCCTTCCAGCGGCCCGTGAGCAAGTGCAACATAGCCAGCGGCCTCCCCGAATTCTTCCCCCTCTGCCGGCTCCACGCCCCGGAAGCCACCTACATCCAGGAGGACACCTTAGCCTTCGAGGCCCTGATCAACACCAGCCTCTAGGGCGGGGCAGTTGGCCCTGCGGCCCACGGGCCCGGGCCTCGCTCAGGCCTCGAGACATTGCCGGCAGCTTAGACTCCGGGGTTGGCATCTTCCAAGCTGTCCGCCCGCACCGCCTCTCCCCCCGCCACGCCTTCGCCCAAGAGGGCCCCCCGCACCGCCTCTCCCCCCGCCACGCCTTCGCCCAAGAGGGCCCCCCCAACACCACGCTTCCCCTCCGATGGCTTCACCTCAGAAGCTGGCCACCAAAAATGGAGGTTGACCCCGCGTGGTAACCGCTGCGGAGGAGGGTTTCAAGACCAGACGACCCTGACGTCTCTCCCGCGATGGCCGCCCATGACCGGGTTCTGCCTCTTCTGAAAGCTTAGCCCGGGACGGTGGCCACCAGTGATGGAGGGTGAGCCCTCGGGGCAGCCATCGCGGAAGAGACGAAGGTGGAGGGAGACCCTTAAGCGTCATCCAAGATGGCTGACCGTGAAAGATGGAGGGGGGCTGTTGTGGCAGCCATCTTGGCAGCTGTTCTGACAGCAGAGGGAGATGGCGGATGAGCCGGTGGCCCCCACTTAAGGTCTCCCTCACACAGAGAGGGTCAGCTATGGGGTGATCCCCTCCCCACAGAACCCCATAAACACAAAGCCCCCCAACAGTATGGAGCTCACCTCCCGTGCCCACAATTCCCCCCACACCTCAGAGACCAGCTGCACAGCTGTGCCTGGGGAGCTTGTTCACCAGCTCTTATTTTTGTAGACCCTACAAAAAGCCACATTGAATGCGACTGCCGCAGCAACACCCCACGCAGCTCTGGGCTTTTCGGGCATCCGATTATCCCGCTGGGAGCGGGGACAGAATGACCAGAAACGGGGCGTTTTATATTCAATACGCCAAAGCGGACTGGAATATTTAAGAGGGAAAATATTTTTAACTGAATTAAACTCTTATTTATTTGGGTGACGCTAAATCTATTTATGGATCGCAGCGGCTGCTCTTGGAGGGGGTCACGTTTAGTGCATCCCCCTGCCCCCCAAACTGAAACTGGGTCCCGTGGAGAGAACTGAAATTGAAGTGAGAGGTTTCCCCTCTAGGGGATGCTGGCTGCGTGGTGGGGGGGACTGGGTGGCTCAGGGGCAGTGGGGTACGGGTCCCCCCCAATTGAGACACCACTCTGAGGGGGCTAAATTGGTTCAATTCTTTATTGTGTCATGGATCTCAGAGGCAGTGAGAAGCTAAACACCCTAGCTCTGCCCTAGGGGGCGCTCCTACTCCACATCACAGGGGGTCCTAGGAGCCCCCCTAACTACTCTAACACACACACACAAGGCACCCCTGTCTTGGGGGGGCAGTCACCCTTACATAGCTAAAGGTCTGGGATCCCCACCGGCCCCACAGCAGACTTATCCAGCCTGGTATCCCAGCGCTCCCACCAATGATCAGTCCCACCGACCCACAGTCACTACAGCCAACGGGGGAAGGGGTTGTACTATAGGGGTGTGGCAGTGGGGAGCGAGTTGTGTTTCAGGGGGTAAGAGGGCTAACCCCCAAAACACCAGCACCATAGATTAGTGGATGAATGGCTGGGGGGGTGGGGGGGGGAGGCAGCAGTGGGCTGGAAGATCCTAACCACAGTGAAAGGTCTCCCCTAATTCAGGGATCTCAGGTATCCGAGGTCCTCCAGTGCCGTGGCTTCAATACTGGGGTCCCCATTGTGTGGTATAACATAGTGGTGTCCCTCAAACCCCCTCCCCATGGTGGCATCATAAATCAGGGTCCCCCAAACCTTCCACTATCCTAGCAGGACATAGCTGGGTTCCCCAAGCCCCATATGAGGGTGGGCTCTAACCCCTCCCTCCCCAGGCCACCCACTAAGTATAGATGGGTCCCACCCACTGTTTCCCCTCCCTGAAAAGGAACAAAGGGTTCCCCAACACTTTGGGGGGCCCCACCTAATGGGCCTTCCACCCTCTCCTGCTAATGGGGTACCCAGCCCCCTGCTCTCCACTTCCCAAGAAGGTAGGACCCCATTATTTTCAGGATCCACAACACATGATGTGGGAGGTTCCAAATATTCCCCAGGCTGTGTCTGAGGCTAGGCTTTTGGGGGATCAGGGGAACCCCACTTTCCAGGCAGGTGAGGGGGCAATGCAGGGGAAGGGTGAATGCCACTTCCCAGATAGGGGGCAGCGAGTTGAGGGGCACCCTGAGGTTAGGGGGTGCAGGGCGTGGGCTGGGTAAGATGTGGGGCATACAGGGAGGATGGGGAGGGGTCAGGGGGCTCCCCCATGTAGCTGGTGGGGGGGCTGGAGGCACTAGCGGTCGAGCTTCTTGTTGATGAGAAGGGAGCAGGAGCTGAGGGCCCCCCCCAGCTTGGCCACCTCGCTGCAGGCGACGGGGATCAGGGTGAGGTCGGACAGCTTCTGGAAGGGCTGTGGGGAGAGACAAGGGTCAGTTTGGGGGGTGCAAAGCATTGTGGGTAAGGAGAAGCCATTTCTATGCCACGTCCTTTCCATCGACAGCCCCACCCACTCCTAGCCCCGCCCTCCTACCCTAAACCCCGCCTCCAGATCGCCAAGCCCTGCCCCCATTCACTCCACATCACTGATCCCCTATGCCCCACCCCCAGTTGCACATGCCCCGCCCTCCTATCCCAAACTCCGCCCCCAGGTCTCCAGATCCCCCATGCCCTGCCTCAGCCACTCCTAGCCCCACCCCCAGATTCCCAAGCCACGCCCCCACCCACTCCTAACCTTGTCCCCAGGACCCAGTCACAAATTCCCCTGCCCACTCCTACCCCAAACCCCCATGCCCTGCCCCCACTCACTCCTAGCTCCGCCCCTAAAGCCACATGCCACGCCCCCACCCACCTCAAGTCTTGCCCCAGACCCATCTCCCCTCCCCCGTGAACCCCACCCAGTCCAACCCTGAGCCCCGCCCAAGAAAGCCCCTGTTCTCAAAGCCCCACCCCCTGCCCCACCCCCTCCCAGCCTGCAGCTGCAAACTCCACCCCTGACCCCCCCCACAAGCAACACACCCTGGCACTCTGCCCCCACCCTCACTGCAGGCCTAAGCCCAACCCCAACCCCATCCAACCCCCACTGATCCTTAAGTCCCGCCCAGGGACCCCAAACCACCCCCATCCACCCCCAGCAGGGCCTTAAGGCGTGCCCATGAACCCTCCATTCAACAAAGCCTTTAGCCCCGCCCCCAGCGGCCATACAGCTCCGCCACCACCCCGCCCCCTCACCTGCAGGCTGTTGGGGAACTCCTCGGGGCTGCGGTGTAGCAGGGCGCTGCCCTTGGGCCCCAGCCGCACGTAGACGCAGTTCCCAGCGGGGTCGTCCGGCACCGTCAGCGTGTCGTAGTGGTGATCGGTCAGCTGCTCCATGGTCTGGGGGTGGGGCCAATGGGGGTGAGAGCAGGGCCTGGTGTCCCCCCTCCTCCACGCAGTCCTCAGATCAGTGCCCTGGGCCCACCCGGCCTGGTATCCTACCGCTGCCACCACAGCTCAGCCCCCTGAGCCCACCCAGCCCAGTATCCCACCGCTCTCACCACAGGTCAACCCCTTGAGCCCACCCAGCCTGGTGTCCCACCTCTACTACCACAACTCAGCCCCCGGGGCCCACCCAGCCCAGTATCCCACTGCTCCCACCACACCTCAGCCCCCCTGGGCTCGGCCAGCCCAGGATAGGCCCTGTTACCCTCATGGCTTTCTTGGCAGCCTCACTGCTTCCGATGGCCACTGTGTCCGGCCCAGCCATGCTACAGAAACTCTTCAGATGGGAGGAGCCCGCCACGGGCACAGTAGAGACAGCAAAATCCTGGCACACGGGGAAGGGGGAGAAAAAAAAAAACCATGCATGGATCCCAGCTCTGCCAGCCCTGGGAAAAGGGAGAGTTGCAGGGTGGGAGCCAGGACTCCTGGGTTCTCTCCCTGACCCTGCGAAAATTCCAGCTCACCCGAAAAGCATCCGCCACCATCTCCGCCCCTCTGTGATTGGTCCATTTGGAGATGCCCACAAAGAACTCTCGACCTGTAAGGAGACAGGAACGGGCGGGACAAGACTCATTAACCCTCGAGATGCCATGGCCAAATTAGCTCCCATTGCTTTGGCTTCACTCAGGTACTCCCCAGCTGGAGCTGGCCCCTCGGATGACCCATTTGCTACCCCACCAGCCCCACCTCCCCATGCACCATCAGTCCCCCTCCCCCCAAAACCAACCTCCCAGTGCAGTCAGGAATTGATCAATGCCTTTCGAATGAAGCGGGGGGGGGAAGGGAGCCAGGACTCCTGGGTTCTATCCCCTGCTCTGGGAATAGAAGGCAGTTTGCTCCACATCACCCCCTGCTGGTTCACACCCAGGGTACAAGCTACGTGCCCTCCCGTTGCCAGGGGTGGGGCGCTCACCTGTGAAGAGCACGTCACTGCCATCCAAGGTGGCCCCGTCATCCGTCACTTCCACCACCCGCATCTTCAGCTCCTCCAGGACCTTCTTAATGCTGATGATCTGGATCGGGCCCCCCACCCCACCCCCAACAACAGAGATTAACTCTTTCAGGGGATTCCCCTACACTTCCCCATCCCACTGGCCCATCCCTTAGCAACCCCATGAGACTAACTACCAGGCAGGCTTCAGGGCCTACACCCAAGGAGAGAGAGATTGTGAGGGTTCCAAAATGGCCACCAACACCCCCTTGCTGGCACCCCCCAGTTGAAACCCTTGTCCTCCCCAACCAACCCTGCCAACACGTGCTCTTTGACCCCATCCAATGGCTCCCAATCCAGGCCTCTGGCACTGCTACTACGAGGCAGGCTTCAGCGGCCTACACCCAACATCAAGAAGAGATTGTGAGGGTCCAGAAATGGCTGCCAACACCCCCTCCCCGGTGACCCCAGTGGACATTCTCGCCCTACCCAACCAGCCCCAATGATGCAGGCCCATTGACCCGGCCCCACGGCTCCCAACCTAGGCCTCAAACTTCACTACTTCTAGGCAGGCTTTAGCGGCCTACACCCAACACCAGGAAGAGATTGTGGGGCTTCAGAAACGAGTGCCAACATCCCCTCTTCCACGTCCCCAACCTACCCCGCCCGTGTGTGCCCTCATCCCGTGGCATTCAGCTCACGAGCTCCAGAGATGCTACTACCCGGCAAGGTTCAGCAACACGGGCTGGCTCAGGAGGGTGGGAAACGGGACATGGGGTTTTTTCCCCCTCAAGGGGGCACTGGCTCCTATCCAGTCCCAGGGCAGGGACAGGCTGGCTCAGGGGGGCTGAGAATGGGGCACGGGGCCCTTAACCTCTAGGGGGCGCCGGCTCAGATCTGGCCCCAAGGCAGGGGACTGCTTGGCTCGGAGGGCAGGGAATGGGGCACGGGGCCTGTCCCCTCTAGATGACTTCCAAGGGGGCCAGGGAAAATGAGCCCCAGCCGTCCCACGGACTAGGAGCCGCTCCAGCCAACGCCGGGATATTTCGCCAGCTCGCTGCCTCGTCTGCTGGGAGGAGCTAAAGGGAAACATTGGCCCTCGAGTCCTCGGCCGCCCATCCAGGTGCGTTGCACGTTATTGCCTCCGGGGGGCGCAACCGCATCACATTCCAGGGCACCCCTCTAACTCGGGGAAGCCGGGTTAGCAGAGATCGCGGGGCCGGCCCGATTCAAAGCGTCCCGTCCCATCACCCCCCCAGCTCGGAAGCGACTCGCTCAGCCAGGGCCGGAGGGGGGGCTGGCCAGCTGTGCCCCAGAGCTGGGGTGTGGGGGGGAGGGAACCCAAGAGACGGGGCCACAAAGCGTGGGGGGGAAACGTGCCGGGAAAGCCCTGGGTCTGGACCAAGGCATCAGCAGCTGTTTGGAGAAACCTCCCTGGGGCGTCTCCTAAAATAGCCAGAGCTGAGCCGGGGTTTATCCGGCCGGGAATTCAGGGAACAGAGCCGGGGCTGGAGTAGCCAGGAGCCCACCCCCCGTCCCCGCCGCCCCGCTCCCCACAGCGCCCCCTGCTGGGAGAGGCCAGGACTGGAGTAGCCAGGAGCTCCCCCCGCCCCTCCCCCACCCTGTGTTTCCGGTAAGGGGTCGTTAGTCTTCAGCCAACAAGGTCCACCCAGATCCCAGGGTAAGAGCGGCTCATCAGGATCAAAATGTAAGGGGGGCCGGCTCCCATCCGGCCCCAGGGCGGGGACTGGCTGGCTCAGGGGGGCGGGGAATGGGGCAGGGGCCTGTCCCCTCTAGGGGGGCCGGCTCCCATCCGGCCCCAGGGCGGGGACTGGCTGGCTCAGGGGGGCGGGGAATGGGGCAGGGGCCTGTCCCCTCTAGGGGGGCCGGCTCCCATCCGGCCCCAGGGCGGGGACTGGCTGGCTCAGGGGGGCGGGGAATGGGGCAGGGGCCTGTCCCCTCTAGGGGCGCCGGCTCCCATCCGGCCCCAGGGCGGGGACTGGCTGGCTCAGGGGGGCGGGGAATGGGGCAGGGGCCTGTCCCCTCTAGGGGGCGCCGGCTCCCCCCGGCCCCGGGGCGGGGACTGGCTGGCTCAGGGGGGCGGGGAATGGGGCAGGGGCCTGTCCCCTCTAGGGGGCGCCGGCTCCCCCCTGCCCCAGGGCGGGGACTGGCTGGCTCCGGGGGGCGGGGAATGGGGCAGGGGCCTGTCCCCTCTAGGGGGCGCCAGCTCCCCCCTGCCCCAGGGCGGGGACTGGCTGGCTCAGGGGGGCAGGGAATGGGGCAGGGGCCTGTCCCCTCTAGGGGGCGCCGGCTCCCACCCGGCCCCAGGGCGGGGACTGGCTGGCTCAGGGGGGCGGGGAATGGGGCAGGGGCCTGTCCCCTCTAGGGGGTGCCGGCTCCCATCCGGCCCCAGGGCGGGGACTGGCTGGCTCAGGGGGGCGGGGAATGGGGCACTGGGCCTGCACCGGCTCCCATCCGGCCCCAGGGCGGGGACTGGCTGGCTCAGGGGGGCGGGGAATGGGGCAGGGGCCTGTCCCCTCTAGGGGGCGCCGGCTCCCCCCTGCCCCAGGGCGGGGACTGGCTGGCTCAGGGGGGCGGGGAATGGGGCAGGGGCCTGTCCCCTCTAGGGGGCGCCGGCTCCCCCCTGCCCCAGGGCGGGGACTGGCTGGCTCCGGGGGGCGGGGAATGGGGCAGGGGCCTGTCCCCTCTAGGGGGCGCCAGCTCCCCCCTGCCCCAGGGCGGGGACTGGCTGGCTCAGGGGGGCAGGGAATGGGGCAGGGGCCTGTCCCCTCTAGGGGGCGCCGGCTCCCACCCGGCCCCAGGGCGGGGACTGGCTGGCTCAGGGGGGCGGGGAATGGGGCAGGGGCCTGTCCCCTCTAGGGGGCGCCGGCTCCCCCCTGCCCCAGGGCGGGGACTGGCTGGCTCAGGGGGGCGGGGAATGGGGCAGGGGCCTGTCCCCTCTAGGGGGCGCCGGCTCCCCCCGGCCCCAGGGCGGGGACTGGCTGGCTCAGGGGGGCGGGGAATGGGGCAGGGGCCTGTCCCCTCTAGGGGGCGCCGGCTCCCCCCTGCCCCAGGGCGGGGACTGGCTGGCTCCGGGGGGCGGGGAATGGGGCAGGGGCCTGTGCCCTCTAGGGGCGCCGGCTCCCATCCAGCCCCAGGGCGGGGACTGGCTGGCTCAGGGGGGCGGGGAATGGGGCAGGGGCCTGTCCCCTCTAGGGGCGCCGGCTCCCATCCAGCCCCAGGGCGGGGATTGGCTGGCTCAGGGGGGCGGGGAATGGGGCAGGGGCCTGTCCCCTCTAGGGGGCGCCAGCTCCCATCCAGCCCCAGGGCGGGGACTGGCTGGCTCCGGGGGGCGGGGAATGGGGCAGGGGCCTGTCCCCTCTAGGGGGCGCCGGCTCCCATCCAGCCCCAGGGCGGGGACTGGCTGGCTCAGGGGGGCGGGGAATGGGGCAGAGGCCTGTCCCCTCTAGGGGGCGCCGGCTCCCCCCTGCCCCAGGGCGGGGACTGGCTGGCTCAGGGGGGCGGGGAATGGGGCAGGGGCCTGTCCCCTCTAGGGGGCGCCGGCTCCCATCCAGCCCCAGGGCGAGGACTGGCTGGCTCAGGGGGGCGGGGAATGGGGCAGAGGCCTGTCCCCTCTAGGGGGCGCCGGCTCCCCCCTGCCCCAGGGCGGGGACTGGCTGGCTCAGGGGGGTGCGGCGGGGGGGTGTTGGGGGTGGTTTCCCAAAGGTCTCCAGAGGCTATGGGAGGTTTTGCATCACCGATGAGGTCATGCTGGGATGAGCAGTTGCCACGGCAACTAGGGTCAGGCGACAAACTCTTCTGGGGGGGGCGGGGAGGGGGCTTGGCCGAGGGCCACCCTGGAGGAAGCAGATGGTGAATTAGCCTCAGCCCCCCCACCCCCCCGCTACAATAATTGATGGCTTAACGAAGGGAGCACTGGCACTGCTAGACCCTGCTCCCCTCCCAGGGCCAGGGAAGGAACCCAGGAGTCCTGGCTCCCAGCCCCCCTGCTCTAACCACTAGCCCCCACTCCCCTCCCAGGGCCAGGGAAGGAACCCAGGAGTCCTGGCTCCCAGCCCCCCTGCTCTAACCACTAGCCCCCACTCCCCTCCCAGAGCCGGGGAAGGACCCCAGGCGCCCTGGTTACCTCTCCCCGCCGCGCCGGCTCCCAGGGCCGGGTGACGAGCGCCGTGTCGCCCTGGATCACGGCCGCGTCCTCCACCAGCACGGAGAGGGGCAGCCCTTCGTCTGCCGCCAGCTCGATCACCTGCAGCCCCAGCTTCTGCCGCAGGATCCCGGTGTAGACCCCGTACTGCCGGTGTGCCTTGGCCAGGTCCACCGGCTCTGCCGGGCCCGCCCCGTCCCCGGCAGGCCGGGCGCCCAGCGAGTCCGGGACGCTGCGGACGATGGCGTGGGTGTATCTGCCGAAGGAGGAGGGACCAGCCATGGCTGGGAGCCCTGTGGTCGGTATCGCCCCTGCCCCAATCCGGGCAATTTCCGCACCAGGCGCAGAGACCGATCAACCCCCGCAGAGGGCAAGAGAAACTCGGCTCAATCGCCTCCCGGCTCAGGTCCCCGGTCGGCTGGCGGGTTTCCCCTCTCACCGGCCAACCAACGAGTCCCGATCAGCCCCCAAAGTCAGTTTCCCTCGGAGCAGCGTTTCTGATCCATTTCAACGGATCCCCGGGCAAATCACCCAACTGGCCAAGCCTCCCCGGAGCACCCCTTCTCCCTGGCACTGGTCAATTTCCCAGTCAATGACTCAGTTTCCTCTGATCAATTTCACGCCCAGGGCACCAACTCCCCCCTCAGCTGATCAATTCCATTCATCTTCTGGTCAATATCGCCCGGGGGGCATCCCTCCGCCAGTGGGTTCTGCTTCCCGGCAAGCCCCAGTTATCTGATCGAGAGAGTCTCCAGCCCCAGATTTCCCCGAGCCGTGGCCACCGGCCAATCAATTTCCCCTGGGGACTGCTTCTCCCAGCAGCTGATCCATTACCCCGGGACAGTGGGCCGATCGATCTCTCGTTAGCTTTAACGACCCAAGCAAGCAATCGCCCTTCAACCAGCCTCGGCACCCAAGCCTCGGATCAGCGCCCCCCCTCAGCGCCACGTTGATCCATTTCTTCCTAGAGCCAGTCACCCCGTTAACTTCCTTCCGGGCTCCACATGGGTCTGTCAGCTTCCCTTTGGAACCGATTCGCTTCCTCCAACACCAGATCGATGTGGTTTCTTCCTCGGTTAAATTCTGCCTTGTCCGACTGCCAATCTGCTGATCAAATCCCGAGCTGGGGGAGGGGAGGAGGGGGCTGGGAGTCAGGACACCTGGGTTCTATCAAGTCCTCTGCTCAAGCAACCTTCATCCCAGAGTCCCCGAATCCAGGGGAAATTCTTTGCCTCTCCTTAGATCTCGCTCACTCCAGGCGGTATAAAAATAAAAATTCCCTCCCCCCTTCCAGGAATTTGGGGAGGGAAAAAAAACCCTATTTATTGCGTCCACACAAACGAGACTTCTGAGAAGAAAGCGAGAGATGCACGCAGTTAGGGTCAGTTCTGTTTTCTCGGCTCCATCCATCCGCTCGAAAACCACCCGGGGGTTTGTCTCCCCGAAACCCGGCCCCTCCAAAGTCAGTCTGAATTCGGTCCCTCGAGAATGCAGGCTACACACATCTGTTTTCTTCAGTCACCTCGTGTTCCCTGCCTTGCACACGGGCCCCCAAATCTGTCCCAATGAATGTCACCCCAGAGATCCACCCTGAGTCCTGTCCCCCACTAAGGCCACCCCCAAATCTGCTGCCTTAACATTCACCCCGAGTTCTGTCCCTCAAATCTGTCCCCATTAAACTCGGAAATACACCCCCTCCACCAAGTCATACCCCAAAGATCTGCTTTGAGTTCTGTCCCTCATGAATGGGACCCCCCAAATGGTGCTCAAAGACACCCTAAAAATCTGTCTCCCCAAACTGTCCATGACAAAGAGGCATACAAATCAGCCTGAATTCTGCGCAACCCAACGATCTGCCCCCAGAGTCAGTCCCACGCTAACAGGGACCCCCAAAACTCATCCCCTTGGAAGCCACACAAACTAACTGCCCTGTGCCCCAAAATCTCTATCTGCCACCAGTCCCCACAATGCTACTCCTTCCCCCCCACCCCCCGCCCCGGTAACTCACTCCCCAAATGCCCTGCGGGACTCTCGCCCCATGAGAGCTTTGAGCCCAGAGCGAGGATCTCAGTAGTATCCTGGCTTCTCTCCCCGGCCCTGGGACGGGAGTGGGGGTCTAGTGGTTAGAGCAGGGGGGTGATGGGAGCCAGGACTCCTGGGTTCTCTCCCCAGCCCTGGGACGGGAGTGGGGGTCTAGTGGTTAGAGCAGGGGGGTGATGGGAGCCAGGACTCCTGGGTTCTCTCCCCAGCCCTGGGACGGGAGTGGGGGTCTAGTGGTTAGAGCAGGGGGGTGATGGGAGCCAGGACTCCTGGGTTCTCTGCCCGGGTCTGGGAGGGGAGTGGGGGGATCTAGTGGTTAGAGCAGGGGGGTGATGGGAGCCAGGACTCCTGGGTTCTCTCCCCGGTTCTGGGAGGGGAGGGGATGGGGAGGATCTAGTGGTTAGAGAGGGGGGTGATGGGAGCCAGGACTCCTGGGTTCTCTGCCCGGCCCTGGGAGGGGAGTGGGGGCTGGTGGGTTAGAGCAGGGGGGGCTGGGAGCCTGAACTCCTGGGTTCTATTCCAGGCCCTTCTGCAAATCACTCCTGTCCCTGAGTCTCTGTTTTTCCCCCCACCCTCGGTCTGTCTTATCTTCAGGACAGGGACTGGCTGTGACTTGTTTGTGCGGCCAACACACAATGGGGCCCGTGTCCAGCTGGAAAGAGAACTCAGGAGTCCGGAGGTGGGGGTGGGGAGGAAAAGGAAGGGGAAGGGAGCCTGGACTCGTGGGTTCCTTCCCTGGCTCTGGGAGGGGAGTGGAGGTTAGCGGTTAGAGCAGGGGGTGGGGGAGGCTGGGAGCCAGGACTCCTGGGTTCTAATGCAAATTGTGGTCTTGGTGGGGGCAGGAATTGCCCCTCCTTGTGTGTCTGTGCAGCGCCCAGTGTGACGGGCGAGGGGAGCCCGGGGGGGTGGGGGGGGACAGCGTGATGCCCGATGTGGGAGGGCGGGTCTGGGTGGTGTCCGGCACAACAGGGACCTCAATGTCCATGGGTGGGGGGGGGGGGTCTGTGCAGCACCTGGCACAGTGGGGGCCCCCCCATCTCGATTGGGGTTTCAGATGCGCCTGTGAGACCAGCCTTAATTAATAATCAGTAGTCAGGACACTAATTGTCAAGTGCGCCCTGTGTACAGCCCGGGACTCAGAGGGGGGCGGGACCCTGTCAATGGCCCCGTTCCTCCCCCACCCCCCCTCGATCGCCCCGGCCGCCTCTCGGGTGCCCCCAGCCCGATCCCCCCCGCCCCACTCGATCGCCCCGGCCGCCTCTCGGGTGCTCCCGGCCCGTTCCCCCCTCGCCCCCACCCAGGGTCTGGGGAGCCAGGCAGGGGCCGGGCCCAGATTCGCTCAGGCCGAAAATATGCAACAGCTGGTTCCTGTTACCTGTTACACCCCCGAGAGACACAACCTCTCTCTCTCTCTCTCTCTCTCTCACACACACACACACACACACAGGAACAAACAACCCGAGACAATCTTAGACACACACACACACACCCCCGAGACAATCTTAGACAGAGAGACACACACACACCCCCGGAGAGAGACGCACCACTTGAGGCAGCCGAACCCACAGCGAGACACACACACACCCTGCCAGCCACACACACACACACCCCCGGCAACTCACAAGGCCTCCACGCACACAACCCAGGGAAGAGAGAGACGCGCACACACCACACCCAGAAGCCCACACCCCGGGACCACCACTTCTCCCCCCCCCCCAAACACAACACACCCACCCACAAACCCAATCTGCTTTCACCCAGCCGCAACCTGAGACAACAAAAACTTCCAGGCCCCCCCCCCCCAGTCAGACCGAGGGACACCCCCGACCCAGGGCAGATGAACCCCCCCCGCCCAGCAGAGAAAACAGGCTTGGAACAGCCCAGGGAGCGAAGGAATAACACACCCCCCCGGCAGATTTTCATACCAGGGAAATCCGGGGCGGGGGTTCCCCCCTTTTCTCCCCAGACTGACCCAGCCCAGCTCCGAGGCCTTCGGATCCCTCCTCCGGGCAGCTGCTCCAGGTCCCCCCCCCCGCCAAAGCAGCCACCAGGTTGGGTTTTTTGGGAGGATTTGTCCCCTAGGACCATAAATAATCAATCTGGCTCCTTCCACTGAGTGGGGGGGGGGGGGGGGGGCGCTTCTCCTTCCTCAACTTCCCTGCTCCGACCCGCCACACCCAGGGAGAGAACCCAGGAGTCCGGGCTCCCAGCCCGCCCTGCTCCCACCCAGCACAGCAGAGCCCAGCCCCCACCCAGAGCCAGAGAGAGAACCCAGGGGTCCGGGCTCCCAGCCCCCACCCAGAGCCGGGGAGAGAACCCAGGAGTCCGGGCTCCCAGCCCCCCCTGCTCCCACACAGCACAGCCCAGCACCCACCTAGAGCCGGGGAGAGAACCCAGGAGTCCGGGCTCCCAGCCCCCCTGCTCTAAGCCCTAGACCCTCTGTGCCCCACCCAGTACCCTCCCTCGGTCTCCAAACAACGCAGCTACCGCCTCTGGATCACCCCCAAATACTGCAACGCCCCCCAGCAGTTCCCAGCTCCGCCCGCTGCCAGAGGGTCTCCCCACAATCTCAGCCCCCCCCCCCAGTATCCCCGCTCAGCTCAGCCCTCCCTAAACAGCACCCCATAACGGCTGTTCCCCGGTAGAGAGCCCCAGCTTTCACAACACCCCAAAATCTTCAGCACCCCCCACACCCGGTCACCCCACAACCCCCTGAAAGGTCTCCCCCAAACCGCAGACGATGCCCCAGCCCCCCTTCTTTGGGCCAGAGCACCCCAGTAACTCTGCCCCCCAACCCCGCCCCTCTGTCCGCCAACCCACCCTCCCTCAGCGCCCCCATCTCAGCGCCCCCGAAACCACCCCAGCCCGCCCCATAGATCGGCCGCCTCTCAACTCCCCCCGCCCCGCCAGGTCCTCCCTACAGCCCCCCCCATCCTCCACCACACAGACACCCCCCCATACAGACCCCCAGGGCTCCACCCTTAACCCAGACCCCCCCGGCCCCGCCCAGCGCCCTTCTCCTCCCCCCCCCCCCCCCCCGGCACCTCCCAAAGATTCAATCCTCTCCCCCCAAATAACCCAACCCCGCTCCAAGGTCCCCTCAGCCCGTCGCTCCAGCCCCCTCTCCAAACCTCCCCCAAAAATCCACCCCCCCCCCATGCGCTCTTACTTCCCTGCGCCCCGCCCAGCGGAATCCGGGGGGCCGCTGGGTTGGGGGGTCTCTCTCCCCGGGGGGCGCCCCAAAAGACCCCGGGGCTGCCGCGCCACGGGCTGGGGGCGGTTTCCTGCCAGCGACCCCCCGAGATCCGGCTGCGCCAAGCGGGGGGGGGGGACCCCGGGACGCGTCGGCCTCGCCCGCCACCGAGCCCAGAAGCGGCCGCCCCGCCAGCGCCAGCCCCAGCGCATTGTCTGCCCGGGAGGCGGGGCTAGGCAGGCCCCGCCCCGGCCCCGCCCCCTCGCTCACAGGCCCCGCCCACTCGGTCCCCAGGGCCTTAAAAAGGGCATAACTGGCCCCGGGCTGGGATTGAGGGACCGGGGGCTTTCCTGGGGACCCCGGAGCCGGCCTGGGGGGCAGACCCACGGGCAGCAGCCGGCCAGGGGAACTCTGGGGCCGGGAGTCGCAGGGCCGAGGACGCGGGCAAGCCGGTGTCGGGCCCCATCCTGCCCCTCCTGGGGCCGCCGGGCGCCATGGGGCAGGGGGGGCTGCTCCAGGCCCTGCTCCTCCTCTTGCCCCTGGCGCTGGGGCTACTGGTCGAGGGGCCCTGGCCCTGGCTGCTCCTGCTCCGGCACCACCCCCGGCTGGGGCTGGGCCTGGTGCTGGGGGGGCGCTGGGCAGCGAGGGCAGGGGCTGCGGGTCGGGAGTGAGGGGCACCCCGCCAGCCGGGCCCTGGGCTCCCCCCAGCCCTGCCGGTGCCCCTCACTCCCGACCCGCAGCCCCCCGCCAGCCCAGCCCTGAGCTCCTCCCCAGCTCTGCCGGTGCCCCTCGCTCCCGACTCGCAGCCCCCCGCTAGCCCGGCCCTGGGCTCCCCCCAGCTCTGCCGGTGCCCCTCACTCCCGCCCCGCAGCCCCCCGCTAGCCCGGCCCTGGGCTCCCCCCAGCTCTGCCGGTGCCCCTCACTCCTGACCCGCAGCCCCCCGCTAGCCCGGCCCTGGGCTCCCCCCAGCCCTGCCGGTGCCCCTCACTCCCGACCCGCAGCCCCCCGCTAGCCCAGCCCTGAGCTCCCCCCCAGCTCTGCCGGTGCCCCTCACTCCCGCCCCGCAGCCCCCCGCTACCCCGGCCCTGGGGTCCCCCCAGCTCTGCCGGTGCCCCTCACTCCTGACCCGCAGCCCCCCGCTAGCCCGGCCCTGGGCTCCCCCCAGCTCTGCCGGTGCCCCTCACTCCTGACCCGCAGCCCCCCGCTAGCCCGGCCCTGGGCTCCCCCCAGCTCTGCCGGTGCCCCTCACTCCTGACCCGCAGCCCCCCGCTAGCCCAGCCCTGGCCCCCCCAGCCCTGCCGGTGCCCCTCACTCCCGCCCCGCAGCCCCTCTTAGCCCGGCCCTGTGATTCCATCAGTTATGAACACAAGGAAAGGTCTGAGATTAATGGGGGAGGGCAGTGGCGGGGGGGGACACAGGGAGCCGGACATATGGACACACGGACTCTCTCTCAAATTTCTCTCCCAGGTCTGAGGCTCCTCCCGTCTGACAAAACCAAGTGCCTTTACCTTAGCTACCTGGAAATCTGCTATGGGCCAGTGCTAGCCATTCTAGGCCAGTAGTAGCCAATCCCCGAGGCCCCCTGATGGTTTCCTCAGACATAACTAACCTTCGCTGGCCAAATAGCGTGTCCCTCCCACGGGCCCTGCTGTGCTGTCGCCCAGCACCCGGGGGAGTTGAGAGCTCCTTGGGTCACGGTGCCGCGGCGTTACCACTGGAACCTACTGACAGCAACGACAGATGGCAGGGCTCTTATTAGATAGGTCGGCACAAACATCTGGGGAGAAGCTTGGGCAGGTGTGTGTGTGTGTGTGCTGCCCCCTAATGGCTGGTGTGTGTGTGGGGGGGGGGTCCTTGCTCCCCTGACGGCTGGCTGTGTCTGTCTCTGAGCTTGTTTGCCTCGAAGCCTGTTGTGTGTCTGTTGTGGTTTGGCTCCCCTGCCATCTGGGGCTCCTCTCCCGGGGGCGGTGTGTGTCTGTGCGTCCCTCCTGGCTGGGATTCGCCGTCCGTCCGTCTGTCTGTCTGAGACGTCTGCTGTCTCCTCCTCGCACGCGCCATCTGTGTTTGGCCCCCGCCGCGTCTGCCACATTCCCCCTCAGGCAGGGAGCAGCCGGCAGCCGCTCCGGGCCCGCGGCTGGCTCTGGGGGGGTGTCGCTGGTGGGGGCCGGGTGTGTGTGTGTGTGGGGGGGGTGTTCACCTCCGGGCTATGCTAGGGTGTGGGGGGGGGGGCCTCCGGGGCACAGCGCCGGGCCTCGTGTGTCGAGGGGGAGTCTCCAGCGGGGGGGGGAAGCGGGAGACCGCGGGATTGTCCCAGCAGTGGGGTGGCCGGTGGGAGCCCCATCCCGTGTGTCGGTGTCACGCTGCGGGGGGCGGAGTGAGATACACGGACCTGGGGGGCCCTGGGTTGTGGGTGTGAGGCAGGTTGGGGGCCGAGGCCCCGCCCCCCACGCTGCAGGTCTCATCCCCGCCAGCGGGGGCAGAAGGGACCCTTACACCCCGCCCCGCCCCCGGGGTCATTTAGACCCAGCTCAGGGCCAGGGCTTAGCAGAGGTATTAACGCTCTGCCCCCGGGGGGCGTGGCTGGTCATCACACCAGCTTGGGGGGTGGGATCACACCCCCCATGTAACCCCCACCCACCCCCCGGGCCCTGCTGGTGCCCCTCACTCTCGACCCGCAGCCCCTGCTAGCCCAGCCCTGCCCCCCCCAGCCCTGCCGGTGCCCCTCACTCCCGACCCGCAACCCCTGCTAGCCCAGCCCTGGGCCCCCCAGCTCTGCCGGTGCCCCTCACTCCCGACCCGCAGCCCCCTGCCAGCCCAGCTGTTCTGAGACAACAGGCTCTGTGCCCCCAGGCCGTGCAAAGGGCGGCGCTAGGGGGCGCTGGCCTGCAGGGAGTGGGGGTGGGGGGCGCTCTCCTGGCCGCCAGTGCTGGTGCCCATGCCCCAGGGTGGCACTAGGGGGCGCTGTGCTGCAGCGAGGGCTCATTCAGAGAGACACCCCCCCCTCAAGGGCAGGGCCCCCCCGTCTGCCCCCTTGCCCGAGGCAGGGCCGCCCTGGCCTCTCGGGGTTACGCAGGAAGCGCACCCGGGTCCAGACAGCCACACTCAGGGCCAGCTGGGATGGGAAATCGCCCCCCCCCCCGGGCTATGTCTGAGCAAACCACGGCGGGATCCCCCCCACCTCCTCCCATGTCCTTGGGCACCTACATGTGGCAGGGGAGAGACAGACGGTATCTCTTCTGGGGGGGGGCCCTGGAACCAGGAGGGGACACCCACAGCCCTAAACGTCAGGGGGACCCCAGGGCTGGGCTAGCAGGGGGCTGCTGGTTGGGAGTGAGGGGCACTGGGGGCGGGGGGGGGGAGGTGTTACAGCAGCCGGAGGGGAACAGGAGTTTCAGCAGGGGAGGGGCGATATCTTTGGGGATGGGGGTTCCCCTGGCAGGAAATCCCCATGGGGCCCCTTTTCCTGTAGGGTGGTAAATGGATGAACAGCCCCTCCCCCGCTTCATGCTTCCTTCAACATGCCCCCCCCCCCCCCCACCTCCCCAGGGGAAATAGCTCATCTCTGACTCGCCTTCCTCTGCTAATTTCCGGCTCAGCAGATGGGACCCCCCCGGCCCCCGCCCCCGTGACTGTCAGGAGGGAAAAGGAAAAAGAATTAAAACAGACACAGCTGTGCGGGTGCCCCTCACTGCTAGCCTAGCCCTGCCCCGCCCCCCGCTCTGCAGATGCCCCTCACTCCCGACCCACAGCCCCTGCTAGCCCGGCCCTGCCCCCCCAGCTCTGCCGATGCCCCTCACTCCCGACCCGCAGCCCCTGCTAGCCCAGCCCTGCTCCCCACAGCCCCGCCGGTGCCCCTCACTCCCGACCCGCAGCCCCCTGCTAGCCCAGCCCTGCCGGTGCCCCTCACTCCCGACCCACAGCCCCTGCTAGCCCAGCCCTGCCTCCCTCACAGCTCGGTGCCCCTCACTCCCGACCCACAGCCCCTGCCCCCCCCCAGCCCTGCCCCCTCTCAGCTCTGCCGGTGCCCCTCACTCCCAACCCACAGCCACAATTACAGGATACCGAACAGGGCTGAGTGCATGTGGCAAACTCTCCTGGCCCACTTGGCGAGTGTGTGTCATGTCCCCTCTAGCGCACGCTGTCCAAGGAGGATCGTGGCAGTAACCAGGGGGCTGGTGAGTGACGCGGCGAGGCCAACGCATCGCCGGGCTCTGGAGGGACGTCGATGAATTGCCAAGGGCTCAGAGAAGACGATTCGAGGTCTAGAAAAACCTGCCTCCACCAGAGGCTCCCGGCATGCCATCGATTTCACGCTGACAGGGAAGATGACAGGCTGGCGGGATCCCTGCTCTCAGGACCCACCTGGGGAACGGATACATGGGAACGGGCTCTTCGCTCCAGCAGTGTAAGGGCGACCACTCCCTGTCACGAAATTGAGCTGGGGTGTCTCGTGGAGAGACCCCAGGGTCAGGCCAGGGCAGCCCTGGGCCCCGCCTTAAACCAGGATGCCGGACAACAGCAGCGTCACCGGCCTTTCACTCGGCCTTCCCCAGCCCGCTGCTAGCCTAGGGCGGGCAATCGCATTGCAGCATTAATTGGCGGGCGCTGGTCTTTCATTAGCAGCATGACAGTGGGGGAGGGTGCAATCGGGTGCCCCCGCCCCACCCCAGGACTCAGACCCACAGGCATTTGGAGACGGGAGGGACGAGGAGGTGGACAGACGCCGGACGGACGGAGCCATGAACACAGCCATGGGCTTGGCCTTGCTGGGGGGGTTGCTCGCTTTGCCAGCTGGTGAGCGGGAAGCGCAGCCGGGCCTGGGATCAACTCTGGGCGATGGGGGGGTCGGAGATGGCGTGAGCGGGTCAGGTCTCAAGCTCTGGCCATCTCGGGAAAACTCAGTGGGGGGCGGCGGGTCGGGAGTGAGGGGCACCAGCAGGGCTGGGCTAGCAGGGGGCTGCGGATCAGGAGTGAGGGGCACCGGCAGGGCTGGGGGGGCAGGGCTGGGCTAGCAGGGGGCTGTGGGTCGGGAGTGAGGGGCACCGGCAGGGCTGGGGGGGCAGAGCTGGGCTAGCAGGGGGCTGCGGGTTGGGAGTGAGGGGCACCGGCAGGGCTGGGGGTCAAGGGGCTGCGGGTCGGGAGTGAGGGGCACTTTCCAGTCCCATTAATGGTTTCTTTAGTCACATGCTCTCAGGGCCGCTCCCTTTCATGTGGGTTGCGCTGCCCCCTGGTGGCCACTCTGGCCAATTGCAGCCCCTCCACAGGGACCAGACACCTGGGTCCTGTTCCCCAGCCCGGACGCCTGGGTTCACTCATTCTCCCCCTCCCCTCTAGGGGAGGCCTTGCGCTGCTACACCTGCCTGTTCCCCACCATCGCGCCCCTGGACTGCCTGAAGTTCGTCACCCCCTGCGCCCCAACGCAGCGCTGCCTCACCTCGGTCGCCATGGGACGCAGAGGTCAGTCTTCGTGCCGGGGGGAGCGGGACACAGTGGTGCCTGTGGAACTCCCTGCTACTGGATTTCAGCAGTACAGCAGGGAGCCAGGCGACCGGGGCAGACGGGCTCAGCGGGCTGAGCCGGGGTTACTGGGTCAGGTTGATGGTGTCAGCGGTGGGATCCCCGGCCGCAGGGGGTGGGAAGGGGCAGGGGCTGCACTCGGTCTCCATCTCATGCCCTCCCTCCCCTGCCCCCCAGGTGCCCTGGAGCTGGTCGTCTATGAGAAGAGCTGTGGGGAGGCCAAGCTCTGCGGGGCCCGGGGGATGCGCTGGCTGCTGGGGGCCAATTTCACCTACTCCACGGCCTGCTGCTCCAGCGACCTCTGCAACGGAGGGGCCCGCCCGGCCTGGGGGGTACTGGGGATCGCCCTGCCCCTCGCCCTGCTGCTCTGAGACCCCCCCCCCCCGAGCCCCTCCCCGCTGCCCGGGGCCTAGGTCCCTGACCCAGCTCTCAGGGCCCCCCTAGAGCCCCCCAGCCCAGCCCTGGGACCCCTCCCATCCTCCAGCAGCTCTGAGACCTTCTCTCTAACGCCCACACCCTGCCCCCACACCATCCCAGCTCCTTCTCAGCCCCACTGCCAGGGGTTCTGCCCCCTCCAAAATCCATTGAGAGCCCCCTCCCTCCTCCCACCCCATGCCACAGCACCTGGGGCAGCTGGGAACCCTCCTCTTCCCGCTCTGTCCCCCCCATTGAAAGCTCCGAGATGCCCCCTCCAAGACTCTGACTCGGTCCTCTCAAGATCTGTGCCCCCCTACCCCCACCCAATTATGCTTGGGAAATAAAGAGTTAAAAGCCGCCCCCTGGGGGTGACTGATTGGAGGGGGGTGTGAAATGTGGGGGGGGGTTACAGAGTATTGGAATTGGTGGGGTGAGTGGGATCGAGTTGGTGATGGTTTCAAGGCTCCCCCTGGTGGCTCTGCCCCACCTCCTTGTGCTAGCCAGGTGGGGCATCGAAGTGTCCAGCTACCTCGAGCCATGTGACTGCTGCCAACCAATCAGAACCTCTGAACCCGACCCCAAAACTGCCCCCCCAACTGCTCCAAGATTCCTACCCCCTGCCCTGGTCCTGGTCTCTCCCCCCAACACAGGCTCTGGGAGGGAAGCGGAGCCCTGCGCTGCCGTCCCGGACGCCGGGGTCCCATTCCTCATCCCCGTCTCCAGCCGCCTAGGGGTGAGGGCCCTGTGCTGCCCTCCCGGACACCGGGTCCCGTCCCCTCCCCCCGACTCTCAGGACTTCACCAAGGGGAGTTTTAAAAGTTTATTTAATGGGTTTCATATTTCAGCGTGAATCCCTCCCCCTGCCCCCACCCGAACCGAATACAGACCCCCCCTCCCCCCGAAATCAGCCCCTCCCCGTCCTCCGGGCTTGGCAGCCCCCATGCTGGGGTGGGGCCCCGCCAGGTCCCCGGGGCTATTTCAGGGTTTTGGCCACCGTCTCGTAGGCCAGTTCGATCTCCTCGGCGTCGGGGCAGGTGCTGGCGAACTCCTCGCGGGCGTAGGCATGTCGCAGGTACCGGTGGATGCCCTGCAGCGCCTCCGGGATGGTGAATCCCCGATACTTCTTACACACCACCTGGGGGGCACAGGGGGGTCACGGCCAGGCCTGCGCCCACAGAGAGCCGGGGACTGATGGGCCGCGGACCAACCCACGGCCCCGCAGCTCCACGGCCCCACAACTAGATCCATGGCCCCACGGCCTGACTCAAGGCCTGACCGACCTGCAGCCTGACCCACGGCCCCACAGCCCGACCCACGGCCCCACAACTAGATCCATGGCCCCACGGCCTGACTCATGGCCTGACCGACCTGCAGCCTGACCCACGGCCCCACAGCCCGACCCACGGCCCCACAACTAGATCCATGGCCCCACGGCCTGACCCATGGCCAGCCCTACAGCTCCATGGCCTGACCCACAGCCCTACAGCGAGATCCACGGCCCGACCCACGGCCTGACCCACAGCCCAACCCATGGCCTGACCCACGGCCCCACAGCTCCACAGCCCGACCCACGGCCCCACAACTAGATCCATGGCCCCACGGCCTGACCCATTGCCAGCCCTACAGCTCCATAGCCTGACCCACAGCCCTACAATGAGATCCACGGCCCGACCCACGGCCTGACCCACGGCCCCACAGCTCCACGGCCCGACCCACAGCCTGACCCATGGCCCCACAACTAGATCCATGGCCCCATGGCCTGACCCATGGCCAGCCCTACAGCTCCATAGCCTGACCCACAGCCCTACCGCGAGATCCACGGCCTGACCCACGGCCCGACCCACGGCCCCGCAACTAGATCCATGGCCTAACCCATAGCCAGCCCTACAGCTCCATGGCCTGACCCATAGCCCTACAGCGAGATCCACGGCCTGACCCACAGCCCAACCCATGGCCTGACCCACGGCCCCACAACTCCATGGCCTGACCTATGGCCCTATAGATAAACCCATGGCCCCGCAGCTAGATTCATGGCCCCATGGCCCGACCCGCGGCCAGTCCCATGGCCCCACAGCTCCACAGCCTGACCCATGCTCCTACAGCTAGATCCATAGACCCACAGCCAGATCCATGCCCCACGGCCCTATAGCTAAACCCGTGGCCCGATCCACGGCCTGCCCCACAGATACAGACGCTGGTAAAAGATTGAGAAGCGCCAGCCAGACCCACCGGCCGCTCTGAGAGCGCCAGCGCCGGGGGGAGTAAAGATCCGCCCCAGCCGGAGCCGTCGACACCGCCGGGCGCGGAGCGGGCGAGGCCGAAAACCAGCCCCAGATCTCGAGCGACCGTGCGTGGCCCTGGGGGCCAGCCCCGGGGAGACCCGCCCACCCCACCCCGCAGCACAGCGCCCCCTAGTGCCGGCCGCGGCGGGCAGCGGCGCCCCCTGGTGGCCAGCCCCGGTCCTGCGCCCCCCACCTGGACGACGTGCAGCTTGGGCAGCAGGTTGCAGTCGGCCAGCGTCAGCTCGTCCCCGTCCAGGAACTTGCGGCTCGAGCGGGTCTCGTCCTCGGCGCTCGTCTCGTCCACCTCGTCCGGCAGCGGCGCCATCAGGTAATTGTCCAGCACCTTAAGCGCCTTCAGCAGCCCCTTCTCCAGGGCTGGGCGGGGAGAGAGACTCGTCAGCAGATGGAGGACAGCCATCGGCATGCGGCAGACAGAAAGGCAGCCAATGGGAAGCCAGGGAGACGGAGGACAGCCAATCAGAAGAGAGAGTGAAGGAAGCGGGGCAGAAAGACAAAGGGAGAGGCAGCCAATGAGAATAGAACCAAGACCAAGGACAGCCAATCAGAAGGGACGGTCATCGGAATGGGGCAGACAGAAAGGCAGCCAATGGGAATCCAGGGAGACGGAGGACAGCCAATCAGAAGAGAGGGTGAAGGAAGCGGGGCAGAAAGAGAAAGGGAGAGGCGGCCAATGAGAATAAAACTGAGACCGAGGACAGCCAATCAGAAGGGACGGTCATCGGCATGGGGCAGAGAGAAAGGCAGCCAATGGGAAGCCAGGGAGACGGAGGACAGCCAATCAGAAGAGAGGGTGAAGGAAGCAGGGCAGAAAGAGAAAGGGAGAGGCGGCCAATGAGAATAGAACCGAGACCGAGGACAGCCAATCCGAAGGGACGGTCATCAGAATGGGGCAGACAGAAAGGCAGCCAATGGGAAGCCAGGGAGATGGAGGACAGCCAATCAGAAGAGAGGGTGAAGGAAGCGGGGTAGAAAGAGAAAGGGAGAGGCAGCCAATGAGAATAGAACCAAGACCAAGGACAGCCAATCAGAAGGGACAGTCATCGGAATGGGGCAGACAGAAAGGCAGCCAATGGGAATCCAGGGAGATGGAGGACAGCCAATCAGAAGAGAGGGTGAAGGAAGCAGGGTAGAAAGAGAAAGGGAGAGGCGGCCAATGAGAATAGAACCGAGACCGAGGACAGCCAATCAGAAGGGACGATCATCGGAATGGGGCAGACAGAAGGGCAGCCAATGGGAACCCAGGGCGTGGCATCCAGCCAGTCACCAGAGGGTGAAGGGGGGGGGAAGCCAATGAGAATCAATAAGGCGATATGGGGCAGCCAATCAAAAGGGGGAGAAGCTCACGGGAGCAGAGAGGCAACCAATCAAAACCCAGGAAAGATGGGAGCCAGCCAGTGAGCATCAAGGTGAGATCGGAGGCAGCCAGTCAGAGGAGAAGGTAACCCGGGAAGGCCAGGGAGGTAGCCAATGAGAATCTAGTGCAGATGAGGGGGGCACCAAACAGAAGAGAGGGTAAACGAGGCAGCCAATGAAAATCAAAGCAAGATCAGGGAGATCCAATGGCAGACAGCGGCAGCCAATGAGAACCAAGGGGAGACAGGAGCGACCAATGAGAGACGACAGAGGGATTGCGGCAACAGCGAGAAGGAGCCAATCAGAATGAGGAGGGAGCCAATTAGAACAAGGGGCAGCCAATGAGAGGACAGAGTGACTAAGAGCTGGAACCAATCAGAACCAAGGGGAGAGAAGATGGCAAAGGGACCCAACCAATCAGAACCGAGAGGAGACAGATGCCGCCAAGAGAGGGAGCCAATGAGAAGCAGGGGATGATGTGGGGTGGCCAATGAGATTGAGGGGAAGAGAGACAGAGGGACCAACCAATGACAAGGGGCAGCCAAGAGAAAGAGCCAATGAGAACAAGAGAGAGATAAGTAGTGGCAGAGAGCCGGCCAATGGGAATGGGGGAGGGGGAGGTTTGACTGAGAGGCGGCCAATGGGAACAAAGTGGAGACAGAAGGGCAGCCAATGACAACAAGGAGGAGATGGGGGACAGTGAAGGTTTGCCCAGGAGGCAGCCAATGGAAAGACAGAGAGCGACCTGGGGCAGCCAATGAGAAGTGAGGGGTTTCCCCGCCCCCTCCCCCGGGCGGATTCCCCTTCACCCTTCCCCCGCCCCAGGGATCCCCCCTCCCCCGCTCACCGGGGTCCTGCGCCGGGTTCGAGTTCTTGATGTAGGCGGAGAACTTGGCGAAGATGTCGAGCCCGGCCGTGTTGGACTCGGGGTTACGGGCGGCCAACCTGGGGTACCTGGGGGGGGCAGTGAGAGATGCAGGCACGTGGGGTCCCCCCTCCTTTATTATCCACCCCCAGACGCCCCCTCCTCACACGCCAGCCCCCCCCCACACACACACCTCCCCTCCAGTCTCCGGAACCTGCCCCGATACCCCTCCCTAGTGACCCCCACACCGAGAGGAGCCAGCTCCCCCGCCCCTGAAAAAACAGTAAACACACCCCTCCCCCAGCCCAGAAAGCCCCTCCCCAGAGTTCTCAGATCCCCCCATTTCAGCGAACTGGTGAGCGGAGCTACCCACCAGGCGTGGGGATTGTTGCTTCCCCGGTGGCCAGTGGAACTCCCTGCCACATGACAGTGGTCCCATCCAGAGTGGTACCCTCACTTGCCCCGCACATGCTCCCTGCCATGCCGGACCGGCTCCTTGGCACATACTTGGGGGGGCACAGCACCTCCTCCAGGAACTCCTCGATCTTGTTGGTGTCGGTACGGACCTCGGTCCCGTACATCAGGAAGGGGAGCTGCCCGCCCGGGCAAAGCTTCTGAACGGTGTCAGTCCTCCTGCAATGAGAGACGGGGGCTGCAGGTCGGGAGTGAGGGGCACCGGCAGAGCTGGGGCGCAGGACTGGGCTAGCAGGGGGCTGCAGGTCGGGAGTGAGGGGCACCGGCAGAGCTGGGGGGCAGGACTGGGCTAGCAGGGGGCTGCGGGTCGGGAGTGAGGGGCACCGGCAGAGCTGGGGGGCAGGACTGGGCTAGCAGGGGGCTGTGGGTCGGGAGTGAGGGGCACCGGCAGGGCTGGGGGGCAGGTCTGGGCTAGCAGGGGGTGCAGGTCAGGAGTGAGGGGCACCGGCAGAGCTAGGGGGCAAGGCTGGGCTAGCAGGGGGCTGTGGGTCGGGAGTGAGGGGCACTGGCAGAGCTGGGGGGCAGGACTGGGCTAGCAGGGGGCTGCGGGTCGGGAGTCAGGGGCACCGGCAGAGCTGGGGGGCAGGGCTGGGCTAGCAGGGGGCTGTGGGTCGGGAGTGAGGGGCACCGGCAGAGCTGGGGGGCAGGACTGGGCTAGCAGGGGGCTGTGGGTCAGGAATTAGGGGCACGGACCACGTCTCACCCACCTTTTTGTGTCCACCGTGGTGACGTTGAAGGTGACGCCTTTGAGCCAAAGCACCATGAAGAGCCGCTGGGAGAAGGGGCAGTTCCCGATCTTGGCCCCATCGCTGCCGGCCTGGCCCACAGAACAGAGGGGGCTCAGCAACCACCCAGTGCCCGGCCCCACCACCCCCAGAGCTTCCCCCTTCCCCTCCCCGTCCTGCCTCGGAGCTGCCACCCCTCCATGGGGCAGGGCTGCCCCCCACCCCGTGTCGTGCAGGCTGCACTACCGGCAGCCACCACCAGGGGCGCCCACAGCTATAATGCCTGGTCGGTGCCCTGCTGCAATACCAGCCTTGGCCTGCGCCCCCTCGCGATGCAGACCCCACGCGGGGTTGTGGCTGCAATACCGGCCGTGACCACCAGATGGCGCCCCCTCGCGATGCAGACCCCACGCGGGGGTGTGGCTGCAATACCGGCCGTGACCACCAGATGGCGCCCCCTCGCGATACAGACCCCACACGGGGGTGTGGCTGCAATACCGGCCGTGACCACCAGATGGTGCTCTAATCCTGCCCTATAGGGACCCTGCAGAGGGCTCCCCTTTTGCAACTCCCCATAGCCCCCCTCAGCTCCCCCAGGGGCTGTGCTCCCCCCCCCCCACACCCCCTCCCGCTTGGTGCCATGGGGGTGGGGTGGGGACTGGATCTCTAGGGATATGGCGGGGGGAGGTGCAGCCCATGGGGGTCCAGGGAGTCCCTGACTGACATGCCCTCTCCTGCCAGTGCCTTGGGGGCAGCCAGAAAGGGAAGGGCCTGTGGGGTGAGGGGAAACAAGGGGTAGGGGGCGGGGAGGAGGGGATGTCTGGGAGCAGGAGGGGGTGTATAGGGTCAGGGGTGGGAAGTAGGGGGTGTCTGGGAGGACAAGGTGGGGGGAAGATGGGGTGTGTGGGAGGGGATGGGGTGCGGGCAGAGAGGAAGGGGTGTCTATGGGGGGGCAGGGGGTGGGGCAGGGAGGCGGTGGTGTCTGGGGGCAGGAGGGGGTGGGGAGGAGAGGAGGGGGTATCTATGGGGCAGCAGGGGTGGTCTAGGGGTGGGGTGGGGCAGAGAGGAGGGGGTCTTGGGGGCTGGTAGGAGTGTGAGGTTCAGGGCAGGAGGAGGGGCACACATCTCTGGCTGTTGGGGAGGGAGTTGGCTGGGGGGCAGCACCCAAGGGTTAACCCCCCCACCCCCTCCAGTTCAGGGGGTCACAGAACACCTTCAGCCCCCAATCCCCCCACACACACCCCCAACGCAGGGGTCACAGGGCCCAGCCAGATCCTGCTGCCCATTGCCAACACCCACCAGGCCCCCAGCCAGTTGCCAGGGAGATGCCCGGCAACCAGCCCCCTCCGCCAGGTGACAGGCAGAGCCAGTTGCTAGGCAGCTGCTTCACACCCGCCCTTTCTACCAGAACCCACACCCAGTGCCCTCAGGCACACCCGACAACCAGACCCAGCCGGTTGCTATGGAGATGACCGCCCACCCCCACTCCTCCTGGCAACCTGACACACACAATTACCCCCACAAAGGGTGGCTACAGTGACACAAGGCCCCGCCCTGCTCAACTGGGCCACACCCACAGCCAGTTGCTGTAGAAACAGGTCACACCCACACACAAGGTGACAGGCATGACGGGTTGCCATGGAGAACCAACTCACAACGCCCAGTGATGGTTATTACAGAGACACACCCGCCCCTCCCTGTCACAACAGCTACAGCTGGCAAACACAGGCAGGGCTCAGGGGGAACCCGGATGCCTGGGTTCTCTCCCCAGCTCTGGGAGGGCTGTGGGGTCTAGTGGTTAGAGCAGGGGGGGCTGGGAGCCAGGACACCTGGGTTCACGCCCCAGCTCTGGGAGGGGAGTGGGGTCTAGTGGTTAGAGCACGGGAGGCTGGGAGCCAGGACTCCTGGGTTCTATTTTTTTGAGCGACTACCTGGCTCCGGATAAGGGACGGGACGCGGGGCCTTCCCCATCTTGGGGCCTCCAGCTCCGACCCACCCCAAGGTGGGGGCCCGGCTGGCTGGGCGGGTGGGGGAAGCAGTGGGGGACGGGATCCGACTCAGCCTGGGTTTACCTTGAGCCAGGCAGTGGGAGGCCGCCGTGGCTTCGGGAACGATTCATCCCCAGCCAAGTCCCAGAAGAGGAATTGTAATGCTGGGCAGGAAGTAGCAGGGGCTGTGGGTCGGGAGTGAGGGGCACCGGCAGAACTGGGCGGGGGGGAGGGCTGGCCTAGGCTAGCAGGGGCTGCGGACTGGGAGTGGGGGGCACCAGTAGAACTCAGTGTATGTCATATGCCCTACACCGCAAAGAAGTGCAGCGATTCCCCTTTGACTATCTCCTCCCTGCTCTCCCCCGTGGGTCCAAGCCCCCAGCATCCACCCTCGACCAGTCTTCAAACAACCAGAGCCCCGTGATAACGCCCAGCACCCCCATTTCCACCTCCTCTGGGCCGGCGGGCCCCATCCCCACCCGACACAGTCCAAAAGAAGGACATGCAGGGCCTGTCCCTTTAAAACCAGCCCCGCTGAGGGTTTTATAGGGAGACTCGCCCTTCCCAGGGGCAATCCAGCCAGACATAGCCAGGAAACGTTGAGTCAACGCAAGGCAGTCTCTATACTGCTCTGTGGTTGGGGCCCGCTCGCCTCCTTCCCTGCAGTGATGTCACGTTCACGTTCCTCCTTCCCTCACGTTCCTCCACCCCCTTGGGTTAAATGGTTCCTTCCTCTAATTTCATTCCCCCCTCCCCGCCCCGGTCATGGATCTGCTGCAGGGGGCGGGGGCAGCAGGGGGCGCTGGGGAGTGGGGCGGGGGGCTCGGCAGGGGGCGCTGGGCTGCGGGCTTGGCAGGGGGCTCTCCAGAATCAGGGCCCTGCCCCCCCCCCCACCAGGTGCTGCACAGATAGGTAATGAGAGAGGCAGTCCCTGTCCTGACGAGTTTATTGTCTACCTAGAGAAACCAGAGAGAAATAAGGATCCCCATTCAACAGATGGGAAACTGAGGCAGGGAGCAGTCAAGTGACTTGCCCAGGGTCCCCCCTCCTATGACTGGAGAGAGAACCCAGGAGTCCTGGCTCCAAGACCCCCCCCGCCGCTCTAACCACTAGACCCCACTCCCCTCCCAGTGCCAGGGACAGAACCCAGGAGTCCTGGCTCCCAGCCCCCCTGCTCTAACCCAGCAGACCTCACTCCCCTCCCACACCAGAGTCCTGTTCTACCCGAACTAAAGTTACACTAATTTGCAGCCACTTTGAAGTTCCAGGCACCGCACCCCAGGGAGTGGGTGAGCCCAGCCCAGGGAAACCAGCCCTCAGCCCTGTTTGGATTTTAAACACACAAAGAAAATCTGGTCCGAGAACCTGCTCCAGGGGTAAACCACAGGAAACAAGGAGGGGGGAAGGAAAGCCAGACACAGGAGGGACTATGCACAGCTGAGGATAGAACCCAGGAGTCCTGGCTCCCAGAGCCCCCTGCTCTAACCACCAGACCCCACTCCCCTCCCCTCCCCTTGCCGGGGAGAGAACCCAGGAGTCCTGTTTTGTGTCCCTGCCCCACCCTGATCCAGACACACACACACAAGAGAGAGGAAGAAAAAGATAGAAAGAGGGAAACAGAGCAGAGACTGAAAGACAGAAAGACAGAAAGACAGAAAGAAAGAAAGAAAGAAAGAAAGAAGAGATGCAGATGAAGCGGAGCAGAAGGAAAGGCCGTGGCTGCGTTACTCAACTGTTGGGGTGCACAAAGCTCGTACAAAGTTTGGATTAAGATCTCCCGAGGGTGAGATTTGAGGGGGGGCTTCCTCCTAGGGAGGGGGATCAGAAGGAGAGGGAGAGAAAAGAGGAGTGGGAAAGAGAGAGGTGGTTTAACCGAGCCCGTACCCAAGCACGGCCCAATTAAACCGGCCAGAGAGAGACAGAACAAAAGACAGAGAAAGAGGGAAGGGGAGAGAAGCAGAGGAGGAAAGAGACAGAGCCCTCGGCTGTGTAAACAGAAGCAGCCCCAGTTTGATTGTCCCAGGGGATCTTCAAACCAATTGAAAAGTTTTCCTCCTTTGAACTTTTCCCCAAATCAAATATTTCAAACTGCTGGCAAAAAATGGTTCCCGCCAAATCATTTTTTTTTCCATCCTGGTTTTAAAATGTCCCCAATTTCGGGTGTTTCAAACCCTGCTCCGGGCACGCTGGTTTCAGAGCGGCTTTATTTCGGTTTAGCTTAGTCCAGTTTCTCAACACAGGCCTTGTTCACATGGGGAACTCGCTTCAGTGTTCGAACAGATGTAGGTGATCCAGGGCCGCCCCCAACACGGATGCTTTAGAAGGCCTGGTCGTGGTTTCATGTCACCCTACGTGAGAGAGTTTAGTCTTTTAGCCAGATGTACAATTAATTCAAGTTGGCTGCATTCGAGGTAGCATCTCCAGGCTTAGTCTAGCTTCAGAGAGATTGTCCAGAGGACAAATTCACTCCCAAAATACCCAGAGTTGCCGGATTAGCCGCCGATCGGTTGTGCTGTTTCAACCCGAAGCCTCAGACTAGACCCAAAACAGCTTTCAAATCATGTGCGAATTTGCGACTTTGAACATTTTTCATTCCCGAATTGAGAGGAAAAGCCAAAATCTCAACATTTTACACGACCCGGAAATCTGACCAAAAAACCCCGCTTCCCGTCAATCAAAACATTTGGTTCATTTCAAAGTGTTTCATTTCAGTCTGGATCTTTTTAAAACTCCAAACTTCCAACGCAAAAGTCGTTTCCGAGCAAAAATTAAGGTTTTCATTCCAAGAATGGCAAAACCCGGGATGTGTCAACATTTGCCAGATTTTTCTCCCCTGACTTTTTCACCCCGGAATGGAAACGTTCATTGAAATCGATACTTTCACAAAGGAAATTTTGGTGCTGAGAAACTGGGTGTTCCCCCTGCAATGAAAAACATTTCATGGAGAAAATCTCTTGGCCCAAGCCAGTCACAAGTAGCACCTCACTCAAGGGAAGATTAATCCAGGATTTACGAGCTTTCATTATAGTCGTGATTTTTCAACAGCTCTTTTTGCGTCAGAAAGCGTCGCTTTGTTGAAAACGTTGACAAAACAGGGTCAGTTTTGACAAATCGCCTGACTCAAAAAAACCAAAGCACTGACAAAAGTTGTCCAAAAGTTTTGTGGCTACGTGTTCGAAACAAAACAAATTCCGGTTTTATGATTCAAATCGGCTTTTTATCGGGACACGTAAGCTAATCAGACTGAAAGAGCAAAGACAACACTTCGATTGACCCAAACCGACCAAACGTTTGGGTTTTTTCATTCACGTCTGGTGGAAATTGCCACTTTTCTCTCTCGATTCAGGACTGTACAACTTTTCAAAGCTCTAAGATATTTGTGGGCTGGGGAAGCCAGCATCCACCCACTTCAGCTGCATGTGGGGCAATTTCCAATCAGTTTCGAAGCGTCTCAAAGCAGTTTGTGTCAGAGCGAGGAGAAAGCGCTGTCAGACCAGGGCCTCACGTGCTATGCCGGGGGAATCCAGATCTAGCCATTCAGATGGGAAATAAGGTGCAATTTTTTAACTGGGAGGGGACTGAAGCATTGGGACAACTTGCTAAAGGACGTGGTAGATTCTCCGGTTTTAATTCAAGACGGGCCGTTTATCTCAAAGATCTGCCCAGGAATCGACGCAGGGAAGCGCCAGGCCTGCATCAAGCAGGTGTTAGATCACAAAGACCCTCAAATCTAGGCCTTTCTCTGCCTCTCCGGGGGCTGGAAATTAAACTCCAGAAGTCCAGGTGCTGAATAAATGGGTGGAAGTCAACAGAAAGAAGCTAGATCAAATGGCTGGATCAGGGCTTGTGACACTCCGTCGTTTTCAATTTGGGCGTAGGCCAGGCCGGAGAGAAACAAAACACACCGGCCGAGGGAATGAAAGCGATCCAGAAGAGGCCGTGTGTATTTGCATCCGGTGCTAACTTTAGCTTCTATCCGTCTGACTTTCCCCCCCCAGGCCAGGCCTGTAAGAGCGTCTTCCTCCGAGCCCGCTACGTCCAAGCCACGCTTTGCAAACGTCTTTCAGGGATCTACACGCAGATTTGAGAGCGGGGCCAGGTCTGAGCCGGGGCGGCTGCAGCAGGTTGTTTAGTCCCGGGGTCATTTTGAAACAGTGGAGTTGGGGGGCAATTAATGGGGGGGGGTCAGACAAAGCTTCTTGCGGGTCGAACGCCTGGCTGATGACGAAGGGGTTTCGTTTTCAACCCTTTCCGCGTCAGAGGAGAGGAAGGATGCAGGCCGCAAAGTCAGTTCCCCCCGCCAAAAAAAGAGCAAATCAACCGAAAAGCTTCGAATTTTTCTAAGCCACAAAGCTCGTCTGACCAGCCACGAATTCGGGGGACACGTCGGAGCCACCCATGCTGCAGTTTTCACACACGCCCCCCCCCCAAAAAAAATGTTGCCCCCCCCAAGAAGTTGACACAGCCGTGGTGCGATTTTGTAAGTGATCTATAGGGCTCCGGGCCAGGCCCTGTGGGTAGCTGTGGGATCCCGGTGTCCCACCCGGCCGGGGCCAGCTGGGGGCCACGGGATTTCGGGGCCGGCTGACTGAGTGGGCCCGAGTCCATTGAAGGCACTTCCCCAAACGTGGCGGACGTGAGTCTGCAGCGGGCACCGAGTGACCCCGGGAATGAGCGAAAGAGCGAAGGGGAGGGGGGCAGAAAGGCGGGACCCGTCCAGAGGCAGGGGAGAGAAAACAGGGAGCGAGGCAGAGCCGGAGGAGGACGGCGGGAGAGGGAAGGAGGCAGAGGAAGGAAGGGAGGAGGGGGGAAGGGAAGGGAGGAGGGGCCGAAAAGGGGCCCCGGGAAGGGAGGGAAAGAGAACCTGAGCCAGGCGAGGGGAGAGAAAGGGGATGTGACAAAGAAGAAAGGGGGCAAAAGGGTGTGAAAAGAAGGGAAAGGGGGTGTGAAGAGGGAAGGACCAGGGAGGGAGATAGGAGGAGTGAAAAAGAGGGAAATGAAGAGAAAGGGGTGTGAAAGAGAGGAGGGGTGTGAAAACAAGGGAAGGGGTGTGAAAGGGGGCAGGAAGGGTGTGAACGGGGAAGGGATGGAGAAAGGAGGGGAGCAAGAGAGGAGGGGGTGTGGGAAGGAGGCAGAGAAGGAGGGAGTGGGAGCCCCCCACTCCAGGGGAAGGAGGAGGGAAGTAGATCCCCCCTTTCCCCCCAAATAACCAGCTTCCCAGCCTTCTCCCCTCCCCAGCCCAGCCCGCCTCCGACCCGGGGGGGGGGGATTCAGAGGGGCGAGGGGGGGAATTCAGAGGGGCGGGGAGTGAAGGGGGGGCTCTCTCCTCTTCCCGGACTTTCACTCTCCTGTGGCCCGACTCCCGTTGGGGAACAAGGGAGGGGCAGGCTGGGCTCCCCCCGGGAAGGGGGGTCAATGCGGAGCGGCTCCGGAGTTTGGGGACCCCCCGCCCCCCGCTTACCTTGACAAACAGCTCCACCTGCGTCTGCTCCTCAGCCATGGCCCGGGGCTGGCTCCGGGGGGTGGGGGGGTTAGAAACGGACAAATCCCCCCCGCTCCGCGGCTCGGGTGCGTTTCAAGGCTCCCCCAAGGGGCGGGAAAAGCCGGGTCCGGGCCGGGGGGCGCGAATCGCCCCACTTCGGAGTCTTGCGGGCAACTCTCAGCGCAACACGGAGCTGATCCGGAGCGACGGGTCCTCCTCCGCCAGCCCCACCCAGGAAGAGAGTGAGTCACCGGGGAGGGGAGGGGGCAGGCTGGGGCGGAGGGGGGCTGCCTCTCTCTCCTGCCAGCCCCGCCCCCTTCCCTCTCTCCCCCCTCCCTCTGCCCCCCACCGACCCACTTCCCTCTCCTTCTGCCCCACCTGCCCACTCCCTCCCTCTGCCCCCCTCGCCACCTACCCCCTCCTTCCTGCCCCCTCTCATTCCCCCGTCCCCTCCCTGTCCCACCCCGTCCGTCTCACTTCCCTCCCCTTCTTCCTTTCCCCTTCCTTCTCTCCCTCTGTCCTGGCTTCCCCCCTCCTTCCCCCGTCTCGTTCCCCCTCTTCTCCATCCTCCCCCCCGTCTCACCCCTTCCCTCCCCCTGCCCCGTCCCCTCTCTCCGCTCCCGACGCCCCTTTCCCTTCACACCCGCGGTCCCTCCCTCCTTTCTCCCTGCTCCGCTCCCCCTTTCCCGGCTGCTCCGACGTTTCCTTCCCTTCCCGGGACAGACGGATGGTGCCAGTGAAACGCTCAGTGCCCCTCGGGGGCAGCCACAGACAGGGCTGCCCCCAGGGCTCAGGACTCCTGGGTTCTCTGCCTGGCCCTGCGAAGGGAGTGGCGGCTAGTGGTTAGAGCGGGGGGGGGGGGGGCTGGGAGCCAGGACGCCTGGGTTCTATCCCAGCTCTGGGAGGGGAGCGGGGGTGAGTGGTTAGAGCTGGGGGGCTGGGAGCCAGGACGCCTGGGTTCTCTCCCCACTTCTGGGAGGGGAGTGGGGTTGAGTGGTTAGAGCTGGGGGGCTGCGAGCCAGGACGCCTGGGTTCTCTCCCCACTTCTGGGAGGGGAGTGGGGTTGAGTGGTTAGAGCTGGGGGGCTGGGAGCCAGGACGCCTGGGTTCTATCCCAGCTGTGGGAGGGGAGTGGGATCGGGTGGGTTAGAGCGGGGCGGGGGGCTGAGGACAGGGAGGAAAGGCCCATGTGGCCGTGGCAGGCCGGCAGGGCGGAGACGTGAAGCGACACAATAAAGCTCTGTCCTCAGCCCTGAATGGGGCGCCTCTGGCGAGAGGCCGCGGAAATCCGGTGTCAGTCATTTCAGCGGCTCACTGACACGGGGGGGAGGAAAACTGGAGGGGGAGGGCAGGGATTCAAAATCACCCCCACACTGAAAACTGACAATCACTCCGGGGGGCGAGGTATCAGGAGGGGGGTGCGGGTCCGGAGTGAGGGGCACCGGTTGGGTTGTGGGGGGCAGGGCTGGGCTAGCAGGGGGCTGCGGGTCGGGAGTGAGGGGCACCAGCAGGGCTGGGTCCCATGTCCCCCTCCCCCCGGTCCTTGGGGCATCTCAGGCCTGGCCCAGTCCCATGGAGACCAGAGCCGGCCCCCTGCTGTCTGGGGTGGGGCCTGCTGCCCCTCCCCCATCACCTAACTGTATCTGTACACCCTCCGCTCTACCCACCCGCCCGCCCCTCTACTCACCCCCACTACTCATCCCCCCTCCCCTCTACCCATCCCCTCTACACCCATCCATCATCTGTCCATCCCCCCATCTAGCTAATCCCCAGCCCCCCCCATGCATCCATCCACCCGTCCCCTGCCCCTCTCCGTTCCCCCATCCCCCTGCAGTCCCCCCCCCAGCTGCTCTGGCCCCACCCCCCCTCCGCCCATGCCAGCTGCCTGCTCTCTCAATATTGACCTTGGCAGCTGCCCGGCGGCTGGGCCGCCTGTAAACCCTGCCGGAGGCCTGGGCCCGCAGCCCGGATCTGAGGGGCTGGGGGACACCCCGGGACCCTGAGCTGCTCCCCAAGGGTCCCAGCCGGGCTCCTGCCCACAGGGGGGCTGATTTAACCCCTCGTAGGCCACATCCCCCCATGCACCCCACCCCCCCCCCACGACAGAGCCCCTGGGTGGCTGCTCAGCCTGGGTTACCCATTAACCAGCAACACCTTCCCCTGCCCTGGGCTGGCACCCAAGCTACAGCCCCCGCTGACCAGCCCTGGGCCCTCAGCCTGCAGCTCCGGGCCAGCACTGGGGTCCCAGTGTAACCAGCCGCCGTGCCCCACCCCAGAAGGGCCGCATCTCTGCACTGGACAAGGGGTCCCTGTGTCATCAGTCCCCCCACACACCCTGGAGGGGCTGCGTTTCCGTGCCGGGCCAGGAGTCCCTGTGTAACCAGCTGCCGCGTCCCACCGCAGAGGGGTCCCCGTATAACCAGCCCCCACCCAGAGGTGGCTGCATCTCAGGGTCAGTGACGGGGCGGCCAAACGTAGGGACCCAGCGAGCCGTGAACAATAATCCTCAGATGTTCGAGAGCTGAGAGACGCCCACAACCTGCCCCGTGGGGCGGCGCCTGCCAGGGCCTGGGGCTTCTGCCCTGATTCCTCCTGCCCCAGCAGGGCGGAAGCCCCGAGCTCCCCTCCGCCCAGTCTGCTAGGTGGAGAAAGGGGGGGTGCCTGGGGGCTCCGTGAGCTTCTGTTTGGCCACCCCTGGGCTATAACATGATGGGAGTGAGGCTGCAGTTCACAACCTGGCCAGGAGGGGGCAACAGATCAACTGCACCCGTAGCCACACAGCCCGGCCGGTGCCCCTCACTCCTGACCTGCAGCCCCCTGGTAGCCCAGCCCTGCCCCCCCCAGCCCTGCCAGTGCCCCTCACTCCTGACCCGCAGCCCCTGCCAGCCCAGCCTTGCCCCCCCAGCTCTGCCAGTGCCCCTCACTACCAACCCGCAGCCCCCTGCCAGCACAGCCCTGCCCCCCCCAGCCCTGCCGGTGCCCCTCACTCCCGATCCGCAGCCCCTGCTAGCCCAGCCTTGCCCCCCCCAGCTCCGCTGGTGCCCCTCACTCCCAACCCGCAGCCCCTGCCAGCCCAGCCCTGCCCCCCAGCTCTGCCGGTGCCCCTCACTCCTGACCCACAGCCCCTCCAGCCCAGCCTTGGCCCCCCACAGCCCTGCCGGTGCCCCTCACTCCCAATCCACAGCCCCTCCAGCCCAGCCCTGGCCGCCACAGCCCTGCCGGTGCCCCTCACTCCTGACCCACAGCCCCTCCAACCCAGCCCTGCCCCCCCCAGCCCTGCCGGTGCCCCTCACTCCCGACCCGCAGTCGCGAGGTCACTGGTTTTCTCTGCCACTTTCCTCCTTTGTTCTTAGGCCCGAGAACGGCTCCTCGGACTCCCAGCCCCAGATGCCGCGAGTGGCAGCTGCTGTCTTGGCTGGGCCCACGTCCCCCCCGCCTCCACCCCCCGGTGCCCAGGGGGAGATGAACAGACGGTCCCGGGGCCTGGAGCCGACAGCTGCTCCCTGCCAACCAGCCAGAGCCGGGAACTCGATCCGGAGGCGCCAGCCCTGGGGACCAGAGAGAGAAACAGCCAGACAGCGAACGGGGAAAGAGTCCCACTGGGCTGGCGGGGGCTGTGGGTCAGGAGTGAGGGGCACCGGCAGAGCTGGGGGGCAGGGCTGGGCTAGCAGGGGGCTGTGGGTCAGGAGTGAGGGGCACCGGCAGAGCTGGGGGGCAGGTCTGGGCTAGCAGGGGGCTGTGGGTCGGGAGTGAGGGGCACTGACAGAGCTGGGGGGGTTAGAGCTGGGCTGGCAGGGGCTGCAGGTTGGGAGTGAGGGGCACCGGCAGAGCTGGGGGGCAGGGCTGGGCTAGCAGGGGGCTGCGGGTCGGGAGTGAGGGGCACCGACAGAGCTGGGGGGCAGGTGTGGGCTAGCAGGGGGCTGTGGGTCGGGAGTGAGGGGACCTGCAGAGCTGGGGGGAGCCCAGGGCTGGGCTGTCAGGGGGCTGTGGGTCGGGAGTGAGGGGCACCGGCAGAGCTGGGGGGAGCCCAGGGCTGGGCTGGCAGGAGGCTGTGGGTCGGGAGTGAGGGGCACCGGCAGGGCTGGGGGGCAGGGCTGGGCTAGCAGGGGGCTGTGGGTCGGGAGTGAGGGGCACCGGCAGAGCTGGGAGGCAGGTCTGGGCTAGCAGGGGGCTGTGGGTCGGGAGTGAGGGGCACCGGCAGGGCTGGGGGGCAGGTCTGGGCTGGCAGGGGGCTGTGGGTCGGGAGTGAGGGGACCGTCAGAGCTGGGGGGTCCTTGCCATCCATATGCTGCAGCGCTGCTACTGGCCACAAGGTGTCAGGCTTGTGCCACTCAACCTCCCTCCCCCTCCCCCAGCCCCCCCTCCCCTCCCCCCCAGCCCCGTTCTCTGGGGGTCTCCCCGCAGGAGCTGGGGGCGGATTCTCCGGTCGGACGGAGGGTCCCGCTGCCCCCCGGGGGGAGGAGGACGGCAGAGAGGGTGGGGTGCGATGGGGGGCAGGGGACGGTGTGTGGGGGAGGGGTGGCAGGCCAGGGGGCAGCACGGGGTGAGGGCCCCTCACTGCATGGCGGGTTCCAGGGGCCGCCACTCCCTGGCTTGGGCTGAGCTGGCTTTACAGTAGGTCCTACAATAACCAGCACTTCCGCGAAACCGGACCTCAACAAACCAGCCCCGCCCCAGCGCCTGGGGAGACCCCCCCATAACCAAACCATCCCACCCCACTTTTGATCTGGGAGACCCTACAATAACAAAGGGCACCCAGACCCAGGGAGCAGACAAAGGAGCGAAAGGGAAGGCAGCTGATGGGGGTAGGGGCTGGTTTCTTTGGGTCTCCCCGTCCCCCTCCAAGGGGTTGACCCCCCTGGCCCCGATCCCGGGGTGGGGAAGGTTCCTTAGCCGGAGCCGCTAATCAGCTGGCCTGGAGGATTAAGTGGACAGGCTGGTGAGTCACGTGACTGGCTCCCAGCTGGGATCCCACCCCCCCTCGGCTCAGCCGCTCTGGCTCCGAGATGGGCTGGCGAGGGACGGACAGACGGACGAAGCCACCGCCACAGAGAGAACCCAGGCGTCCTGGCTCCCAGCCTCCCCTGCTCTAACCCACCAGACCCCACTCCCCTCCCAGAGAACCCAGGCGTCCTGGCTCCCAGTCCCCCAGCCTGCTCTGACCCATGACCTCCCTGGTTGCCTCCCCTCCCCCTGCTGCCCCCGAGGATCCTGCCCTGGGCCTGGCCCCACGGCTGCCCCGGCCCTTCCTCCGCAGCCTCCGGACCCTCTTCGAGATCCTGGATGAGCAGCGGAGTGGGGCCGTGCACCTGTCGGAGATCGAGAGCCGCTGGGGCCGGGGGGGCCCGGGCCTGAGCCCCTCGGGGGGGCCGCAGCACGAGCTCCTGCCCCCCGGGGTGCTGCCTGCCCTGCAGCAGGTGGCGGGGCCCAGCGGGGGGTTCCTGAGCTTCCCCCGCCTAGTGGCGGGGCTGAGAATCGCGCTGCTCCGGGACCAGGAGGAGGAGCAGGGGCCCGGGGCGGAGGCGGCTGAGACCGGACACAACTCGGCGCAGGAGAGGACGAGTGGGGGCCAGACGCGTGAGTGAGGGGGGCAGAGCGGGGGGCCTGGACTCCTGGGTTCTTTCCCTGACTCCAGAAAGGGAGTGGGGGCTAGTGGTTAGAGCAGAGGGGGGCTGGGAGCCAGGACTCCTGGGTTCTCTCTCCAGCTCTGGGAGGGGAGTGGGGTCTAGTGGTTAGAGCAGGGGGCTGGGAGCCAGGACGCCTGGGTTCTCGGAGGGGCAGGGGTTCGTGGGGAGGAAGATCCCGAGAGGCACAGTTGTGGGGGACGAGGGGGGGGGTCAGACACACCCAGGGCCCTGCTCATGCTCAGCAGGAAGCTGCCCCCCCGGGGGCAGCCAAGAACTCAGGTTCTTGACCCCCCCCCCCGGCTCCTTCTCAGCCCAGTGAGTGACCCCAAGGCCCCGGTAGCATCTCTCGCGGCTGGGGGTGATGGGGGTCAGGAGAAGATACTGGATCTGTATGGGAATGGACGGGGGGGATGGGCAGCCAGGAGGCTGTGGGGCCAGACACCCCCCCTTGGTCTCTCAGGCAGGAGGAGTGGGGGGGGGCCTCAGCCTGGCAGCATACGGCCGGGGGCTTAGCAGGGCTGATCCTGTCTCCCCGGCCATGGAGAGCCCCAATCCTCTTAGAGCCGGGCCCGCGCCAGCCCCACGGCCAGCCAGAGCCCTGGGGAGCCGGCCCCACGGCGGGGGAGGGGCAAGCCATGGATTTCCGGTACGAGAGGGGCCCAATACTGCCCTAGTCCCCTGCACACGCACACCCTCGCCACCTACCCCAGCTCCCGCGGGCGCTGCTCCGAGCGTCTCTCCCCCCAGCCTGGCACCTGGGAGATTTCACTCGCTTTAAGCCACAGATTAAGGCGTCTAATCCGACCCACCGGCCGGCCGAGCGCCAGCCCCAGCTGCTGCGGACGCCTCCCTTCCCGGATCGCCAGCCTTCGGCCCACGAAACACCCACCGGAGAATACAAGCAGCCGCCCCACCCCAGAGGTGGCTGCATCTCAGTGCTGGGCGAGGGGTCCCTGTATAACCAGCAGACCCACCCCAGAGGTGGCTGCATCTCAGTGCTGGGGAATGGGGCTCCCTCGGTGGCTGTATCTGCTCCAACCTGGGGCACGTGGGACTTTACCAGAGCCTGGCCGGCCAGGAGAAAAGGTTTGGGCTAAAGGTGACAGGGAAAGACCCGAATCCATGAGATCGATGGAGCTAAACTCACCTCGAACAGCCCGGGGCTGCGGGTCGGGAGTGAGGGGCACCGGCAGAGCTGGGGGGGGCAGGGCTGGGCTGGCAGGGGGCTGTGGGTCGGGAGTGAGGGGCACCGGCAGGCTGGGGGGCAGGGCTGGGCTAGCAGGGGGCTGCGGGTCAGGAGTGAGGGGCACCGGCAGGGCTGGGGGGGGGCAGGGCTGGGCTGGCAGGGGGCTGTGGGTCGGGAGTGAGGGGCACCAGCAGAGCTGCCTACGTGCGGCCCGGCATCGGGCAGACAGCTGTGTCCGGGGGGGGTGGGGGGACAGCGCCAGTCGCTCCTGGCACCCGGCCCCGGGCTACCCTGTTTCTGCTGAGTTGGCCGGGCTGGGCCAGAAGCCCCGGCTTTGTCCCTCGGTCTGTCTCCATGGGAACCCTGCCCCACGGGCCCCACAGCCCCTCAGCCAGCCCTCGAGGCTCCCATTCCCCTCAGTGCCCCCCAGCCTCTCCCCCGCCCCTTAAATCCCTGCCCCCCCCCACCCCCACTTTTCTACCACGCAGGGCTCTCCCAAGCCGAGGGGCTGAGACACGTGGGGGGAGCCCAGGGCTGGGCTAGCAGGGGCTGCGGGTCGGGAGTGAGGGGCACCGGCAGGGCTGGGGGGGCCAGGGCTGGGCTGGCAGGGGGCTGCGGGTCGGGAGTGAGAGGCACCAGCGTGGGACATCCGGAGGCAGTTAATTACATTGACGAGGGTCGTATCCCTGTCTCCAATACGAGGATTTGTGCCCTGAGTTCAGGCCCAGCTGGGGAATCAATGAGGCCCTGTAATTAATTAGTGGTTTAATTACAGCAGCGAGGACAGGGCAAGGGGACAAAATCTCCCAGAGGGGACAGGCCCCGTGCCCCATTCCCTGCCCCCTGAGCCAGCCAGTCCCCGCCCTGGGGCCGGATGGGAGCTGACGCCCCCTAGAGGGGACAGGCCCCGCGCCCCAGGCTGGGGCTCACCCCCACCCTTCTCCCCGCAGGCGAGGGGGAGCCGAGGGGCGTGACCCGATCTCGCAGCATCAACAGCGCCCTGAGCCAGGCGGGGCAGCCCCGGAGCCTCCGAGCCCCGAAGGAGCCGCGACGCCACACGATCACCCACGGCATCGACTATGGGGCGGTGAGTCCCCCCTGCCTGGCCCGGCGCCCCTCCCTCCCGACCCGCAGCCCCCTGGACTCCCCCGTGCCCTGCCAGTGCCCCTCACTCCCGACCCGCAGCCCCCTGGGCTCCCCACATCCCTGCCGGAGCCCCTCACTCCCGACCCGCAGCCCCCTGGGCTCCCCACATCCCTGCCAGAGCCCCTCGCTCCCGACCCGCAGCCCCCTGGGCTCCCCACATCCCTGCCGGAGCCCCTCAATCCCAACCCGCAGCTCCCTGGGCTCCCCCCAGCCCTGCCGGTGCCCCTCACTCCTGACCCACAGCCCCCTGGGCGACCCACATCCCTGCCGGTGCCCCTCACACCCGACCCGCAGCCCCCCTGGAATATTTGTGGGACGTGCTGGTGTTCTCTTCTGGGGAAGAACAGACATAATTAGTGAAGTCTTAGAGGATGGGGGGGAATGGGGCCAGGGCCTGTCCCTCTGGGGGGCGCCAGCTCCCATCAGCCCCAGGGCGGCGACTGGTTGGCTCAGGGGGGTGGGGAATGGGGCCTGTCTGCTCTAGGGCTGGCGGGGGGGGACGGTTTCTTTCCGTCCCCGTCTCTGTCCCCCTCCCTGGCCAGCCGGGCGGAAGCCGGGGCTTAGGGCCATTGTCTCTGTGCGGGAAGCGCTGCCGGGCGGCTTAGCAGGGCACAGGCCCCCCCCCAGACTGGGCTCCCCCGGGGGGGCCGGGCCCCTCAGTCAGCGCCGGGCTGGGCTGCCGAGCGGAGCAGGGCAGAGCGGAGCGGGGTGAAGGGGCCAGCGCAGACGGGGAAGGACACAGGGGGCCCCCCACCGGCTCCCGCACCCCGCCATGCAGCGCGGCCCCCTGCTGTCGCTGCTGCTGGCCCCCACGGCCGTGCAGCGCGGCTACACCATCCTCATCCTGCCCCTGGGCACCGGGCTGGGCAGCTGGGAGGCGGAGCACTTCTTCCTGTGGGTGAGTGACAGCCCCGCCCCTGGGAACCCAGGCGTCCGGGGCGCCCCGCTCTAGCCACCAGCCCCCACTCCCCTCCCAGAGCCAGGGAGAGAACCCAGGAGTCCTGGCTCCCAGCCCCCCTGCTATAACCACTAGACCCCACTCCCCTCCCAGAGCCGGGAAGAGAACCCAGGCGTCCTGGCTCATAGAGCCCCCCTGCTATATCAACTAGACTCCACTCCCCTCCCAGAGCCGGGGAGAGAACCCAGGAGTCCTGGCTCCCGGAGCCCCCCTGCTATAACCACGAGACCCCACTCCCCTCCCAGAGCCGGGGAGAGAACCCAGGCGTCCAGGCTCCCGGAGCCCCCCCTGCTATAACCACCAGACCCCACTCCCCTCCCAGAGCTGGGGAGAGAACCCAGGAGTCCTGGCTCCCGGAGCCCCCCCCTGCTATAACCACCAGACCCCACTCCCCTCCCAGAGCCGGGGAGAGAACCCAGGCGTCCAGGCTCCCGGAGCTCTGCTGTACCCACTAGACCCCACTCCCCTCCCAGAGCCAGGGAGAGAACCCAGGTGTCCAGGCTCCTGGAGCCCCCCTGCTATAACCACTAGACCCCCCTCCCCTCCCAGAGCCGGGGAGAGAACCCAGGTGTCCAGGCTCCTGGAGCCCCCCTGCTGTACCCACTAGACCCCACTCCCCTCCCAGAACCGGGGAGAGAACCCAGGCATCCAGGCTCCCGGAGCCCCCCCCCCGCTATAACCACCAGACCCCACTCCCCTCCCAGAGCTGGGGAGAGAACCCAGGAGTCCTGGCTCCCAGAGCCCCCCTGCTATAACCACTAGACCCCACTCCCCTCCCAGAGCTCGGGAGAGAACCCAGGCGTCCAGGATCCCGTAGCCCCCCTGCTGTACCCACTAGACCCCACTCCCCTCCCCGAGCCGGGAAGAGAACCCAGGCGTCCGGGCGCCCCGCCCCCCACGCTGACCCCCATCTCCCCCCAGCTGCAGCGCCGGCAGGCCCAGGAGCGGGAGCGGGACGCGCTGCTGCAGGGGCTGGATCTCGCCGAGCGCCTGCGGGGCTGGTACCGGCGCCACCTGCTGGAGGCCCAGCGCAAGCAGGAGCAGGTGGGGGCGGAGCCGGTACGTACCAACGCCCCCTAACGGGAGGGGGGAGAATGGGTCAGTTCATTGTCTTTGGGGGGGTTGGCAGGGGTCAGACCAGTCCACTGTGACAGTGGGGGGTGGTTGCGTCCGGTGGTTTCAATTGAGGGGTGGGCAATAGGAGCAGTCAATTGTTTTTCATAGGGGTGGATAAATCCATTGTTAGCCTGGGGAACATGGATCAAACCATTTTTATTGGAAGGAGGGATGGATTAATCCATTGTTAGCGTGCGGGGGACTGGATTGAACTGTTAGTATTAATTAGGGGATGGGGATGGATCGATTTTTGGGGTGGATCAAACCATTGTGATTAGAACGGGATGGATCAGTCCATTGTTAACAAGAGGGGGGGGTGGAAGGATCAGTCCATTAGGATGAGGGGGGCAATAGATTGGTCCATTGTCATGAATAGGGCGGTAATGGAACAGTCTGTTGTTACTGTGGGGGGGAGCAGAGCGCAGTCCATTGCGTAAAGTGTGATGGGAGTGGTTTGGTCCATTATTAATAATGGGGGGGGGGATGGAGCGGTCCATTGTGTTTAGTAGGGGGTGGAGAGAAGAGATTATTTCATTATTACTGTATAGAGGGGGCAGGTGTCCAGCTTTCAACTGGAACACCCGCTAGAAAAGGGACCCGGGCGACTCCAGTCAGCACCACAGGCTGGGCCGTTAAAAGTCTGGTCGTGGGTGCTGCGGGGCTAAGGCAGGCTCCCTACCTGTCCTGGGTCACCACACTGCACCCGGGAAGCTGCCAGCAAGTCCAGCTCCTTGGTGAGGGGGGAGTGGGATGGACTCCGGGGGTCCGCACGCTGCCCCCGCCCTGAGCACCGGCTCTGTACTCGCATTGGCCGGGAACCGTGGCCAACGCGAGCTGTGGGTGAGAGCGGCGCATGGAGCCTCCTGGCCCCCCCTCGCAAGACCCGGACCTGCTGGCTGCTCCCGGGGTGCAGCGCGGTGCCCCAGGACAGGCAGGGAGCCTGCCTTAGCCCCCCCGCCTATTGTGGCACTGACTGGGAGCCCGAGCCCCAACCCCCTGCCCCAGCCCAGAGCCCCCTCCCACACCCTGAACCCCTCATTCCCGGCCCCACACCACAGCCCTCACCCCTTCTGTCATCCCAACCCCCTGCCTCAACCCACAGCCCCCTCCCACACTCCAAATCCCTCGGCCCCACCCCACAGCCTGGAGCCCCCTCCTGCACCCCCCAACCCCACCCCAGAGCCCACACCCCCAGGCGAAGCCCTCAGCCCCTCCCACACCCCAACCCCCTGGCCCAGGCCAGCGAAAGTGAGTGGGGGGGGGGGGAGAGCGAGCCACCGAGGGAAGGGGAAACGAGGTGAGTGGGGGGGCGGGCCAGGGGCTGGGCTAGAGGGTTCGGTTTTGGGCGACCAGAAAGTTGGCAGCCCTCAGAGGGGTGGGTTGTTCTGTTATAAAGAGTAGGTGGGGTCAGCGGGGTGGATCAGTCCATTGTTATATGGAGGGGGAATGGATTGGTCCATTGTTACCATTAGGGGTGAACGGACTGGACCATTGTCACTGTCTCATGGAGGGGAAATGGACCAATCCATTGTAATCGCTGAGGGACAGATGCGTCCACAGTATTATTGGGAGGGGGCAATTGGTCATTCCATTCTTATTATTAGGGGGATGAGGGGGTGGAACAATCCATTGTTACTGGTGGATGGAGAATATTGGATCATTTCATAACAATTTAGTGTGGCTGGGTCATTCCACTGTTTAGCGTTGGGGGGAGTGAAACGGGTCATTCCGTTGTTCCCATGACAGAGGGGCGAAATGTGATATGGGATTCAGTGGGTCAGCCCAAGCTGCCCATGGTGGGTACAGGGGACCCAGGCGTCCGGCAGGTGACCTGCACGCTCGTTGCAGGAATTTTCCCCCATTGATTATTTCTTCTCACTGCCCCCCAGGATTATTTCCCGGATTCCTGCCCCAATCAGAGCTGCCTCCTGCTGGCCAAGATCCAGGAGGTGAATCTCGGGCTGCGAAACCTACTGGCCAGCCCTGGAAAGGTCAGCACAGTTGGGTCGGAAGTGAGGGGCACTGGCAGAGCTGGGGGCGGGGAGGGCAGGAGCCTAGGGCCGGGCTAGCAGGGGGCTGTGGGTCGGGAGTGAGGAGCACCGGCAGAGCTCGGGGGGGCGGGAAGCCCAGGGCTGGGATAGCAGGGGCTGCGGGTCGGGAGTGAGGGGCACCGACAGAGCTCAGTGGGGGGGGGGGGGCAGGGCTATCGGGGGCTGTGGGTCAGGAGTGAGGGGCACAGAGCTATTCACTCTCTTGGCTGGTATGAAAAGGGACTCAACTGATCTGTTCTCCCCGCCCCCGGCCTCCAGGCTGACCCTCCCCCCTGCTTCCCCTCCAGCCGGTTTGGGGCGCCCCTCGTCCAAGGGGGGAAGCAGCAGGCATTGCAGCAGCAAGCCGTGAGCGTGCTGAAGGAGCAGAACCGGCTCCTCATCAAGGTACGGAGGCGGCCATGGGCCTGGGAGGGGGAATTCGGGCCTCAGAAAATGGCCGCAGAGAAGGGTTCAAGGTGGCCGACTCCGCAAAGTCGGCCCTGCCCCCGTCCGTGTGGGGCAATGGGTCAAGCTGGCCAACGCGCCAGGGGCCTCCGCGCTGCCCCCTGGTGGCTCTGCTGGCTGAGAAGTCACATCCCCCGATGGCCCCCAGATCCTGCTCCTAGAGTGGGGCAGGGGGAGAGAGTCAAGGTGGCCGACCCCACCGAGCTCTGCTTGGGGCAAGGTTGGGTTTGAGGCCCGGCTTGGAGAAGGGGGGCGGAGGTGCCGAACGATGAACTTGGGGGGGGGGCAACGACGGGAGAGCTCTTGGCTGCCACGTTTGGGTTCAAGATGGCCGCCTCCCGCGTCTTCATCGCCAGGCAGCCAGGAGGTGAGGCAAGGAGGTACCGCCACCTGCTGGCCGCCCGAGGAGCCCGCGCTTCCCAGCCCGGGGGGCGGCTGGGGGCCAGGCCAATATGGCCGCCCAAGCGTGACCGCTGTCCTCTCGGCGGCAGGAGGTGTCGGAGAAGAGCGACCGCATCGCCCAGCTGGAGCGGGAGAAGGCGGCTCTGTGCAGGCAACTCCAGGAGAGCCGGGGCTACCGGCTGCCCAGCCACAAGGAGTCCACCTTCATCTGACGGCCGAGGTCACTTCCTCCCGCGGACCTACGTGACGGTCACTTCCTGTCTCACACCAGCCGGACTCAAGTCACTTCCTTCTGAGAGAAAAGACGTAATTTTCTCCCGGTGCAATGACATCACTTCCTGTCGTTCTCCCAGGGCCAGTGAGGTCACTTCCTTCTACCCGACCCCCCCCAATGCACAATGAAGTCATTTCCTGCTGGACCTGGAAGGAACTAGCTCACTTCCTCCTCCTGTCCTATTCTGTCATTTCTTCCTTCCTGGCAGTGGTCCATGATGTCACGCTCCTGATGGTATGACATCATCTTCAGACTCTGCTGACATCACTTCCTCTTCAGAGCCTTTAGTGTCACTTCCTCTCCCTTCTCCTCCTCCTCGCCGTTTCTGATGATGTCACTGACTTCTTCACTTCCTGTCCCTTCTTCCGCCAACCCCTGTGTGGTTGCTTCCTGGTCAATTCCAACCCCGCCCCACCCTCTGAGGTCACGGCCTCTCTCATGGACACACACACACACACACACACACACACACACACGCACGCACACCATGATGTCACACTCCTGGCATCTGGGAGCCTCCAGGTGACATCACTTCCCATTTTGACAGGCTGGTCTCCCAGACTGGGGAGTGGGGGAAACAACAGTGAAGGATTATGGGTAACAAGAGGTCTTATAACAGACTGTCCAAAGAGGTTTTTAATGGGGAATACCCACACTGCTTTGCACCAGCATGACCTTTGGCTATAGATCTATGGGGTCCCCACCCCACCCCGCACACACACGCGTACACACACCCGTCAACCCATACCTTTTACTCGTGTGCATTTTCAGGGTTCCCTGTGGGGTGTGACATATTGTCTCTGTCTAAGTGCCCTCTAGTGGCTGGATTCAGCCCTGCATGTGTGTCATTAGCCCTCTAGAGCTAAAAGCTGATGGGGATTCTCCTTCCACCACCTTCCTTTACCCACAGTGTCCCTTTGACAACACATAGCGTGAGCTTTAACCTCTGTGTTAGCCCCCATCATCCCCCACTTTAGACAATGGATGTGGGGGGAAGACTCCTCCAAGATATTTATTCTAACGGCTGTAAATAAATTGATTGCAATTAATATAATAAACTTGGTCAAAAGGAAAGGACAGAATTCAAGCTTCACCTCTGCATTCAATGTCCCATTCCCTGCCTCGCTGAGCCAGCCAGGCCCCTGGACTGGGGCCAGATGGGAACCAGCGCCCCCTAGAGTGGACAGGCCCCATGTCCCAGCATCACAACTCAGAATTGAAACTCACCTCTTCTGCGGCTTTATCAATTTTCTTTATTAACAGCAGGTTAATTAAAAAAACAGTGGTATTTTTAACCAATAAAACATTTGCACAAACACCCAAACAATAAACCCAATTTAAAATCATAACCCAGAAATACCAGAATCACTGGAAACAAATATGATCCAAAAATAATTCACTGAATGGAAATAATTAGCCAAAAATATACAGATCAGCCACAACTCTTCCAACCATTAGGAGACGAAATTTAAAAGGCTTCTCGGGACGATCACTGGGCAGCATTGAAAGGCAGAATAGAGATCACAGCCCCATCACGCTGGGCACTGCAGACCTCACCCTCCCCAACTAAGATCGGGGCCCCATGCACTGCACACACCCCTCCTGACCGAGATCAGGGCACCAGTTGCACTAGGTCTGCATACAGACACTGGATAGTTTCAGCCTTGAAGTGCTTACACACTAGACAGACCAAGGAGTGGCATGGGAAACTGAGGCACAGACTGGGAAAGGGACTTGCCCAGCAGAGGCAGGAATGGACTCCAGGAGTCCTGATACTCAGCGCTGTGCGTTAACACAAGGCAGCCGGGCCGTTCTGTGCTCTGTGGTCTAGGAGAACGTCCAAGCGGGTGGGCACCCAGGAGGTTCTGAGTTCGAATCCTGCCGCTGCGGCTGAGAGGCCCCGACCTCCAGGAGCTCTCGCCATGCCTCACGGGGAGCGCTGGTGCTGCGGAGTCGGGGGCGTAACATTAGTCCCCCAAAGTTGGGGGAAAATATATTTTTTGCTGGAAATTATTTGTATTTTTAGTGCCGGCTCAGAAAAGCATCTCAAACAGCCCGGTCCTGGGTTCCCCACCCAAGGGTGTCAAGGTATGAACCCTGAGTCCCACCCCCCCACCCCACACGCACTCACTGCACAGTGTTAGAGCCACAGGGTCACCAGTCCCTTTTCCCCCAGCAGCCCCCAGTGCAGCTGCAGAAGAGAGCTGACCTGGATGCTCTACCGCAGTTCCCCACTAGAGGGCATCCAATAGCAAGAGCATCCCAGCCCGGTGCAGTACCACTTGTCTCCACTGGAGGGTGCCATAGCAGGACTGGACGCTGTACCATAGCTCCCCCTCCCACCACTAGGGGGCGCCCTGTCGCATCAGTGTCCCAGCCCAACATGGAAGGCCACATGAACGGCCAGTGCTGCCATCCACCACCAGGGGGCGACAGCCAGGTCCCCCGCGGTGCCAGCAGGAGGCGCCGCCACCGGGCACCGATACTCCTGCCCGAGCCGGTTGGTCACCAGAAGCTCCGCCTCCCGGGTGCAGCAGTCAGAGGAGTAGGTGGCCGTCGCCGCCGCCCCGTCGGCCCAGTGGGGCAGGGCCACGCCCCCTGCCAGCACCGACCGGATGCCGGCCCCGTCCCAGATCCGCAGCCTGGCCGTCCAGCGGCGCTCGCGGCAGGGGGAGCCTGGCGGGCCGCAGGTGCCAGCCACCGAGGTGGCGTTGCAGGGAGGAGAGGCGCGATTCGGCACCTGCAGGAAGAACGGGACAGGGTGGCAGTGAGGACGGGCAGGGTGGGCAAACAGGCCAGAGCCAGGCCAGGAACCCACCGGCTAGGGGCACAGAGATTTTTAACACAGAACTAGGGCAATTACCTGTTAACAACTCACCAAGTTTGGGGGCATTTCCTTTCCTTTGTTTTTTTCTTAACGATTCACAAAGCTTTCCGGGTATTTAATTTCCCCCATTGTATCATGTTGCTTCCCTAGTTTTATAGAAACGCTTCCCAGAGTTGCTTGGTTGTTAACTGCCCTCGTTTTATAGTAACGAATCACCACGTTTCTTTGCCATTTCATTTCTGTTAACCCTCGACGACGTTTCATGGCCTTCAACGGACCTAGTCTTACACTGGCAGCGTCTTTGCATATTTCATTTCCCTAGTTTTAGATTAATGACGCTTTGGCATTTCCCTTCCCTAGGTTTACAGTGAAAACTCAAAAAGTTTTTTTTTTTTAAATTTCCTTTCCTTAGTTTGAAAGGACGAGGATTTGCCTTGCAGGCAAATCGCTAAGTTTACAGCATTTAGTTTCCCGAATTTTATCCTAATGATTCACAGTTTGGGGACGCATTTAAATTTCTCATCTTAACGATTCCCAAGGGTTTGGGGTATTTCATTTCTCTAGTTTTAAGCGAATGATTCACAGAGTGTCTAGGGAATCAATTGCCCCGGTTTTCTACGGCCGACTGACAAAGCTCTGGCCGCCTTCTCGGTCCCTGCGTTTTGCAGGGACTCACCCAGCTTTTGGGCATTTGATTTCTCTGGGCGTTTTCTAAAAGACGCACGAAGTTTGGGCCGTTTCGGTTTCAGCGAGTCGGGAAGTTTGCTGGAGGACATTTCCCTGGTTTTCTCGTGACCAGCCAAGAGCCATCGCAGAGCTAGCGCCGCGGTGCCATCTGCTGGCCGCAGCTGACCTTGCGCCCCCCGGACTCACCGGCGGCCGGGGCATCACCAGGAGCTGGATGAAGGCGAAGTTGGCGTCCCCGGCCGGGGAAAGGGGGTCGGCGCGGAGGGTGACGGTGACGGCCGAACCGGGGGTGGCGCTGCCGGGCACCCGCAGCGAGATGACGCCCGTCGCCGTCTGGTTCCTGCCCAGCCGCAGCCTGCAGGAGAGGAGGGTTCGGCATCGGTGGTGGCGGGTCGGACAGGGACGGGCAAGGGACAGAGGGATGGAAGCTGGGAGCCAAAGAGAGGCAGACGGATGCTCTGGGGCAAGGAGGGACGGGCAGACAGACCGACCCAAGGAGCCAAGGGATGGATGGATCGACGGACAGACCGACCAACCCCGGGAGCCAATGGACAGACCAACGGCCAGACTGACCAACCCAGGGAGCCAGCAGATGGATGGACAGATGGACAGACCAACACCGGGAGCCAAGGGATGGATGGATAGACCAACCCAAGGAGCCAAAGGAGGGATGGATGGACAGACTGACCAACCCGGGCAACCCATGGACAGACCGACCAACCCAGGGAGCCAGGGGATGGATAGACGACTGGGAGCCGAGGGATGGATGGATGGAAGGAAGGAAGGACGGACAGACCGACCAACCCAGGGAGCCAAGGGATGGATGGTCGGACAGACCGACCCTGGGAGCTGATGGACGGAGAGACGGGCGGCCAGCCTGGGAAGCTGAGGGCCGGACGGAGCCGAGCACAGACAGACAGACAGACGACCCCGGGGGCGTTACCGTGGGCTGGAGGTGCTGACGGGGTAGCTGGGGTCGCTGCTCACGGCCAGGCCCAGCTCCTGGGGCTCCTCGGGGCTCCAGACCCACCAGGCCACGGTGCCCGTCTGCCCCGGGAACAGGGGCCCGGCGCTGCTCAGCTGGGGGGAGAACCGTGGAGAGCTGGCTCTGGGGTAGGGGAGCACCACACGCCGACCTCCACTGGGCCCCCTCCCTTTCACATGGCGACCCCCATTGCCTCCCCACCTCCTCCCTGCGGCATGATGCCCCCCCACCCCCCCACCCTCCTACCTGCCCCCTCCCTGCAGCACAGAGCCCCCACCCCCTCCTTACAGTACAGCGCCACCCCCCCAGAGTTTCCCAGATTCCCTCACTGCAGCATGGTGCCCCCCACTGAGCCCCCTGCCCCCTCCCTGCACCACTGCACCCCCCACTGAGCCCCCCTGCCCCCTCCCTGCACCACTGCACCCCCCACTGAGCCCCCTGCCCCCTCCCTGCACCACTGCACCCCCCACTGAGCCCCCCTGCCCCCTCCCTGCACCCCCCACTGAGCCCCCTGCCCCCTCCCTGCAGCCCAGGCCCCCTAGCGCCGCCCTGGGGCCCGGCAGCACCAACCTGCAGCAGGAACCCCACGGCCGAGGTGACCTGGGGGGCTGGTCTCTCCACGCGGCGGCCCCGGCTGTCAGACCCTCTCAGGATCAGTGCAAAGCCCCCCCGGGGCAGGACTGGGGGCAGGGCCGCAGCAAAAAGCCCTGTCCCGTTAGCCACTTCCCGGAGCGGCAGCTCCCCCCCCAGCCGCCGGCCCGTGATGGGGTCCGCCAGCTCCACCGCCTCCATCCGGACCGAGCCCGCACCCGGCCGGGTCAGCCCCGTCACGGCCAGGACCAACGACAGCGGCAGCCCTGTCGGGTCAGAACCAGAACCGAGTCCAAGCCCCCGTCAAGACAGTCCCTGACCTCGGCAGAGCCCAAAGCCCTTGGGCTCGGATGCAGCCAGCTCTGGAGCGGGGCAGATGGCTGAACAGCCCCACATAAAGCCACATGGGGACGGCTCGCCCGGCGCTGAGATGCAGCCAGCTCTGGGGCGGGGCAGATGGGGGAACAGCCCCACATAACGTCACATGGGGACGGCTCGCCCGGCACTGAGATGCAGCCAGCTCTGGGGCGGGGCAGATGGGGGAACAGCCCCACATAACGCCACATGGGGACGGCTCGCCCGGCGCTGAGATGCAGCCAGCTCTGGGGCGGGGCAGATGGGGGAACAGCCGCACATAACGCCACATGGGGACGGCTGGCCCGGCGCTGAGATGCAGCCAGCTCTGGGGCGGGGCAGATGGGGGAACAGCCCCACATAACGTCACATGGGGACGGCTCGCCCGGCGCTGAGATGCAGCCAGCTCTGGGGCGGGGCAGATGGGGGAACAGCCCCACATAACGCCACATGGGGACGGCTGGCCCGGCGCTGAGATGCAGCCAGCTCTGGGGCGGGGTGGCTGGGGGAACAGCCCCACAACAACTTGGGAGAGGAAGTGACGAGAGGTTCACAGCTGAGTGAAATCAGAGTGACCCCGAGGCTGGAATCTGGCCAGCACACGGGGGTTCCCCACAGCCCAGCCCCCTCGCGCTGCCCTGGGGCAATGGGGCCAGCCCAGGAAGGGGAGAGCCCCCTGCTGAGCCCCCCACCCCGCTCTTACCTCTCACGGGGCGACTGTCCAGCTTGAAGAGGCCGGGGTGGGGCCCCTCGGCCGGGACAGCAAAGTAATACAGGAAATCCAGCGAGCTGTTGCCTGGTAACAGAGCGGGGGGACCCCATTAGGGGAGAGGTCCTGGGCCCCATTACCCACCCCCCTGAGCCAGCCAGTCCCTGCCCCGGGGCCGGATGGGAGCTGGCGCCCCCTGAATGGGGCAGACCCCGGCCCCATTCCCTCACCTCGCACGTGCACCGAATAGTTGCCCTGCACCTGCACCTCCAGGGTCCAGCGGCCGACAGGCGGCCGGGGCGACAGCTCGAGCCGATGGAAAGTCCCGAGTCGCCGGCCGGTGCCCAGGGGACCGTTGGCGGTGTCCGAGGTCTGGGAGGTCCCTGTGGGACGAAGGGGCAGATGGGCAGAGGCCGGGACACACAGATCCCTTCCCCCCCCACCCCCCCCAATCGGGTGGGGCGTCTCCCCCTCCACTCACCGGTGGGGTCCCAGAGCCGGAAGGCGCTGACGTCCCCCTGGATGGTCACGACGGCCCTGTCCACCCGGCTGTCGATCCAAAAGTGGTGGCTCTCCCAGGCGGCCCGCTTCTTCCGCCCCCTCCGGCCCAGCCCCCCAGGGCCCAAGCTGCCCCCCTTCTTGAACTGGAACAGGGTCACCTGGAAACACAGGGCCCCCACCCCGAAAACACAGCAGGGTCAGCACCGTCCCAGACACCAAGGTCCTCCTCTCCATCCCCCTCCAAGAGGTGAGGGACATGAGCTGCCGTCCCGGACGCCTGGGTCCCATTCCCCATCCCTGTCTCCAGCCCCACCCAAGGGTGACAACCCTGCGCTGCCATCCCGGATGCCTGGGTCCCCTCTCCATACCGAGGAAGCAGTGGTCTCGCCGATGATGCCCGCCACTTGCCGGATGTTGGCGTTGTCGGTGAAGATGACCTGGCCCCCGGAGCTACGGGCCAGGTCTACGTACAGGTCAAAGCGGTCAGTGGCCAGCACCTCCCGCCTCACCCGCGTCCTGGAGGGGTCCTCCGTGATCAGGAAAGTCACCTGGTGAGGAAACAAGAGGAGGTTAGACTCCCCAGGGAGTTGCGAGACGGTGGCTTTGTTATTGTAGGGCCTACTCGAAGTGCTGGCATGGTTTTGGTTTGTTATTTAATCGTTAGGCCCAGATATAACACAAACCACCCTACTAACAAAATGCTCTTTTTGTTTTGGTTTCCTGTTGTTAGGGAGGTTTGTTATTGCAGGGCCTACCAAAAGTGCTCTCCTTGTTTTCATTTCTCGCTTCTCTCGGTTCAGGCGGTTTGTTATTGCAGGGGCTCCCGGAAGTCCCGACGTCATTTTGCTTTATCGCTTACCTTTGCTCTGCCAGTTTGTTACCGGAGGGTCTCTGGGGCATCCGTTTGTTTTCGTAGGGTCTCCCACCCCGCCAGGGGCTGCCCACCTTGCACCTGCGCTCCTGGATCAGGGCCTCCACGCTGTTCCGGAGGTGGGCGTCCTTCGCTGAGGCGTCCGTGAAGACGAAGATCTCGGACATGGGGGGCGAATGCAGCAGGGCCAGCTGGGGGGGATACAGAGAGCTGTCGGGGAGGGGTCAGATGGTGAGGGGTCTGGGGAACCAGAGAGCTGCGGGCGGGGGGAGAGCGGGAGATCAGAAATGGGGGGGTTGTGGGGTGGAGGGGGACTAGAACAGGAGGGGAGGTGCCTGGGCAGAGAAATCGGGGGGCTGTAGTGTGGGGCTTTGGATTGGATAAGGGGGTGCTGCTTCAGGGAGTGGGGGGATGGGAACAGGGGAGGTAAAAACTGGGGGGCTGGGGGGAATCAAGGGTGCAGGATTGGGGGGCTCAGAAATCAGGAGCTCAGATGTGGGGGGCTGCAGGGGGTCAGGGGAGCAGGATTGGGGGGCTGCAGTGCAGGGATCAGATTGGGGGGCTGCGGGGACATGGGGGATGGGACTGAGGGGCTGCAGAACTGGGATCAGATGTTGGGGGACAGCAAGGGTCAGGACTGGGGGCTGCAGGGCAGGTATTGTGGGGGATGAGAAGTGGGGGGGGGGCAGGAGAAGCAGGATTGGGAGGCTGAGAAGTGGGGGAGTCATGGGGGGCAGGGGAAGCAGGATTGGGAGGCTGTGGGGCAGAGATTGAGGAGGATGAGAAGTGGTCGAGGTCATGGGGGGCAAGGGAGGCAGGACTGGGAGACTGAGAAGTGGGGGAGGTCATGGAGGGCAGGGGGAGCAGGATTGGGGGGAGGATGAGAAATGGGGGGCCTGCAGGGGGGCAGGACCCGGCTCCGGTACCTGCAGTGCCGACAGACACATCTCGGGCTCGTCGCCCCCAGCCAGGGGGCTGATCGAATTGAGGATCCTCAGGAACTCGTCAGCGTCGCTCGTCTTGTGCACGGGGCCAAAGCCTGAAGGGGGAAACCGAGGCGGGGGGGACAGGATGGGGGAAGGGGGGAGTCAAAGAGCAATCACCTAAATCCCACTTGGCCTCACCCCTGATTCCCCCGACTGGCCCCACCCAGCCCCCCAATTCTCATTCTGAACCCCACAGCCCATCCGCCCTGTGACACGACACCCCCATAGTCCTCACAGACCTGTGGTCATGGCGTAACTAAGATATTTTCCATGCAAGATGGGTCACGTGAGGGGTCATCGGAAAGGTTAGAATTCCCCGAACGCGATTATCCTACTTGGGCGCCTGGGTAATTTCTGTGTCTGCAGTTAGGAATATTGTCGAGGCATCGATTACAGATGTGGTGACACCGGGGGAACGCCCACTAGCCAGGCTGCAATCGGCCCGGATGGCCCCATTCCACCCCTTCCCCCAAGCCCCCGTCCTGCCTCTGTCCAGCTTCTGCCCCCGAGCGATGCCGGGAGCCAGCGGGGCAGCTTGGGGCCGGTCGCTCGCTTGCTGCTGGCCCCCCTCCCGCTAACCTCCAGGCCTCTCTGGACCCTGCGTCCCCCTGAAACGCGGAGCCCCCCCAAAGCGCGGTAAGCCCAAACATTGGTGGAGCCGGGTCCATATAACTCGCCACCGATGCACCTGAGAGCAAAAAGCCTGGAGTCGGGGAGACGGGCTGAGCCCAGGCCGGACGGTGTCTGGCCTGAGAAAGGAATAACTGGCGGGTTAAGCTGCAGACCAGGGCAGCTGGCCTCAGAAACCTCTGCAAACTGCCTAGAACAGCGCTTAGGGTGGGAATTTGCTGCTTATAACCAGTGGCTTTAGCGCATTAAGCTTCGTTTGCGTGTTGCTTTGATCTCGGCTTTGATCCGTTTGCTATGCCGTATAATCACGAAAATCTATCGCTTGTAGTCAGTAAACTTGTGTTTGGTCGAAAACCAGTGCGTGGAAATCCTACCCCGGGGCAGAAAGCTGTTGTATATTCCCCTTCTCAGTGAGGGAGGGGGCGAATTTCATGAGCTTGTGCTGTGCAGATCGCTGTGCAGCACAAGATGGTAAAATTTGGGGTTTACCCTCCCGGCCCCTCCCCTGAGCCCAGGGACACCCAAACGCACCAGGGTCGTGGAAGGGGACGAGCAGGTAGAAGTCGGGCTCCTCAGGCCCCCCCAGCCGGTGGGTTAGGATGTTGCGGGCCTGGAGCCGGGCGGCGCCGATCTCCTCACCCATGCTGCCCGTGGTGTCCAGCACGAAGCTGAGCCCCACGGTGGGGCTGATGTCCAGCAGCCTATGGGGCCAGGGGGCACAGATGGATGCTCGGTCACCAGTGGGGCCCGCGCCCCCACCCTGCACCCCAGGGGGCCACCCAGGCTGGGGCTGGAGGGAACGTGGGTGTGGGGCAACGTCACGAGGGACAGGGCCAAGCAGGGGGACATCACCCCAGGATCCGGGTGTGGGGGCCAGGTCCGAGTGGGGGGACGTTGCCCCACAATCCAGGGACAGGGGACGGGTCCGAGTGGGGGGACGTGACTCCGGATCCGGAAGTGGGGATGGGGCCTATAGAGGTGTGGGGGGCCAGATCCGAGGAGGTGAACATCACCCCAAGAGCCAGGTGCGGGGGACGGGGTCCGAGCGGGGACGTGGGGCGGATGGATCGCAGTGGGGGGCTCTCACCTCATGAATCGCTTGTCGTGGGCCAGGTCCCGCCGCAGGTCTCGCAGGAACCGGGCCGAGGCCTCAAGGGCCAGGCCAGCCGCTGGGCCATGCAGATAATGGTGGGGCGAGAAGAGGGGGGATGAACTGTCCTTGTTTATCCCCCCTTGGGGGTCCCGCAGGCGGCTGCTGTCGAACTGCCCCCCGTGGCTGCATTTCCCTGCGGGGGAAGGGGGGGGACAGAGGGGAGGGGGTCCAGTTAGCCCCTCTGCTCCCCTAAATCTCACCCCCAGAACTCCCCCAAACCACTCCCCATTAAAATCTCCCCCACATTGTACTGCCTGATTCTTGGGGTTACCCCCTCTGATGCCCCCCATGAGCTCCATCACCCCAATATCATCAACCCCAACCCTCCCTCACAAACGTCCCCCCCAATTATTGGGGTCACCTCTGTCTCCCCAAACCTTAGCCAGCAGCCCCTTCACCCCCAAATCATCCATAGCAACCCTGAGCTCCCTGAAAGGTACCCCACAAATTATTGGAGTCACTGTCTGTGCCCCCCAAACCTCTTCACCCTCTGTGTTATTGGGTGCTCGTTGCCTGCAGCAGAAATCAGAGGCAGCCCCATAAATTTTTGGGGTCCTGCCCTCTGCCCCCCCAATCTAACCAGGAACCCCAAATCAGCAAGCTTCGTACCCCCCAGACCTTGGTATCACCCCTTAAAATCTTGGGGACCTCTCCCTGAAGCCTTGGCACACACCAGGCATGCACCTCAAGACCAGTGTTTCCACATCACCCCCACATAAGCCCTCCCCCTGGGGGGGTCACAGCCCCCCTTTGTTCCCTCCAAATCGTTTTGCACCTGCAAAATTTTGGGGGTGCTGGTCAATGCCTGGGACACAAAGCTGTGGGAAATCGGGGGGTGTCTCCCCTACCCGTGGAGAATGGTCACCCCCAAACCCAGCCCAGCCGAGCCGTACCGGGCGGTTTCTCCGGCTCAGTGCCGAAATACCCACTGGTCAGCAACCCGCGCTCCTGGAGTGACCCCAGGAGGTTCCCCTCACACGTCCAGCCGGTGCAGCTGCAGCAGGTCCGGACATCAGCTGTGGGAGAGACGGGGAAAGGGCGGGGGTCTGAAGGTAGGTCCAGCCGGACACCTGGGTTCTATCCCCAGCGCCCTCCCGGGACTCCCCCCTCCCCCTGGCATGCCGCTGTTCCATGCCTCAGTTTCCCCAGGAGAATGGAGGAGAAACCATCTGAGTTATGACTGCAAGATGGTTGGGACCAGGAATGTCTTAGGAGTGCAGCGCCCAGCGCGATGGGGCCCCAATTTCAGTCGGGGGGGGGGGGGCTGTGCAGCGCGTGGGGGTCCCGGTCTCAGTCAGGAGGCGTCTGGGCAGCGCCTAGCCTGAGGGGGTCCCGATCTCACTCGGGGGGGGGGGGGGTCTGGGCAGCGCCTGGTGCAAGGGGGCCCCAATGTCGGTCGGGGGGGGGGCTGTGCAGCGCCTGGTGCGAGGGGGTCCCCGATCTCAGTCAGGAGGCATCTGGGCAGCGCCTAGCCTGAGGGGGTCCCGATCTCACTTGGGGGGGTCTGGGCAGCGCCTGGCACAAGGGGGCCCCAATGTCGGTCGGGGGGGATCTTGGCAACACCCGGCGCGAGGGAGCCCCAATCTCAGTTCGGGGGGGGGTCTGGACAAGGCCCGGCGCGACGGGGCCCCGATCTCGGGCCGGGCAGGTGGCCGGGGTGGGGCTGGTACCTCCGGCGATGGAGCCCAGCTCACGGCCGGGTTGCAGCAGGTCCGGGTGGATCCCGCGGTGGCCCAGTTCGACCCAGTTACTGTGGCTGTAGAAATCCTGCCGGGAGGGGAGGGGGAGATTGATCGGGGGGGGTGGTCGGCGGGGAAGACGGGAGAGAGAGAGAAATAAATGGACGGACCACGAGCCGGACCCCGGCCACCCGCTCCTGGCCTTCTGGGTCACCCCGTGGGCCGTGGAGCACGACAGCACCTACCCCACCCCACACTGGGGCCTACAGACCTAGGGCCGGCCGGAGGGAAGGGGGCAGCAGCCGGGAGAGAGATGGGAGGAGATGGATGGATGGACAGACAGAGCTGGGATGGGTGAATGGATGGACGGACGGATGGACAGACGGGATAGAGATGGATGTGTAGCATGGGCGGATGGACAGGCGGATGGACACAGAGATGGACAGACGGATGGATGGGGGCAGAGGTGGATGGGTGGATGGACAGACGGGCAGAGATGGAGGGGTAGCATGGGCAGATGGATGGGGCAGAGATGGATGGATGGACGGATGGACAGACGGATGGACGGGGGCAGAGGTGGATGGACGGACAGATGGGGGCAGAGACGGACGGACGGACAGACAGAGACGGATGGATGGGGGCAGAGACGGACGGACGGACAGACAGAGACGGATGGATGGGGGCAGAGACGGACGGACGGACAGACAGAGACGGATGGATGGGGGCAGAGACGGACGGACGGACAGACAGAGACGGATGGATGGGGGCAGAGACGGACGGACGGACAGACAGAGACGGATGGATGGGGGCAGAGACGGACGGACGGATGGACAGACGGATGGATGTGGCAGAGATGGACGGACGGACAGATGGGAGCAGAGATGGTCGGGTGGGTGGATAGACAGACGGACGGATGGGGGCAGAGGTGGATGAACGGATGGACAGACGGAAGAACGGGGGCAGAGACGGATGGACGGACAGAGATGGATGGATGGGGGCAGAGATGGATGGATGGGGGCAGAGATGGATGGACAGATGGATGGATGTGGCAGAGACGGACGGACGGACAGATGGGAGCAGAGATGGACGGGTGGGTGGACGAACGGATGGACAGATGGGGGCAGAGGCGGACGAACGGATGGACGGACGGGGGCAGAGGCGGACGGACGGATGGATGGACAGACGGATGGATGTGGCAGAGGTGGATGGACGGACAGATGGGGGCAGAGGTGGATGAACGGATGGACAGACGGACGGACGAACGGGGGCAGAGGCGGACGGATGGACGAACGGGGGCAGAGGCGGATGGATGGGGCAGAGATGGATGGACAGACAGATGGGAGCAGAGGTGGATGAATGGATGGACAGACGGACGGACGAACGGGGGCAGAGGCGGACGGATGGACGAACGGGGGCAGAGGCGGATGGATGGGGCAGAGATGGATGGACAGACAGATGGGAGCAGAGGTGGATTAATGGATGGACAGACGGACGGACGAACGGGGGCAGGGACGAACGGACGCTGGGTAACCAGAGGGCTGGAGCTGAGCCGCGCCGGCCGGGGACGGCCAAGGGGCCAGGTCCCCGAGGGCAGGGGGACCCCGGCGTCCGGGGCTGACCTGCAGGGAGTGGAGCAGCTGGCCGAGGCGCTGGCGGGCCAGGGGGTAGAGCTCGGCGCCCAGGGCCTGCAGCACCTCGCGCCGGGCGCGCAGGAGGGAGGCGCCGGCCGGCCGCAGCCGCTCGGCGTCGAAGTGCAGCACGGGGTCGTCCCGCGCCGAGGGCAGGAAGTCCAGGCCCGCGTTGGCGTTGGCCACCTCCACCAGCGCGGCGCGGAACCGCCGGGCCGAGGCCCCGGGGCCGTAATAGGCCGCGAAGACCTCGTCCGCCAGCAGGGGGCGGCCCTGGGGGGAGAGAGAGAGAGAGAGAGCGCGCGGCCGTGAGACGCCGGGGCCTTCCCCTGGGGGGCGCTGCCTGCTGTCCGGGCCCAGGGCGGGGACTGGCTGGCTCCGGGGGGCGGGGAATGGGGCAGGGGACTTGTCCCCTCTAGGGGGCGCCAGCTCCTACCCAACCCCAGGGCGGGGACTGGCTGGCTCAGGGGGGTGGGGAATGGGGCAGGGGACCTGTCCCCTCTAGGGGGTGCCAGCTCCCACCCGGCCCCAGGGCAGGGACTGGCTGGCTCAGGGGGGCGGGGAATGGGGCGGGGGCCTGTCCCCTCTAGGGGGCGCCAGCTCCCACCCGGCCCCGGGGCGGGGACTGGCTGGCTCCAGGGGGCGGGGAATGGGGCAGGGGCTTGTCCCCTCTAGGGGGCGCCAGCTCCCACCCGGCCCCAGGGCGGGGACTGGCTGGCTCCAGGCGGCGGGGAATGGGGCAGGGGCCTGTCCCCTCTAGGGGGTGCCGGTTCCCATCCGGCCCCAGGGCGGGGACTGGCTGGCTCAGGGGGGCGGGGAATGGGGCCCGGAGCCTGGTTGCCCCCCGGGCCAGGCTCACCTGGAATTGCTCCAGGGCGAGGCGCCGGCCCCGGGGGGGGCGGCAGGTCCCGGAAGAGCTCCAGGGTGGCGTTGAGCAGGGCGTCCTCCGTCAGGTCCTGGTGGGTGGCGGAGCCCCAGGCCAGGGCCATGGCCCGGGACCAGAAGTTGGGGAAGAAGCCGAGGGCCCCGTGGGGTGCCAGGAGCAGCAGCAGGGGCAGGGCCCAGAGGGGGCCCCACAGCCGGGCCGGGGAACACGCCATAGCGGGTACATTGAGCTGCGGGGAGCAAAGGGTTAAACAGGGGCAGATGCTCCGGGCAGCCTGGCGCCCCCTAGTGTCGCCCTGGGGCATTGGGTCCTGCAGCGCCCCCTGCTGCCCCCCAACCCTGATTCTTGCAGCCCAGTGCCCCCTAGACACTCCCCACCCCGCTCCCCAGGCCCCCCAGAGACCCCCCACTCCACCCCCTGCTGCCCCCCACCCTGCTCCCCGCAGCCCAGCCCCCCCAGCGACCTCCCGCCCCGCTCCCAAGTGCCCCCTGCTGACCCCCCCCGCTGACCCCTCCCGCTTCCCACAGCCCAGTGCCCCCTAGAGACCCCCCACTCCGCCCCCTGCTCCCCAGCACCCCCTTGTTAGCCCCCCCCCCCGCTGTCTCCCTGGGCACAGCTGCCCCCCCACCCCCATGTTATCTCTGCAGAGCAGCAGGGTGGAGAACGGGGGCGGGGCCCCGGGGGAGTAACGGCCCGGACTCCTGGGTCCTCGCTCCAGGGGAGCGGCGGCTGCCCAGGCAACGCCCCCACCCCATGGACCCACAGACCGGGGCGGGGGGGGGGCTGCTCCTCCCAGGTCAGCCCAGCTGGGATCTGTCCTCAGCAGGGCAGGTTTGGGGGCAGGGAGGGGGCGAGTTGGGGGTTCCCAGGTAGCAGGGTGGCGGGGGGAGGGGATGTGGGATCCAGCCTCCTCGGGGGTCCCAGACAGCAGAGAACCCCCAACCCCCCCAGTCAACCCCCCCCCAAACACACACACAGTGTCACACCCACACAACCAGCACCCCCCCACACACCCAAGACACAACACACCCCACCGCACAACCCTGGAGACCCTAACACAACCCACAGCGCCCAGAGACCCACAACACAACACAACCCAGAGACCCACAGCACCCACACCACACAACATTCGCACACACCTCCTAGAGACACACGCCACACACCCCACCTCCCACAGACACACCACACCCTCACCACACCCCACCACCTGTGCACACCAGCTAGACACACCACACACCACCCCTCAACACCCCCCCCCACACACACACACTTGCTAGAAACATACAACACACTCAATTCCCTGGAGAGACACACAACACATGGCAATACAAACCACACAACCTGCCCACCACACAACACCCCCCCACACACACACTGCCAGAGCCTCCCCCCACCACACAATCCCACCCAGCCGGGATACACACAAACACACACACCCCTGCCCCCCCAACCCCTGAGACCCCACACCCAGCTGCTAGCAGACCCCACACACACACAACTCCCTAGAGACCAACACAAACACCCCCAAACGCCTGCCCCCCGGACGTCTGGGTTCCCTCCCTCAAGCTGCCCCCCCCAAAAAAATCCCAGAGATCCCTACACCCCCTCCCCCCCATAACTCCTCACCCACATGGGTCACAGCCTGGCCCCCCCGCCAGCCACCAGCTCAGCCAGGGGAGAGACACCCCAGAACAGACCCCCCGGGCACCCCCTGCCTCCCCTGGGGTATCACCCCCCACCTGCCCCAGCACCCCCTAACCCCCCACAACGCAGGTCTCTCTGTACCTGGCTGGCTCCGTCCTTCCCCGCGTCTGTCTCCTTCCCCCCCTACTGCCCCCCCCCCGGCGGATTCCCCCCCCCCCCGCCCTACGCAGCTCCCAGCGCGGCTGGAGTGACAGCCCGAGTGCAGGGGAGAGGGAGGAGGGGCCGGGCCACGCCCCTCTCTGCCGGAGGGCGGGTGGGGGGGGCTCGCTACCGGGGGAGGAAAATCCCACCGGGGGAAACTGAGGCACAGAGCCAGGACTAGAACCGAGTCCTGGCTCCTAGCCCCCTCCTCGCCGCTGTAACCCAGTAGACCCCACTCCCACCTCCCAGAGCCAGACAGAGAACCCAGGAGTCCTGGCTCCCAGCCACCCCCGCCAGGCCCCGTTGCCCTCCCCCGGATTCCTGGGTCCCACTCCCTGCCCTGCTAGGGGTGAAAGTCCTGCATTACCATCCCGGACGCCTGGGTCCCATGCCCTCCCCCCACCTGCACTGCGACTCAGCCGACAGCCAAGCGGGTGCCTGGCCCCGGGCCCAGCGCTGAGTCACCCCGGCCTGGCAGGGACGAGGGAAAGCAGCCTCCAGGGGGCACCAGCGACCCAGCCCCACAGCTGGGGGGCGGGGGCTGGCCGGGGTCTTGCCTCGCTCCCCCTAAACCCCACATCCTTCCCCCTCACACAGCCCCCTTGGACACCTGCCCCCCCCCCCAAGATGCCAATGGGGCCCCTGCCCCCTTTGGGGCCCGAATACCCCGCCGCTGGGGGGTGGGGGAGTCAGACACAGTGCCCCACGTCAAGGGAGGATAAAGACCCACCTACTGTTAGTGGCGGAGGGAGCGCCCCCCTGGGGAAAGTCCCGCACTCAGCTCCGGCTGCCAGCCCGCCCCACATCTCTGGGTGCCCAGCGTCCCGCCCCGGCGCCCCGCAAGGCGCAGCCCCCGCCCCCCAAACACCCCAAGAAAGACCCGAGCTTTTCTAAATCAGCAAAATAGTTTAATATCTCCAAAAATAATAGATTCGGCGGGGAATGGGATGGAAAAAATCAGAGGGGGGGGGGGGGGTTGAGCCAGCCGTCGGGCAGCCCCCCAGCAGGTGGGGAGGAGCCGCGGGGTCCGTCCGTCTCAGATCATCCTCTGGAAAGTCTCCACCGCCTCCATCACCTTCTGCAGCTCGGTCCGGCTCTGCTGCAGCTGCAAGGGACACGTGGCCGGGCGTGAGGGGTGGGGTGGGGTGGGGCCGGGCCCCCCCGCAGCACAGTGCCCCCCCCAGCAACCTCTGCCTGGCCCCCCACATCACAGCACCTCTGCCTCCCCCTTCCCAGCCTTGCCCCCCCCCGGCACAGCCCCCCACGCTCACAGCGCCTCCTAGCACCCCAAGATGGAATGTCCCTTCCTGACCCCAGCAGGGGGGCCTGGCCCTGAAGCATGGGGGTGGGAGTCCCCAGCAGGGGGGCAGCCGGGTACCTTGGCAGCGTCGGCCTCCTGAACCTTGGGGGGCACCTTGGTGCCGTAATCGGGGGTTTCCATCCTCTCCCACAGCCGCTCGATCTGCTTCTGCAGCTCGCCCTGCTTCCCGGCCAGCTTGGAGATCTCCTTCTCCGCGTCGATCAGACCCTGGGGGGGCACGGCGCCCTGCCCGTCAGCTGCCCGGATGCCGGGGTCCCGCTCACTGGCTCCGGTCCTCTGGGGAGAGCCCCCCCCCGCAGGGCCACCCAGACGCCTGGGTCCCGCTCACTGCTCTGGTCGTTTAGGGGAGAGCCCCCTGCAGGGCCACCCGGATGCCTGGGTCCCACTCACTGGTCTGGTCATCTAGGGGAGAGTCCCCCACAGGAGGACCTGGACGCCTGGGTCCCGCTTGCTGGCTTCGGTCCTCTGGGGAATCCCCCACAGGGCCACCCAGACACCAGGGTCCCATTCACTGGTCTGGTTGTCTAGGGGAGAGCCCCCCGCAGGGCCACCCCGGACACCTGGGTCCCGTTCACGGCTCTGGTCGTCTAGGGGAGAGCCCCCTGCAGGGCCACCCGGATGCCTGGGTCCCACTCACTGGTCTGGTCGTCTAGGGGAGAGTCCCCCACAGGACCACCTGGACGCCTGGGTCCCGCTCGCTGGCTCCGGTCCTCTGGGAAGTCCCGCACAGGGCCACCCGGACTCCAGGACTCCATTCACTGGTCTGGTCGTCTAGGGGAGAGCCCCCCGCAGGGCCTCCCCGGACACCTGGGTCCAATCCCCATCCCAGTCTCCAGCCCCTTGGGTCGAGAGCCCTGTGCTGCCGGCCCGGACGCCTGGGTCCCACGCCCCAGCCCCTCACCGTGAGCAGCAGGTGGACGGTGCACTTGTCGGAGGCGACGGCCACGGCGCAGCCAGCAGGGGGCGCCTCGCCCGGGCCCAGCACCCGCACCCGGCCGGAGGAGGAGAGGCTGCGGATGTAGGGGGAGCAGCGGCTGGCGGCATCGGCCGCGCCCGAGTCCGGGCACTGCAGGAAACCTGGAGAGGGGGAGGGGGGGCGTCGGGAGAGAGGTCAGGAGGTGCTGGGGAGGGGGGGGGGTCAGAGGTCAGGGGTTGGGGGGGGAGTCTCTCCCCCCCCCACCAGCGGATACCCACAGTCGGCTCTGGTCCGGGTGAGGTTGTAGTCGGCCCGCAGGGAGCGCACGGCGCGGACGATGCCCAGCGAGAACTCCACCGTGCCCTCCAGCCCCCAGTCCCGCCAGCAGAACTGCAGCGGAGAGGAAAGGGTTAAGGGTGCCCCTCACTCCCGACCCGCAGCCCCTGGGTCCTCCCCCCCCCCAGCTCTGCCGGTGCCCCTCACTCCCGACCCGCAGCCCCTGGGTCCCCCCCCCAGCTCTGCCAGTGCCCCTCACTCCCGACCCGCAGCCCCTGGGTCCCCCCCGCAGCTCTGCCAGTGCCCCTCACTCCCGACCTGCAACCCCTGGGCTCCTCCCCCCCCCCCCCACAGCCCTGCGGGTGCCCCTCACTCCTGACCCGCAACCCCTGGGTCCCCCCACAGCCCTGCGGGTGCCCCTCACTCCCGACCCGCAGCCCCTGAGCTCCTCCCCCCACCCCCCCAGCCCTGTGGGTGCCCCTCACTCCCACCCCGCCGGTTACCTGCTCGGTGCTGGGGTAGGGGGTGACGCAGATGCTGGGGGGGGCGTGGGGGCCGCGGCGGGGCAGGCGCTGGAAAAGCTCCTCGCTGACGAAGGGCATGAAGGGGGAGAGGAGCCGCAGGCCGGCGTCCAGGCAGGTGTAGAGGGTGCAGCGGGCGGCCGTCACCGCAGCCGCGTCCCCCTCGGCAAACACGGGCTTCAGGCACTCCTGGGGGGGAGGGGGCAGGTCAGCGCCGGTGTCCCTCGGGGGGGGGACAGGCCCCATCTCCCAGAGCCACCCTATTCCCTGCCCTGGGGCGGACAGCCGGCCTCCCTGGGAGGGGGAAGCCCCATGCCCCAGCTCCCCCGCCCCCCACAGCCAGCCACGAGCCGGCGTCCCTGGGGGGGAAGCCCCGAGTCCCATCTCCCCCGCCCCCCGCAGCCAGCCACGAGCTGCCATAGCTGGGGGGGAACCCTGTGTCCCATCTCCCCGCCCCGCCCTAGCCAGCCAGGAGCCAGCATCCGGGGTAGGGGAAGCCCCATGTCCCATCTCCCCCGCCCCACTCCCCCCGCCAGCCCTGCACCCGGGGACCAGCCCCCCGCGAAGGCCCCCCCTTACCAGGTAGACGTCGCAGAGCTCGTAGAGCCAGAAATTGTAGACGGCCGTGGTGACGGCCGGGAAGTCGTAGGCCCGGAACCCGGCGTCGCTCAGCTCCACGGCCAGGCTGAGCCGGCTCAGGATCCAGCGGTCGATCAGGCTCTCGGCGCCGCCGGGCTAGAGCCGGGGAGGAGAGACACGCCCGTGAGCGGGAAGGACGGCGCCAGCGGGGGGCTCTCCCCAGCAGACAGGGCTGGCCCCATTGCCCCAGGGCAGCAGGGAGCAGGGCGGGGGGGCTCAGCAGGGGGCAACAGGCCCCTCTCACCTCCGGTCCCGGCAGGGGCTGGAACCCGGGCCCCAGGGCGCGGACGGCGAATTTGGTGGCGTTCCAGAGCTTGTTACAGAAGTGCCGGTAGCCCAGGATGCGGTTCACGTCCAGGTTGATGTCGCGGCCTGGCAGGGGAGGCAAACGGGGCGGGGGGGAGACAGGGACAAAGTGGGAATTTGGGTCGTGTTTTCATGAGGCTGATGTGTGCCTCAGTTTCCCTAGGGCTCAGCATGGGAAGAGTTAAGAGGGCAGGTCAGGGCAGAGCGTACATCTCTGGGGTGGTGCAAATAGGGTGCTAAAAGGGCGAGCTGAAACCGACCTATGGCAATGGGAACCTCGCTAGCCGGCCCCCAGCCGTCAGCATGGGGCAGAGCCCGGCCCCGAGCCAGAGAACGAAGGGGGCAGGCGGCTGGGGGCAGGGTGGCGCTGTGGAGATACCGGTGCCCACAGACAGGGAGACGGAGCCAGAGACCAAGAGGGAATTTTCTGTCGTGTTTTTATGGGAACTGGGTGTGCCTCAGTTTCCCCATGTACGTTGCACAGCTCCCCCAGGGGTGCCAAGGGGTCCCGGAGCGGCGCAGAAGGGGCTGGCTGGGGGCAAACCCAGCCCAGATCAGCTGAGGGGCCAGGGAGCTGTGGGGGCTGGGAGCAGTGGGGCTGGCCCAGCCAAGGGGTCCCACCCCTGCCCTGTGGCAGGGCTCGCGGGGGAAGCCGGGAACTCACCCTGGGAGGTGTACGCGCAGAGGGCGAAGCGCAGGGCGTCCGTGCCGCACTCTGGGATCCCGGCAGGGTAATCACTTTTCTGGGGGAGGCGGAAAGAGTGGGATCAACTCCCAGCCAACTCCGTTATCCCCCCTCCCTGTCCCCCACCTTCGGCCCCACGGGTCGCCACTTTCCCCCCAAGCTCCTCACCTGGCCCTGCCTGGCTCGCTCCACCTCGGCTGGCTCCAGGTTGCTCTCCAGGAGCTGCGCGTGCAAACCCTGCAGGGGGAGAACGGACACGGCTCGGGATGGCGCCGACCGGGGAGATGGGCCCAGCTGCCAAGAGCCTGAGCCCATCGCCCAGAGAGCCACGCGCCACCCCAGGAATTGCCACAGGTCGTTAACTCTGAAACCTACTGATGGACGCCTCCAGGCTAATCCCGCCTTAGGCACAGGCGGGGAGTCCCCTGCCGATCCAGTCAGCTGTCGGGCTACATGGCAGGGGCAGGGGTTCAGTAACATCTGGGAGGATAGGTTGGGGGGGGGCCAGATGTCCCCCGTCAGCGGTTACCTCCAGCGTGATCCCGCTGATCACATCCAGTGGGTCGATGACGTTGCCTAATGACTTGCTCATTTTCCTTCCGTGAGCGTCGCGGACGACAGCGTGAAGGTAAACCTGAAACACAGCCGGGCAGGGTCAGGGTTGCCCCGAGGCCCCAGGGCGGGACTGGGGGAGCACCATGCTGGCCGGGGGCGGGGGAAGAGGCGCCATGCCCCACTCTCACCTCGCGGAAGGGCAGCTTGCCCGTCAGCTTGAGCCCCAGCATGACCATGCGCGCCACCCAGAAGAAGAGGATGTCGTGGCCCGTCTCCAACAGGGTCCCCGGGTAGAAAACCTGCAGGTCTTCGCTCTGACAGGACAGGCAGACGGTGACGGGACAGAGCCGGACGCCTGGGTCCCATTCCCCAGCCCGGTCCCTGGCCCCCCCAGGGGTAAGCACCATGCACTGCTGTCCTGGATGCCTGGGTCCCATTCCCCAGCCCGGTCTCCAGTCCCACCAGGGGTGAGTGCGCTGCGCTGCTGTTCCGGACTCCTGGGTCCCATTTCCCACCCCCCAGCCCCTCCAAGGGGTGAGAGCCCTGCGCTGCCATCCCGGACGCCTGGGTCCCATCCCTGCATCTCAGACTCACAGCGTTGGGCCAGCCGAAGATGGAGAACGGGAAGAGGCCGGAGGAGAACCAGGTGTCCAGGACATCGTCATCTGGGAACGAGTGACAGGGAGAGATGGACGGACAGACGTCAGTACAGGAGCCGACGGTGCATGCCCGGCAACCAGTAGGGGGCGCTGTTCTAAAAGCAGGTGCCCCTCACTCCCGACCCGCAGCCCCAGGACCCCCCTGGCCATACCTTGTCGCAGTGAGATCTTGTCCGGGGTCACCCCAAAGGCCTTGGCCGCTTTGTCCTTGGCCTCCTCTTCGCTCCGCCCGCTCACCCAGTATCTGCCATCCGTGTCCTGGGTGGGGGGTTACCAGACGTCAGACACACAGGCCCGTCGACCCCAGCGTCCCGCCCTCCTCCCCAGCTCAGACCCCTGGGTCCATCTACCCTGGCTTCCTGCCCCTCCCAGCTCAGACCCAGGGCTCTATCCAGCCCGGTTTCCCCTGTTACAAAATGCTGTTGCAGTGAGTTCCACAGGGTAACGTGAATCAAAGCCGAATTCCCTTGTGTCAGTTTGTTTCCTCCTGCTGCCCCTCAATACTGCCCCACATCCATGGCTTTGGGGTGGGCTCTGACACAGATTCGCGCCCCCCCCCCACAGCTATTTCCTGGGGTTTCTGCCCCCCTCACCTCTCCGGGGGGCACCGAGGGGTCGTCGACAGTGATGAAGTAGGCCGGGATGCGATGGCCCCACCACAGCTGCCGGGAGATGCACCAGTCCCTGGGGGAGAAAGCGCCTCAGACGTCACCTGGGATATTACTGCCTCTTCGTGGCAGGGCAGGGCGGATAACAGATCTACTACCGCTGCCGTACCACAGCCAGGGAGGCAGAGCCTGCCTGGGGGGGGGCAGGTTCCAGCTGCACCAACACGGAAAGATGTACTAAATAGGTGGATAAAAGCCCTACTACTGCTGCTGCAGAGGAGGGAGCGCTCCCTAGAGCTCAGCAGGCTGAAAGCAGCTAAAAGCCGGGGGGGTGGGGGGGTGTCCTAGTCCTGGGCGTTCATCTGACATCCACCCACTCGACCCGGCTCTCGAGGTGGATAAAGGCCCGGCTATCGCCGCTGCAGCGGAGGGAGCGCCCCCAGGGCCTCACCTGATGTTGTCCATCCACTGGAACCAGGTCTTGCAGTGGAAGGGGGGCAGGATGCGCAGGTCCCCGCGGCGCACGGCGTCGGCCGCCCCCCGGGCCAGCCCCTCGCAGCGCACGTACCACTGCGGCTTCAGCAGCGGCTCCACCACGTCCTTCGAGCGGCTGGGGGGGGCGACAGATAGTCCCTGTGTCCTTCCGCCAGCCCCATCGCTCCCCTCGTGGGGCAGCCTTCCGGTGCCCCCCATATCCCTCAGGAGCCCCCCACCCTCAGGGGCCTAACAGCGCACCGGTACCCTTCACCTGTAAAAGTGACCCCCGCCCCGATATCCCTCCGCACCCACCCCCCTCCGACTCTCCCTCACCGATATCCCTCCGCCCCCTCACAAAGAGTTCCCCTGCTGGCCCACGGGCCGATATGCCTCCACCCCCCCACGCCAATATTCCTCCGCGCCTCCCAGAATCCCCCCTTCCTGCCCACATACCGATATCCCTCCACCCCCTCAGAGTCCCTCCCCGCCCACAGGCCGATATCCCTCCACCCCCTCACAAAGAGTTCCCCTTCCCAGATATCCCTCCTCGGCGTCCCCCCCTTCTGCAAACGTATCCCTCCGCCACCGAGAGCAGCCCTCAGATACTCATCCCCCCACATGCTTCCTGATGCAGATATCCCTCCGCCCCAAGAGACCCTCCCCTTGCACCCCGACTCCGTGTATCCCGCCACACCCCATTCCCCTCTGCACTCAAACATGTCTCCCTATGCCATCAGCCCACCCCACGCGTATCCCTCCACCCCTCAAAATAGTCCCCCACTTCTTCACACATCTTTCCCTCCCACTGGCAAATCACCCCCCCCTTCACAGATACCCCTCCACCTCCCTCAGCAAGTACCACTCTAACTCCCGCCTTCCTATGAGGATATCCCTCCACCCCATCAAAGAGTCCCCCCTCACCTGCACACTGGCACCACCATGGGGTTGTCCTTGACTTCCTTGAACAGCCCCTTCTGCTTCAGGGCCTCCAGCACAGCCCCCCGGGCCTCGAACCGCTTCATACCCTGCATTAGGGGGGAGCAAGGAGGGTCAGACCCCTGGGGCCTGTCCAGCCAGGTATCCCACCCTGCCACCACGGATCAGACCCCTGGGGCCCGTCCAGCCAGGTATCCCACCCCTGCCACCACAGATCAGACCCCTGGGGCCCGTCCATCTGGGTATCCCACCCCTGCCACCACGGATCAGACCCCTGGGGCCCATCCAGTCTGGTATTTCCTGCCCTAGATCAGACCTAGGAATCCCTGCCCCCCCTGGCCCAAGTTTGATGCCCCGCTGCTGACACCACCAGTCCGACCCCTGGGCCCATCCCACTCAGTATCCACACCCCCACAAGCCCGCTGGTCCCCCCCATACCAGGAAGGGGGGGGGCACATTGATGAGGGAGCCGCTGTCGTCGATGATGGTGATGCAGTCCAGGCCATGGCGCTGCCCCACCTCGTAGTCGTTGTGGTCGTGGGCCGGGGTGATCTTCACCGCGCCTGGGGGGAGAAGGGGGGGCAGGCGACAGACACGCCTGGCGATTAGCTGCAGCCCGGGGGCCCCTCCCCTTTCACCCCCAGCCTCGCTCCACTCCCCAGGCACTGACCTCCCTGAGGCCCCGCCCACAACCCTGGGACCTGCCCCCAGCCCCATATTCACTCCACACCCCACAGCCCCTGTCAGAATCTAGGCCCCGCCGCCCCTTCACTTCCCTTGGCAGGGCCCCTTCTGTGTTTCACATCACACCCCCCTAGGCCCCGCCCCCATTCACTAGGCCCTGGGCCCATTGGCTCCTCTCTGTCAGCTCCCCCACTCATTAGGCCCCGCCCCTATTAGGCCCCGCCCCTAGCCCCTCCCACATTCCCACCTCTCCTCCAGGCCCCGCCCCTACGTACCTGTCCCGAAGCCCATGTCCACGAAGTCGTCGCAGACGATGGGCATGCGCCGCCCGGTGAAGGGGTGCAGGACGCGCTTCCCGTGGAGATGCTGGAACAGGGAGGAGAAGAGGGGGGTCACAAGGGGGACCCCAAAACCAGACTGCCCCAGGGGTCACCCAGCAACCCCTCCCTCCCCAGGCTCACACACTGCCCACCCAGGGCAGGTACCTGGTAGCGGGGGTCCTGCGGATGCACCGCCACCGCCGTGTCCCCCAGCATGGTCTCCACCCGGGTCGTCGCCACGACAACCTCCTCGTCTGTGGGGAGAGAGTCAGACGGTGAGAGCCCCCCCCCGAGCCAGCCCCCCTGCAGATCAGAACCGGCGCCCCTACAGGGGACAGGCCCCGTGCCCCATTCCCTGCCCCCGCCCCGGATCAGAGCCGGCGCCCCTACAGGGGTCAGGCCCCGTGCCCCATTCCCTGCCCCCCTGAGCCAGCCAGTCCCCGCCCTGGGGCCTGATCAGAGGTGGCGCCCCACAGAGGGGAAAGGCCCCATGTCCTGTTCCCTGCCCCGGTCCCCTTCCCTGGCCCTACCTGAGTCCTCGAGCTTATAGGCGAATGACACCAGCACCCCAAATTCCACCTTGTCCTTGTACCCGGGGACGGGCAGGAGGGTCCGACCGGGCAGCTCCTTCTTATCCACCTGTGGGGGGCAAAGCCGAGACGTCACCGACCTTCCCGCAAGCCCCTCTAGTTGGACCCCGCCCCAGCTCAGAGCCCCAGGCCCAGCTCCCCCCCCACCTCGATGTCAGAGATGGCAGAGTGCAGGGTGCAGGACCAGTTGACCAGGCGTTTGCTGCGGTAGATCACCCCCTCCTCGTGCAGCCGGACGAAGGCTTCCTGGACAGCACAGGACAATTTCTGTGGAGGAGCAAGAGGAGAGGTGAGATCCCTGCCCCCGGCCGGAGAGACGTCAGACCACGCATCCCCGTGTCCTGTGCCCCGCACGGCTACCCGCGGAGGGAGATTCTCCCATGCGCAGAGCAAGTTCCCACGGGGCTGGCTCCGACCACGCTGACCCAGTGTGACCTCTGACCCCCCTCCCGGGGATGGGGATCATGGGATGTTCCCCGCACTGGGGGTGGGGGGCACGAAACTGCATAGGGCAGAACGGGGAAAGGCCGGGGGGAGGTGATAGGAGCTGCATGAACCCACTCCGGGGCCAGAGGGGAGCCAGCGCCCCCTATAGGACACATCTCCTGGGTCCCACTACCCACCCCCCTGACCTAGTCAGTCCCCACCCTGGGGCTGGATGGGAGCCAGCACCCCCTAGAAGGGAAGGGCTCCGTGTCCCATTCCCCGCCCCCCTGAGCCAACCAGTCCCTGCCCTGGGGCCGGAGGGGAGCCGGCGCACCCTAGAGGGGAAGGCCCCGTGCCCCATTCCCAGCCCCCCTGAGCCAGCCAGTCCCTGGGGCTGGAGGGGAGCCGGTTCCCCCTAGAGGGGCCAGGCCTGGCGCCCCATTCCCGGCCCCCCTGAGCCAGCCAGTCCCTGGGCCTGGCAGGGAGCCAGTTTCCTCCTAGAGGGGCCAGGCCCCGTTCCCCATTCCCAGCCCCCCTGAGCCAGCCAGTCCCTGGGGCTGGAGGGGAGCCGGTTCCCCCTAGAGGGGCCAGGCCCGGCGCCCCATTCCCGGCCCCCCTGAGCCTGCCAGTCCCTGGGGCAGGCAGACGTACCGGGTCCATCGTGAAGCAGGCTCTATCCCAGTCCATGGACGATCCGAGCTTCTTGAGCTGGTGGTAGATCCTGTCGCCCTTCCTGTGGGGAGACGGAGGAGAGTCAGGGCGGCGCTAGGGGGCGCTGTGCTGCGGGGGGCTCTCCCCTGGCACCCCCAGGCAGCGACAGGGGGCTGTGCTGTTGGGGGGGGGGGGAACGCCCCGATCCCGGCACTCACTCGTTCTTCCATTTCCAGATCTCGCGGACGAACGCCTCCCGGCCCAGGTCGTGCCGCGTCTGCCCCCGCTCCCGCCACAGCTTCTTCTCCACCACCACCTGCGTGGCGATGCCGGCGTGGTCACAGCCCGGGTTCCACAGCGTCGTCTCGCCGCGCATCCGGTGCCTGCGGGACCCACAGCTGGGGTGAGGGGCGCCGGCAGAGATGGGGGGGGCGGGGGGGGCTGCAGGTCGGGAGTGAGGGGCACCGGCAGAGCTGGGGGGGGGGGGGGCCTGGGGGCCGCGGCTTGGGAGTGAGGGGCACCGGCAGAGATGGGGGGGGGGGTGGGGGGCTGCGGGACAGGAGTGAGGGGCACCGGCAGAGATGGGGGGGGCCTGGGGGCAGCGGGTTGGGAGTGAGGGGCACCGGCAGAGATGGGGGGGGCCTGGGGGCAGCGGGTTGGGAGTGAGGGGCACAGGCAGAGCTGGGGGGCGTCTCACCAGCGGGTCAGGGCGTCCTGGATGGCGTTGGTGAGCGCGTGGCCCAGGTGCAGCGAGCCGGTGACGTTGGGGGGCGGGATGCACATCATGAAGAGCCCTTTGGGGTTCCGCTCCGAGACGCGCTGCCGCTGGGGGTCGGGGGAAGCAGGGGGTGAGTCAGGAGAGCCCAGACCGTGTGTCAGGACCCTCACACCGCCCCCGAAGGGCGAGTCTCCGCGAGCACATGAGGCCGGTGGCCGGAGACCCCGGGGCTGAGTCTCGGGAGGCCAAGGCTGGTCCTGGTTCTGCGGCACCCGAAATAACCCCACACGTGGGTGTAGGTGCGTCAGCGCCCCCTGCTGGAGGGGACCAGCCCTGCCCTTGGTGTTCGTGAAAGCGCTCCCCCTGCTGCCCCACCCAGAACCACCCCACCATGTGTCTTATTCCCCCTACTGCTCCCACCCACAGGGGCGATTCCTGTTATCATGATTCCAGGCTCAGGCCCCCTGCCTGGGCCCACTCACCCCGTACTCGGGTTTGAAGAAGCCCTGGCTTTCCCACCACGGGTACCAGGCCGCCTCCACGTACTGCGGGCTGTAGGCGTCGGGCATGGGGCCGGTCACGTCTGCAGGGGAAGGAGAGAGAGCCCTGAGCAGGGACCCCCCCAGTGTCCTGACCCCCCGCACTGGGAGGGAGAGGCCCATGGCAGAGCAGCGATTGGGGACGAACGGCACACGTCTGTCCCCGTTAACCAGCCAGGCATCAGCCCGCCTTCGTCGTCAGCCGGATCCAGGGCCCGAAAAGTTTGGCAGGAGTCTTCCCCAGATTTCTAAAGCAAATCTGTCAGTCCGGCCGTTTGTCTGTTTGTCCACCCCCAAACTAACCAGCCCCCCAACCCATCCCCCCAACAACCCGCCCACCCCCCGAACCAACCCACCCCCCACCAATCATCCCCCCAACAACCCGCCCACCCCCCGAACCAACCCACCCCCCACAATCCATCCCCCCCGAACCAACCCACCCCCCGAACCAACCCACCCCCCACAATCCATCCCCCCAACAACCCACCCCCCCCGAACCAACCAACCCCTCACACTCCATCCCCCCAACGATCCATCCAACAACCCAGCCAGGCCCAAACCAACCAACCCCCCAACAACCAGTCAACCCCAAACCCATCCCCCCAACAACCCACTCCTGGCAGCATCCCCCAACCCCACTGGCTGAGACCGGCACCAACCTCCCCTTTGCCGTGGGGGGCCCTGGTGCTGAGCAGCCCCCTCCTCCCCCCGAATCACAGCTGGAATGCCTTCCCCCCGCTCCCCAGTACCTTTTTTCTCCCCTGGGCGTGTGGGGGCGTCGTAGGTCAGAACCCCGGGGTCTTTCTTCTCCTTCTTCTCGGCTTTTACCTTTTTCTGGCTCCCGCGGGAAGGATTGTGGGGAAAGGAGAAAAGAAAAGAGAAAGGATGCGTCACACTGCCCTTCGCCACCGGAGGCGTGTGCTGCAGGGAGCAAGGTGGGGGGCAGCAGGGGGCGCCAGCATGCTCATCACCCTTTGACTTCTCCCCCGAAGAGTTGGGGTGGGAACCCCGGCGTCCTGGCCAGGCCCCACCTCGGCTGACTCGACTGTGTCCTCGCTAAAACCTAGCCTGTGATTTCAAAACGGCTACACGGTCCCCTGCCCCCTCCCAAACTCTCGTGCGGTGTTCCACGCGGCTGCTCCCCAGCCGCCCCGCCCCAGAGCTGGCTGCATCTCAGTAAGCGGCGGGCCATCCCCAGGCAGCATTCCCCAGAGCTGGCCGCGTTTCTCTCACCTCCCCCTGCTGCTGTTGGCTTTTCTCCTTCTTCTGCTGGAATTTCTCCAGCTTCTCTTTCTTCTTCGCCTCTTTCTTCAGCTGAGAGGCGCTCTTGACCGGGGCCTCCCCAGGGCCAGGGGCTGACCCCACTGCTGGTCCCTTCTCTGCAGGCCCCACATGCTCTGGTGGGGGGGAAAATCAGGCCGGATTGGACCCATGAGCCCATATAGCACAGTATTTTATGCCTGCCACCATGAATCTGACCCATGGGCCAAGCCAGCAAGGTATCCCCCCCATTCTCCCCTATCCCTGGCCACCCAGATCACACCAGTGGGCCCAGCCCCCAGATCAGATTAATGGGTTCATCCACCCCAGTCCTGCCCCCCAATCAGACCCATAGGCCCATCCAGGCCTGCATCCCACCCCCGCCACCATGAATCTGAGCCCTGGGTCAATCCAGCCCAGTATCCCCTCTGTAATATCCAGTAGCAGGGAGTTCCGCAGGCTACAGTGAAGCCAACGCAGCAGGGGCATTGCAGGAGGAGGAGGCTTGGAAGGGGGTGCTCTGGGCAGGTGTTGGGGGGTCACTTACCCTGGGTCTTCGGTCTGGGGGTGTCACCCCCGCGCGCCTGCTCGCACAGCTTCACCGGCCCCAGCACGGCCTGAAACTGGGGCTGGTTGATGCAAGTCAGGAACCAGCGCAGGACGTTGGGGTAAGGAGCCCGGCTGGGGGGGTCCAGCACCTGGGAAAAGACCATGAAAGATTGGGGGGGGGGAACCATTATCAGTATGGGGGGCAAGGGAGATACCACTATTGAAACAGGGGTGAGAAGGGAAATTAAGAGATACCAATATTATTCCAGAGTGGAGGAATGAGAAGAAATCCTTATCAGAATGGGGGAGGGGGAAGATACCATTATTGGAGTGGGGGGGTGACAATACCAGGAAATACCATTATTGGAATTGGAGGAGGCAGACCACATCAGGCAATACCATTACTGGAATGGCGGGGGGAGGAGAGAGATACCATTACCAGAATTTAAGGGGGAAAGGGAATATCGGGCAATACCATCACTGGAATTGAGGGGGGAAGAAGACACCATTATTGAAATTGGAGAAGGGAGACACTATTATTGGCCATAAAGGTCAGGGGGGTGGCGGGGTGGAAACAATACGGGTTCCCAACCAAAACTGACCTTCCAGTCCCCCACCCCCACGATGTCCTAATGGCCGCCCCACCCAATCCCTACTCCCCAGTGTGTGGGGGAGAGGGTGGGGGTATCTTGCCTTCTCAGTCCCCCCCACCCCATTTCCCACCCTTCCCCTGACGCACCCTCCACACCCTGCAGCTGGGAGAGTGGGTCGTGGGGGGCGGGGCCAGAGGGGAGCTGGGGCACCCACATATTTGTAAGGCAGCAACAGGGCACAGGCCACAGTCACGTCTGCCAGCGTCACGGCCTCATCCACCAGGTATGTGCGCAGTTTCAGGTGCCCGTCCAGCACAGCCAGCGCCCGGCGCAGCTCGGCCACCGCCCGCTCCACCACCTGGGAAGGCAGAGAGAGACCCGCCAGGGTAATGCAACACACAAGGGACCCAGGAGTCCAGGCTCCTACCCCACCCCACAACCCGCTGTTCTAACCACTAGACCCCACTCCCTGCCCTGGGAACCCAGGAGTCCTAGGACCCACCCCCACTCTAACCCTCTCCCCTTCCCCCCCACTCCTCTTCTAGAAGTGGAGGGAGAACCCAAGAGTTCTGGCTCCTACTCCTGCCCTTCCACTCAAACAACTAGACCCCACTCCCCTCCCTAGGAACCCGAGTGTCCTTGTTTCTACCCCTGCTCTAACCACTAGACCCCACTCCCCTCCCTGAGAACCCAGGAGTCCGGGCGGTCTCACCTGCTTGCTCTGCTCCGCCAGACCCAGGGCGGAGAAGGCGGCTGTGCATGCGGCAGGGGCAATCTCCCCTTCAGCATAGCTCACCCACTGCTGCACCAGAGCGCCCCCCGCTGGCCCCTGCCCCCTCAGCCGCTCCGGGGACAGGAGATGAGCCACCGCGGCCGGGCCCGAGACCCAGACCCCCAGCCGGCTCTCCAAAGCCGGCAGCTTGGGCAGGGGGCAGGAGGCAGGGGGCTGCAGGGGGAGCCCCTGCTCCGGCAGCTCCACCACCTCGGGCAGCGCCGGGGCATAGCGGGCTGCGATCAGCACCCGGTGGTTCTGGAAATTGTCCGGGTGCGGGGAGAGATACAGGGTGGGCATGGCCAGGGCTGGGCACCCCGAAGACAGACCTGGGGATGGAGAGACAGAGTTGATAAGACAAGGGGCCTTTGCCCTGCAGGGGGCGCCGGCTCCCATCCGGCCCCAGAGCAGGGACCGGCTGGCTCAGGGGGGCGGGGAATGGGGCACGGGGGCCTGTCCCCTCTAGGGGGCGCCGGCTCCCACCTGCCCCGGTTGCTGGGCTCTGACACCCACGGGGCTGATGCAATCCCAGAGCCCAGACCCGCCTCCCTGGGGCGGGGCCAAGGGAGCTTTCACTGGGGGAGGGGCGATCCAAGCAACCCCCCCCTGCAGCCCCAGCCAATGGCCCTAGGTACCCAGCCCCATCACCGCAGGATGGACCCCAGGCAGCTCAGAGGGGGGCAGATGGGGGGGGGGGGGGGATGCAATTGAGAGGTGGGGATGGGGAGAAGCGGTACCGTCAGGCTCATCTTGGGGGGGCAGGAGGGGCTGGGGAGGGAGGAGGTGTTAGGCCGGGGAGGTGGGGGGCTGGGAGGGTCTATGGGGCAGGGGAGTGTCAGGGCTGGGTGCTGTGGGGCGGGGGTGATGACAGAGTGGCTGTGGGGTAGGGGAGGGGCGTGGTTGGGGCGGGGGGGGGCTAGGCCGGGGAGGTGGGGGGCTGGGAGGCTCGATGGGGCAGGGGGTGTCAGGGCTGGGGGGCAGGGGAGGGGTAGTGTGGGGGGCTGGCGGTGGTTGGGGGGATTAGGCCGGGGAGGTGGGGGGCTGGGAGGCTCCATGGGGCAGGGGGTGTCAGGGCTGGGGGGCAGGGGAGGGGTAGTGTGGGGGGCTGGCGGTGGTTGGGGGGATTAGGACGGGGAGGTGGGGGGCTGGGAGGGTCTATGGGGCAGGGGGCGGGGTTCTATGGGGCAGGGATGACGGAGGGGCTGTGGGGCAGGGGAGGGGCTAGGAAGGGGAGGTGGGAGGCTGGGGGGCAGGAGGAGAGTGGGGGGTTGTTGGGGGGGCGGGGGGGGGCAGGAGGCACCAGCCCCCCCCCGGTACCTGCGCTCCCGGCAGCTGCTCCCGGCCCCACGTGTCTCCGCCTCTGGCTGCTCCCCGGCTGCAGGACCCGCCCCGGGCTGCCCGCGGCGCCGCCTGATCCCAGCGACCTCCGCGTCAGCTGCTCCCCGCCTCCCGGCCCGCGCTGCCCGGGTCACCCCCAGACCCCGGGGACGCCCCGCGCCCCGCTCCGCCCTAGCTCGGCCGTGGGGCGGGCTATTTCTGGTCAGGCCCCTCCCGAGGCAGCCCCAGCCGGGGTCCTCACCCACACGACCGGCACTTGGAGAGCCATAGAGCGCTAAGGACCGGTGGAGAGAGCGGCTGAGTCACGCGCCCTAGAGCAGGAAAAGGCCATAGAGAGGGAAGGCTCTGGGGTGCACCCCCTGGGGGCGGGAGTGAGTCACTGCAGCTCTGTACCGTGACTACTGGGGGTGCGGGGTACTCTAGGGAAGGGAGTGGGGGTGACCAGTGTGGTAGGGGAGGAGAAATGGGGGCTGGGGCAGGAGAGCCAGCCCAGCTTGGACACCTGGGTTCATGACCCCACCCCATCCTTGGCTAGAAGCATAGGGGAGGGGGGAGTACAAACCCCTGATAAGATATTTGTCCGTCCCCCCACACACACACAAGCTGCTCGGGGTGGGGGCTGGGTTTCAGGGCTCACCCCCCCCCCCCCGTTTTGTTATTCTATTATTCCCCGCACAGCTTGGATCCGCCTTGGTGGAGACGCTCAGTTCCTCCCCCCCCCCACTTGGGAGCAGTTACTTCATGGCTTTCAGATCATTCCCTGGGGGTCCCTTTTGGACAAGGAAATTTCATAGAGCTAGGAATAGAACCCAGGAGTCCCAGCTCCCCCCTGCTCTAACCACTAGGCCCCACTTCCCCCCCTTCTCCCCCCCAGAGCCAGGGAGAGAGCCCAGGAGTCCTGAGTCCCTCCCACAGACAAAGGGCCGGGGACTCAGAGGTGTCAAAAAAGTTTCTGTATTGAGTTTCAGAGTAGCAGGAATGTTAGTCTGTATTCACAAAAAGAACAGGAGGACTTGGGGCACCTTAGAGACTAAGTAATTTATTTGAGCATCAGCTTTCGTGAGCTACAGCTCAGCATCCGATGCATTGAGCTGTAGCTCACGAAAGCTTATGCTCAAATAAATGGGTTAGTCTCTAAGGTGCCCCAAGTCCTCCTGTTCTTTTTGTATGGAGTTTGGTGATTAGAAAACAAGATCAGATGGAACCGGAGCCCCAGGGGAACCACTCCCCATTCACAGCTCTCCCCGGCGCCCCCTGCTGGGAGGATGCAGGGTGTCAGGCCGCGGGGCGCCCCCTGCTGGCCCCCTGCTGGCGGGACGGGGCTCTCAGGCAGCCCAGCTTGTTGCGCAGCGAGTTCTTGATGACGGCGGCACTGCTGGGCTGGAACTGGGACTGACCCACGGAGTAGGCTGAGGGGGGAGAGAAAAGTGGGGTGAATGGCAGAAGGATCCTCTGCCCCGGAATACCCTTATGATGGACCAGTCCATTATAACCCCCCCCCCGGGCCAAATTATTGCCTTGCCCTCCCGGGCTACACCATGACCTCAGCCCCCACCCAGGCCGTACCACTATTAACGCCCTCAGGCTGTACCATAACCTTGCACCCCCTGGCCGTACCACTGCCTGCCCAACCTGAGCCGTACCATCACCATGACCTCCCCCACCCAGGCCATACCATTGCCTGACACACGCTGCTGGACCATACCATCATCCTGCCCTACCCTGGGCCATACCATCATTGCCCCCCCTAGGCCATACCCCTGCCTGACCCCACCCACTTGGGCCATACCATTGACTGACCCTGATCCCTGGGCTATATCATCATTACCCTGCCCAGTCCACCCTACTGCCTGCCCCTAGGCCATACCATCATTGTCCCACCCAGTCCATACTACTGCCTGACCACGCCCCCCGAGCCATACCATCATTGTCCCTCCCAGTCCGTACTACTGCCTGACCTCGCCCCCCCGGGCAATACCATCATGGCCTCTCTCAGTCCATACTACTGCCTGACCACGCCCCCCCGGGCCATACCATCATGGCCTCTCTCAGTCTGTACTACTGCCTGACCCCGCCCCCCCGGGTCATACCATCATTGTCCCTCCCAGTCCGTACTACTGCCTGACCACGCCCCCCCAGGGCCATACCATTGCCTGACGCCCCCGGACTCACCCACGATGGCGCTGACGACGGGGGGGCTGAGGCGGTGCAGCCCGTTCTCCCCGGACAGGTTGCTCCGTGCCTGCTCCTGGCGGGAGAAGAAGACGTCGAGCAGGAGCCGGGCCAGGGCCGTCTGGCTGCGGGCGCTGGAGCGGGCCAGGGCCAGCTGGGTGGGGTAGAGGAACACGCCCCCTCCCGGCACCAGCTCCTGCATCTGGGGGGCAGGGAGGGGGAGGGGAGCACAGAGGAAAGTGGGGGTGGGGCAGTAGGGGGAGGAGACTGTTATAATAGGGACCCCTGGTCCCCCACTCTCCCCCGCCCCACTCCCTGCCCCTCAGCTCACCCCATGTTTCCGAGGTAGCGCAGGGTCCTCATAGAGCCCGGGCTCCGGTCGCACGGAGCTGCCGTCCACCTCCCCGGACGGCTCCACAACGCCCCCTGCAGGGGACGGAGACAGGAGTGACCACTTGCTCCCATGCTCCTCCCCGAGAACCCAGGCGTCCGAGCTTCCAGCCCTGTCCCCTTGCTCTGACCCATCAGACCCCACCGTCGTCCTAGAGAACCCAGGCGTTCGGGCTCACCAAGTCTCTGGGCCAGCACAGCATTCTGAGCCTCCATCTTGGCGTATTGGTCCCTCAGCACCTCCAGTTCCTGCCGCATCCTCTCGCACTCAGGCCTGGTGCAGAGCTCGGTCGGCCCTGCCCGGACACCTGGGTCCACAGGGCCAGGGGAGCAGGGAACCCCGCAGCCAGAGCTGTCCACGTGGGGGCAGTCGGGGGAGGAGTAATGCCAGGTTTCCGAGGATGAGGTGCTCTGGGGGGTCACCCGACCCTCGTCCTCGGACACCTGGGTCCCCTCAGGGTCGGGCACTGAGGTGGTGACGTCATCGGCGTCACCTCCTGGAATGAGACAAGAAACATTCACTGAATGAGACTTCTTGGCCTCTAGAGGAATGGGACCCAGGCGTCCGGGATGGCAGTGCAGCGCTCACCCCAGGGGGCTGGAGACCAGGACAGGAAATGGGACCCAGGCGACTGGGACAGCAGTGCCGGGCTCTCACCCCTAGGGAGCTGGAGACAGGGATGGGATACGGGGACCCAGGTGTCCAGCACGGGGGGCAGCACCCACCTGTGTTGTGTTTCCTTCTCTCAGAGGGCACTCTGTCCCGTCTCCATGTCGCCACCTGGCGGTGGGGGGGCCCCCGCAGTGTCCTGGCCCCCCAGCTGCTCCTGGGACACCCCCCGGCTCGGACCTGGATCCACTTCAACTCCTGCCTGTCCCCTGCGGAGAGAGAGACAGGATGGAGGGACGGACAGGGGGTGTGGAGAGGATGGAGGGAGGGAGGGAGGGACGGACAGAGAGGTGCAAGGGGGGACAGAGGGAGGGACGATGGAGGGAGGGACGGACAAACAGGTGTGGTGGGGACGGACTTGGCTGCGTCCGGACTGAGCCGTGGGTGGGACGAGGGGGGAGGCTGGTGCAGCACGGTGCCGGCCTCCGGGGGGCGCTCTCTCACTCACCGCTGAGGGCCAGGATGCGGGCGCGGTTCAGCCCCTTGAAGAGGGGGCACCGGGCCTCCACCTCTTGACCCGGCCGGTAGCGGGTGGGGTCCCGGCTCGGCTCGCTTACCGCCGCCAGCTCGATGATGCTGGAGAAGCCTTCGTCCAGCCAGTCCACCAGGGCCAGGTGCGCCGGCATGGAGAGCACCCCTGGGGAGAGACGGGGTGAGCCCCCTGTACCCCCGCCCAGCCCCCCGCCCCAAGACGGGGTGAGCCCACCGTATCCCCTGCCCAGCCCGAAGATGGGGCGAGCCCACCGCGTTCCCTGCCGAGCCTCCAGTCCCAGCACCCCCTGCTGAGCCCACCCGGGCACCCTCTGGGGAGAGATGGGGTGAGCCCACGGCGCCCCCTCATCTGCCACTGCCTGCCCAGCCCCCTGCCAAGCCCCCACTCTACTGCCCCTGCCCCACACCCCAGCACCCCTGCCCTGGCAACCCCACACAGCCCTGCTCCCCAGAGCACAGCGCCCCCTACCCCACTCCCTACAGTCCAGCACCCCCTCCTGAGCCCCCGCACCACTCCCCCTACCCCAGCACCCCCTAGCACGGTGCTCCCCACTGAGCCCCCTGCCCCACTCCCTGCAGCACGACACCCCCTGGCATCTCACTGGGGCATGGAGGCCAGCCCTGACTGCCAGGGGAGAGCGCCCCCTACCAACTCAGACTCCTTGGCCCCTGCAGTCCAGCTATGGGGCCTGTTGCATTAATGCTAAATATTGGGGTGAGGTCCCCCAAAGGCCAAGGGCCCCTCACGGTCCTGTCATGGCCCCCTCCCTGCCACCCATTCTGCAGTAGGAAGGTACCTGGGTTTCTCCTTTTGCCTGCAAATTCTGCTCCTGTCTTCTCTGTTTGCGGCCAGCTGCAAAGGCTGCTGGGAACGGGGGGGCAGAAAGGGGTGGCGTCCCCCGTTTCCTCTCCCTTCTCCCCCCCAGCAGTGGCACCAGCTGCAATCGGCCCCCAGGGGTCTGCAAACAGTTTGCAAATGGGACTGGAGGGCGGGGGGGGTCCCTCTGAGTTAGTGGAGAGGGGCTGCTGCTTGGGGGGCTCTGGGGGCCTGGGTGGGAGGGATCAGCCCTGCTGGTGCAAAGCATTTGCCAGATGTTTGCAGAGCATTTGCAGCTGGGGGGAGGGATGTTAACCCCTGGGTGCGCAGGCTGCAAGCAGGGATGGGGATTCGGGGAGTGTTTATGGGATTGGGGTGGGGCTAAAGGGTGATCATTTCGATAGAGAAGGAGGAGCCAGGGAGAGAACCCAGGAGTCCTGGCTCCCGGCCCCCCCTGCTCTCACCACTAGACCTCGCTGCCCTCCCAGAGCTGGGAGAGAACCCAGGAGTCCAGCTCCCAGCCCCTACCCACTATACCCCACTGCTCTCTCTGTAAAAGCATGACTGCAGACTCACCCTGCCTTCCCATTGGCTGGCACTGCATCCCCACCCATCTCACGCCATCCAATCAGCAGCCGGTTTTGGGGTGAAGTAGCCAATCCCGAACCTCAGGGCAGAACCCAAGACAGTTAAAGGGGCAAGACCCACGGCAGTGACCTCACCTCAGGAAGGGGGATTGCGCAATACTCTTCAAGGGGGCGGGACTTCAGGAGCCACTATGACATCATCAAGCCACAGCTCTCAGCCTGGCCAGTGAGGTCATGGCTACTCTTAAAGAGGGCAGGGCCTGATGACATCACTAATGGGAGGAGCTTAGAGGAGCCCACTGAAGGCAGTCCAGTGAAAGGGGTGGAGCCTTGTCTGATGACATCTTTTTAAAGGGGAGGAGCATGGAGTTCCCTGATGACGTAATATTTCTTAAACAGAAATATCCCTTAGGACAAGGTATGTGAAAAGGGGTGGAGCCTGATGATGCAAAAAGATCTGTGGGCGGAGCCTGCTGTAAGAGTGTTTGCAGGGGCAGAAAGTTAGTGAAAGATGAGGTCATCCTGAGCAATGGGCGGAGCCTGATGAGTAACATTTAAAGTGCCAGGACCCCATTGGACAATGATGTAACACGAAAGGGGCCGTGCCTTCCACAGGGTGAGGTCATAGTAAGTGTTTGATGATGCAATATTATTTAAAGGGACAGGCACCATTCTGTGCAAAAGAGAACATGGACCACACTGAAGGGACCGACCGGGCACCCGCTCCCACCATCCCCTCTGGGGGCCCTGAACACACCACCAGCAATAAGGGAGCAGACAAGAGAAACTGGGTCATAGCTGAGGGCCCGGACCCCTGGCCTCTCAGCCCTGCTGTGGCCTAGATTGCTCGGGAGAGTCTGAGGAAGTCATATCTCTCCGTGCCTCAGTTTCCCCACATGTGGAACATGGATCGATCCAGGCATCTGGGGCCTACATGGGAGCCCAACTTCTGCTCCCGGGTGTGTGTGTGTTGGGAGGGGGGCGGGGGGGTGCGAAGCAAAAATCGACCGAAGCATCCAGAAGCCAGGACAGCAGCTCAAACATCTACAATGGGCAGGGCGGGGGGGTGCGCGGAGATGAACCCGGGCATCTGGGCCAAGAGAAGACGCTGGGCTGGAGCGGACTGACGACCCCGCCACAAACAAGAACAAAAGTTCGTAACCAGGCTCCAAACTTTTATTCTGCCCGAGTCTTCGAGCCACGAATCAAACATACAAAAAACCCTTCAGCCCCCTCAGCCCAAACCCTAAAAAAAAACCTCAGCCCCCCACCCCCCCGTGAAATGGAGAGGAAATTCAAACACCCCATAACTCTTCCAGAGTTTTGCCCGCTGGGAAGCTGGTTAACGGCACCCCAGGAGCTCAGTCTCTGCCCCCGCCCAAAAATATGGTGGGGGGACTAAACACCCCCTTTACAGAACAAGGAGAAATTAGAGTTTAAAAATAAAATTGAGGGTTAACTGGCCATGGCCCTGGAGGTGAAAGAGGGGGGCTGGAGAGATTCAAACCGGAACTAAAAGGGACCCCCCGCAAAATCTTTTCCCCAAAGGGGGAGGGACACAACAAACCTAGGAACTGCCCCGATATTCATCCCATGAGAGATAAGCAGCTCAGGGAGCACACAGAATCCAGGTGTCCTAGATCTGGGGCTATTGGGGGGCAGGGGGATTGAACCCAGGCATCCAGGGCCCTAGAAAGGGCACAGCCCCACCCAGTTCTCTTGAGTAGAAGCTGAGCCCCCATGCAGGGCCCCGGGTTCCCCTCTGCTCTTCCTGTTCCCTCCTGAGCACAAGCGCAGACGAACCCAGGAGTCCGCAGGCCTGGGCTTGCATAGGATGAAAAGGAAGAACCCAGGCCTCCGGGCTCCTGGATAGGGGCTCAGCTCCTGCTCCCAGCCAGGACGGGGAGCAGCCACGGACCCAGGCATCCGGGAGCACCAGTTGCCCCATGGTCCAGTGGCAGGAGTTGCTGAGCAGGGAGGATTTTACGGCTGGCAGGGAAGCAGCCGGGTAGGGCAGGTCTCTGCCCAGGGCCCCCTGCGGCAGGGAGGGGGGGGCGTGTTTTGGGGGGGGGGGGGGGTCACTGCTTCTGCTGCAGCGCCTCCTTGCGCGCGGCGTCCTGGAGCAGCTGCGTGTCCACCTCGTCCGCCGGCAGCTGCACGTAGCGCACCACCGAGCCCCGGATAAAGCAGTTCTTCACCGACAGCTGGGGAGAGAGAGAGAGAGACCGGGGTGAGGGGGAGTGGGAGTGTGTGTCAGAGCCCACTCCCCACTTGTGTCCCCGCCCCCCTGGCTGGGGTGGGGGGTCAGCATCTGCCCCGCTGCAGGCTGGGAGGATCAGACCCCGTCCCCTATGCCTGTGGCCCCGCCCCCTATGCCTGTGGCCCCGCCCCCTGAAGGCCACAAGGATCAGGCCCCGCCTCCTGTGTCTGTGGCCCTGCCCTCTGCTGGGATGGAGACCAGGACCCCAAACCCACCCTGTGAGAGAGGCCATCAGCACCTCTGATTCCCCCCCCCCGCCCCCTCAACAACCTCCCGCTGCCCACACACTCCGCCAGCAGGGCCCCCTCCACCCCTCCCAGGGTGGGGGGGCCAGCCCCTTACCATGTGGGGGTACTTCTCCGGATCCGTCACGCTGATGTCGGTCAGCTTGATGTTCAAGTACTGGCAGGACAGACAGACACACGGACGGTTAACACCCAGACGGAGGGGGGCCAGCGGCTGCCTTCTGCATCGCTCTGCTGAGAAAGCGGGGGGCAGAGGATGGGGCACAGGGCCTATCCCCTCTCGAGGGCGCTGGCTCCCATCTGGCCCCAGAGCAGGGACTAGCTGGCTTGGGGGAAGAGGGGAGTCCGCAGGGGGCCTTTCCCCAGTAGGGGGCACCAGCTCCGATGCAGCCCCAGGGTGGGGGACAGGCTGGCTCAGGGGTGGTGGTGGGGGGGGATGCAGTCTTTCCCCTCTGATGAGGCCCCAGGATGGGGCACAGACTGGCTTAAGGTGAGGCAGGGGGGAGATGGGGCCTTTCCCCTGTATGGGCACCGGCTGTGATCTGGCCTCAGGGCAGGGGACAGGCTGGTTCGGGGGGCAGGATTGGGGGGCACCGGCTCCGATCCAGACCCGAGGGGTGGGGGTGGGGGGGATCTCCTGGGCCAGGCACACTAAGGAGGGGACACGCTCTGAAAATAACCTGGACGTTTCTCACCTGATCCACAGAATGGAGGGTCCCACAGATACTGCAACAGAGAGGGAGGGGTGTTACCACGGGGGAACGGGGCGCAGTGGTTACAGCGGTGAGGAGTGCGGGGAGCCCGGACTCCTGGGTTCTACCCCAGCTCTGGGAGGCGAGTGTAGCCTAGTGGGTTAGAGCAGGGGGGGTCTGGGAGCCAGGACGCCTGGGTTCACTCCCCGGCTCTGGGAGGGGTCTGGGGGGTTAGAGCCTGGACACCTGGGTTCACTCCCCAGCTCTGGGGGGGGCAGTGGGGCCTAGTGGTTGGGCGGGGGGGCTGGCACCAAGACTCACCTCAGATCGTTTTTCAACTCCACCACCACGTCCTTCCCCACCAGGGATTTGAAGAACGAATAGAAAAGCTGTGGAGACGAGATGGGGCGGGGATGGGGCGAGGTGAGACCCCCTTGGAGAGACAGAGACATCACTGCTCCCCGCCCCCCCGACTGCCCCCTTTGTCCAGGGCACCTCACCACCACCAGCCTGCGGCCACCCCATGGCTCCCTGACCCCATCCTCCTCCTGCTCAGCGTCCGTCCCCCCGCTGGTGCCCCCACCCCAAACCCTGGGGCCAGCCATCGGGCCGGGGGGGGCTGATGCATGTCAGCACCCGGGAGCCCCTCCACGCCTCTCCCCAGGGACTCACTGGCACGCAGCTTGGGGGGGGGGGTCCCCCATGGCATCCCCTCAGCCAGCGGCTCTCAGGCCGGCTCACCCGCCGGGTGCCCCTGGCAGGCCCCCAAGGCCGGCTGGGGGGTCCCCCCTCGTCTCCAGGCTCGCTGGGAGGCGGCTCCTCTGTGGCTCTCCAGCCTGCCCCACGACTCTTCCCCGTGCCCCCCGCCCTGAGACTGCTACCCCCCCCCGGCCTCCAGCACTTGGGGGCGGGGAAGAGTGGCGTGAACCAGTGATCACCCGCCAGCACCATCGCTCACCCCCGCACCGGGCACCAATGACAATGCCCCCCCAGGCCCCCAGGGGGCCCCCACTTGCCTCCAGCAGCTGGAGAAGTGTAGGACACTGTTCACCGAGCCCCCCCCCGCGCATCCCCCCAGCTCCCCCCCCCGCACACACACCCCGCGCATCCCCCGGCTCCCCCAGCCCCCCCCCCCGCGCATCCCCTCGGCTCCCCCCCCCCGCACACACACCCCGACTCCCCCAGCCCCCCCCGCACACACCCCGCGCATCACCCCGACTCCCCCAGGCCCCCCCCCCCGCGCATCACCCCGACTCCCCCAGGCCCCCCCCCCCGCGCATCCCCTCGGCTCCCCCCCCCGCACACACACCCCGACTCCCCCAGCCCCCCCCGCACACACCCCGCGCATCACCCCGACTCCCCCAGGCCCCCCCCCCGCGCATCACCCCGACTCCCCCAGGCCCCCCCCCGGCGCACACCCCGCGCATCCCCCCAGCTCCCCTGACCCCCCCCCCGGCGCACACCCCGCGCATCCCCTCAGCTCCCCCCCCACCCCGCACACACCCCGACTCCCCCAGCCCCCTCCCCGCGCATCCCCCAGCTCCCTGCGCGTTTCCGGGCTCCCCCCCCGGTCCCCGCGGCGGGGGGGTTCCCCGGGGGCAGTGACGTCACGCCCTCACCATCCCGGCGGCGCGAGCCGCGTGGAGCAGCCTGAGCCCGGCAGCAGCGATCGGGCCCGGGCCGCGCAGGCGCACTCAGTGGGCTTCGTTCTGGCGCGCGCTCCGGCGGACGATGTGGGCGGGGCCGCTCCCTCGCCACGTGACCCAGGACCTGGGCCGAACGCGGAAGCGGGGGGGGCCAGGGGAGGGGCCGCTCTTAAAGGGGCCGCTCCCTGTTTCTCCTCTTCTTAAAGGGCCGCTGCGTGTTACTCAAGCTCTTAAAGGGGCCTCTCCCCAATACCCAGACTGGCTCTAAAAGGGGGCCCCGCCCATTTCACTCTCACCCCCCAGCTCCTGCCCCCCGCTCTCCATGCAGCTCCCCCCACCCCCGCCAGCCTCTCAGGGGCCACCGCGAGCCCCAAAACAGCGCCAGGGCCTGTCCGACTGGGAATCGGTTCAACCTGCCCCCAACGTGGGGGCCCCAGGCTGGCCTCGGCGTGTCTACCCCCCAATGACGCCTGGCTGGCTACAGCCCCACATGGGGTCACCATTTGGCCAGAGGGATCCTACATCACCTGGCAAGGGGCCCGATGCTGGGCCCGGCCCTGGCCAAGCACCTGTCAACCTCTCCCACTGGTGGATCCTGCCCCACGTAGGGAACTGGGGCGGGGTGAGGGGGATGGACAACTGGCCCTTTAAGATTCAGGGGCCTGGAGGGGGACAAATGGGGTCTAATCCCCCGAGAAGGGGCTGGTGTCACCGTGTCCCCATGCCCCTGCACGTGCAGCACCTCGCTCAGTGGGGGCCGTGGTCAATAGGGGTCTAGGGCAGCGAGCCAGGACTGCTGGGTTCTTCTCTCAGCTCTGGGAGGGGAACGGGGTCTGGTGGTTAGAGAAGGTGGGGAGGGAGCTCGGAGCCAGGTTTCTAATGACAGGAGAGAAGGTGATCAAGAGCTGGATGGGAAGGTGGGGAAAAATTCCAGTGTCACCTTAGATCCCTTGAGCAATCGCGCTCCTGGGGAAGCTGAAGCCAGACGCCCACACCTGTGCCAGCCAAGACTGGATCTACCAGCCCTGGTGGTAATTGTGAAACCTTCGCTTCTCTCCGTCCCCTATTATACTCCAATACTTGCCTAACAGTTCGGAGCACAGGGCTCTTCTCTGAAACCTGTAACCAAAAGATAGGTAAGGGGAAGACTGCTGCTATTTCTAAGGTTCAAAAAATCCAACGGTAAGGAAAGCTTTCTCAAAATTAACACGTGTTATACTCCAATGCTTGGCTAATAGCTAGGAGAAAAACACTCATTGCTAAAACCTTGAACTAAAAAACAGCTGAAGAGACGACTGAATTTTGCTGCTCCTGCTCAGGTAAAAAATAAACCCACTCTTCAGAAAAGCTGCAACAAAATGACTATGTGTTGTGCTCAGATGCTTGGCTGACAGGTAGGAGTAAAATGCTTATTTCTAAAAACTTCTTCAACGAACCCAGTGGGTTTCAACCTTTTGTCATTTGCGGACCACTGCAAAATTTCGAGCCGTGAACCCGTTTTCTGTGGACCCCCGGGGGTCCGCGGGTCACAGATCGAAAACAACCGTTCGATGGTAATAACCACCTTTGGCGGACCCCTTGGGCAGAGTCTGTGGACCCCCAAGGGTTGGCGGAGCGCAGGTTGAAAACCACTGAACTAAACCACAGGCGAAAAGAAGAATGGATGTGTCTGCTATTTCGGAGGTAAAAATACCTCATCGGAAGCAAAACTGTAAAAAATACTTATTGCATTCAAATGCTTGGCTAACAGCTCGGAGGAAAATGTCCCTTCCAGTAAAAAAAAAAAACAACAGGTGACAGGGACGGTGATTTTTGTATTACTATTTTTATGGTTAACTTAAAAAATGAAGAAGAAAACCCATTAAAAATTAATGCTTCTAGTCAGTTCTTTGGTGAAACCTCAAGGTGACAATGGCTTGTAACCTGCTAATGGCTGAAGGGGAAGGGGATCTGGACACAGTGGGGTGGGGGGATATGTTGTAGGGAAGGGTGGAGGTGGCGGTGGAGAAGGAGATTCACCCACCCTCTCTCCCGAGCTTAAAGTTCCTGTAACCACCAGGTGGGAAACCCGTCCGGGTTTGGGATCCTAGATCGCTTCCCCAGTTGGCAGCTTCAGGCTTCAAACACCTCACAGCACGACCACAACGACCAAACATCCGGCAGATCCATGGAAGGGAAGGGCTGGGGGGCTGCCCCGTCACCCGACCCAGCGGCAATGGCTTCTGCTTTGAGGGCTGGTCCCAGCGTCCCTCAGCTGGGCAGCCGCCTCCTCTGGCTTCGGCCCCAGCCAACTCAACGCTGCCGCCCGAGCTCAGCTCTCCTGTCCCCCCATACAGAGCCCAGGGCCACCCGAGGAAAGGAACGCAACCCCCGAGGACGTACGTGTTCACGCGGCGCATAGCCAACCTGTGGAACTCACCGCTGGGGGCATGACCTGATGGGCAAAAGGATCACAGGGTTCAGAAAAGATATGGATACGTTCCTGGAGGACTGGTCCTTCAATTAGCCAAGATAGCCAGGGACATAAGCCCACACGAAGGGTGACCCTAACCCTCTGACTGCTAGAAGACACTGGGCAAGATGGACCATGCTCTGACCCCACCTGGGGGATCTTATATTCATGGGGCTATTGGCACCCAGGCCAGCAAACTCCTTTTTCTCCTCTCTTGATTGAGTCCGTCACAGGCTTCCTTAGTCAACCACGGTGGCCTGTGCTTTTGGTGAGGGCGAGCCTCCGTCCCGGCTGTATTTCCTGCCCTCCGGTTTCCTTTCCCCTCCCAACACGGGGAACAGCGTTTTATGGCCCCTCCCTCCCTTCCCCCCCAGCTCCAAACTTCGCTTGATTTTCACCAAACTGTCCCAGGACCGGTATGCAAATGAGGCCTGTCCCAACCAGTGGTTCCCCCCTCGCCAAGAGATGGCAGCGGTGAGCGCCTTGCGGTCTAGGGCTTCCGGGCATGGGGCTCGGACATGGACCCCAGGCAGCGGCTTCCTGGAGGACCACGGGTGTCCTTGGTCACGTAGCCCAAGCCGGCCACTGAGCCGGGCCTCGCACCAGCCACCTCGTCCAGCTGGGAGGCCCCCTTTTCAGCCAGGCCAACCCAGTCCGCCCCCTGCCTGCCCCACACCCTGGCCAGGCCCCCATCCCACCCCAACGCATAACCGCTGGGATTTCTGAGGTTTCATTCTGCATTCGCTTCATGTACCCTGCCCAGACACCCACGAACTTGGGGGGCAAGGGGTGGGGACACCCCCATAGGGGCAGGGCCCTCCAGATCCTAGCTCAAGCCAGGAGGGCAGGGAGAGAGGATCAGATGCCCTCCTAGAGCGACAAGGCTCCCCACAAATCCCAGCTCACATGAGGGGGGCAGGGGTGGGGAATCAGCCCCCCCCATCCTAGATCCCATAAATGGAGCCAGGAGGCGGGGTTTCAGATCTGCCGTGCCCCAATTTCACCTCCCCCAAATCTCATCGCCCGCATTAGCCCCCCAGAAAGAATCACACCCCCCTCCAGGCCTGCCACCAGAGCTCTGCCCCGCCTCAGAGACCCCGGCGAGGGGTGGGGTGGAGGATGCTGGGTTCAGTGACAACCTGGCAGGCTACCAACCCAGTTGTGAAAACACCCCAACTTCTCCCCACCCCGTGACTTCGCCCTGCTGTGATCCAGCCGGTCTGGGCATTCAGGGCGGGGAGGCGGGTATATAAACCCGGGGCCATTCCCAGAGGATAAGGGAGAGGCACCCGGAGCGGGACGACGCCGGAGACCGGTAAGGATCTTCTGGCGGGGAACGGAGGGGATACGCCACGCCAGCCCATGGCCCGGTAGCTCTTAGAGGTGTCTGGGCCCGGGGTGCTCCCTCCTGGGAAACAGGGGCTCTGGCAAAGATTTGGGGGTGAGGCGGAGAAAGCACCGACGCCATCCTGGGCCCTGTAAACAGCACCCTGGAGCAGGAGCCGAGATGGGATTTGTCCTCTGGATTCAGCCCCGGTGCGGCTGTGGCTGGGGTCCAGTTCTGAGGGCCCCCAATTTGAGGAGGGCATCGATCCATTGCTGAGGGCTCAAAGAAGAGCCACGAAAATTATGAAAGAGCTAGAAACCCCAACTCCAGGAGCTCAGTCCGTTCAGCTGCACAGACAGGTTACGGGGAGACAGGAGCCCCTCTCGGCGTGGCTGGAAGGGGGAGCAGAAATTCCAGGTTAGAGAGTTTTCCTCTCTGATGACTGGACGCCGGCACCAGCCAAATGCAGACGGGAAATGAGGTGTGACTTTGTAACAGGGAGGGGAATTAACCCTGGGGACACTTTACCGAGGGTCGAGGCAGAGTCCCCGCCCCGGCTGTGTTTCGATTGAGCCCGGGAGCTTGCTTGGAAGGATCTGTTCTAGTTGAATTGGGAATTAATTCAGGGAAGTCCTGGCTCAGATAGGTCGTCAAACGACCCGATCAGGGCGGTCCCTCGGATTCTGGGGCTGGAGATCGGTCAGAGCTCTCCGGCTGACCCTTGACCCCAGGGGTGGGGGATGGGGGGTGGCTGCGGCTGGGTCCCGGTTCCAGCGACCCCCGTTTAAATCCCAAATGACCCAGCTGAGGTCAGGGGAGTCCGGGCCAGCCCTGGTGTGAATCTGGAGCCAGCCCGCTGCGGCTGGTGCTGGTTTTCTCACGGCACGGACTCAAACTGGTTTGGCCGATGATTCAGGGCGACCGGGGTCTAGCCAGGAGGCGCCCGGCAGGTTGGCACAGGAATCTGGTTCTCGCTGTGGAGGCGGGCGGGTGGGGTGGTTAATTATGCTAGGAGCCGCGACAACGGGCGAGCGGGAGGAGCTGCCAGTAGCGCCGACCCTGGGGAAATGGCACAGCCAGGGGTGGGAGCGGATCTCTGTGTGCGTGGGGCCCTCCCCGGACAGGGGGGTGTGGCGGGATCATGCTGGGATCCTGGCACGGAGCCGGGCCGCCCCACCCCAGGCAAGCCGTGCAGCCAAGCGCAGGAGGGGGGGCGGGAGGTCGGCGCCCGGGGGCTGTGAGCAGACTCCAGCCCGGCAGCGGATTGGCGAGGCAGGCAGGAGGGAATCTGGCCCCAGCGCTGCCTGACCACTGGCCCGGCGTTTCCCCCCCTCCTCCCCAGGTGCAGGTGAGCCCGCGATGTGCAACCAATGCAAATGCTTCTGCCTCCTCGTGCAATGGATATGGCATGTCATCAAGCGGCTGTGCAGGCGGAAGAGAGGTACCTGGGGGGGGAGTGAGCGGGGCACCCGGGAGGGATGGATGGGTATCCGCGGTGGGGGGGAACAGGGGCGTAAGGGGCAGACACACATATGGATCCAGGGGGAGGATGGATGGACGATGGGGTATGGGGCAGACCCACAGATATGGATCCAGTGGGGAGGACAGAGGGATGGATTGGGGCATATGGGGCAGACACATGTATGGATCCGGGGGCAGGAGGGATGAACAAGGAGGTAGGGGGCAGAAACACAGATATGGATCCAGGGGGAGGATGGATGGATGGATGGGTGGGGAAGGGGGAAGACACCCAGATATGGATCCGGGGGGAGGACAGAGGGACCTGGGGGGGGCGTGGCATGGGGCAGACACACAGATATGGATCCGGGGAGAGGTGGGCTAGATCCAGAACCCAAGCCCGTGTATGGGGATGGATAAAATATTATTGGCCTGAGGTTTAAGTTTCCGTCTCTGCAGTGACGTGTGCATGTTGCTCTGCCCCCTACTGGGTGCAATAAGAACTGCGCTGCTATTCTTCCGAGGCCCTAGACTATTCCCATCTGCAGAGCAGCAGGGATACTGGGAGCCGGGACTCCTGGGTTCCATCCCTGGTTTTTCTCTCCGTGCCTCAGTTTCCCTTTGAATTGCACACTTATGATATTTAGCTCCCACTGAGGTCAGGTTAACAAGTTACTCTTAGATCAGAATCCAGGCCTGACTCCCTGGAGGGCAGTGGGGTCGCTCCAGATTGACACAGGCTCAGGATCTGGCTCCAGACCTGCTGGGGCGGCGTTAGGCGGTGTCCGGGTGGAACAGCGGCTGTTCCCCTGCAACCAGCTGGACCAGCTGCAAACTGGCTGACTGGGCGGAAGCTGGTGACACTAATTAGCCAGCGATTGGCCAATCTGCTGATTGAGCCACATCAGGGTTGGAATTAAGCTAGTCAGGCCCAGCAGCTCTGGAGAATCATCCACCCCAGTGCTGGTCATGAGGGAGGTAAAATGAGGCACGAGGGCATTTGGAGGAGATGGCCATGAGGTGCAGCTGCTGCTGTTATAGGTAGAAGGGAATGTTCAGCCTGCTCTAACCACTAGACACCCCTCCCTGAGCCAGGAGAGAACCCAGGAGTCCTGGCACCCAGCACCCCCCTGCTCTGACCCCCATACCCCACCCCCCTCCCAGAGCCAGGAGACAACCCAGGAGTCCCGGCTCCCAGCCACCACCTGCTCTAACCCCCGTACCCCACTCCCCTCCCAGAGCCGGGAGAGAACCCAGGAGTCCTGGCGCCCAGCATCCCCCTGCTCTAACCCCCAGACCTCACCCACCTCCCGGAACCGGGAGAGAACCCAGGAGTCCTGGACACTACCCCCATCCCAGAGCCAGGGGAGAACCCAGGAGTCCTGGCTCCCAGCCCCCCCCGCTCTAACTCCTAGTCCCTACCCCCTTACCAGCACATTGGCGAGTTCGCTGGTTGAAGGCTCCCCTGTCTGTGTTTTCGTTGCAGAATCTCGCAGGAGCGCTGACGAGACAACGTCCTTATTGGGCGACAGGCGTAATGCGGGGTCCTGAGGGGAGCCTGCCCCGGAGCTCTGCTGTCTGCCGGAGCCCCCCATCCCCTCCCGCAAAGCCGGCTTTGGCCTGGCCGCTCCTGCTTGATGGGGGGTTCGGATTCATGGTCAGACCCACCTGTGGAAGGAAAGAAAGAGCCGGTGGGGGCCACGTCCCCTTGAGACCCCTTCTTTGCTCCCTGCATGTGTTTTTCTCTTGGTTTTATTAACAAATCGTGGGGGGGTGGGGGTGGGGTAGCTTTAGGCTAGAAATCAGGTCTGGCTGGCTGGCCCTATGGACGGCTGGGGCTCACAGAAGAAGAGACCATCCCAGCCTGCCATGGAGCCAGAGGCGTTAGTTTACTGCAAAATTACTGGCATGCCAACTCAAATGTCTGGATACCAGTTGGGAGAAATCCAGTCTGTGTTAAAACCCAAAAGCCTCTCATGCCTCCCAGCACGGTCCTGATAGCTTTCCGCCGACGAAAGTTGCGGACAGGAGCTCGGTGTGCTGATTATCACTAGGAAAAAGAGGAGACCAAAAAGGATGACATAGTTCAGATGCTCGATAATGTGTATATTGAAAAAAATCAAATCGTTTATCATACGCAGACACTCGGGGAGGATTCTGAAGGCGAACACTCAGGGTGAAAAGGGAAACGGTCCCAATTTCGGTGGGGAGGATGAGATATTATGCCATGACCTTGTTCACTTTTTAAAGGTAAAAAGACCATTCGAATCGAAACCTCTCTATTCTATTCTATTCTGTTAGGAGAAAAATGCCCCTTTCCGAAATTTCTGGCTCCTTCGGGGAAAAATAACGGGGTGAAGGAACAGTGCTGCTATTTTGGGGGTTCAATAAAAACCCAATAATAAGAAAATCTGTAAAAAACCCATTCATACTTCTTGTACTCAGACGATCAAGTAACAGTTACAGAAAACACAGGGCGTTAAAAATCCCCAGACTCACTGTGTCTTCCACTGAAGACGGCATTAACTTTGCGGCCATTTCTACAGTCCAACAAAACCCCCAGAATAAGAAAATATTTTTTTTAAAAAATGATCAATATTCTACTCCAATGCCTGGATACCAGTTTGGAGACAACCGCTCTGGGTTGAAAGCCCGAAGCTGGCTGGCCTTCCAGAGAAGTGGTGGGAACTAATTCTAGCTAATAGGGGCTGTGTTCAAAAGTTAATCGCTGTTCGACCCACACGCATGGCTAGCACTGAGGGGGAAAACGGGCTTGGTTAAAACCCCAAAGCTGGGTCTCCTTTCAGGGCAGCTCGTGCAACATTGCTGCTCTTTCTATGGTTAGAACGAACCCAGGAAAATGGTACGAATTCCTTGCCCAAAGCTTGGCCCAGCCAAAGGAAGGTAAAGAAGAAAACAATGCCGACCTAAGCCCAGCTGTCTCTGGGCACCGTCTCCCGTGGGCACCACCCAGGCCCAGCGGGCGCTGTGCAGACGGGGGATTCCCAGCCCCTCAGCTGGGCTTTCTACCTGTCAGCGGAGGGGATTGTGGGGCTGGCCGGGGCTGCGTGCCAGGGAGACGCAGATGTTGCTGGATCCCTTTACCTGGCAAGCCAAGGCAGACCAGTGGATAAATAAATCATGAATTGAGCTAACAAAGCCCCTGGGTCTGTGTTTGTATCGCCACTGGGGAGAGAACCCAGGAGTACAGCCCCCAACCCCAGCTCTAACCCCTTGGACCCACTCCCCTCCCCGAGCTATGGATAGAACCCGGGAGTCCTGACTCCCAGCCCCTGCTCAGACCATTAGTCCCCAATCCCCTCCCCAAACTTGGGAGAGATCCCAGGAGTCCTGCCTCCCACCCCCTTCTCTAACCACTAGCCCCCACTCCCCTCCCAGTGCTGGGCCATTTGGTGCGGCTCCGGGGAAATCTTTCTCCAGCCGAGCTCTCCCTGTGGGTCACTGTCTTGGTGAAAATGGACCTTTGTGTCGGCCCGAGGGCCGTGCCAGCCTCCAGGCCCCAGAGATGCGCCTCATCAGTGGGCACCCCCCGCTCCAGCCCCCCACCATCACCCCCAGCCGGTTCATGTGGCAAAGGGTGCCCCATGGAGGGCTGGCTCGGCCCCCTGTGTCCCTCCTGCAGGCTGCCCATGGGGCAGAGAGGGGCTGGCGTGTGGCGGGGGGGCTCCCTCCCACACCCGGGGTCCAGCCAGGCACCAGGGCTGGGGTCCCCCCAGTCCCACGTGGGGAGCTTGAGGGGGTCTCAGTTTCCTGGAGGGGGAGGAGATGATGAAGCCCTTTCCCCTCCCGCTATAACTAATGGGGGACTGGGGACCCCCCCCCCCCACAGCTCCATCCTGTCACCATGACAACCCACGGCTGCATCAACTTCATCCCAGGTCCATCAGTGCAGGGAGCTGGTTGCCATGGTGACAGCTGGTGGGTGTGTGGGTGTGAGAGGGGGCTGGGAGCCAGGATGCCTGGGTTCTCTCCACAGCTCGGGGGGGGGGGAGGGGGGTTGGGTCTAGTGGTTAGAGCGGGGGGAAGCTGGGTGCCAGGATGCCTGGGCTCTCTCCACAGCTCGGCGAGGGGGGGGTTGAGTCTAGTGTTTAGAGCGGGGGGGGGGGGGAGCTGGGAGCTAGGATGCCTGGGTTCTCTCCATAGCTGGGGGGGGGGGGGGGGGTTGGGTCTAGTGGTTAGAGCGGGGAGGGGGAGCTGGGAGCCGGGACACCTGGGTTCCATCTCCCGGGTGGGGAGGGGGGGGGGGGATGAGAAGCTGTTTGCGGCATCTACCACCGCAGGCCGGGGCGTCTCCTTGGAGACAGGCACCGTGGACACCAGCGGGGGTGGGGTGTCACTGATCTCCCGGCTGGGAGTCCCCGCATCCATCCCAGGGGGTCCCAGAGCCAGACCCAGGCCAGAGAGACCAGGAGCCCTCGCCCGGCACTGAAATGCGGCTGACTCTGGGGAGGGGCAGCCGGGTAACTGCCACATAGAACAGCTTCAAATGGGGCTGGCTCCTCCGCCCCCGAGATGCAGCCACCTCTGGGGCGGGCAAGCGGGTACCAGCCGCACAGAACACCCAGCCAGGGGGGTTGGGACAGGAAGTGAAGGCGACTTGTGGGTGGGTCTCCCCGCCCCCGCCCGCCTCTGTCTCCATCCCTGGTTCATTCATAAATACAGCCAGCCCCTCCCCCCGCGCTCCGCCGCCCCCCCGCAGCCGGGGAGGGCGGATCCAGAGGCGGGGACCCCCCCCGCTCGGAGCGATGCGGACCCTGCGCTGGCTGGCGGCCCTGGCTGCTCTCCTGGGGCTGGGGCTGGCCCCGGGGGCCGGTGGGGAGGCAGGTGAGGGGGGGACATGGAGGGGGAGGGGCATCGGGGGGGTGGGGTGTGTGGAGGAGAGTAGGAGGGGCCGTGAGCCAGGACTCCTGGGTTCTATTCCCAGCTTCGGGAGGCTGCGGGTCGGGAGTGAGGGGCACCGGCAGGGCTGGGGGGGGCAGGGCTGGGCTAACAGGGGGCTGCGGGTCCGGAGTGAGGGGCACTGGCACAGCGGGGGGCTGCAGATCAGGAGAACAGGAGCAAATGCCAGGACAGATGTTGAAACATCTGGGAGGGGAGCCGGGTCTAGTGGTTAGAGCGGGGGTGGGGGAGGCTGGGAGCCAGGACTCCTGGGTTCTCTCCGGGCTCTGGGAGGGCAGTGGGGGCCGGTGGTTACGGCGGGGGTGGGGATGGGAGCCAGGACTCCTGGGTTCTCTCCGGGCCCTGGGAGGGCAGTGGGGGGCGGTGGTTACGGAGGGGGTGGGGCTGGGAGCCAGGACGCCTGGGTTCTCTCCGGGCTCTGGGAGGGCAGTGGGGGCCGGTGGTTACGGCGGAGGTGGGGCTGGGAGCCAGGACTCCTGGGTTCTCTCCGGGCTCTGGGAGGGCAGTGGGGGCCGGTGGTTACGGCGGGGGTGGGGATGGGAGCCAGGACTCCTGGGTTCTCTCCGGGCTCTGGGAGGGCAGTGGGGGCCGGTGGTTCCAGCGGGGCCGCTCCGGTTCTCTTCCCGCAGGCCCGGCTGCGACGTGCCCGCCGAGGATCCGGCTGAATTGCCTCCTACAGCGGCGTAAGGGCTGCGGCCCCGGGGGGATCCGGAGCTGTGGCCCCTGCATCCGCCCCTACCATGAGGACCCCGGTGGGAACTGCGTCCTCGAGGCGCCGCATAGGAACGGTGAGGGGCACCGGCAGGGCTGGGGGGGGCAGGGCTGGCAGGGGCTGCGGGTCAGGAGCGAGGGGCACCGGCAGGGCTGGGGGGGCAGGGGCTGCGGGGCAGGAGTGAGGGGCACCGGCAGGGCTGGCGGGGGGCAGGGCTGGGCTGGGCTGGCAGGGGCTGCGGGTCGGGAGTGAGGGGCACCGGCAGGGCTGGGGGGGCAGGGCTGGCGGGTCGGGAGTGAGGGGCACCCTCAGGGCTGGGGGGGGCAGGGCTGGCAGGGGCTGCGGGTCGGGAGTGAGGGGCACCGGCAGGGCTGGGGGGGCAGGGCTGGCAGGGGCTGCGGGTCGGGAGTGAGGGGCACCGGCAGGGCTGGGGGGGGGCAGGGCTGGCAGGGGCTGCGGGTCGGGAGTGAGGGGCACCGGCAGGGCTGGGGGGGCAGGGCTGGCGGGTCGGGAGTGAGGGGCACCCTCAGGGCTGGGGGGGGCAGGGCTGGCAGGGGGCTGCGGGTCGGGAGTGAGGGGCACCGGCAGGGCTGGGGGGGGCAGGGCTGGCAGGGGCTGCGGGTCGGGAGTGAGGGGCACCGACCCATCTTCCTGTGTTTCTCCCAGACGACGGAGCCAAGGCCGACTCGGGACGCAGCGACCTGGCCACCCTCATCCGCTCCCTGGTGGCCAAAAAACAGAAGGGATCCAGGACCCCTGGGACCGAGACCCCCCAGCACGGTAGGGACTGAAGGGAATACGGGGCTCAGCAGGGGGCGCTGCTCTGGGGTGGGGACTCAGCAGAGGGGGCTGGGCTGTGGGGAGCAGGGTGGGGGCACAACCGGGGCTGTGGGGAGCAGGGTGGGGGCTCGGCAGGGGGCGCTGGGCTGTGGGGAGGGGGGCGGGGGTCAGCAGGGGGCGCTCTGACATCTCTATCTTTGCAGCTGGCTCCATGGGGATTGAGCCCCAGGTTCCTTCGGTCACCGAGACCCCCCCTACATCTCCCCCTCCCCCCACCACTCCCCCCTCCGCCAAGATGCCCGGCTCCAGCCCCCCCCGGCCGGAGGAAGACCTGAACTCGGGTCCCCCGGATTCCCGGCTCAATGAGGCCGTGTCTCTGCGTGAGTAACAGGGAGGGGTCGGGAATGGGGCAGGGGGCGGGACAGAGCACCTGGGGGGCAGGGGCAGGGAGGCGTTGAGGGGGTTGGGGGGGCCAGTGCTCAAGGGGTTAATGTTTCTCCCCCCCCCACCCCCCTGCAGTGCTGGTGTTGATGTGCTCGGTGACCGGGGTCTCAGGGCTGCTGGTGGCTGCCCTCTGCTGGTACAGGTAGGAACTGCACCCCCCCCCGCAGCCCCCCGCCAGCCCAGCCCTGCCCCCCCACTCTGCCGGTGCCCCTCACTCCCGACCCGCAGCCCCCCGCCAGCCCAGCCCTGCCCCCCCACTCTGCCGGTGCCCCTCACTCCCGACCCGCAGCCCCCTGCCAGCCCAGTCCTGCCCCCCCACTCTGCCGGTGCCCCTCACTCCCGACCCGCAGCCCCCTGCTAGCCCAGCCCTGCCCCCCCAGCTCTGTCCGTGCCCCTCACTCCCGACCTGCAGCCCCTGCTACCCCAGCCCTGCCCCCCCAGCTCTGCCCGTGCCCCTCACTCCCGACCCGCAGCCCCTGGGTCCTCCCCCCACCCAGCCCAGCCGGTGCCCCTCTCTCCTGACCCATACCCCTGCTAACCCAGCCCCGGACTGCCCTGCTCCTGGCTCTGACCCCCCCACTGCACTCCGTGCCCCCAGGTTGCAGAGGGAGGTGCGGCTGGCCCAGAAGATGGCATATACGGCGTATCGGGGGAATCATTATCGATACCACCAGCCCAGAATGGTGAGACCCCCCCCCGCCATGCTCACCCCTAGGGGGCTGGAGACCGGGACGGGGAATGGAACCCAGGCGTCCGGGACAGGAGCACAGTGCGCTCACCCCTAGGGGACTGGAGACCAGGACAGGGAATGGGACCCAGGCGTCCGGGACAGGAGCACAGTGCGCTCACCCCTAGGGGGCTGGAGACCGGGACAGGGAATGGGACCCAGGCATCCGGGACAGCAGTTTCACCTGACCAATGACCATCTCCCCGTCTGTCTGTCTGTCCCCCCAGTACATGGACGCCCGGCTGGCCCAGTCCTGCCAGGTGCACCAGTACCAGCGCCAGAAAAAGATCCTGACCAATGAGGAGTGAGTTCCCTTCCATCCCCACCCCCCGCCTTCGCCCCATTGGTTATGACTGGGGGGGAGGGGCTTAGGGAGGGGCCCCCCGAATCCACACCCCAAAATCCACTCCTTCCCTTCCCCCACTCCATGCCCCCTCTCCCAAGCCTCCTATTCCCCTGAATCTACCCCCACCCCAAATACACCCCCCAAATCATCCCCTTAAACTGACCCCCCCAAACTCCAGACTCACCCTTGAATCTTCCCCTTCCCATCCCCCCTGAATTTCCCCCCAATCCACCCCTCCCCCAAAACCCAAACCCATCCAAGTCACCCCGACCTCTGCCCCTCCCCGCCCCTCTCTGTCCCCTCCGTCCTTCCCCCCACAATCCAGCCTGGAAAGTTTGCACCCCAAAATCTCACCCTTCAGCCCCCTGCCCTGTGAGCAGCCCACTCGACCCTCCCCCCCAGTTTGGGGGTCTTTCGGGGACAGTTACTCCCTTCCCCCCACCCCCCTCTGGCTGGGCCCATGCGATGTTGGGCCTCAGGTCTAGGTCCCCCTCCCAGCCCCCCGTTTCCCACCCGGATACCTGGGTCCCTTGGATCTCTTCCCCTGGCTGCAGAGCTGCCTCAGCCCCCGGATCCCCTGCCCTAGACCCTGGCCGCGGCCCCGGTCCTGGCTTGTGAGGTTCCTCACCACGTGTCCGGGTCTGTCCCCCCCCAGGAACCCCCCAAAGCCCGTCCAGCAGCTCTCGACGGAGTCGGAGACTGAGAACGGGGACTTCACGGTGTACGAATGTCCCGGACTGGCACCGGTAGGGGGTGCTGGGCTGTGGGGAGCGGGGCGGGGACAGCAGGGGGCAGGGCGGGGGCAGCAGGGGGCGCTGGGCTGCAGGGAGCGTGGTGGGGGGCATCGGGGGGCACCGGGCTGTGGGGATGGGGGCGGGGGCTCAGCAGGGGGCACCGGGCTGTGGGGAGTGGGGTGGGGGCTCAGCGGGGGGTGCTGGGCTGTGGGGAGCGGGGCGGGGACAGCAGGGGGCAGGGCGGGGGCAGCAGGGGGCGCTGGGCTGCAGGGAGCGTGGTGGGGGGCAGCAGGGGGCACCGGGCTGTGGGGATGGGGGCGGGGGCTCAGCAGGGGGCACCGGGCTGTGGGGATGGGGGCGGGGGCTCAGCAGGGGGCACCGGGCTGTGGGGAGTGGGGTGGGGGCTCAGCGGGGGGCACTGGGCTGTGGGGGCAGGGGGCTCAGTAGGGGGCACTGGGCTGTGGGGAGTGGGGTGGAGGCTCAGTGGGGAGCGCTGGGCTGTGGGGGCGAGGGCTCAGTGGGGGGTGCCAGGCTGGGGGGAGTGGGGTGGGGGCTCAGCGGGGGGTGCCAAGCTGTGGGGGCGGGGGCTCAGCGGGATCGCCAGCCTGGGGGGAGTGGGGCAGTGTCGCTGCGCTCTGCCCCTCGCACGGTGCCCTCACTGACGTCTTCCTTTCTCTTTCTTCCCCCTCTTCCCTCGTTCCCAGAGTGGGGAGATGGAAATCCACAACCCACTCTTCAATACGGCGTCCGCCCGGCAGCGCTGCCCCCCCTAACCCTGCCCCCCTGCCCCCGCCATTCAGCCCCCCTCCCCCGGAGCAGCACAGCGCCCCCTGGTGGAGACATGGGGGGGAGGTGGATCTGCTCAGATTTTGGCAACATCTTCCCCAAGAACCCGCCCCCCCAGAAAACTCGGGGGGGGGGAGGTTAAAGGTGAAGGGTCATCACTCTGATGCAGGGACCCCCTATTTCTCCCCTGCTCTCTACCCTCCCTGCAGACCCATCTGTCCAGAGCATGGTTCCTTTCAGGGGGCAGAGGCTGTGCTATGGGGCTGGTCCATATGGGGAGGGATATTGACTGGGGAGAACTATACAAGGTAGGAACCATAGGAGGGTCTTAGTGAGTTCAGGAGTTGGGGGGGATTGCATTTGGGGTGACACCAAGAGAAAATTGACCAGGGGGCCCATATAGAAGGATACTGACTGAGACTAAAGAGTGTGCGTGTCGGGGGGGGGGGGGGAGAGCTCTGTGCGGCAGACACCAGGGGTTCCCCTCACCCCCGCACAGCCCACTCCCAGCAGGCCAAGGAGGGGGCTGGTGGGTACCATGAGATCAGGAGTGACACCAGGAGACAGCCAGGGTGGCCTATATAAGGGGTATATTGACTGGGGGAACCTAAACAGGGTGGGAACCAAAGTTGGCGTCCTGCTGGGATGAGGGCAGCTGGGAGTGGGGGACAAGTATTGAAGTGACACCCCAGGGCGATATTGACCAGCAGGCTAGTGGCTGGGGTGGGAATCATGGGAGGAGTCATAGACTCAGAGGGGACAGGGACTTAGGGGGACCCATATTGAGGTGACACCAAGTCCCCCCACCCACCCGACGGTAGTTTGACCAGGGGGTCGATATAGGGGGATACGGACCAGGAACCGCCCCTCCCCCATACACTCCTCTTCCCCCTAAGGCCAAGCGAGCAGAGAATTGGAAGATCCTGGCCGGGTGCACCACGGCCCCGCGGCGTCATGCGTGTGCTGGCGTCTGGCCACGCGTGGCCCTGACCCTGGCGTGTGACCGAATGGCCGCGCGCGGCCGGCCGGGGTTCCCTCATCCGTGACGCCCCGGGCGTCGGGCTCACACGCGGGTCACAGCCGCGCTCAGTCCCGTGGCTGTCAGGGCTCCGGGTTCCCGGCGGCTCCCACGCCCCGGGCTGCTGGCGGGGAAACAGGGGGCAGGTCTGAGCCCCCCAGCAGGGGGCGCTGACACAAACACACTCTGGTCCATACCAGGTTCCCAGGGGAGATCAGAGGGAGATGCTAGAGGCCCCCTGCTCCCCGCCTGCCCAGCTGCCCCCCCACATACTGCTCCCTGCCATGCTGCTCCCCTCCCCCTCTGCCCCCCCAGTTTCCCACCTATTTATTCAACCCTCCAACTTGGAATAAAAGAGAAAAGCAAAAGAGATGAAGGCGTCTGTGAGTCTCGGACACCGGGCCTGGCCCCTCTAGGGGGTGCTGGCTCTGATCTGGGGGGGACACAGCCGTGGGGCTGCCAGTGGGCTGCGGTCCCATCTCCTGGGCTGCAGGACAAAGGGCTGGGCCATGGGGCAGCTGACTGGGGCAGGATGCGAGACATGGAGCCTATGCCCCATAACCCCCCATTCCCGGTCATGTGACCCTGAGATTTGGGGAACCCCCCACGTCCTTCGCCAGGGCCCCCCGCAACCACCGAAGTCTCTTAGGCATCTCTTCTATCAACATCCCCCTGAAATATCTGCCACCCTGGATCCTAGCCAGGGCTCCCCTGCTAGAAAGGACCCCCCCAGACTCACCAGCCCCCCTCAATCCAACTGGACCCCAGGACCCTTCAGTGAACCCTGGCCCCAATCCCAGACACAGTTACACCCAGTTCCCCCAACTATCAGGCACTTGCTCCCCAAATTCTCTTTGAATGCTGTAAACTACCCCCCAGTTGGACATGCCCCCCCCAGAAACGGGACCCCAAATTCTCCCTGAGCTTTCACCCTCAATTCTCTACCTGATCCCACTAACTTTCCAGTGCCCCTCACTCCCGACCCGCAGCCCCCCCAGCCCTGCTGGTGCCCCTCATTCAATCCTGACCCCCAGCTCCCCCCCCCTCCCCCAAGGTTGAGGCTTCAGGTTTAACAGCCCATCCAGAGATACACAATGAGCCGCCCCCAGCTCAGCTGGGCCCAGGGCTGGGCCATTGATACCTGAATAGCTGAGTGTGTCTCTGACCATCCCGGCCACAATAGCGCCCGGCCGGGGCATTCACCCCCCAACAGCCTGCTAAGTGCTGGGGGGCCAACCCCTGCCCCTCCCAGCCGGGAGAGATCCCAGGAGGCCTGGCTCACAGCCCGCCCTGCCCTAACCACTGCCCCCCACCACCACAGCCAGGGAGAGAACCCAGGAGTCCTGGCTCCCAGCCCCCCATGCCCTAACCACTGCCCCCTGCCCCACGCCCAGAGCAGGAAGAGAACCCAGGAGTCCTGGCTCCCATCCCACCCGGCATTAACCACTGCCCCCCCGCTCCCCTCCCAGAGCGAGGGAGAGAACCCAGGAGTCTGGGCTCCCAGCCCCCCCTGCTGTAACCACCAGACCCCACTCCCCTCCCACAGCTAGGGAGAGAACCCAGGAGTCCTGGCTCCCATCCCACCCGGCATTAACCACTGCCCCCCGCTCCCCTCCCACAGCTAGGGAGAGAACCCAGGAGTCTGGGCTCCCAGCCCCCCCTGCTGTAACCACCAGACCCCACTCCCCTCCCACAGCTAGGGAGAGAACCCAGGAGTCCTGGCTCCCATCCCACCTGGCATTAACCACTGCCCCCCCGCTCCCCTCCCAGAGCCGGGAATGAACCCAGGAGTCCTGGCTCCCAACCCCCACTGCCCTAACCACTGGCCCCCGCTCCCCTCCCAGAGCCAGGAGAGAACCCAGGAGTCCTGGCTCCCAGCCCCCCACCCAGACAGCCCCGCCCGGCTCACGCCCATCACAGGCTGCAGAGTGATCAAAACCCGACCGAAACCAAGGGGAGATAAACCCAGGAGTCCTGGCTCCCCCGCCCCCTGGTGCCCCCCGCCCTCGCCCCGCACAATGTATCAAAGCCATTCTCTTGCTAAGCGCCCGGCTCTCACATCAATGGGGCAGCCCGGACCTTGATGGCTCCCCCGGGGGGCTGGCTTCCTGGCCGCCTCCGCTGCCTGTCCCCACGGGCCTCCCCCCAGCCCTTGGCCGTGAACCACCCGCCCCTGGCTCCACAAACTCGGGGAGCGAGGCCGATGGGCCAGAGTGAGGGGGGCTGGGAGCCAGGACGCCTGGGTTCTCTCCCGGCTCGGGAGGGCTGGGAGCCAGCCAGGACGCCTGGGTTCTGCCATTGACTTTCTGAGCTGTCTTTAAAGGTCAAGTCAGTCATTTCACCCTTCTGCACCCCACTTCACTCATCCTGCTGCAACCCTCCCCCCACACCGACCAGAGCCAGGGAGGGAACCCAGGAGTCCTGGTTCCCAGCTCCCTCCACTGCTCTTACCACTAGACCCCACTCCCCTCCCAGAGCCAGGGAGAGAACCCAGAAGTCCTGGCTCCCGGCCCCCACCCCACCCGACCACCAGTCCCCTCCCGGAGACCCCAGGAGTCCTGCCCCCCACTCTCAGCGTCCCCCCCGGCAGGCCTCGGGGCCATTGTCTGGAGCTAAGTGGGACCCATTGAGCGGCGATGGGGCACTTAGCGGGGGGGGGGAGGGGGGGACCTTGGCAGAGCCCCTGGCTTTGATCCGGGTGGGAGGGGCCGGCTCCTTGGAGCTGAATCGGGGGAGGGAGTGGGGCAGCCAATGCTTGGGGTGGGGCCTGGCCAGGGAGGGGTTAACGAGGCGGGGGGGGGGCAACACTGGCGCAGAGGCAGGAGCTGTTGCTTGCTTCTCCCGGACGCCTGGGTTCCCTCCAGCCCTGCTTGGGTCCACCAGTCAACTAGGAGGTCAGAGGAGTGGGGGCTCTCCCGGACGCCTGGGTTCCCTGCACCCCTCTTGGGCTTCACCGGTCAACTAGGAGGTCAGAGGAGTGGGGGCTACGTTCTCCCGGACGCCTGGGTTCCCTCCACCCCCCCCCCCCTTGGGTTTCACTGCTTGCCCAGGGGGTCCGAGGAGTGGCAGCCCCGTTGTCCCGGACGCCTGGGTCCCCAGCAGCTGCGCTCCTGAACGCCTGGCTTCCACCCCCTGAACTTTCCCTGGATGCCTGGGTTCCTCGTGGACTTCGCCTTGGCAGGGAGTTAGGGGCCAGAATCTCTCGGTCGCCTGGGTTCTTACCAGCTCCTCCTGCTTCACCTTGGCCAGGACAGCACAGGAGGTAGGAGCCAAATTCTCCCGGACGCCTGGGTCTCTCAGCAGCGACGCCTGGGTCCCTCGCCGGCTTAGCTGTCCCCACTGGACGCCTGGGTCCCTCGCTGGCTGAGCTTCCCCCGGACGCCTGGGTCTCTCAGCAGCGACGCCTGGGTCCCTCGCCGGCTTAGCTGTCCCCACTGGACGCCTGGGTCCCTCGCTGGCTGAGCTTCCCCCGGACACCTGGGTCCCACCGCTGGCTTAGCTGCATCCCCCGGACGCCTGGGTCCCTCACCAGCTGAGATTCACTCCAGACCCCTGGGTCCCCCCGCCGGTTGAGCTGCATCCCCCGGACGCCTGGGTCCCCCCGCCAGCTGAGCTGCACCCCGGACGCCTGGGTCCCACCACTGGCTTAGCTGCATCCCCCGGACGCCTGGGTCCCTCACCAGCTGAGATTCACTCCAGACGCCTGGGTCCCCCCGCCGGCTGAGCTGCATCCCCCGGACGCCTGGGTCCCCCCGCCGGCTGAGCTGCACACCGGACACCTGGGTCCCTTGGTGGCTGAGCTGCACCCCAGACACCTGGGTCCCACCACCGCAGAGCTTCACCCCGGACGCCTGGGTCCCGCCGCCCCCTCGGCCCGGTGGCAGTGGACTGAGCCGTGCCCTCGAGGTGGCCGTCTCCCTGCGTCCCCTGGCCCGTCACCATGGCCGGCCACGTGGGGCAGGAACTGGGGCGCCCGTACCCCTTGGCGGGGCAGGGCCTGCACCTGGACGCCGTCCCACCGGGCCCGGCCAACGCGCCCCACGAGGGGCCCGGCAGCTTCCTGCCTGAGGCCTACAATGGGGTGGCCCCCGGGCAGGGCTACGGCTACCGGCTGGACTACGGGCCGCAGGGGGGGCTCCTGGAGACGCAGCCGGGGGACCCCGCCGGGCACCAGGCCCTGCTCCGTGCCTGGTGCCCCTTCCCCATGGGCGGGGAGGGCTGGGCGCCCCCCTACGGCCCTGCCCAGCCCACTGCGGCCTACGAAGGCCTGAAGCCCGACGTCAAGCCGGAGCGGGAGTGCGGCCAACAGGGCCCCATCTACGGGCACCCGGCCCAGGCCTGGGGGGGCTGCTTCCTGCCCCAGGCCGCTGCCCGCCCCCTGGCCGCTCTGCCCCCTCCGCCCCCTGGCCCCGCAGGCGAGGGGGGCGAGGGCAGTGGGGCCAGCAGCCCCCGGAGCGATGGCAGCGGGGGCAGCCCCGGGGCGCCGGCGGCCCCCGGCGAGGTCAAGGCGGACGAGGCCGAGAGCGGGGACGAGGTATGGACGGGCTCTGGGGCTGGGTGAGATCCCCGGGGGTGGATCTCCCGAGATCCCAGCAGATCCCCTGAGTTACGGACCGGGTCCCTCGGGATCTCTGCTGGATCCACCCTGGGGTGCGAGAGAGATCCCAGCCGATCCCGCCACACCTCAGCTGGGCAGAGTTTGGGACAGGAAGTGGAGTAGAGTCCCGGATCCCAGCCCCCCTTGCTCTAACCACTAGGGCCCCACGCCCCTCCCAGAGCTGGGGAGAGAACCCAGGAGTCCTGGCTCCCAGCCCCCACTGCTCTAACCACTAGGCCCCCACTACCCTCCCAGAGCTGGGGAGAGAACCCAGGAGTCCTAGCTCCCAGCCTCCCTCCCCCACTCGGGCTAGGCCCTGTGTCCAGCTGCCCCAAAGGAAGATATGTTCCTGCTCTCTAATTGGGACTCCTCCCTGATTTACAATCACCCGTGAATTCCCCCTTGAGGGCACTGGCCCAGGCCCACTCCCCAGCCCAAAGGGGCTGGGAGCCAGGACTCCTGGGTTCTCTCCTGGCTCAGGGAGTGGAATGGGGCCGGTGGTTAGAGTAGGGGGGGCTGGGAGCCAGGACTCCTGGGTTCTCTCCCAGCTCGGGGAGGGGAGTGGGGCCTAGTGGTTTGAGCAGGGGGGCTGGGAGCCAGGACTCCTGGGTTCTCTCCTGGCTCAGGGAGGGGAATGGGACCGGTGGATAGAGTATAGGGGGCTGGGAGCCAGGACTCCTGGGTTCTCTCTCTGGCTCGGGGAGGGGAATAGGGGCTAGCGGTTAGAGTGCGGGGGCTGGGAACCGGGACACAACTTCCCTTCTTGTCCCGAAGGCGGGCGGGTGTCACCCATCTGCTGTTCCCCAGAGCTGGCCGCAGTGCGGGCGGGGCTGGTCAGACAGGTGCGGGGTCGTTGTCATTCCTGAGCGATGGGGCCATTGCCTGGGTGATGGGAACAGATCCTCCACCCAGCGCCCCAGGTCTCCCAACACAGGAGCAGGAGCCAGGACTCCTGGGTTCACTCCTGGCTCTGGGAGGGGAGTGGGGTCTAGTGGTTAGAGCAGGGGGGGGCTGGGAGCCAGGACTCCGGGGTTCTGTCCCCAGCTAGGTGGGGAGGGGCTCTGGGTGTGTCAGGAATGGACGATCTCAAACCGCTCAGCCGGGGCAGTTGTTACCTGGGCTCCATCTGTGTCCTGAGCCCCGGGACTTGAGCGGCCAGATTCCTGCCAGATGATCGCGGGGCCAGAGCCCTGGCTCCAGGCTGGAAACTCCCCCCGCACCAAGCTCTGCCGGTGCCCCCCCACTCCAGACCCCAGCCCCCTGCTAGCCCAGCCCTGCGGTCTGTCCCCGGCTCTGGGAGGGGAGGGGGATCTCGTGGTTAGAGCAGGGGCAGGGCGGGGAGCCAGGATCCCTGGGTTCTCTCCCTGCCCCTCCCCACTGACAGGCCCCCATCCCCTCCCCCAGGAGACCCCCAGCACGGAGGAGATGGAGCAGTTTGCCAAGGAGCTGAAGCACAAGAGGATCACGCTGGGGTTCACGCAGGCCGACGTGGGGCTGGCCCTGGGTGTGCTGTACGGTGGGTGTCACTGGGGGGGCTCCCGGACGCCGGGGTCCATTCCTGGACGGGCTGGGGGGACGCCAGGGCCCGTTCACAGGGTGAAGAGTGTCCCTGGGCACCTGGGCCCATTTCCAAGGGGGTGTGGGGGGCGGGGCCCAGATGCCAGGGTCCATTCACAGGGCAGGGAGGTGTCCCTAGACACCTGGGCCCATTTCCAAGGGGGTGTGGGGGCGGGGCCCGGATGCCAGGGTCCATTCACAGGGCAGCGGGGTGTCCCTAGACACCTGGGCCTATTTCCAAAAGGTGGGGGGGGGCCCAGATGCCAGGTTCCATTTAAAGGGCAGGGGGTGTCCCTAGACACCTGGGCTCATTGTGAGGGGTAGGGGCCCGGACGCCAGGGTCCGTTCAGAGGCGGGCGTGTCCCTGGACACCTGGGCCCGTTTCAAGGAAGCGTGGGGAAGGGGCCCAGATGCCAGGCTCCATTCAAAGGGTGAAGGGTGTCCCTAGACACCTGGGCTCATTGTGGGGGGGTTAGGGGCCTGGACGCCAGGGTCCCTTCTGAAGTGGTGGGGAGGTGTCCCTAGACCCCTGGGCCCATTTCCAAGGGGGTGTGGGGGCGGGGCCCGGATGCCAGGGTCCTTTCACAGGGCAGGGGAGTGTCCCTAGACACCTGGGCCCATTGTGGGGGTTAGGGGCCTGGACGCCAGGGTCCCTTCGGAGGTGGTGGGGAGGTGTCCCTAGACACCTGTGCCCATTTCCAAGGGGGCGTGGGGGATGTCCCAGGACGCCGGGGTCCGTTCAGAGAGCAGGGGCTCCCCCCCCACCCTGGTAAGACAGCTGGGGCGGGGTTGCCAGTTGGGTCCGGGCAAGGCTGCCCCCCGCCCTCGGCCCTGACCCCCCCCCCCGCCCCCCAGGGAAGATGTTCAGCCAGACGACCATCTGCCGCTTCGAGGCCCTGCAGCTGAGCTTCAAGAATATGTGCAAGCTGAAACCACTCCTGCAGCGCTGGCTGGACGAGGCCGACGGCAACGCCAACCTGCAGGAGGTGGGTGGGGGGCCCCGGGGGGGGGGGGGCTGGGTGGGATTGGTGGGGGGGAGCACCTGTGGATTGACATCATGGGGGGGGCTGGGCCCAAAGGGTGGTTGGCGTGTTGGGGAGTGGGGGAGGTGACGGCCTGCTGTGTGTTTCGGGGGGAGGTTGGGGGGGACTGGGGGGAGGATGGGCTGCTCTGAGGGGGGGCTGGGATGAGTGGATGGGTTGGTGTGCTGGGGGGCAATGGCCTGCTGGGGGGCTGCTGGCGTGACTCGGGGGGACGGGGACAGGGGGTGCTGGGTTGACTCTGGGAGGGATTAGGGCTGGGTGGGATACTGGGGTGACTCGGGGGGGATGGGGGAGACGGGGCAGGCCAGGAGGCGACTCTTTGGGGGTTCACATGTCAAGGGGGCAATGGCCTTCTGGGGTGACTCGGGGGGGGGAATCTGGGGGTGGGGAGGGCTGGAGGGGCCCTGGGATGACTGGGGGGGTTGGTGGTTTTGGAGGGGCAGCCGTGTTAGTCTGTATCAACAAAACCAAGGAGGCACCTTAGAGACTAACAGATTTATTTGGGCATAAGATGAGTCGGGGATGCTGTAGTGACTCTCCGGGGGGGTGCTGGGGTGACCGGGAATAGGGAGATGGGGGGAGTCGGGGTTCTGCAGTGACACTGTGGGGGGATGGGGGGAGTCGGGGGTGCTGCGGTGACTCTGCGGGGGGACGGGGGAGTCGGGGGTGCTGCGGTGACTCTGCGGGGGGACGGGGGGATTTGGGGGCGCCGTGGTGACTCTGTGGGGGGAATCGGGGGCGCCGCGGTGACTCTGTGGGGGGACGGGGGAGTCGGGGGCGCCGCGGTGACTCTACGGGGGGACGGGGGGAGTTGGGGCGCCGCGGTGACTCTGCGGGGGGAGTTGGGGGCGCCGTGGTGACTCTGCGGGGGGACAGGGGGAGTTGGGGGCGCCGTGGTGACTCTGCGGGGGGACGGGGGGAGTTGGGGGCGCCGTGGTGACTCTGTGGGGGGACGGGGGGAGTCGGGGCGCCGCGGTGACTCTGTGGGGGGACGGGGGGAGTCGGGGGCGCCGCGGTGACTCTGTGGGGGGACGGGGGGAGTTGGGGGCGCCGCGGTGACTCTGCGGGGGGACGGGGGGAGTCGGGGCGCCGCGGTGACTCTGCCGGGGGAGTCGGGGCGCCGCGGTGACTCTGCGGGGGGTGCCCCGCCTGTCCCCCAGATGTGCAGCATGGAGAGCGCCCTGCTCCAGGCCCGCAAGCGGAAGCGAACCAGCATCGAGACGGCGGCGCGGGGCTCCCTGGAGAGCTACTTTCTGCGCTGCCCCAAGCCCAGCCTGCAGGAGATCACCCACATCGCCCACGACCTGCACCTCGACAAGGACGTGAGTCCCGGGGGGCCGGTGCGCAGGGAGGGGTGCCGTGGGGGGGAGGGTACTGGGGGCTGTGTGGGGAAGGGGCGTGGGGGACTATGTGCATGGAGGGCTGCGGGTTCGGGGGCTGGGGGGGGTGCAGCACACGGGGGAGCTGTGGGGGTGAGGGGTGCAGGAGGCTGCGTGTGCATGGGGGGCGTGGGGAGGGCTGCGAGTGAGGGGGCGCAGGGGGGGGCGCAGGGGCAGCCCATCCCATGGCGCTGACGTCTGTCCATCTGTCCCCCCCAGGTGGTCCGCGTCTGGTTCTGCAACCGCCGGCAGAAGGGGAAGCGCAGCGGGGGCTGCTCCGGGCGTGACGACTGTGAGGGGGGGGCCCTGCCCTTCGCTCCCCCCGGCCAGCTGCCGGGGCCCCCCATGGGGCACCACCCCCCGCCCCCCCAGGGCTACAACGCCGCCGCCTTTGCCACCCTCTACGTGCCCCAGTTCCACCACGGGGGGGAGCCCTTCGACCCCACTCCCCCTGGGCCCCCCCTAATGGGCCACCCCATGCACTCCACCTGAGCGCCAGGGGGCTGGGGGTGGGGCGGGCGGACCTGGCGGGAGGGGCAGGGCGGGGGATTTTAACTGGAACACCCCCCCACCCCCCCCGCCGCTTAACTTTACTGCAAGGGATTGTGTGTCAATTTCCCGGGAGGGGGATGATTTGCGCACCCCTCCCCCCATTTTTTATTTTAAGGCAAGGGATTGTGGGTACGTTTTTATTTACAGGCAAATCTTCCCCCTCCCCCCCAGTCTGAAAGGCCTCAAGGCAGGGGGAAGGAATGGTTCTAGATCAGCCTTGTCTAGACCAAGCAAGCGTTCTCGAGCCAGCACCCCATCTTGGCTCTAGAGGCTCTGGGCTGCAAACACCCCCAACCAGGCGGACTCTAGAAGTGGGATGTTCTCTGTGCTCTAGAACCCACCCTGTCCCAGCCATCTGAGGTCTAGAACAGCTCCAGCCTCTCAGTGGACAATCTTGAGCTGATGGTGTTCTAGGTACCTCAACGGGAGACTCCAGAAAGTCCTGTAATATCTTTATAGGGCTAGAATAGCTAAGAAAGCTCTGGTGGCTCGATTCCTGTCAGCTCCTTTCAGGTATCTTGGGGAGCAGGTCATGGATCTAGAACCATGCAGAATCCAGAACATCGGCACTTTCAAGGTGGGAGGGTTCTAGTGTAACCATGAATACTTTGGAATCAGGCCATCCACGTTGAGAGCCTCGGGGTGTGATCTAGAACCTCCCGTGTAGCCTGACAGTGGGTAGGGGCTCTAGAACATCCGGGTGAAACTAGAACTCCATCCTGGTGAGCTTCCATCAACCTATGTGTATGAGATCTAGACCAGGGCTTCTCAAACTTCAACGCACCATGACTCCCCTCTGAAAACAAAAATTACTATATGACCCCGGGGGGGGGGGGGGGGGGAACTGAACCCTGAGTCCACCTGATTCCCACTGCCCCGCGTGGGGGAGCCAAAGCCCGAGCCCCCCGCCCTGGGCAGGGTAGGGGTCAAAGCCAAAGCCAAGGGCTTCAACCCCAGCCAGGGGGCCTGTAACCTGATCCCCACCACCCAAGGGTGAATCCCTTGGGCTTCAGCCCCGTGCACCAGCATGTCTAAGCAGTCCTGGGGACCCCATTAAAATGGGGTCCCGACCCACAGTTTGAGAACCACTGATCTAGACTAACCCCTCTGGTTCTAGAGCCCGGTCACCCAGTTCTGAGAGTCACCCACTTCTGAGGCCTCCTCCCATGGAGGGTCTAGGGCAGGGGTGTCCAAACCCTATCTCCCCTTCAGGAACCTCAGGTTGCAGGGGGGATAATCCCGAGCTGCAGCAGCTCGTTGTTGACTCTAGAACGAGTACAGTGAGTCTAGAACCTTGCTCCCTTTGCCAAAGATGTCACGATACTGAACCACAGTGATTCCAGAACCAACACGTGTCAAGTCTAGACCCGCAGTGACTCCAGAACCACGCAACCCCCTCCAGCCTCCTGAGTGTCCGGCTGTTCTGCAACAACCCCCAGGGACCCCACAGCCCCCCATCTCCCATCCCAGGAACCTCAGGGGTTTTTTTTTTTCTAGGTCAGCCACGTTCCTCTAGACTTTGTAGCTCTTTTTTAGGGAATGGTGTAAATAGTGTAAGACTCTTTTTCTCCAGCAGGAGGCGAGAGTGTCCTGACCCCTCTGGCTGCACCCCTGCCACCTGCTTCCCCCCCCACCCCAATCTTTTCTCTCTCTTTTTTTTTTGCTGCTGAATCTGATGTGGGGAAAGTGATTTGGGTTTTACTGGGCGGGGGCGAGAATCTCGGGCGGTGTCTTGACGGGAAGCTGCTGCACGCTCGCACCCACCCCCCTCTTGGTGCCTTATTAAATGACTCGTTACCCAAACGACGTGTGGTGTCCGTGTCTGGCTTTGTAACATGGGGAAAAACACCCTCTCCTGCCCCGCTCCCTGCAGCCCAGCGCCCTGCTCCCCGCAGCCCAGCCCCCTCCCCAGCGCCCCCTGTCGAGCCCCCCGCCCTGCTCCCTGCAGCACAGATCCAGAACTCAGAGCCAGGGCCAGGTCTTGTTTCCCAGGCAGGGCTCGCAGAGTGACTGTACCGCACACTGCTGCATGGAGTGAGAGGCAGCATGCAGGTCCAAGCTCCAGCAAGGAAGCGAGGGCGGCCACTGACTCAGGGTGGGGCCTTGCCTGGCAGGATTTAACCCCCCCAAGGCCACCTGGCCGCGGCTACCTTCCCAGCCAGGAAACCCCCCGCCCTGGGCTAGCACCCCAGCCCTGACACTGCCTCTTCTCACTGGGGCGGGTGTAACAGGAAAAGACTGAAGCTCAGGTCACTGGGGCAGCAAGAGAGAGTCCTGACTCCCAGCCCCCCCTGCTTTGACCACTAGGCCCCACTCCTCTCCCAGAGCTGGGGACAGAACCCAGGAGTCCTGGCTCCCAGCTGCCCCCTGCTCTAACCACTAGACCCCACTCTCCTCCCCAGGGGACACAGCCCAGGAGTCCTGGCTCCCAGCTCCGCCCCCCCCGCTCTAACCACTAGACCCCACTCCCCTCCTCACCTGAACCCGGGCCACACAGAGATCTGCCTGCAGATTCGGTTTGGTTGTGATCGACCGGATCCGGGGAAGCGACAGCTGTGGCCAGCAGGGAATGGGACCGCACTGTAGATGATGGATTTGCGAGGGGGTCTTGATCTCCCAACTCCCTGCCCCCTGAGCCGCAGTTCCCCTCTGGGGGTGCGCCCCCCGGCTTCTCCTGCCCCCGGAGGGTCAATTCCCAGGCTTGCAATACCAGCCTCCCGCCGGCAGGCGCGCAGCAGCTGAAGAGGGAGCTAGGCACATACAGGGTGCTCTGTGCTGCAGCAAATTCGGAGTGGGCGGCAGCTACACACAAACCATTCACCGGGGGTTGGTTTTGCGGCGCATGTTAGACTGTAATGGGCACAAGTGGAGCAGGACGGTGGAAAAAAACAAACAGGTGATCCGTTAGAAAACCCCCCCTCCCTTTTTTTTTTTGGTGCCAGAGCAAAAGAAGGAAAAAATAACCGAGGGGAGAGGTGGATCCGCGTCTCTGCCCGCGGCGGGGCGGGGGGAGCCATTCACCAGCGTAGTGGGTGGGAAAGGTCCGGTTTAGGAATAGGAAGAAGAACCCCGTTTTAGGAACAGGCTGAAAAATCCAGTTTTTCTGGCCTTTCCGGTGCGTTTTCACTCCCTTCTTTTCCGTCTCCCCTCCCCTGGAAGGAAGAAGGGAGCGGGAAGCGGCTCCGTGGGATGCCATGATGACTGGGTGTATTCGCACGGGGAAATCCAGGCGCAGGGAGAAGCGGCTGCTACGGAAAGAAGGAAGGGAATGAGGTGTAAAGGCTGGCAGACGAATCAATCGCACGGGGGTGTGCGTGTCTTGGATGCCCTCCTGGAGTCCTCGTGGGCGTGGAAACGGCCAGGTCACCTCCTCGTGCGAGGCTGCACAGCTGCCTTGTTTGTCACAAGGGCCGCGTGTAGTCTCTGCGAGCCGCTGCTTCGATGTCCATGCTGCGCACGACTGCCAAATGCTCTGATGAGGCACCGGGCCAATGCCCGGCCCAATTGGGAGCGAAAGCCCGGCACAGTCAGTGTGAGGCGCTGCTCAGGCATCGGCCCTCCATTGGCTCTCACCCCACCGGGCACATGTTCACAAGCCACAGCTCATGTGCGCTGGGGCTGGATTGTGGAGCCGGTGCCCCGTAGAGAGGAAAGGCCCCGTGTCCCATTCCCTGTAGGGGAACAGAAATCCCAGCCCAGGGGGATGTGCTCGGCTCCCAGGTTTGCACAATCGTCTTTGTACTTTTGCACAAGTCACGAGTCGGGCATCTCTTGTTTCCATCGCCAGCCACGTGCCCGGCTTACGTTTCTTGCTTCAGGCTCCTCGGCTGTTTTCACCCAGTCCCCACTTGGCTGGCATGGTGGCAGCAGCCGCTGGGCATGCACAATCGCCTGGCACAATTTCACCAGTCACTGCTGGTCTCCCACGATTTCACCAGTCCCTTCTAAGGTGTCATGTTTCACCAGTCACTGCCCGTGTGCGCGCACACAATCGCCTGGCCCGGTTTCACCAGTCACTGCCCGTGTGCGCGCACACAATCGCCTGGCCCGGTTTCACCAGTCACTGCCCGTGTGCTCACACAATCGCCTGGCCCGGTTTCACCACTCCCTGCCCATCTTGCACAGTCTCCGGTCTCCTGGCCGCCCCGTGCTCCCCTGCCCCGCGGCTACGTGCGGCAGCCCCCGCAGCGGAAGTCGGCCTCCTGGACGGCGCTGTAGCTGCAGCCCACGCAGGCCACGTGGAACCAGGCGTCGCAGCCGTCGCACTGCACCCACTGCACCGTCTCGTCCTGGGGCAGGCGGCAGCGCGGGGCCGCACAGGGCTCCGCCGTCAGCAGCGTCTGCGAGAACACCTGGCAGGTGTCACGCAGCGGGTGCTTCCGCGGCCGCCCCCGCCGCTTCCTGCAACGGGACGGGAGAGGTGAGCGACGCTGGGCCTCCCCCTCTAGGGGGCACCGGCTCCGATCCAGCCCCAGGGCAGGGACTGGCTGACTCAGGGGGGCAGGGAATGGGGCCCGGGGCCTGTCCCCTCTCGGGGATGCTGGCTCTGATCTGAACCCAGGGTGGGTCAGGTGGGGCATGGGGCCTTTCCCCTCTAGGGGACACTGGCTGGCTCCACTAGCCCCTCATGTTATCACAGGACCCTACAAACCAACTGCTGCCTCAGTGCTAAACCCGACGGCTCCCCCTTCACCCACGCTGGCCTCTGGGAGGTCCCAATGCCAGGCTGGGCGCCCCCACACCTTATTGTGAGTTTAGAGCCTTTTGTGCGCCCAGCTCCGGGGCAGAGCACCGTGGGCAGTGCCAAGTATAACACAGGGCGGATGATGACAGCTGAGGGTAGCAGGGCAATCTCCAGCCCTTTCGGGGGAGATGTAGGTGCTATGATCCTGCCCCCTCCACAGAGCATGCTGGGACACCGACTCGACTCACCCGCTTGGCGTGACCTGGACCTTCAGTCGCGCATCCGGCTGCGCCCTGCCGCTCCCCGCCCCTTCCGGCGCCTTCCGCAGTGGGCTTTGGCAGCTGTATCCGTCCGGCTCACAAGCCCACGGCTCCTCGTCCAGCCGGGTCACCTCATCCTCCAGCTCGGGGAGCAGCGTGTGGGCCGACTTCCGACGGCTCCTGGAGGCCCCGGGCCGGGTGGGAGGCTCCGACCTCGGACCCCGGTTCAGGGTGAAAGTCAGCGGCTGTGGTTTGAGCTTGCTGAGGCTGCCGATGGAGCTGAGGATCAGGGTGGCCTTGGGGCGGGAAGGGCGAGAGGGCCCCGCGGGCCGGGCTAGTGGGCGGATGCGATGGTTGCCGCCAGGCAGCACGGGTTTGAAGCCGCAGGGGAGCGGCCAGGGGGCCTTGGGGGCCGTGATGGCGGCGAAATCCTGAGGTTGCACCCGTACCTTCTGGAAGAGGAAGCAGAACTCCGAGTCGTCAGGCGGGGGTGCCAGGGCGCAGCCCTCAGGCACAGGGTCCGGGTGGCCGAAGGTGACCAGGTCTCCGTCGCTCAGCTCCAGGCGCCGGCCCCGGGGCACCCGCACCGCATTGACGTAGGTGCCTGGCGGAGATGGGAAGGAGAGAGCGGGGTGAAGGGGGAGGCCAGGGGTCCCTGGCATACTTGGTGGTGGGCTAGTGGCCACAGGGGAGCGAGTCCTGCTCATGGGAACTGCCAGGCTCACGGGGGCGACATGCACAGAGCTTTGGGTCAGGGAATTTCCAGGGTTTTTTAATTTTAATTAAACGAGTAGAGGTAGAACTAGATGGAGAGATGATAGATATTGGGGGAGGGAGATTAGAGAGATGGGGTATATGGGGATGGATGGATAGACAAGCGTGTATGGGGACAGACAGACACATAGGTGTGTATGGGGATGAACAGACAGATAGGCAGACGTGGATAGGGATGGAGAGAGACAGGTGTGTATGGGGATGGATAGATAAATAGACAGACGTGTATGGGGACAGACAGACAGACAGGTAGGTGTGTATGGGGATAGACAGAGAGACAGGTAGATGTGTATGGGGATGGATAGCTTGATAGACAGGCAGAAAGAGGAGTATGGGGTGAGGGACAGACACGCGGATACCTTAGACCAGTGGGTCTCAACCTATTTATCATCGTGGGCCGCATATGCAGCCCACAACGTGTTACCTGGTCCACAGGTTGAGAACCACAACGCCCGCCCCGGCAGACCCTATGCCCAATGCCTCCCACCCAGAGACTGCTCCACAGAGTGGGGCCAGGAGTGGAGCCCTGGGCAGGGTGGCAGGGACCCCAGACCCTGTTGTGCGGGGCCGGGTGGCAGCCCCATCACTGACCCTGGACTCTGTAGGGCTGGGCGGCAGCCCCGGGCCCCACGGAGCCAGCTGGCGACCCCGACACATCGCGGCGGGCAGCCAGGACCCTGGTGCACTGGGCAGCCGGAAACCTGGACGCCACGCGGCCCGGCAGCCATTAGCACACAGCTGTGTGCTAACTGGGCTGCATGCGGCCTGCAAGCCGAGAACCGCTGCCTTAGACAGAGGGGTGTCTACGGGAGAACACAGAGGGAGGGAGGATTGGTTGTGTGTGTGATAACTTACCCTCTGGGATCTTTTCAGTCGCCACTGACATGCAGCCACCTCTGGGGTGGGGCATGATTAGTGGCCACCCAGGGACCCTGCACTGGGATGACAGGCCTGGGGCTGAAATGCAGCTGCCTCTGGGGTGAGGCTCGGCGGCTAGTGACCCTGGGCGAGTCTTTAAACAGGAAGTGAAAAGGGAATCGTCTCCGATGCGAAGTGCAGAGGAAGGAATTAACTGGGCGGGGATCCAGAGCAATGGTGTTAAGGCATGAGCCAGCGCTGAGTGCCAGGGCAGAGCGCCCCCTGCTGAGCTCCCGCCCCTGCTCCCCCCAGCACAGCGCCCCCCAGCCCTCACCATGGGTGCTGCAGTCCACCAGGCAGACCCGCCACTCCCCGGCGGTGCTGTGCGGGTCCCTCTCGGCGTGGATCTCAGCGTGGATGCGGGACACCAACCCCGGGTTGCGCTCCGACACCAGGGGGACGTCGCAGACCTCGGCCCGGCGCCCCAGCCGGTAGGTGCAGTGCGGCCCAGCTGGCCGGAAGGTGTGCAGGTCCCGGTTCGGGTCATCCCCCGGGCAGGCTGGGCCCATCCGCAGCAGCTGGAAGCAGGGCAGGGCCTCAGACGGCATGGCCGGCTCCCCCTCCCCAGCATTGGGGAGGGGGTGCTGGGAGTCAGGACTCCTGGGTTCTATCCCAGCTCTGGGAGGGGGTGCGGTATAGTGGGTTAGAACGGGGGGGCTTGGAGCCAGGACTCCTGGGTTCTATTCTTCTCTGAAAAGTTTACTGGCTGAGACCGGAGCAACTCATGGTAGCAGTGGCTGGAAATTTACCCAGCTCCTGCTGCGGGCACTAGACCTGCCCCAACCTCTCCTGCCCCGGGTGTGTGTGGGGAGGGGATTAATTCCCTCCCGTTACCTCCCTCGTTATCTAGCTGACGACACAACAGCTCACGGCATCGTCTCCCCGCCCTGGCTGCTGCTAAAGTGCACTGGCTCCCTGCAGGGGGTGGGGGGACCCCGCTACCGGCCCCCCCGTGGGCTCAGGGGAGCCAAAGCATGGGGGGCTTGGAGGCTGAGATAGAGAGAGAGGGACAGGTTGGACGCCTCCCCCTTCCCCAGCTCTGGATCCCCTTTGCCTTCCTCTGCAACGCAGTTCTGGAGCCTGGCAGGGCCCTTTCCCAGCTCCAGACCCACTGCCCCTCGGCGGTTCTAGACCCCCCTCTTGCTGACAGAGCTCCAGAACCGCCCCCCCCCGTGTCTCTAGCTCTGCCCTCAGGATCGAGAGCCTCTCACGAACGCTGGTCTAGAACCCCCCCATGGGAAAGCGGCTCCGGAACAGCGCGTCTCTTGGCAACGCTGCTCTAGAACTCACGCCCTGGTCGGCATGGCAACCTGTCTGCGCAGCTCTAGCGCCCCGACCCCTCCTGCTCGGCGCTAGGACCCTGGTCTCCTAGCAACGCAGCGCTAGAGCCCCCCGGCCCCCCGGGCAGCGAGGCTGGCGGGCATGGCCCCCGGTCGCCTTGGCAACACGGCTCTAGAACCCAGGCCTTGCTGGCAACGGGGCCCCCGCGGTGACGCTGCTCCGGGCCCCCGGGCTCCTTGGCAACAGGGTCCCCGCGGTGACGTAGCTCCGGGCCCCCGGTCCCTTTGGTAACCGGGTCCCCGCGGTGACGTAGCTCCGGACCCCCGGTCTCCTTGGCAGCGGGGTCCCCGCGGTGACGTAGCTCCGGACCCCCGGTCTCCTTGGTAACCGGGTCCCCGCAGTGACGTAGCTCCGGGCCCCCGGGCTCCTTGGCAACAGGGTCCCCGCGATGACGTAGCTCCGGGCCCCCGGTCCCTTTGGTAACCGGGTCCCCGCAGTGACGTAGCTCCGGGCCCCCGGTCTCCTTGGTAACCGGGTCCCCGCAGTGACGCTGCTTCGGACCCCCGGGCTCCTTGGTAATCGGGGTCCCCCCCGGTGACGTAGCTCCGGGATCCCGGTTTCCCCCTCCCCTTGTCTCGGCCCGGCGCTGAGCGTCCGCTGGCCACAGCGGCTGCCCAGGCTCCCGTTCGACGCGCGCTGCCTGGGGAGTCGCCCGCTGATTGGCCGAGCTGGGACGCGTGGGCGCGGCCGCTGCTACCCATTGGCTTTGGCCTGGGCGACCGCTCCCTGATTGGCCGGGACCGCGGAGTCACGTGGGGAGCGGACGGGCGGGCTACTGCTGATTGGGCGAAATTGACAGGAGTGGGGCGGGGCCGGAGCGCGAGCGCCTCAACGGTCGCGGAAGGAGGGGCGAACCTGGGGAGGGGGTTGCGCATGCGCATGCGGGCAGGGACCCGGGGGGGGGGAAGAGTCAGGAGGGAAGAGGCGGGGCTGAGAGGGGAGGGGCTGAGAGGGAAGAAGCTGGGAGGGGAGGGGCTCAGGTGAGGGACTGAGAAGGGAGGAGCTGGGAGGGGAGGAGCTCAGGGGAGGGGAGGGGCTGAGAAGGGAGGAGCTGGGAGCGGAGGGGCTCAGGGAGGGGAAGGGCTGAGAGGGGAGGAGCTGGGAGGGGAGGGGCTCAGGTGAGGGGCTGAGAAGGGAGGAGCTGGGAGCGGAGGGGCTCAGGGGAGGGGAAGGGCTGAGAGGGGAGGAGCTGGGAGGGGAGGGGCTCAGGTGAGGGGAGGGGCTGAGAGGGGAGGAGCTGGGAGGGGAGGGGCTCAGGTGAGGGGAGGGGCTGAGAGGGGAGGAGCTGGGAGGGGAGGGGCTCAGGGGAGCGGAGGGGCTGAGAAGGGAGGAGCTGGGAGCGGAGGGGCTCAGGTGAGGGGCTGAGAAGGGAGGAGCTGGGAGGGGAGGGGCTCAGGGGAGGGGAGGAGCTGGGAGCGGAGGGGCTCAGGTGAGGGGCTGAGAAGGGAGGAGCTGGGAGGGGAGGGGCTCAGGGAGGGGAAGGGCTGAGGGGGAGGAGCTGGGAGCGGAGGGGCTCAGGTGAGGGGAAGGGCTGAGAGGGGAGGAGCTGGGAGCGGAGGGGCTCAGGGGAGGGGAAGGGCTGAGGGGGAGGAGCTGGGAGCGGAGGGGCTCAGGTGAGGGGCTGAGAAGGGAGGAGCTGGGAGGGGAGGGGCTCAGGGAGGGGAAGGGCTGAGAGGGGAGGAGCTGGGAGGGGAGGGGCTCAGGTGAGGGGAGGGGCCGAGAGGGGTAGAGGCCCAGGCTTTTGGGGCGGGGGGGGGGGGAGGGAGTCATAGGAAATGGGGAGGGAAGGAACCTGACCCACAGCAAAGGAAACGGTGGGGGGGTCGTTGGAGAGCAGCTGGGCTGGGAGAGGTGGTGGGGGCCCCGTGGCACCGATCCAGCGCCCACGCCTGGCCTGCAGGGAGCCCTGGGCTCAGGCGTCTTTCCCCCCCCCCCCCCGCGGCCCCAGCGCTAACCTGGGGGGGGCGACCCCACATATCTTCATGGCGAGACCAGCCGGGCGACACTCAGCCCGTGACCCCTTGTGACATGTGGGGAGCCCTGGCTTAACATCGGCCCTGCCCCCGCTGGGTAGCATGGGTGGGGGTGGGAGATGGGGTGTGTCCCAACAGCTAGGGGGCAAAAGGGGTCAAGGCAACAGCAGAGGGCTGCTCAATCCGAACCGTGGGTAATTAACAGCACCTGTGACGGGGGGGCAAATCCACAGGAATGTGCGCAAACAAGGAATGTGGGAGCCAGGACTCCTGGGTTCTCTCCCTGGCTCTGGGAGGGGAGTGGAGTCTAGTGGTTAGAGTGGGGGGGGGGGGGACGGCTGGGAGCCAGGACTCCTGGGTTCTACGGCAGACTCAGTCACAAGAATGTGCTCGTGTTTAATGCAAATGATCTTTATTCCACATCCACGAAAACCAGCCGCCAGACGGGGGGGGCAGCTCCCCGCCCCCCCATCAGGGCGGCCCCTCCTCATCCTCGGCGCTGCCTTCCTCCTCTGGCGGCATCTCCTCGTCCTCCTCCCGCAGGAGGGCCGTGCTGAGGCTCTGCAGGTCGTCCAGCACCGCAGCCAAGGTCTCTGTGGGGAGAGGGGGCTGGGAGATCAGTATGGGGGAGAGCCTAGCAGGTGAGGGTCGGGGGGCCATACTGGCTGGGTGGGGATCCTGGCAGGGGGGCCCCCAGCAGGGAAACTCTGGGTGGGCCATCACCCAGGCTGGAGGGACTTGGGTGGGGGGCCTCTGGGTGGGCCATGGCCTGGGGAGGGGGTGTCTGGGTCGGATCCCGCCGGGGGGCTGGAAGCAGGTCGGTACCTTTGGAGGGAGGCTGGGCTCGCCCTTTCCCCGGCGGTGGCTGCTGCCCGGTCCCTGCTGGCTCCCCTGGGTCCCGCTGGGCCGCCAGCCGGTTCCGCTTGTACTGGGCCAGGAGCCCCTCCTGCCGCAGGGTGGCCTGGGGGGAGAGGTGGGGTCAGGAAGGCGGGTGCGTGCGGTGCCCGGGGGGAGCCCAGGCCTGGGACAGCAGGGGCTGCAGCTAGGCACTGGGGGCTCCCACAGGGGCACCCCCCAACCCAGCACGTACCATCAGCAGGTTCTTGTCTCTCTCCAGCGCCTGGAGCCGCGCCCCCAGCCGGCCCGTCGCCTCCCGCTTGGCTTCCTCCTGCAGTCGCGCCAGCTCCTGGCTCCTGGCCTTGTCCCGGGCTGCCTGGCGCTCGGCCTGACGCAGGGCGACCACTGCGGGGAGAGGGCAGGTGAGGGGGCAGCGGGGGAGCTGTAGGGGGAGCCTCGGGCTGGGCTAGCTGGGGGTCAGGACTGAGGGGCGCTGGCGGGGGCGTCTCTCACCGGCCTTCGTGTGCTCCCTTCGGGCCTCGTTGAGCCTCTGCTCCAGCTCCGAGAGATCCCGACGCAGCCGGGCCTCCACCTCCGTCACCTTCTCCTGTAGGGCTGCGGGAAGGGGGGGCGAGGGGGTTAGCTCTGATTGCCGGGGGAGAGCGCCCCCTGCTGACCCCCACTGCTCCCCACAGCCCGGGGCCCCCTGCTGACCCTCACCATGCTCCCCGGCTCCCCCCGCCCCAGTCCCCACAGCCCGGTGCCCCCTGCTGAGCCCCCCTCTGCCCCCCCACAGCCCAGGCGCCCCCCGCCCTGCTCCCCGACACCCCCCACTGCTCCCACCTCAGTCCCTGCAGCCCAGCGCCCCCTGCTGCCACCCACCCTGCTCCCCGCAGCCCCCCGCTGTGCCCCCGCCAACCCACTCCCCACATGGCACCCCCCACTGTCCCCCTCCCTGCAGCACGGCACCTCGCACTGACCCCCATCCCGCTCCCTGAAGCATGCCCTGCCCCCCCCCCCATACCTCTCTCATATTCATGCCGCAGCCCAGCCAGCTCCCGTCTCAGCCCCTCGGCCGCCTCCAGGCTCTCCTGCAGCTCCCGCTGCGCCCCCTCCAGCTGCCCCTGGTGCCGCCGCTGCTCCCGCTCCGCCTCCGCCTTCTGCTCCAGCGCCCCCTGCAGGCTCCGCGTCGCCTCCCGCAGCTCCCGCTCCGCTGCGGCCAGATGGGAGATGGGACGGGTTTGTTATTAACCTGCCGGGACCTTGGGCACTCCCCGCTGTGGCCAGGAGGGGCTGCACCCCAGCCGGGCACCGCAGCCAGCGGTGGGGAAAGACTGTCGGGTGCGGTTCCACCTGTGCCACCGGGGGCCGCCGTCGAGCTCCACCCGGCCCACGTACCTTTCTCCCGGGCTTCGGCCACCTGCTGCTCGAGGATCTGGGCCCCCTTCTTCAGCTCGGCCACCAGACGGTCCCGCTCCTGGTGCAGCAGGGCCAGCTCGGCCCGGAGAGCCTCGTGGGACGGGCTGGGAGGGAAGGGGGGAGCGAAAGAGTCAGACGGCCCCCTGCAGGGGTCCTGGCTCCCAGCCCCCCCTGCTCTAACCACTGGACTCCACTCCCCTCCCAGAGCTGGGGATGGAACCCAGGAGTCCTGGCTTTCAGCCCCCCCCGCTCTAACCACTAGACCCCACTCCCTTGTGGCACCCCTATAAGCGCTGTGAGATCAGCTGGTTCCTGTCCCCGGGGGTGGGGTGGGGCTGGAGAGGACTCACCCGTCGTTCTCCGACCCAGCGGCCTTGGGCTGCTCGTCTCTCTGCAGTCGAGCCAGGGCCATTTTACGAGACACCAGCCCTGCAACCGCATAGATGTAGAGTTATGGCCCAGAGATGCAGCCACCTCTAGGGCGGGGCGGCTGGGAACAGCCCTACAGGGGTGCCGCACGGGGATCGCCCCCCTGGCGCTGAAATGTAGCCACCTCTGGGGCGGGGCGGCTGGGCAACAGCCGCACAGTGACTCTGCTCAAAAGTTTGGGACAGGAAGTGAAGGGGGATCGTGTATCCTGTTTGGGACAGGAAGTGAAGGGGGATCGTGTATCCTGTTGAGACCCACGGAAGATCTGATCCAGGACACCGGGCTGGATGGGCCCATAGGTTTGTCCTGCGGCAGGCGGGACACCAGCGAAGATGGGCCCATCGTTTGGATTCACTGTTCCGGTTCGTCCCGCTCACCTTGGATGGTGTCAACTCTCTTGGCGGCGAAGGTGACTCGGTTTCCCAGCCCTGCCAGGCTCGATGCAGCCGCCTTCAGCTTTGCCTCCTGCCCCCCAACCTGCTGGTGGAGCCTGCGGACAGGATGAGACCAAGGGTCAGAGGGCAGGACCTCCACACCCCGACCAATCACACACCTCGCGTCCCACCCGCTGGGCCTGTGACCCCAGAACGGGAGGATGAGGGGACAGCCGGGGTCGTGACCTCAATCACACCAGCCCCAGAGGCTGATGGTCCACAGAAGCCAAAACGCTGCAGCAAAGGATTCTGGGTAGCAGGGGTGTGGCAGGAGCAGCCGGCTATAAGGTCATGCTAATGGGGGCACAAGATCAGAGCTAGGAATCCTGGATGGGGCCAGATCGGAGCTGGCGCCCCCTAGAGGGGAAAGGCCTCTATTCCCCAGAGGTCCCCCTGTTTGTCTGTAGAGCGCCCCGCAGCGGTACCTGCTCACGGTCTCCACAAGACCCCGCAAGGCGCCCTCGGCCGCTTCCGCCCGGCGCTGGAGACGCTGCCCTGAGTCCTCCCGGTGAGACAGCTTGGCCCGGAGCGTCTGCAAGGGAGCAGAGCGCCAGTCCCAGCCAGCGCCTGCCCCGGGGTGCCATTCCCCACCCTCCCCACCCCCGAGCCAGCCAGCGCCCGCCCTGGGGTGCCATTCCCCACCCCCACCCCGAACCAGCCAGTGCCCGCCCTGGGGTGCCATTCCCCCCACCCCGAGCCAGCCAGTGCCTTCCCCGGGGTGCCATTCCCCACCCCGAGCCAGCCAGTGCCTTCCCCGGGGTGCCATTCCCCACCCCCCTGAGCCAGCTAGTGCCCGTCCCGAGGTGCCATTCCCCCCCCCCCGAAGCCAACCAGTCGCTGCCCCGGGGTGCCATTCCCCACCCTCCCGAGCCAGCCAGTGCCTGCCCCGGGGTGCCATTCCCCACTCCCTGAGCCAGCCAGTGCCTGCCCCGGGGTGCCATTCCCCACTCCCTGAGCCAGCCAGTGCCCGCCCCGGGGTGCCATTCCCCACTCCCTGAGCCAGCCGGTCCCGGCCCTGGGGCCGGATGGGAGCCAGTGCCCCCTAGAGGGGAAAAGCCCCATTCCCCGCCCCCCTGAGCCAGGACCAAACCTTGTTGTTCACTCGTTCCATATCGGCCTCAGCTGTCTTATCCTGAAGGCTGTGAAGCAGCAGCGCCACCTTCTGGTCCCTCGACTCCACTTCACCTTGCAGCTCTGAGACCTAGAGAGAGGGGGGGATAGAACTACTCCTGGGGGGATTCTGCGCACCTGCAGAATCCCTCTGTCTCGCATCATTTTGTATTTTCCCACATAAAACACATTTTGCCTGAGAGTGCTGCGGTTCTGCCTTTTGCCCCCCGAGGGCGCTGTGGCACCAGAAGAGCCAGCGGCGTTCCTGAGACTTTGAAAGCGGACGGCAGCTTGCGTGCAAGTGACCATGGAACAAGAGTTCATGATTCTAGGGAATGGCAGGAGGGAGAACAGCGAATAAAGACAGTGGATCTCAAGAAGGCAGACGTTAGCAAACTCAGGGAGTTGGCAGGGAAGATCCCATGGGAAGCAAGTCTAAGGGGAAAAACAATTGAAGACAGTTGGCAGTTTTTCAAAAAGACATTATTAAGGGCACAAGAATAAACTATCCCGCTGCGTAGGAAAGATAGGAAATATGGCAAGAGACCACCCTGGCTTCCCCAGGAGATCTTCAAGGATCTAAAACTCAAAAAAGAGTCCTACAAAAAGTGGAAACTCGGTCAAATTACAAAGGATGAATATAAACAAACAACACAAGTCTGTAGGCACAAAACTAGAAAGGCCAAGGCACAAAACGAGACTAAACTAGCTAGAAACATAAAAGGTAAGACGAGAACATTCTACAAATACATTAGAAGCAAAAGGAATATCAAGGACAGGGTCGGCCCGTTACTCAATGAGGGGGGAAAAATAATAACAGAAAATGTGGAAATGGCAGAGGTGCATAATGACTTCTTTGTTTCGGTTTTCACCAAGAAGGTTGGTGGCGATTGGACGTCTAACGTAGTGAATGTCAATGAAAATAAGGTAGGATCAGAGGCGAAAATAAGGAAAGAACAAGTTAAAAATTTCTTGGACAAGTTAGATGTCTTCAAGTCACCAGGGCCTGATTAAATGCATCCTAGAATACTCAAGGAACTGACTGAGGAGATATCCGATCCATTAGCAATTATCTTTGAGAAGTCATAGAAGACAGGAGAGATTCCAGAAGACTGGAAAACGGCAAATATAGTGCCCATCTATAAAAAGGGAAATAAGGACAATCTGGGGAATTACAGACCAGTCAGCTTAACTTCTGTACCTGGAAAGATAATGGAGCAAATAATTAAGCAATCAATTTGCAAACACCTAAATAATAATAAGGTGATAAGTAACAGCCAGCATGGATCTGTCAAGAACAAAGCGTGTCAAACCAACCTCATAGCTTGTTACCCTGCCAAAGAAAGTTTTGTGGATGTGGGGAAGCAGTAGACATGGACTTTAGTAAAGCTTTTGATACTGTTTTGCATGACCTTCTCATAAACAAACAAGGGAAATGCAACCTAGATGGAGCTACTATAAGGTGGGTGCAGAACTGGTTTGAAAACTGTTCCCAGAGAGTAGTTATCAGTGGTTCACACTCATGCTGGAAGGGCATCACAAGTGGGGTCCCGCAGGGATCGGTTCTGGGTCCGGTTCTGTCCAATATCTTCATCAGTGATTTATATAGTGGCATAGAGAGTACACTTATAAAGTTTGCAGATGATACCAAGCTGGGAGGGGTTGCAAGTGTTTTGGAGAATAGGATTATAATTCAAAATGATCTGGACAAACTGGAGAAATGGTCTGAAGTAAATAGGATGAAATTCAATAGGACAAATGCAAAGCACTCCACTTAGGAAGGAACAATCAGTTGCACACATACAGAATGGGAAATGACTGCCTAGGAAGGAGTACTGCGGAAAAGGATCTGGGGGTCAGAGTGGACCACAAGCTAAATATGAGTCAACAGTGTAACACTGTTGCAAAAAAAGCAAACATCATTCTGGGATGTATTAGCAGGAGTGTTGTAAGCAAGACATGAGAAGTGATTCTTCTCCTCTACTCCCTGTTGATTAGGCTTCAACTGGAGTATTGTGTCCAGTTCTGTGTGCCACATTTCAGGAAAGATGTGGACAGATTGGAGAAAATTCCAGAGAAGAGCAACAAAAATGATGAAAGGTCTAGAAAACATGACCTCTGAGGGAAGATAGAAAACACTGGGTTTGTTTAGTCTGGAGAACAGAAGACTGAGAGGGGACATCAGAACAGTTTTCAAATATGTAAAGGGTTACAAGGAGGAGGGAGAAGAATTGTTCTTAACCTCTGAGGACAGGACAAGCAGCAATGGGTTTCAATTGCAGCCAGGGCAGTTTAGTGGGACATGAGGAAAAACTTCCTAACTGTCAGGGTGGTCAGGCACTGGAATAAATTGCCTAGGGAGGTTGTGGAATCGCCATCACTGGGGATTTTTAAGAGCAGGTTGGACACACACCTGTCAGGGACGGTCTAGATAATACTGGGTCCTGCCATGAGCGCAGGGGACTGGACTAGGGACCTCTCGAGGTCCCTGCCAGGTCTATGAGTCTATGCTGCGTCCTAGCGCCACAGCGGCCTCTGGTGGGCAAACGGCGGAACTGCAGCACTTCTTCGGCAAAATGTATTTTATGTGGGAAAATACAAAATTCGATGCCCCGTGGTGCAGAGTCCCCCCGGAGTGGAGCTGATCACAGCACCCTGCCCGCGGAGCCAGGTCAGGACAGAGCGGGGCACACAGGGCTGCTGGGGGGGGTCACAGACTGGGGTTCAGAATGGCTAGTGGCGGGGACAGCGTTGAGCCTGGGGACGGGGGGCTGCAGAGACCCACGGGGATGCAGGGACACGGGCAGACGTGCCTGACTGAATGGGAGAGGTTTGGGGTCAGCCAGGGTCTGCACGGGGGAGGCTTCCCAATTCCCTAACAATCCTCCCCCCCCAAAGAAAAACCTCCCACCCACACCCAGCACCCTCCAGGCTCCTTCCCTCTCCCTCAGCTCCTCCGTTACCCCTGACGCCCCCAAGCCTTTGCACTGCTTCTGACGGGTGCAGGAAATACAGCGCTGTAGTGTCATTTAGATGAATTACACAAAGTTGTGTATTAATACGCCTCGTAAGGAATCTATTTGTCAAAACAAAATGACCAGCTTCTTTTTTTGGTTGGTCTGTATTGTTACAGACATACTCGCTGGGAGATAGTTCGAAATAAATGACCAAACTAATTGTAACTGGCATGATTCTATTGTGCTATTTTGACAAATCAAATGTGCAGAATTTTGGAGAATTTTCAAATATGATGTGCAGAATTTTAAAATTTTGGTGCAGAATTCTCCCAGGAGTATAGAACCCAGGAATCCAGGCTCCCAGCCCCCTGCTCCCAGCACTAGATCCCGCTCCCCTGCGGCAGGCCCTCACCTTCCTCTGGAGCAGGTTGGTGGCGTCCGCGTGGCCGAGCTCCTGGGATCTGAGCTGCACCATGAGGGCAAAGACCTTCTCCCGCCAGCGGCTCAGCAGGGACTGGCTCTTCTGGGCAGGCTCGGGCTGCAGGGGGTCACAGGGCTGGAGGGAGACATTCGTTCAACACCAGGCTACAGCGCCGCCCCCTACAGCACAGCGCCCCCTAGTGCCGCCCTGGGGAACCGGGCCAGCCATGGGTGTCAGGGGAGAGCGCCCCCTGCTGAGCCCCCGCCCCACAACACAGCACCCCCTTTGCCGGCCTGGGGAACTGGGCCAGCCCTGGGTGCCGGGGAGAGCGAGCCAGCAGTGCCAGGGGGCCGTTACCTTCCTGGTCAGCTCCAGCTCCTGCAGGGCCAGGATGTCGCTGAGCGAGGCCAGTCTGAGCTGCAGCAGCTCCGCCGTCGTCCTCAGGGCGTCGCGCTCCCCTTCTAGGCGCTGGGGGTAAGGGGAGGGTGTGAGCACCCCCAGCTGGGGATCAGTCCTGTCCCCCACCCCCATGTGCGTCAGCGCTCCCTGCTGGGGATCAGTCCTGTCCCCCTCATGTGTGTCAGCGCCCCCAGCTGGGGATCAGTCCTGTCCCCCTCATATGTGTCAGCACCCCCTGCTGGGGGGGAATCAGTCCTGCCCCCTGCAGGACACAATAGGAACTGCCCCTGTGTAGCTCGCCCCTCCTCACCTGCACCTGGCCAAGCAGCTGCTGCCTCTCGGGGCCCAGCCCGCTCCCCTGCTCCCCAACGTAGGTCCGCAGCTGCTGCAGCAGAGCCTGCTGGGAGGCCAGCTCCGCCTGGGCCGTGCTGCAGGGGGAGAAAGCAGGGGGTTGACACATGGGGATGGGGGCTTCCTGCCTCCAGGGGGCGCCATCCCGCGGCTGTTCCTACCTGAGCTGCTCCTGCAGGCTCTGGCGCTCCCGTCCCCTGGCCTCCAGCTCCTGCTCCAGCTGCAGGGCCCGCTGCTGCAGGGAGCCAACTTCAGCCCCATGGGCCACGCAGAGACGGGAGAGCTGGGGGGAGAGAGGGGACCTGGGTGGGAAGAAACCCAGGAGTCCGGGCTCCCAGCCCCCTCTGCTCTAACCACTAGACCCGCCTCTCCTCCCAGAGCTGGGATAGAACCCAGGAGTCCTGGCTCCCAGCTCCCCACTCACCTCAGCCTGGTGCTCCCCCAGCGCCCCCTGCAGGCGCTCTGCTGCCCTCTGGGTCTGGGCCTTCCCTTCCTCCAGCGCCGCCTGCAGCTCCCGCCGCGCCACCGCCAGCTCCTGCTGGTGCTGCTCAGTGGCCACTGCTAGCTCTGCCCTCAGGGCGTCGGCTTCTGCTTGGCCACGCCTCCTCTGCTCCTCTAGCTCCGCCCTCAGGGCATTAGTTTCTGCTTGGCCACGCCTCCTCAACTCTTCCAGCTCCGCCTTCAGGGCAGTAGCTTCTGCCTGGCCACACCTCTTCTGCTCCTCTAGCTCCGCCCTCAGGGCCTCCCCCTCAGCCTGGCTCCTCCCCCTCAGCTGCTCCAGCTCCCCCTGCAGGCAGGCCACGGTGCTCTCCCTGGCGGCCACCATGGCCTCCTGCTGGAGGGCGGCAGTTCGGAGCCCAGCTAGCTCCGCCTCCAGCCGCTGGATCTCGTGGAGCTGGTGGGAAATGAGCTCGGCCTGCTGGGATATGGCCAGGGCATGATGGGCAGCTGGGGGCTCCGCCTCCCTGTCCAGGGACCTGCAGGGGAAGGAGACATGGAGCCTTTCACCTCTAGGGCGCGCCTGCTCCCATCTGGCCCCAGCGTGGGGACTGGCTGGATCGGGGCAGGAGGAGGAATGGGGTCTTTTACCTGCTCCACACTCCAGGCTCCTCCATCTCCGCTCCTGCCCTCCCCCTGGGTGCCCTAGCGCCCCCTGCTGTCCATCTTTGCAGCTCATCTCGGAGGCGCTGGTTCTCCTGCCTCAGCTCCGTGAGCTCCTGGGGCTGCCAGCAGGGGGGCCCTGCCCTCCAGGAAGCCGTTCCAGAAGCAACCAGGGGAGGCGCCGACCGGCTCTGGAAATGCGAGGGAGGAATCAGCCCCCTAGGACCTATAGCAGAAAGGACATGACTGGGACCAGGCATCCGGAATGGCAATTCGTAGGGCTCATCCCTAGGGGGCTGGAGATGGGGAATGGGACCCAGACGTTCGGGATGGCAGTGCGGGGCGCTCAGTCCTAGGGCACAGGAGATTGGGATGAGGAATAGGACCCAGGCGTTCGGGATGGCAGTGCAGGGCGCTCACCCCTAGGGGGGCAGAGACCAGGACATAGAATCATAGAATATCAGGGTTGGAAGGGACCTCAGGAGGTCCTAGACCAACCCCCTGCCCAGAGCAGGACCAATCCCCAACTAACTCATCCCAGCCAGGGCTTTGTCAAGCCTGACCTTAAAAACCTCTAAGGAAGGAGATTCCACCACCTCCCTGGGTAACACATTCCAGTGCTTCACCACCCTCCTAGTGAAAAAGTTTTTCCTAATATCCAACCTAGACCTCCCCCACTGCAACTTGAGACCATTACTCCTCGTTCTGTCATCTGCTACCTCTGAGAACAGGCTAGATCAATCCTCTTTGGAACCCCCTGTCAGGTAGTTGAAAGCAGCTATCAAATCCCCCCTCACTCTTCTGTTCCGCAGACTAAACAATCCCGGTTCCCTCAGCCTCTCCTCATAAGTCATGTGGAATGGGACTCAGGCATCCGGGACGACAGCGCATGGTGCAGGGCTTAGGGGACTCTCAGAGCTGTGGATGTTACCGGTGGGTCTGGGGGCTCCAAAGACGGCCGGCGGGTCCAGGTGACCCCTGGACTCTTCCCTTTTGTCCATTGTTCCGGGGGTGGCCAGACGAGTCTCCGTCCCGTCCTGTCCCTAGAGGGGAATAGCCTGGCTCGTCTCTCTCCCCTGGCCTTGTGCAGGGCCGGTGCAATCACAAGGCGAACTAGGCGGTCGCCTAGGGCGCCAAGTGGTTGGGGGCGGCCAAAGGCGTGCTCCAGGGAGGCGGGGGAGAGGAGGGGAGCTGGGGCAGGGGGGAGCGGGGAGGGCCGCCTTGCAGCAAGTAACTGGGGGGTGGCGGGGTGGCGCACAGGGGAACAGCTTCCTGCCCCAGGTCACCTCTGCTCCGCCTCCTCCTCTGAGCACGCTGCACTGCTCAGCTGATTGGCGCTGCCAGCCTGGGAGGCGGAGAAGCGGTGATGGCGGGGTGCTCGGGGAGGAGGCGGAGCAGAGGTGAGCTGGGGTGGGGAGCTGCTGCACGGCTCCCTGGGCCGGGGGGGGGGGGGGAGTTGCTGCATGGCTCCCCGAGGAGAGAGGGGGCGGCGGGGAGCCTCGGGACAGAGTGGGGGGCAGGGAGCTGCCGTGGAGGGCGCCTCAGGGCAGAGGGCGGGTGCAAGGTGGAAGTTTCGCCTAGGGCGCAAAACATCCTTGCACCGCCATGGCTTCGTGCCCACATTCCCCGCCAGCCCACATCTGATGCCGTCTGCAGATTTAGGATAGACCCTACGATAACATCCCGAGCCATCGCACAACAAACAAGGCAGCTCCTTCCCCTCCCACACCCCCCTTCAGGGCCCACGTTCTCCCTTGATCCCGCCAGGCTCCCTTGCCTCTCACTCGCCACCTGCCCTTCCTGGTCCCCCCACGTCCCCCCTCCCTCCCCACCTGTCCCCCACCGTCCCCTTCCCCCCCTGCCCCCACTCCCATCCCCCGCTCCTCCACAGCCCCACCTGCCCCCTTTCCCTCCGCCCAGCGCCACTTGTCCCCCCCCGCGCAGAGCACGCCAGGAGTCTGGTCCCCCCCACCCCGCGCAGGGCACGCCGGGAGTCTGGGTCCCCATCGCGCAGGGCACGCCGGGAGTCTGGGTCCCCATCGCGCAGGGCACGCCGGGAGTCTGGTCCCCCCAACCCCGCGCAGAGCACGCCGGGAGTCTGGTCCCCCCAACCCCGCGCAGGGCACGCCGGGAGTCTGGTCCCCCCAACCCCGCGCAGGGCACGCCGGGAGTCTGGTCCCCCCAACCCCGCGCAGGGCACGCCGGGAGTCTGGTCCCCCCCACCCCACGCAGGGCACGCCGGGAGTCTGGTCCGTCCCACCCCCGCGCAGGGCACGCCGGGAGTCTGGTCCCCCCAACCCCGCGCAGGGCACGCCGGGAGTCTGGTCCCCGCCCCCGCGCAGGGCACGCCGGGAGTCTGGTCCCCCCCACCCCGCGCAGGGCACGCCGGGAGTCTGGTCTCCTCAACCCCGCGCAGGGCACGCCGGGAGTCTGGTCCTCCCCACCCCGCGCAGGGCACGCCGGGAGTCTGGTCTCCTCAACCCCGCGCAGGGCACGCCGGGAGTCTGGTCCCCCCCACCCCGCGCAGGGCACGCCGGGAGTCTGGGTCCCCATCGCGCAGGGCACGCCGGGAGTCTGGTCCCCCCCACCCCGCGCAGGGCACGCCGGGAGTCTGGTTCCCCCCCTCCCGCGCAGGGCACGCCGGGAGTCTGGTCCCCCCCACCCCGCGCAGGGCACGCCGGGAGTCTGGGTCCCCATCGCGCAGGGCACGCCGGGAGTCTGGTCCCCGAGCTCCCCACCTGCCCGCGCCCGGCTCACTCCGGCTCCCCGCACCCGCAGCGCTCTCGGGAAACGTCGCGAGACCAACCGCCCCGCGCGCCCCGGATCCGCGGGAACCCGAACCGGCCATTCTGCGGGCAGCGGGGAGGGGCCAGCTCGGGGCACGCCCTTTTGCCGAGCTAACCAATCAGCATCGAGAGAGTGGAGTCGGTGGGGGAGGGGGAGCGTACGCCCACAGGCTTCAATGACCAATCAATGGTGAGAACGGGAGCCAGAGTATCCGCCCCAAAATCGTGTTGACCAATCAGAGCTGTAGGAAGCGAGGCTAGGGCAGAAGGACGCGCCCCCCGCGGAGCTGACTGATCGTAGCTCAGGGCGGTGGGGTGACGCCCCGCTTGAGTCAACCAATCGCAGCACGGAAACGGGGGCGGGGCACATGAAATGGGCCAATTAGAGCTGGGAGAGATGACCAATCAGAGCTCAGTCAGAGAACGACTCCAGGGGGCGGGAGCCCCCGAGGCGGGAGGGTCCGGGGACAGCGTCCCGGACTCCTGGGTCCCAGCGAGGGGCGCCGAGTCCCGGACTCCTGGGTCCCAGCGAGGGGAGCCCCCGAGGGGGCGGGGGGGGGGCCGCGTCCCGGACTCCTAGGTCCCAGCGAGGGGAGCCCCCGAGGCGGGAGGGTTCGGGGGTGGGGCGCGTCCCGGACTCCTGGGTCCCAGCGAGGGGAGCCCCCGAGGCGGGAGGGTTCGGGGGTGGGGCGCGTCCCGGACTCCTGGGTCCCAGCGAGGGGAGCCCCCGAGGCGGGAGGGTTCAGGGGCCGAGTCCCAGACTCCTGGGTCCCAGCGAGGGGAGCCCCCGAGGGGGCGGGGGGGGAGCCGCGTCCCGGACTCCTGGGTCCCAGCGAGGGGAGCCCCCGAGGCGGGAGGGTTCGGGGGTGGGGCGCGTCCCGGACTCCTGGGTCCCAGCGAGGGGAGCCCCCGAGGCGGGAGGGTTCGGGGGGTGGGGCGCGTCCCGGACTCCTGGGTCCCAGCGAGTGATTTGAAGTGATGTATGTTTCTGGTGATTCCATTTCCCACTGCCACTGTTCTCTCACAAACAGTTCCTGTCATGGCATTATCCTCCATAATGGCAACTATGGCACCATCTATCTTCCCAATTTGGTGTTTGGTAGGCTCTATCGCCTCCACTCGACTTTCCCATCGTCTGGCACTCAGTGGTGTCAGTGTCAGAGAGGATGTTCCCAGATGTTGCTTCAAAATTTGCCATCCATGAGTTGATGCAGAGAAAAATACGTCGATGCTTTGAAATTAACAAATTCAGCAGCCTCACTAGAAGCTGATGCTGCATCACTGACCACCAAGTTCAATGAATGAAAACTACATGGGACAAAAAAACCTCAAGGGTTTAACTCTTGGATCCGTGTCTGCACTCCTCTGTTCTTGCCTCTCATGTTGGCACCATTATCGTAGCCCTGACCTCTCATGTCAGCGATCACAATTCCCGTATCTTCCAGCTTTTTAAGAAGCACATTTGTCATATCAGCTCCTGTAGTATCATCAATGTTGATAAATTCTAGAAAATGCTCTCTGAGAGTCACCATTGCAGGGACATTGTCACTAGGTTCTGTTACAAAACGCACCATTGAAGTCATTTGTTCCGCATTGCTGATGTCAGGTGCGCAGTCCAGAATAACAGAGTAATATCTTGCTGACTTCAGAGCTGCCACAGTCTTCTGTTTGACTTTTGTTGCCAGTAACTGGATGATCTCATTTTGAATGGTTTTTCCAAGGTAGTGGTGTGTGTACATTTCTTGGGAGGTGACTCTTCTTAGATGCTCCTGGAGTACAGCATCAAACTCAGCCATCAGCTCCACAGTTTTAAGGAAGTTTCCATTGTTTGGCACATACTGCTGATCTGAAGTGCCACGCAGGGCTAGGTTTTGGGTAGCAAGCAGTCTTACAATGGCCATGAGCCTTTTCAGAACATTTTGCCAGCAAAGAAACTCTGATGCAATCTTCTCTTGATGCTGATCATCTATGGTGGCCTTTAAACCTCAGTCTCATCTCAAGCTCTTTCCACCGTTGGAATGCTCTCTGGTGATTTGCTGCCTTCTCATGGCATGCCAGATTTCTAGCCAGATTTTTCCAGTCCTTTGTTCCTGTAGAACCCCGTGTGGCTGGAACATTAGACTGGAAGAGTTTGCAACAAAAACAGTATGCAGCATTCTGGGTTTTTGAGTGCATAAGCCATGGCCTGTCCGCTTTGTCCCCATTGGGGATTTCACGCCAGTAATGTGTTGGATGGAAACTTCTATTTTCATTGTCTTTGGGGAACATGAAGTTTTTCACTTGCTGTGGCCCATGCAGTACCAGGAAGTCCCTCGGGCTACTGCTCAGGGGGGTCCACAGTCCTGGATCATCTCGACTTAAGGAACTAAACTCAGCAGCAGCTGTTTCTTGCGCCTCCACCACCCTCTCCTCTGATCTACACTTTTCTTCAGGACTGTGCATGGCTACATCCATTGGAGATGGAGATATGGATGCTGCAGTAGCTGCCCCGTCACCTGCACTCTGACTGTCTGGAAGATCAGGCCTCTCCTCACCACTCACATCCTCACTGGGGCCGGAAGCCTCAGCGTGAACATTTGTGTCCGTGTATCTCAGGAGAGCTCCTTCCTGCTTAGACAGAAAAGCTTCCTTTGCTGGCTTTCTTTTTCTGAATGTTGCCCCCGAGGGGCGTTTTCTTCTTTCATTCATGGCTGCTGTTCTGTGCCAGCTAGAGTGGCTCTCAACACTCAGTTGAAGGGGACCAATAAGCAGGCTGGTAGCAGGGCCTGAGTGAGGGAAGAGATCAGCGTCTTAAAGGCCTAATGACAGGTTTCAGAGTAACAGCCGTGTTAGTCTGTATTCGCAAAAAGAAAAGGAGTACTTGTGGCACCTTAGAGACTAACCAATTTATTTGAGCATGAGCTTTCGTGAGCTACAGCTCACTTCATCGGCCTAACTGGCTCCTACTACTCCAGTTGACGGCCTGTTCCCCTCAAGTGGGTTCAGGGAACCAGCAGGACACAGGAAGCTCCCTGAGAAGACGGTGTTAATCAATGCGGGCTCCTGGGGGGCTAGAGGGGTACATAAGAGGCTCCTCCTCCTCTCTCTCCCTGCAGCTCCTGCTGCTTTCGGTTATTCCCTCTCCCCTTTTCTCCTGCCCGCCCGTTATGTCTCTTGTGCCCTCCTCCCTCCAGCCCAGCACTCCCCCATCTCTGTGCGTCTGGAGCAGAGACAATACAGATGCACCAGCAGCAGACACAATTTTCTAGCCTCTGGGTCCTAGTGATGCCCCCCGCCCACAGTCTCATGGTAAGGCCAGCCCTGCCAGGGCAAAGTCTGCCTTCACCACCCCAATAGGGCTCTCCGAGTTCCTGGTCCTGCCTTTCAGCCTCGAGGGGGCACCTGCCACCTTCCAGCGCCTGGTGGATCAGTTGCTAAGGGGGACGGAGGACTTTGCCCTAGCGTATATTGACGATCTCTGTGTCTTTAGCCAGACCTGGGAGGACCATGTGTCCCAGGTGAAGAGGGGGCTGGGTCGCCTCCAGGATGCAGGACTGACCATAAAAGCTGGAAAGTGCAAAGTGGGGATGGCAGAGGTGTCATACCTGGGCCACAAGGTGGGGAGCGGCCACATGAAGCTGGAGTCAGCCAAAGTGGAGGCAATCAAGGACTGGCCTGCTCCCCAGACTAAGAAGCAGGTCCAGGGTCTCATTGGGATGGTGGGATACTACTGGAGGTTTGTGCCCCGCTTTAGCTCCCTGGCAGCTCCGTAGGAAGGGAAAGCCGGACAAGGTGGTCTGGACCGAACAGTGCCAGAGGGCTCTCTGTGTGCTGAAGGGGGCACTTATCCAAAGCCCGGTGCTGGTAAACCCAGATTTTAACAAACCCGTCCTGGTGTTCACCGATGCCTCAGACTGAGGGCTGGGTGCGGTGCTGATGCAAACTGATACTAAGGGGGAGAGACACCCCATTGTGTATCTGAGCAAGAAGCTGCTTCCCTGGGAGCAGCACTGTGCGGCCACGGAGAAGGAACACCTGCCCACGGTGTGGGCCCTTAAAAAACTTCAGCCGTATGTATTTGGGTGGCGCGTCACTGTGTACACCGACCATTCACCCCTGACGTGGCTGCACCAAATGAAAGGGGCTAATGCCAAGCTGCTGAGATGGAGCCTGCTCCTCCAGTGTTATGACACCCACCGGCAGCTCCCCGCCCCACCCCAGCTCACCTCCGCTCCGCCTCCTCTCTTGAATGTGTCACGTCCTCGCTTCTCCCCCTAGCTCCCAGTGCTTCCTGCCGCGAAACAGCTGTTTCGCGGTGGCAAGTGCTGGGAGGGAGTGGGGAGGGGAACGCGGCGTGCTCGGGGAAGAGGCCGGGCTGCGGCGGGGATTTGGGGAAGGAGTTGGGGTGGAGGAGGGGGTGGAGTTGGGGCAGGGATTTTGGGGAAGGGGTTGGGATGGAGGCGGGGCAGGGCCGGGAGGGGGTGGGGGTCGAGCACCCACCGGCACCAGGAAAAGTTGATGCCTATGGGTCCATGTGAGGAGGAGTGCAATGTTATAGCTGACGCTTTATCATGGAGGGGGGGCCCTGAACTTCCCCAGGTCACTGGCTGAGTGACCCCGCTCAGTTCAGACTCGAAGGAGGAGAGATGTGATGAAGTGGGGGGTTTCTCATTTTTCCAATGGTTTGCATGCAGAGGGGGTGGGACTCAGTTTCCCTGGGCGTTATTGGTTTAACGAGGTGATGGGAGGGGGAGTTGGTTGTTACAGGGGACCGGCGACGGAACTTGGGACCCCGGCCAATGGCCTGGAGAATGGCGACCCCAGCGACTGGTGACCCGGTGACCCGGAGACCCAGCTCAGGAGTCGCAGCTGGGTCCGGCCAGTGGGAGGACAATAGGCTGTGAAGAGAGGACCCCAGTGACCTGGCCAGCCAGTTCCAGCCAGAGGGGGCCAGAGGACAGAAGAGGGGAGAGGGGGCCCAGGTGACTCTGTTTACCTGGACAGAAGACAATGGACAGAGGGGGACTTGGGGGAGGTGATCTCAGATGCCCAGCTAGGAAGCAGGGGAGCTCTGGGTTGGAGAGAGGGGGCAGGCAGAGCCCACCTGGATGCAGGGGAGACTTGGAGGTGCTGTGCTGAGGGAGGCCAGGCCTGAGGGCCCTGAGTTTCCTGTGCTAGGTTCAGACACTCAATAAACCCCCTGTGTTACGCTGGCTGAGAGTCGCTCCGGTCTAGAGAACCGGGGGGGCATCATTCCCCCTGGGTGTGAGGCCCCGGGGGTCCAGAGCACGTGGACTCCCTGAGGGGGCCCACGGCGAGAGACAGGCATGCTAAGGCTCAGAGAGATGCGGTTCCAGGAGGTGGAGGGGCTTAACCCCCGAGAGAGAGTGGACCCCCGAGAAGGGCTGTCTCACTGAAGGGGGTTCCCGCATGGGGCCAAGAGTGGGCACGGCCTGTGAGTCCGTGACACTCGTATCAGACGAGAGGTTGTCTCTGGCAAGTTACTGGAGAGAGGACGCGCCCACCCAAGCCTGCGGCTGCACAGTGACCTTTTTAAAACGCCGGCTGCCACGTTTGCCGTCACGTTGCCCATTATGGTCTCCTCCGCCACGGCGAGAGGAACGGAGATCTGTTATAATCCCCAACCAGTCCCTCCTCGCCGACCCCACAATCTGCCTGCCTGGGTTTGACCTGCCTGGGCGCCAGTGGTCCCTGTTGAACAGGTTCTGGACCGGGCAAGGTCTCCAGGCCAACAAGCATCCCTGGGGCCTTCGTGCCAGCCCTATGTGCAAAGGCAAAACACAGGCGATGACGCGCGCGGTCGAGGAATGCCTGCTGACTCGGGTCAGCGGGGGCCTAGAAGAACTGCATCACGCCACTGAAGATGCCACCGCTTGGCTAGACGACTATGTACACGCTAAAGAAAAACTTGGGTGTGAGTATGAAAGAAATGTTAATTAGACTAGCAATCGCTAACATCCATTTGTAGCGATAAGGATCCAGGGTAGATACTTAATGTATGTGTCTGTTGACCTACATCCTGCGGGAAGTGTGTCACTGGAAGCAAATTAGTTGGTAGTTGCTAAATCCTTTTCATGTCTTAACTCGCTATATTGTCTGAACTCAATTGTCCCCAAGACCAAAAGGGATGGTTAGCATTTAGATGAAGCTCGGGAAATAATAATGTTATTGTCCTCCTCTCTTTTTTAAACTTATCATTCCACACTGTGAGCCAACTGGAAACCATCTTGGTAGTTTAAAGGGCTGTAACTAAGGGCATTTCTCATCAAATCCCACTTGGTGAAGGTGCCTGGCAGCTTGCCACCCTGCTTCAGCTACAAAAGAGAGACCCTGGGCCTGATCCTGCCAACTCTACTCTGCTGAATTTTAAACAGGGACAGTTTAAGCCACGGGAATGAGATCCCCAAGTGATTACCTGAATGCCCTGGAAAGACTCTAAATCTAAACGGTCATTTGGTATTTAGCCTTTTCATAGAATATCGGGGTTGGAAGGGACCTCAGGAGGTCATCTAGTCCAACCCCCTGCTCAAAGCAGGGCCAATCCCCAATTTTTGCCCCAGATCCCTAAATGGCCCCCTCAAGGATTGAACTCGCAACCCTGGGTTTAGCAGGCCAGTGCTCAAACCACCAAGCTATCCCTCCCCCTCCAGAAAGGCTCTTGCAAACTAGCAGGACGACCATCTCTGCTCTGATCCTGATCTACAGACGCTCTAAATCAATTGTAATTTATACGATTCTTTTCACCATTTACTAACTCTCTTCTTTTCTTTTTTATTAATAAACCTTTCGTTTTTAGTTACTAAGGGGATTGGCTGCAATGTGATTTTTGGGAAAGATCAAAATTATATATTGACCTGAGAACAGTGGCTTTTGGCTTGGAAGAACTTTATGTGTGACTTCTGGTTTTAGTAATCATTTATTACTAAAAAGACCAGTTTGGGTGGACAAGCCAGGAGCTGGAATGCCGAGAGGGGACTGTGCTTTAGCTTTCTGCTAACCAGTGTGGGGATACAAGAGCTCATTTTGTTACTGTTCTGGTGAATCTAATTATAGAATAAACCACCAGTTTTGGGGGTGTATGTGCCCTGTCCTGAATTGGGCGTTCTCAGTGGTGATTCATACCTGGCAATAGTCACACCAGTAACAATTCTACTGTCAGCAAATTTAATAATATGAACCCACACCATCAAAATATGCATTTATCCACATTTTAGAAAGACCCCTTTGGGAGGAAAGTCAGATACAATAAATTGCTGACAGCAAAATCAGAGAGATTTCTAAAAGAAAAATGAGTTACATGAAGAACAAATAGGGTAATTTTTATACACAGTTTGCACCTCATGAAAACAACTCGGATGTGAAAGATGCTGGACATTTTAGTTTGAAGGCCGTGCATCTCAAGGGGTTTTTCCATATGATCCGTTCATTTTTATTTCATATTCCTGGTATTGCCAGAGTCATTCCCACCCTGACAGTTACATTATTTACTTGACGGTATAACGGGGGTGGAAGAGAGGATCGAGCAGGAAATGTCGTGCACGATGGAATTCAGCATCATTCCTATATTTGTCATCAATCCTACATTTCTCATCTGTTTTTGCCTTTACATCCTATAGTGGGCAGCGGGCACAAGGGAACTGATTGGGCTTTCAGGGCTCTGTTCATTTTAAATTCATATGGAAACCAACCTTTTGTTTCTGTCTCAAAATACACCTCACCCAGCAAACCAGTGCTTTCCAGAAAGTTTTAACAAACAAATTTCCCTCTCGGGTCCATTTACTGGGGGACTTTAATAAGGTGAACAGGAGAATGCAAGCAGTTTGCCTACACGGGGACAATTCATTATTCTAGAAAATATATTAACACATTAAAACTAACGCAATGGTAAACATGACGTAGGTGCTTTTGAAAATCGCACCTGAAGTTACTTAGCAGCACAAGTTCCACTGGAAATCAATGAGTCTGACGTCGCTTCGGTTCTTTTGAAAATTCCAGCCTTCGCACCCCGTACACACGCTAATCGTTGTATGCAAATATTTATTAGCTGGTTGTGGCTAAATAACAATCAGCTCACATGAATTTAAACACCCCTGTTCCCACCCCAGGTGCTTCACCCAGGCCTCCCCCCACTCTCTCTGCTCCCTTCCCGAGCCTCTTCAGCCAGGCCTCCCCCTGCTCCCCCCCACCCGCCAGCCTCTTCAGCCAGGCCTCCCCCTGCTCCCCCCCGCAGCCTCTTCAGCTGGGCCTCCCCCCTACTCTCCCCTCCCCCCAGTTGAGGGGTCTCTCCAGGCCATAGAGATCAGGGGGGTGGGGGCTAGAGGAGCCGCACGCTAACACCAACCCAGAAGAGCGGGCGGATTCTCTCCCCAGCGAAAGCGGCCCGCAGGAAAGTGAGGATCGGGTCCCCGCGATCAGCATCGAAAAACGCCACCCGCCCCTCTTCATAGTCCAGATAAACCCGGATCCTGCGGGGTGCCCGGCTCGGGGACAAGGGGGTGCTCTGCCCAGGGGACGTGAGAGCCCAGTACTCATCCTCACTGCACATCCCAGCCCAGATCCCCTGCTCAGGTTCAGGGTTGATCCATCCCTTCCTGCCCACGGACTCTCTGGCCACCCCCACAGCACAGAGTCCCCTCCCCTCCATCTCCATCTCCACCTCCACCTCCCAGTAATGTCGGCCCGAGGTGAATCCCTCACAGCCCAGCACGCAGGGCACAGTGTCACATCTCTCAGGGTTGTCGGGCAGATCCTGCCGTGTGTCTCCCCATCTCACATGTCTCCGATCCGCAGACACGAGGAGGTCAGGATGGGCCGTGTCTGGATCCAGAGTCACCTTTGCTGCAGAGAGAGAATCAGAGCGTGAGGGGCAGAGCTCAGCCCTGGGGCAGGGTCTGATCGTGTCCGTACAGAACCTGCCCCAGGTGGGGGGTGAACCAGGCAACCTCCCCCGTCCAGGATTTACCCAGCTCTGCATGGGGAGCAGCGCTGAGATCTCAGCCATGTGCAGGGGGGATTCACACCCCTGACAGAGCCAGTTCAGTGACAGAGTGAAGGGATCAGCTCAGCTGAGCCAGGCCCCCAGACCCAGAGTCCGATTCTCAGTGATTCCATCCTTGTGCTTGGGGTAAAGACAAGGGAGGTTAGAGGGGGGTGGTTTTAAGCCACCTTTGTCCTTCCTTTAGTCTCCCTGGCCCCTAGTTACAGGGGCCTCAGGGCTGCAAAGCAGAGAGCAGCCATCGTGGGATGCCTCCTGTCTATGCCCCCAGTAGAGCCGACCCTTGGGGAGGGCGAATCCCGGCAACCACTCCGGGCCCTGTGCTTTGGGGGGCCCCACGGGCTGGTGCGATTGGCTGGAGCAGTCGATCCCAGAAGAGACGAATCCGTCACTTCCGCCGCGGACCCCGCACCTCACTAGGGCCGGCCCTGGCCCCCAGCATGGCCCCCAGCATGGCCCCCAGCCCACTCCTACAACAACGGCTGGGAGCAGAGTGCTGAAGAGCCCCTGTGCCAACTTCACATGGACGGGACGGGGCCGGGGGGGGGCTCTCCCTTACACCGGAGCTATTTTCTGGGGACTGTTTCCACGCACATTAAGGCCCCTTTGCTGTGACAGAGCAGCATAAAAGGGCCTGACGATCAGGCCCATGGAATCTTTCCCCACCTGCTCCCACCTCTCCCCACAGATGTGATTAGAGACCCTGGCATGATAGGAGGCTCCCAGCAGATTACAGGGAATCCAGAATCCCCCTGTCCAAGGATGCGACTCTTCACAGCCCCGTCTCCTTGCAGAGCCCCCTCCCTCCTAAAGATCAGCGAGCTGAGCAACAGAAAAACTGCTTTTATAGAGATATCACTGGCCCCCCATGACTCTGTAGCTGCGCTGTGGGTGAGGACACCGCACGCTTACTGAATGGCTGCTCGTCTTGTGCTGGTCTATCGGGGACTTTCCAAACTCCACACTGCTGGCGCCAAGGCTATGCAATGGCTAATACAGTAATGCCAACTTCAAGAGATCAAATCTCATGAGATTGGCCCCAAAATCATGACACGTTTGAAAAGGATTCTGTTGTCGTTTTTAGGTCAGTCTCTTGATGTTTGAACTCCCCTGGCCCCTCCCCAGGGTGTGAGCAAGTGACAATTAGTATTGCCCACTCTCCCACATGTACTGGAGAAGGTGATTTTGGCTCCTGCTGCAGGAGCTCTCACCCCCACATCTGCCCATCTCCTGCCCAGCAATTAATCCTGGCCCCCAGCCCCCCATCTGTTCTGTCCCCATTCAACCCCCCTCAATTCAGTCCCCCAGCCCCCATCATCACTGCCCCATCAGTTCAGCACCCCTGCCCCACTGCCCTCCCAGCACTCGCCCTATCTGCTCAGAACCCACCATCAATACAGCCTCCCCCAGCCCATCAGCCCCCCACTCACTTCAGGCCCCCTGCAGCCCCCAGGCCATAATAAAGCCCTCCCAGCCTCACCTCTGCCCCTCCTAGGGTTCTTCATCTTCCCTAGGCCTGGGGGCTACCGTGGGGTCCCCTCTCCCACTTCCCAGGCTGGCAGGGGGGCAGCCACACTGGGTGGCTGACAGCAAGATCCCCAGCCGCGCCCAGGGCAGCTGACAGGATTTCGAAGTAAAATTAAGCCTCAGTTTTAGAGCTCTCAAATGTCGGGGATTTTTTTTCAGCCAGAGCTGAGAGCTCTATCGCGAGATCATGAGTGAGGCTTAATTCTAAATTCGAACAGAGAAAAGAATCGACTTTTCTGTTTTGAGGAAAGATCTGGGCAGCCACTAGTGATACGGTGTTCAGCTCCTGTCAAATGCAAAATTGAAACAAACCCTGAACTATGGTGCTGCCAATGAGCCACCATGATTCATATGAAAGTTTTCACTCCCCCTTTGATACGAGAAATTTACCTTTGTCCCACTGAGGTTTAGACGACAGTGAGTCTAGAGGAAGAAATGGGTGAAAAAGATGAAATGTCGTGCTGATGAATATATTCACATTGTTCATGTGCTAACACAAAAGCCAAATGAAAAGAAAACAAACTATATTCAGTTCTACTTAAGGAGGTTAAGTGCAATTCAGACCAGTACAAACCATTACACACCTCACTAAGAAATAACCACAAACATTAAAAACTAAGGACATGACCTAAGGTTACACGACAGACCCAGAGATGTTTTACACAGCGATTACACACCTGCGGCTGGCCCATGACAGCTGACTTGGGCTCGGGCAATGGGGCTGTTTAATTGCAGAGTGGATGCTCGGGCTTGGGCAGAAGCCTGGGCTCTGGGACCCTGTGACGGGAGAGGGGCGCAGAGCCCAGGCTCCAGCCCCAGCCCGAACCTCGTGAGCCAGAGTCAGTGGACACGGGCCAGCCTCAGGTGTTTAATTGCTGTGTAGAGAAACCCTCTGAAACCAACACATAATTCACAGACAGACCCATGCACAGATTAGCATTCAATTCAATAGATTGATTAGCATTCAATCAACTTTAAATCTGCCCCTGTACCATGAGTACTTAAACCTGGCTTATCCTTCCTGAGAGCCCTGGTGGTCTCATTCTCTCCAGCTCAGGAGGCTAAAAGGTGGAGAATCCCTAAAGCAGGGGTGGGGAACCTACGGACCGTGGACCAGATTCGGCCTGTTGCTAAATTTCATCCGGCCTGCAGCTCACCCCCCATCACCGCAGGGTAGGAGCTGCAAGTACTGAAGCCCCGAGCCTCTGCGCAGAGCCGCGGGAACTAGGAGTGTGGAGGGAGCTGCGGCACCCCCCAGATTTTGCACAGGTTCCTAGCCGCCGGCCCCACACCCAGAGTCCCAGCTGGCTGCTGGACCCCCGCCCGGGCCTCTGCCCCTGGCACCGCACGCGGGGTCCCGTCAGCTGGCCCTGCACCAGGGACTCTGCTCCCACCCCCCCGCTGCGGTCCCAGCCTCAGCCCCCTTGCCCCTGTCCACATCTCTCCCCCCGGTCCTGGAGCCACGGCCCAGTCTTGGCCCCAGGTCTGGGGAGAGGGAGCACAGACAAGGGTAAGGGGGGGATGCCAGGTAAAAAGTTTGGGAACCACCGGCTTTCAGCACCCCCCACTGTAAAAATATTTCCAGCGTGACTGCCCACGGGGCTGGAACCGGAAGTGCCGGCAAAGCCTGCTGCGGGGGAAAGCCCCGAGCCTCCATGCCCACCACCCACACACACCCCCCGCCGTGGGTGCGTGGCTCGTGACTGATTGTTTTCTGGGGGTCAAAGGCTCGTGATAGAAAAAAGTTTCCCCAGCCCTGCTCTAGAGCGAGAGCGGGACTGTGAGGACACAGGAGGCCTTGCAGACAGAAAATCCAAACAAACATACTTCAGAAACAGTGAATTCAGCAGGAAGCTCAAGCTCAGGTTCACGTTCATCGCTGCTAAGAAAGGAGAACCCGCAGGGAGTCCGAATGTAGGACCCTAACCCAGTGTGTCTGTGCTGTATTGAGAGCTGAGTCGGGAATTCATAGGTTCCAGATGATTAGTTGACTATCTCCAGCCACAGTTATTGTCCCTAAGGGATTTCCCCAGCTCTGTCAATTATCGGTGTAATGTATGTGAGAAGATTCCCCAGGTGACTGTTTATTACCTTTGAATTTCGTCATTATGGTCTCCAGAGACGCAGTTCTTTGAGGAAATTCCCAGATTCTCCATTTCAGGTCCGAAGAAAAGGCCACTGGGTTCTGAAACTTCTCCCTCTCACATCTGAAGAACAACCCAGTGTTACTCCTTGTGGAGTCCGTTCTTATTTGTGTTTAACTAAAATGTATTTTATTCTAGTGAACGGTTGTAGCTCAGCAGACCCTGGAGGATTAAGGTCTCTCTGGCCCCAGGAATAGGTCCACTACCAGCTTTGACACTACAAGCTTCCCCTTCATTTTGGTGAGACCAATATTGGAAAACTGCATCCAGGTCTGGTGTCCCCATTTTAAAACGGAGGTTGAAAAAGTGGAGACGATGCAGAGAAGACCCATAAAAATGATTTGAGGGCTGGGGTATAGACGTCTTGCCCTGAGAGCACCCTGGCACTTGAGTGTGGGGTACAAATACCGTCATGGGGAGAACAGACTTGGTACTAAAGGGCTCCTCAGTTGAGCAGACAAAGGCATAACAAGGACCAATTGCTGGAAGCTGAAGTCAGAGAAATTCAAATGGGAAATAAGAGACATTTCTAAGAGTGTGGGTGGATTAACCATTCAAAGAAACTGCCAAGGGAAGTGGTGGATTCTCCATCTCTTGACAGGGGCGCCAAAACATGGGGGAATGGCCCCATCACTTTTATAAGTGGAAGAGCTCTGCTCTCTCCCTTTGTACCTGCCTTAAAGGCAAGTGAAGGGAGAGGGGGCAGAGAGGAGCGAGCAGGGGAGGGGGTCTCGGGGGATGAGGCAGAGCAGGGGTGGGGCCATGGTTTGGGCACCCGTGGCCCCCCCACTCCTAGGGAGCTTCAGGTGCTACTGTCTGTTGATGTCTTCAAATCTAGACTGAATGGCTTTGTGGACGGTGCTTTAGTCAACACACGTTAGGATTTAGTCAAATACAAGTTATTGGGCTGAATACAGGAATAACTGGGTGAAATTTAAGGACCTGTGATACATAGGCACTGAGTCTGTGGGTGCTCCAGGGCTGGAGCATCCACCGAAAAAAAATAGCCCCACAGATCAGCTCCTCCCCATGCCTGCCAGCGCCTCCCGGGGATCAACTGTTCAGCAGCGGGCAGGAGGCACTAGGCGGAGGGGGGCAGCAAGGGCGGGAAGAGGCTGGGCAGGGCAGGAAGAGGCAGGCCGGGCCTTGGGGGAAGGGGTGGACTGGGGACAGGGCCCAGGGCCGAGCAGGGGTCGAACACCCCCCGGGGAATGAGAAAGTCGGAGCCTGTGCTGTGATATACAGGAGGTCAAATGTGATGATCTTACGGACCTTTCTGGCCTTCAACTTTATGCATTTATGAAACTCAGCAATACCATGTGGCAATGAGTTCCACGGGTTAATAATGAATTGTGTAAAAAAAGGGTATTTCCTTTTCTCAGCTTTACACTAGTTGCCTCCCAGTTGCACTGAACGTCCCCTTGGTTTGTGAGTGTGGGAAGCAGGATCATCTGACTTATATCCTGTACACCATTTAAGGGAGATAATTAGTGACAGTCCTTGTGGTGATGTCGATACCCATTATACCAGGACCTGGAGCGAGACCCACTAACCCGTTTCAAAGATAATTTATGTTCTTATTTAGCTCTTTGGATACATACAATGGTCAGTCCACTAGCACAGAGGTTCTCAGCTTACAAAGGCCAGTGCGTGTCCACCCCACACTGGGGAAGGCAAACGACTTAATGAACTTGCCCTGCCCCAGGGAGCCTTGAGCAGGGTGAGTCGGTGCAGTTCTGGGGGGCAGGGCTGGAGCTGGGGGGAACTGGCTGGCGCCTTCTATTGCTGGTTCATCAATGGCCGGGAGCGGAGTCGTGTAACACAGCTGGGCGTGTCCCTGCCCGTGGGTGTCTGTGTCAGCGCAGGGCCCGTCAGGCTTGTAGCTTGACATCAGCATCACAGGGCGAGAGGCAGCCCAGGCTGGGGATTTGGAGGGCTCAGCAGTCCCACCGTCCAGGCTGCACCCCGGGAACCCTGTCCCACTAATGTAAATCTCCCTTGTTGCAAATTAAAGCGATTACTTCTTGTTCTACCCGCACTGGACTTGAAGCACAACTGATCACCGCTCTGTGTAGAACAGCCTCAGACATATCTGAAGACTGTTATCAGGCCCTCCCCGAGTCTTCTCTTCTCTACACTAAACACACCCATTTATTGCAACCCTTCCTCACGGCTCATCCACTCTAAACCTCTGATCATTTCTGTTGCTCCCCTCTGAACTCTCTCCAATTTTTCCACATCTTTCTGAAAGTGCGATGCCGAAAACTGGACACGGTATTCCAGCTGAGGCCTCACCGTGGCAAGGAGGGTGGAACAACGTCCTCTTGTGTCTTATATGTGACACTCCAGTTAATACATCTGTGGTGGGGTGTTCACCCCACATCAGCCCCCCAAAAGAGTGAGGGAAGCTGAGAAAGAGGAGATGAGCGAGACAGGCCACACACGAGGGGTTTAGGGCAGAGAAGCAACCCCTGATTGGACGATGAAGCTCAGCTGAGCAGGGGGGGTCTGGGCTAGTATAAAGCCAGGAAGCTGGCAACAGAAATTGGCTGCCGTGAGGAAGTCTGCAGCCACCCTGTGTGCGTTGGAAAGGGAAGGAGGGAACCCAGGGGAAGAGTAGGATGCTGGGAGCCTGGCCCAGGGGGAAGGGAGTACTTAGAATCACAGGGCTAGAAGGGACTGCCAGGGTCATGTCGTCTAACCCCTGTACGAGAGAAGGGTGGAGAAGAAAGCCTCTGGGAGGTGAGTAGGAAGCAGCCCAGGGAGAGAGCAGACCATTTAGTGACCTGCCTGGACGGCTGAGTCCAGAAGAGGAAGCTGCAGCCCTTGGAGCGAGAGATGAGGCTGCAGAGTGAGAGAGAGACAACGGGGGGAGAGACTGCAAGGGAAGGTGTTGACCCTAGAAGAGAGCTAATCCCCCGAACAGCCAGGAGGAGGCACCACCTGCGGTGGATACAGCAACCTGGGACAATATCCCACAATGGAATTTGCCTTTTTCACAAGAGCATCACACGGCCGACTCATTCAGTGTGTGATCCATTTTAACCCCCAGATGTTTTTCCGCAGTACGGCTGCCTAGCCAGTTATTCCCCGTTTCGTAGTTGTACATTTGATTTTTCCTTCCAAAGTGGAGCACTTTGTCTTTATTGAATGTCCCCTTAAACTGATTTTAATCCTTCCTCCTTCCGCCCTTGGTCTCTTGTGGCTTTTTAGACTGTAAACTCCCTGGGGCAGGGACTGTCTCTTACTACGTGTCTGTGCAGAACCCCGCATGTTGGTCCCTGATTTTGCCTTGAGCCTCTCGGCCCTGCCATAGAGCTACTGATCACAGCACGTTATAAACTCCTTAGAGCAGGGAATGCCTCTTCCATCGTCTCTCTTGCCACGCCAAGCCCACTGATAGAGCTCACGGCATAATAAGAAACAATTAATAAACAGCTCATTGAATAGTCATCAGAGGGCCCTGACTTTCCATCCCTACCAACCTAGGTGGAGTTTGGAGTCTGTGACCTAGAAATGAGAGACTCATTCTTCATCCCCAGTCTCCTGAGGTCTCCACTCCATCAGCGACACTATAAATACCAACCCTGTCTGTACGTAAATCACTCGTTTCTCAGGTAGGCCTATTCTGGAGTCTAGTCAAAATGACAACAGCCCCAAGATTAGATTTAACGGAGGGAGATTGGGAACCACCCCCACACTCTGCACTCCTTGACCACGGGGAGCCAGGTCTCATGTCCAAAATCCCTTCCCTGCACTGGGAAGTGAAAGGGAGAGTGAGAAGGAGCCACCTACCTGCTCAAGGTGTCTTTGATGTCCTAAAGGGGAAAGATAAAAGGAAATTCAGTCCCGTATCTCATACTAAGGATCCCTCCTGCTCTGGAGGAGACTCACTTTGTCTTCACAGTTTTGAGGTTCAAAGTGAAATGATTTGTTATTTATTAGCATAAACAAAAACATCACACGTGTTGCCTTTGCTCTTTTGGAGAAGTCCTCTGACTGCAGGATCTGGGCCCAGGAAGTTTGTATGTGGAGGAACACTAGCTCTTCGTGTAAAGACATGTGAATAACCACCCGGCACATGGAATCAGAGGGCTCAGCCTTCTGATGTGCTGAACAAGGATCTTCCGAACACTCAGAGGCGTGGGGAAGATCCCCTCCTGCAGACTCCAGTGGGTCCAGAGGGAGGAATGTCCCCCATGCTGTGCTGCCCCCATGCTGTAAACTCTCTCCCCACTCGCCCACAAACATTACGAAGGCCCGTCCTGTGCACTTCTTAACATCCACAGGAAGCTGGGGCTGGGTGAGAACAATGGGTGTGGGGTACAGAGTAACACAGGGCCATTCACTATCCTACATGCCAGGTCAATGCAGGAGACCTGAGGAGTGAAGAAAGCTGCCCACAGCAGATATTGGTTGCAACAGAGAATTTGACCCTAGGTATCAGCTAGAGAAGTCCAGGATGCTACAGTTTATGTCTCACCTTCTTTCTTGTTTGCTGCTTAGAGGCACTTTTTGAAAATTAAAATAATTAGAAAGCTTTTAAAATTCTAAGGACTACTTATACAGCCAGGATACCATAAGTAATGAACAGTTTCCCTAACTAACTTCAGTTCTGGCAGAAAAAAATCACGACAGCCTCAGACCTCATGTATCAATTTTGAGGCCACTATTTTTCCTTTTTTGGGGTATGTAGGAAGTGTGTCAAAATCAGGTTTAAAATGGAAACTCAGCTTCAATCTTAGCTATTTCGGTAAAGAAGGACTAGTTCCATCTTTCATCTTTTGGAGTTAGCGTCGGGAACAGAAAATGCCAGATTGGATCAGACTTTAGGTCCATCTGGTCAGTATTCTGTCTCCAAAGGTGGACAGTGCCAGATGCTTCAGAGGCAGGTGTAAGATAATTTGCCCCCCACATTCTCATCCTGCTCTCTAAGAGCTAGCGACTGGCTGAAGCAATGAAGCATAAGGTTTAATATCACTCTGGATAGTGTGTTATCCATATAAATATCCTATCAATTTTTGAGTTTTGCTAAATGCTCGATGTTAGGGGGCTTATTCCTCCACCCTCTCACTTCCTTGGTCCTTCTCGCCTGAACAGAGAGCAACAATACCCGAAGTCCAAAGATGCCAACAATTCGATGTTTACTGGGGTGAACTTCCAGCAACCTTAAATCCAAGTTCCTTTTTCCTTATTTTTGAATCCCAACTTACTTCCTGTTTGCCCCTTATTTATATAGTAATATTCTCAGCTATACCTTAACCAATCATTTTACTGAAATTTACCTAACCAGTCCTAACATATTGTAACATGGTTAGCTAACCAGTTATATCCCACCATCTTCATTAGTTTACATCCAGCAAAATTAATTATCCAGCAGACAGAAACAATCACAGAACCAGACAGAGACCATGAAAATAAACAATAGCAAAGTGGGAACTATAATGACAAAACCATACAGAAATTAGGATTTTACAACTACACCTATAAAGACATAAGGGTTTCCCAGCTGTGTCTATTGATAAGTGAGTTCTTACCAGACAGAAAACTATCACACTACATTTTCTTTTACATTTTCTAGACGCTTCCCTTTCTCTGGAGGTGGTAGATCGGATCACCTTTCCAACAGCCCCAGATTGCCTGATTTCAATGTGACTGGTTTGGGATGTGAGGATGTGACCAGTCGCTTCCCAGCTGAATGCATCCGATGAAGCGAGCTGTAGCTCACGAAAGCTTATGCTCAAATAAATTGGTTAGTCTCTAAGGTGCCACAAGTCCTCCTTTTCTTTTTCCCAGCTTATGGCAGCCCCTGCTGCTTAGCCAAAGGCCTTAGCCTAAGAACAGGGCCTCAGACTGTCGCCGTGAGAGAAGGCCCTTTTGATTCTCTCTTTTATACCTCTAGAACTAGCTAAATGATAAGAATACACCTGAATTCTTAAAGCATAGGCCTTTCCAGACAGGCCTGAATATCAGGGGGTAGCCGTGTTAGTCTGTATCCACAAAAAACAACAAGGAGTCCGGTGGCACCTTAAAGGCTAACAGAGTTATTTGGGCATAAGCTTTCGTGGGTCTCAATGACATCTGGTGGCAATGAGTTCCACAGTCTAATTACGTGATGTGTGAAAACATGTTCATTGGATCCGTTTTGAACTTGTCACCTTCTAATTTTATTGAATGTCCCTTTGTTCTTGCATTAGAAGATAGGGAGAACAGAGTTTGGAGTTTGCCATTTTTGGAGGAGTCTTCTCCAACTAGAATTCAAACGAAGAATTTTTTTCATTTACGACTTGATCCTATGCCCAATGTACTCAAGAAGTATATTTCCATTGACTTTAATGAGCGTTTTATCAAGCCCTTAAGGAAAAATAATGTATAGTTTACTAATACTGTATGTTCTGACCATTCACTCCTACACTCCAAAAGTGAAGAGTTAGGAGACTTTCTTGCCCTGTGAAAGGTTCTGGGATCTTTCTAACACTGTCTCACCTGCAGGAATTCACTCGCTGGCAGCTGGCACTTCTGCTCCATCTCACTGATCAGGGAACTGAAAGAAGATAGTTCCTCAGATAGTTTGGCAACATACTCAGCCCTCCTCTTTTCAATTTCCTTATTCAGCTCTTCCAGCTGGGCCAGGAGGAGTTGCTCTTGTTCCTCCAGAAACTGGCGCAGTCGCTGAAATTCAGACACAATCTTCTGCTTCTCAGTTTCTAGCTGTTTCTGAAATGACGAGATACAACCAGGGAAAGGACAGGTCAAGGCCAGGAACACGGAGTGAGTCATGTGCTCCAGCCCCCTAATCATTTTTGTTGCCCTCCCCTGGATTCTTTCCAATTTTTCCACATCCGTCTTGTAGTGTGGGGCCCAAAACTGGACATCGTACTCCAGATGAGGCCTCACCAATGCCGAATAGAAGGGAACGATCAAGTCCCTCGATCTGCTTTACCTGTTCTTATCTGTTCCCATTATACTAACAAACCCATCTGGCTAGGCAGAAGCCACACACTGTGTCTTTGTCCTTTGTTCTTCACACACATTAGTAAGGATGTGAGAGTATCAAAAGTCAAACCCAAAATTCTATCTCAGGTTAACAAACAGGCTTATATGCTAACAGTTATGGCTGTTGAAAGTAAAGCCAAAAATGGGGGAGAAATTTGCAAAAAAATTTTGAAATTTCAAAGTTGTTTCCATTTTTCAGTGTTCAAAATGGGACAACTTTTAATTTCTTTGAAAAATATCATGAAATAACTGGAAAAAATTTCACATTTCTGTTTCCCCTTTTTTCTAAGATGTAATAAAATAATGTCCATTTCCACCACCGCCCCATTTGTTCCTTTTATTCCATTCTCTCTGGAACTCTTCAAAAGTTCTTCAAAAGTTCTCCCATTTTGGAAAAATTGGCAAAAAGAAAAAGGAAAATCCAGGAGAAAAAACCCGGAAATTATTCATGTTATTGTACTTAGTGGCAAAAAGGAGCAAAAGGGGAAACAAAGGGCTAAAAAACATTTGAAATTTTGAAAAAATTTCAGCTTTTTAAAACCAAAATTAAAACTTCAGTTTGAAATGAAAATAAACATTTTTGTTCATTCTGAAATTTCCTGTCAAAAAACTTTTATTATTTATTTGCAAAAGACATTTTCCCACGGGAAAAAAAATTGTTTTCTATTAAATCCCATTTTCCTACAGGACATTTTTGTGTTTGAATTTCGGCCAACTCTAGTTGAAAGACTAAAGGAAAAACTACCATTAGCTAAACAAATTACACTCACATTATCAATGGAAATATTTGGATTATTAAAATTCTTTCCTTAATGCTCCATTTTCCTGTTTATACTCAATTAAATCAGAACAGTTCTTCTTTACAATGAGAATAAAGAAGTAATAAACTTTCACGGAAGGGAAGAGGTTTCTCACTGTTCTTCGTCCGTTAGACTAAGCAGAGTATCAATAATGTCCCTGAGCACATTTGTCTCTGAGTGAGAACGGCACCTACCAGTAGTTCCTGGCTTGTATTTTCTGCACTCGATTTATCTGACAGAATCTCGTCTCTCTCTTTTTTCCAACTCTCCAAACGGCTCTGAATTTGTTCCTAACAAAAGAAAAACTGGATTAGCTTTGGTTGCTTTTGGAGGGCTTTCCCCCATTTTATTTATATTTTCAAGAATATGAAATGCATAATAAAATAGGTGAGTGCTCTAACCACATGACTATACCGTCATTCTCATGCTTTTGGTCTCTCTCTCTCCCCCCCGCCCCCGCAAATGACTCTCTAAGGGCTTGGCTACACTTGGGAGTTACAGCGCATTAAAGCAGGCCCAGGCGCCCTAACTCATGACGCATCCACACTGGCAGACTCCGTGGCTGGAGCGCTCCTGGTCATCCACCTCGACGAGAAGCCTAACGCTCGATGCGCCCTGGCTGGAGCGCCGCGGCGCCAGCGTGGACGCCCTGGTCTGTTAGTGCGCTCTGATTGGACTTCAAAAGTGTCCCACAACGCCTGCTCCAGCCACGCTGGTCATCGCTTTGAACTCTACTGCCCTGCCCTCAGGTGACCACCCGTCAGACCCGCCCTTTAAACTCTCTGGGAATTTTGAAAATCCCCCTCCTGTTTGCTCAGCCAGGCGTGGGGTGCTCTCAGCGCATCCTTCCCGGTGACCAGGCCTCCACGCGCCAGGCGAGCCCCAGCATGGAGCAATGCCGAGGTGCTGGACCTCATCAGTGTTTGGGGGGAGGAAGCTGCCCAGTCCCAGCTGCGCTCCAGCCGTAGGAATTACGATACCTTCGGGTAGATATCTAGGGCCATGCTGGAAAGGGGCCATGACCGGCACGCACTGCAGTGCAGGGTTCAGGTGAAGGAGCTGCAGGATGCCCACCGCAAAGCGCGCGAGGCAAACAGCCGCTCCGGTGCTGCCCCGCGACCTGCCGTTTCTACAAAGGGCTGGACGCGATACTGCGGGGCGACCCCACCTCCACTCCGAGCAGCACCCTGGACACTTCAGAGCCCAGTTCAACCAGGCAGGAGGAGGAGGAAAGCGGGAGCGAGGGTGCTGAGGAGGAGGGGGACAGCCCAGCACCCCCAGCATGCAGCCAGGAGCTGTTCTCAAGCCAGGAGGAAGGTAGCCAGTTGCAGAGGCCGGTGCTTGGGGAAGGACAGACTCCAGAGGAGATTCCCGGCAAGCGGCTTTTATTCTGGGAAGGAAGTTGTTGGGGGCGGGCTCTTGGGGCGAGGAGGGTTAGGGCCGTGTGCCTAGATGCGGAATAGGGCGTTGATGAGCTCTCTCACATCGCAGCAATCGGCCTCAGCGATCTCTTCAAAGGTCTCATGCAGAAGCTGGGCAAAGGGCTTGCACAGGTTTCGTGGGAGAGCCACTGTGGTCCTTGTCCCAGTCAGGCTAACATGTCCCCACCTCTGTGCCGTGAGGGGCGGGGGGACCATTGTTGCCCACAGGCTAGCTGCAGGCGGGTCGGGGCGGAAGCCGCCTTGCCGTAGAAGACCCTCCCTTGCTTCCCAGGTCACCTTCACCAGTGAGATCTCTTCCAGGATGAACTCATCCTGTGGAAAATGTGGGGACAGTGTTCAGTATAGGGGCCCCCTGCCGCTGTTGGCTCTCCCCAAGGCACAGAAACCCAGAGGACAGTGCGGCCATGAATCAAGCTGTCCCCCTTGCCCCTGTGCTTGCTCACCATTTTGGGGCTCCTGTGGGTTACGTGCGCAAGCTTTGGGATGAGCGGTTTCTGCTGTTGTGTACACTGTGCTTGTCTTTAAGTACGGAGGAATCATTGCTCTGTCTGGTGTGAACAATGCTGCCGCTGTTAAATGTTGCATTTTGGCTTTACAAATGCAGCCTTGAGATCCCAGCCGTCCTTGTTATCAAGGGCCGAAAGACTCCAAAGAATCAGGAAATGTACACGAGAAAGCAAAGAGGACCTGCTGCATGAAGTCATGCAGCCGTCCCTTAATACACATCGAAAAGCGCAGGAGTGGCGGGAGAGTGAAAGGAGGGTCCGCCTCAAGGCATCCCTCATCCTTGCAGCCCCGCGCTGGGCCCCTTTAATAGCCCTGCTCTCTGGCTGTTCAAATTCAGCCAAATACTCCGCCCTGATCCTCCACCTCCTTCCCCCCGGGTAACAGGACCCCGGATCTCCATTTTGAAAATATGGTCACCCTACCCCGGCCTCTGCAGATTTCAAGAAATCTGCTGGAATGGGCCAGGCCCGCAACCGTTGTCCATTCTGTATGAGAAGCAAACCCTGCTCCCCTCACCCTGCAACGATTAAAAGGAACCCGTGTGAGCTGGAACTTGTAGAGTTTCCTGCCCCCACGTGGATTTCTCCCTGCACAGGGGATGCCCTTGCTCTCGGGCACGCAAATCATACCCTGCTTTACATATCCTGCGAGCGTGGGTGTCGTTACACCTGTATAAAAGCGTATAGCCTATTCCTGCATGGAAATGGAAACAAGCATTCCTGGCATCAGGCACCTTTACACCAGTCCAACTTGTATTCACACCCGGGGGGGGTTTGCTGATATAACTATTTTGTTTAAAAAAAAAAAAATCCCACCCGTCACCAGCACAGACCAGTACAAAACCTGTATGCAGAGGAGGCCTGAAAAACACGTCTCCGCAACGTTCTTCCTGTATAAAATCCCTTCTGCTTTTCTACCTTGTCATTGTAGGAAGCTAGTTTGATTACCTTGCTGGTTTTATATTTCTCAGATGGCTCTGTTCTGATTGTTCAAGCCTGCCAGGGCTGGGATGCCTTCCCAAGGCAAAAATTACCTGGGAATCCAGAGCAGCCTCCTCGAGAGGAAGCACGGGGTGGTCTTTGTGACGGCGGGACTCTCTGCACACCACACAGATGAGGGTTTGATCCACTTCACAGAAGAGTTTCAAAAGCTCCTCGTGTTTTTCACATGCTTCCTTCCCCGTTGGGTCTGGGAATTTTTTGGCTATTTCAACTACGGCCCTCAGCTGCCGGTTAGGCTGGAGTTCCCCTTCCTGGAAGGGGTCTCTGCACTGGGGGCAGGGATAGTGGGGGGAGGTTTTGGACCCCTTGCAGTACTGAGTGATGCAGGCTCGGCAGAAATTGTGTCCACACTTGAGAATCACCGGATCGTTAAAATAAGCCAGGCAAATGGAACAGAGAACAGCCTCTTGGAGCTCTTTTACCGGGCTTGTGGAGGCCATGGCACCGGGGAGAGAGAGGAACGTACTGTAACGTTCACTTGCCCAGCAAAGTGTCTATCCCCGGCTGGAGCTGGCCTCCGCCCTTCCTGCAGCCGCCTGCCCTCTGCCTCCTTGCTGGTCTGCTGTGACTGTGTTCGCTGGGGCCTGGGATCCTTCAGGTCTGGAAAGGAGAAAACATAAGGAGAGACGTAGATGAAATCAGGGCCGGATTATCCTTTTGTGGGCCCCCTTGGAGGCAATGGGGCGCGGGGCGGGGAGGGCGGTCCCCGGAGCGAGGGGCCGGCCGGGGGCAATGGGGCGCGGGGCGGGGAGGGCGGTCCCCGGAGCGAGGGGCCGGCCGGGGGCAATGGGGCGGGGAGGGCGGTCCCCGGAGCGAGGGGCCGGCCGGGGGCAATGGGGCGGGGAGGGCGGTCCCCGGAGCGAGGGGCCGGCCGGGGGCAATGGGGCGCGGGGCGGGGAGGGCGGTCCCCGGAGCGAGGGGCCGGCCGGGGGCAATGGGGCATGGCAGGGGCGGCCCCGCTCCGGCCAATGCGAGGGCCGACGCACAGTGGCCCACCTGGCCCTGTAATGCCAGTGTGACCCTTCCCCTCGGGGATGGGCCTATGCCACACCACACAGCCCCCCTGCCCAACACCCCCCGACTCCCTATGGCCAGAGCCGCCCCAGACCCACTATGCCCAGCACCCCCCCCCCCCGAGACCCTCCCACAAATGCACAGCGCCCTGCACAACACCACCCCTGCCCGCAGCCCCACCACAACTGCCCAGCACCCCCCGTCACTGAACCCCCAGTGCCCCAGCACACACAGATCCTCCCCGCCCCCTCACAGCCCAGCGCCCCCCCCAGACCCACTCCCCTAAGCCCTGCCTCCTGGCCGCACTCGCTGGCCCTGCTGGAATCGCTCTGGCCCCCCGGGAGTGACACGATCAGCCAGGCCAGGACCTGCCCCGGCCGGGGTCCCTCAAGATGCACTTGCCTGGAGGCCCAGCCGAGCCCCCCACATTGCCCCACACCCACACCTGGCTGAGACTGGCCAGACTTCTGCACCAGTCCCAGGTGGCTCAGCTCCGGAGAGACAGGTGGGGCCCCACAGGTGGTGGGAAGCAGAGACTGCCCAGAGCCGGAGGCGCCCTGGGGTCCGGCCAGGGGGCTGAGAGGAGCCGGGGCTGGGGCCAGGAGGTGGAGAGGAGCCCTCGGCCAGCTGGTGGGCAGGCCAAGAGGAGCAAGTGCTGGGCGGGGGGAGCCAGTAGGTTCTCGGGGCGCAGTGCAAGGGGAGCAGGCGGGAGCCCCTTCTGGCCATGGGCCTGGCTCCCTGGAGCCACTGTAAGCCTGGCACTGTATAAAATAACGAATATATTGAACTCCTACGTTTGTACAGATTAGACTTAGACAAATATTTTCCTATGCAGTCATAAAAAGAATTAAGTCAGTCAAGTCACCGAAGAGATTCAACCATCATTGTCAAGGTTCCCTCCCCACTCTGAACTGTAGGGTACAGATGTGGGGACCTGCATGAAAGACCCCCTAAGCTTATTCTTACCAGCTTAGGTTAAAACTTCCCCAAGGTACAAACTTTGCCCTGTCCTTGAACCCTATGCTGACACCACCAAGCGTGTTAAACAAAGAACAGGGAAAGAGCCCACTTGGAGACGTCTTCCCCCCCAAATATCCCCCCAAGCCCTACACCCCCTTTCCTGGGGAAGGCTTGATAAAAATCCTCACCAATTGGTACAGGTGAACACAGACCCAAGCCCTTGGATCTTAAGAACAAATGAAAAATCAATCAGGTTCTTAAAAGAAGAATTTTAATTAAAGAAAAGGTAAAAGAATCGCCTCTGTAAAATCAGGATGGTAAATACCTTACAGGAAAACCAGATCAAAACACAGAGAATCCCTCTAGGCAAAACCTTAAGTTACAAAAAGACACAAAAACAGGAATCTACGTTCCCTCCAACACAGCCATTTTACCAGCCATTAAACAAAAGGAAATCTAATGCATTTCTAGCTAGATTACTTACTAATTTAACAGTTGTAAGACTGATTCCTGATCTGTTCCTGGCAAAAGCATCCCACAGACAGACAGAGCCTTTGTTCTCCCCCCCTCCAGATTTGAAAGTATCTTGTCTCCTCATTGGTCATTTTGGTCAGGTGTCAGTGAGGTTACCTTAGCTTCTTAACCCTTTACAGGTAAAAGGGTTTTGCCTCTGGCCAGGAGGGATTTAAAGGTGGTTACCCTTCCCTTGATATTTATGACAATCATAGTTAGAAACTATTTTTAAAGATTCCAAAACAGGATCTGATGTGAATTAGAAATAGATCAGAGTTGCCGTCTTAGTTTGATTGGGACTGGAACTTTGCCCAGGTTCTGGTGTTCTCGAACTAATCAGATCCATTTCTAATCCAAATAACAGATGTAATTTGATTATTACTGTGTGTTGCAACATTTAAAAACTTCCTACGAGTTATCTAAACAATTAAATTAAAAATCCAGAACTATAGAGTGCCATGTTAAGTCAGCTTTTTAATTTATTTGAAACATTCAGCTACATTCAGTATTGCCAACGCCATGCATTCAAAAATCATGAATAAGCCCTAAAAAAAAAAAAAGAAAAGAAAAGAAAAGAAAAGAGAGATTTAAAAATATATATATATTTTTTATTTGCCTTCTGATTACTGAGCCGTTAGATCACACTTGGGTCGTGTTTTCAGTGGAGCTGGTTGAAACAGAATTTCTGTTCCATGGGAAGTTCTGACATTTCAAAATTTATTTGGATTCTGAATCAGAATTTAAAACATTGAAATTTCCCACTAAATGAAAATGTTGAAAAAAAATCATTTTGGGTCAATCAACACCTTTCATTTTGGTTTCATTCTGCTTTTGACTTAAAAAAGAAGGTAAAATTTCAAAATGAAAAGATGTTTTGAAACCAAAACGTGAACCAATCCATTCTGGAAGGTCAAAAGGAACATTTCAACCTTTTTGACCTGAAACTCAAAAAAGAGTCGTACAAAAAGTGGACATCTGGGGGGCCTGCTCATGCTGGGGTGTGGCATGAGCAGGCCCCCCAGAGGTCCACTTTTTGAACGACTCTTTTTTGAGTTTCAGGTCAAAAAGGTTGAAATGTTCCTTTTGATCTTTCAGAATGGATTGGTTCACGTTTTGGTTTCAAAAGGCCTTTACCTCCCATACCCTCCTCCCCGCCCCATAGACATTTCCTTGGCCACAAGGGCCCGTCCCAGCCACTGTCTTCTCCTGACTCCCTCTCTGGGTTTTCCATGGCTCAGCCCTTCGTCCAAGTCACCTAACGGCTCAGTCCCTGCGTGGCCACGCAGGGATCTTGTGAGGACCGCCCCAGGTCACATGGTGGAGAAGGGACGGAGGGATGTGTGGCTTGCCAGCAGGGAGGGTAAGGAGTGGTTGCAGGGGTGGGAGGATGGGGGTCCAAGGCCTGGAGGAAGAAGAGGGTAAGGCTGGTGGGAGTGAGGGGCAATGGCTGGGTTTGTTTGCTTTTATTGCCTCTCGTGGGTGGCGACCCTACCTAACGAGCATTGTTAGCCCGCTACGATTCTCGAGCATAGAGGGAAGCCCATGCGCTCGCCGTAGCCCGGCTGTGGGCCTGGCACTTCGGCTTTGGAAATCGTGGCCCTAATAGTCTATTGCTGCTGGCTCGGCGTCTGCCCGGGCTCTGAGGCTGCGGCCGCCCGACTTTAACTTCTCAAGGAGGCCCTGGAGTTCCCCCGCGGCCAGGAATCTCGTGCCAGCCTCGCCTCCCGGGCTCATTATGGGTAGGATGTGCTGAACGACCTCTCCGAGGACGTTGGCTAGCTCCTCGTAGATCAGCAGGTCCTCGGTGAGCCTCTTCGCCACGCAGACCTTCCCCGCTAGCCCGTTCATGAAGGTAACACATTTCCGCAGCCCATTCTGCAGGGCGACGATCTCGCCCTGGAGCACGGCCAGCGCCTGCCGCTCCGCGTCGATCTGAGCCAGGCGCGGCTCGTTGGCCGCGATCTCGGCCTCCACCCGCCGCTCCTTCTCCTCGTGGCTGCGGACGTCTGCTGAGAACCTGGCCGCTTTGTTCGTGTGTCGACGAACGGCATCCTGGGCCTCGCCTGCGGCTTTATTGGCGGCATCCAAAGCTACCTGCCCACAGCCGACCATGATGGAGCCTGGGGGAAGCGAATGTCATTAGTTCTGGGATAGTGATTAGTACTGGTATTAAACGAGCGCTTGGAGGCCCCGACCGAGATCGGGTCTGCCCATCACGCCAGGCCCTGCACAGACCCCCCCCGACAGAGATCGGGTCTGCCCATCACCCCAGGCCCTGCAGACCCCCCCCCCCCGACCGAGATTGGGTCCGCCCATCACGCCAGGCCCTGCACAGACCCCCCCCCCCCCCCCGACCGAGATCGGGTCTGCCCATCACCCCAGGCCCTGCACAGACCCCCCCCCCCCCCCGACCGAGATCGGGTCTGCCCATCGCGCCTGGCCCTGCACAGACACCCCCCCCGACCGAGATCGGGTCTGCCCATCACGCCAGGCCCTGCACAGACCCCCCCAACCGAGATCGGGTCTGCCCATCACGCCAGGCCCTGCACAGACCCCCCCCCCCGACCGAGATCGGGTCTGCCCATCGCGCCTGGCCCTGCACAGACCCCCCCTACCAAGATCGGGTCTGCCCATCACGCCAGGCCCTGCACAGACCCCCCCAACCGAGATCGGGTCTGCCCATCATGCCAGGCCCTGCACAGACCCCCCCCCAACCGAGATCGGGTCTGCCCATCATGCCAGGCCCTGCACAGACCCCCCCCCAACCGAGATCGGGTCTGCCCATCGCGCCAGGCTCTGCACAGACCCCCCCCCGACCGAGATCGGGTCTGCCCATCGCGCCAGGCCCTGCACAGACCCCCCCCGACCGAGATCGGGTCTGCCCATCGCGCCAGGCCCTGCACAGACCCCCCCCCGACCGAGATCGGGTCTGCCCATCACGCCAGGCCCTGCACAGACCCCCCCCCCCCGACCGAGATCGGGTCTGCCCATCGCGCCAGGCTCTGCACAGACCACCCCCCGACCGAGATCGGGTCTGCCCATCGCGCCAGGCCCTGCACAGACCCCCCCATGACCGAGATCGGGTCTGCCCATCGCGCCAGGCCCTGCACAGACCCCCCCCCGACCGAGATCGGGTCTGCCCATCACGCCAGGCCCTGCACAGACCGCCCCCCCCCCCCCGACAGAGATCGAGTCTGCCCATCACGCCAGGCCCTGCAGGTCTCCTGTGTGCTCCCCCCAGCAGGACACCGGGGCAGGGCAGCTTCCACAGCCCGGCTGCTGCTCCGGGCAGTGGAGGGCGCCACACCCAGACCCCGAACGGGATCAAGGCCCCGTTAGGCAGTGCTGCCCAGATGCCAAGCCAAGGTGCTGACGGGCTAAACAGGAATAAATGGGCTGGGATTTGAGAGAACCAGAGTCTATTCCTGGCTCTGCCAGGGCCCCACTCGGTCACCTTGAGCCAGTCGCTGCCCCGCTCCGTGCCTCAGTTTCCCCACCTGTACAAGATGGATAATGACACCCCCCCTCCTTTGTGAAGCACTTGAGCTCTGAGGTGGGAAAGAGCTAGATAAGAGCCAGGAATGGTTTGGATTAAACAAGGCCCAAGGTTTTACATTGCTGACTACACAGCAATAAATTATTTGAAATCACGTGGTTCTTAAGTGTGTGGTGAATATGTGGTCATGGGACCTTTCTATTCATGGAACCCATCCACCTATGCTCACACTCCCCTCTCTCCATCCATCTCTCCATCCATCCCCATACACCACCCCCCCATCCATCCATCCCCACACCCTGCCCTCCATCCATTCATCAATTTCCATACACCACATCCATCCATCCATCCCCACACACACCCCCATCCATCCCAATACACCCCCCTCCCTCCGTCCATCCCCACACCCCACCCTCCATCCATTCATCAATTTCCATACACCACATCCATCCATCCATCCCCATACACACCCCTCTCCATCCTTCCATCCTCATACACCCCTCTCTCACCCATCCATCCATCCATCTAGCCCCACACACCTCTCTTTCCATCCGTCCATCAATTCCCACACACTCCCCCCATCCATCCATCCCTCTCTCCATCCATCCCCACACACCCTCTCTCCATCCATCCCCCCACACCCATCTCTGCCTCCATCCATCCCAATACACCTCCCCCATCCATCCATCGCCATTCACCCCCCTCTCGCTCCATGCATCTGCATACACCCCGCCTCCATCCATCCCCATATAGCCCCATCTCTCCAAGCCCATACACCCCCTCTGTCTATCCATCCATCCATCTTCATACAACCCACCTATCTCTCCCCCTACACATCCATCTATGTATCTACTCGCTTGGAGGCCTCTTTGTGTTCCCTCCCCCTAGTGTAGGACCCACCCAGCTGGATGGTGGATAAGATCCCCTTTTACCACATACAAAACATTTGGCCTGAGCCGAGAAATGAGCCATCTCTAAAGAAGAGGGAATTTTGCTCTCGGTGTCCGATCAGTCCTTAGCATTTCTGCTGAATCTGCAAACCGGGCTGGGTGACCCAGTCTGAGAACCTGCCAATGTACTTTGTACAGAACAAAACATCCCATGAGAGAGAATCAGAACCACTGCCCCAGAGAGGAAAGGCCCCGTGCCCCATTCCCTGTACCCCTGAGCCAGCCATTCCCCATCCCTGGGGCTGGATCGGAGCCAGCATGCCCTAGAGGGGATAGACCCCCCTCCCATTCACCAGCCTTCTTATGCTTGCCAGTTTCTGGCTGGTTCTCCATGCTCAGTAGAGACTTGAAGAGCGAGAACTACTGGAAAGGGGATTAAGTGGCCCCATCCTATCGTGCCAGTGGATGGACGGCCTCTCCAAGTCCTAAATCCCTGGTAGCAACTGCGAAGTGTCTGCGATAAGGCTCCACGAGACCGTAAGGTACAAACAGCACAAGCCACTCACCCGCAATTGTCCCCAGGAGAGGAATAAACATCAGCCCGATGCCGATATCTCGTTGCAGTCGGTTGCGTTCTGCTTCCTCTCGTTGTCTCTGCAGCTCGGCCTGCATTTCTCCGAGGTGTCTGTTGGCCCTTTCCAGCGTCTCTCTGGCCTCTCTTTCTGACCTGCGGCAAGAGTCCAGCTGGATCCTTAAGCACTCGAGGTTCCCTTTCTTTTCCTCTTGCTCGTCCTGCAGGTTTTTCTTCTTCACTACTAACTCCTCGGTTGTGGCGTCTACCGACTCCAGCTGCCTTCCCAGCTCCTCTTCTGCTGCTGACAGCTCTCGGGAAGCTGCCTCGATTCGTTCCCGGATTTTCCCGTGTGCATTCGGATCTGCCTCGGCTTCAAGTAGGTATTGGGCAAAACACACCAGTTCCCTCATCCCTGCCTCAAAACGGTCCCGGACGACCAGCTTATAACCCTCATCTCGCCCAGAGCAAGTCGAAAGAGCCATGGGGAGCTGCCACGAGATGATATCCTGCCTGCAAGAACAAAATAACTCTGAGCATCGCAGACAGATGTTGGGTCCAGCTGTTAGCAGAGGACAGCTGTTATCCAATCTGTGCACGGTTACATCTGGGCAAGTACAGAACAACTCCACTGGTGCAGCAGGGTCGCTCCAGATTCACACTGGTGACCGAGATCAGAATCCAGCCCTGACTCCATTGAGGGCAGGGGGATCACTCTGGATTCACACTGGTGACCGAGATCAGAATCTGGCCCTTTATCTTTATTTGATTCCTCACAAATGGAAAAGCTCTGTGGCCTCTTCAGGTCCACAGAATCTTCTGGTAGACAGACTGATTCCTTCCTTGCATTGCAAGTCCGCACCTCGCCTTTCTCCTGCCGATCTGAAATTCAAGGCGCGTCAGCTCCAATCAGCAGGGTCACGTCTGTAATGTAAACGTTTTCAGTGGGAAAGGGCCTCACGTAACCACAGAACAAATGAGGGCCCTGATTCCTCGCCGTGTTCCTAATTTAACATGGAGGTGACTTCGTGTTACCAGTTCTCATGGGAGATTTTAGCCTTGGTGACTGGAGAATGTGATTTTTTCATACCCAGCCCCCCCAGCCTTTGACTGTCTTCCTTGCACCACAGGGGTTTTGGGGTATGGGTAGGTGGGGTGAGCAGCTCCCTGCCCCAGGTGGGGGGGGGCGGGTGGTGGAACCAGGGCCCAGGTCTGGGGCTGTACTGATGTAAGGGGCCGGGTGCTGGCAATTAATTGATGTGGCAGCTTCGACAACCTCTGCAATTACCCATAGGTTAACGAACCGGCTGATGACGCCATCGGCATCTTCCAGCATAACCGCACCCCAGCTCCGCTCTGCCCATCACCCCAGTGGAGGAGAACGTGCTGACACCCTGAATGACGGGTCTCCCAGCGAGAAAGGAATGGTGGGGGAAAGGAAGTAAATGAGCCCCTGGCGTGGGTGGCAAAGGGGGCATACAGACGCCACGACGAGGGGGGAATGAGGGACTCTGGGATCGGCAGAAAGAAGGCACACCGAGCCCCTCACATGAGTACTCCTAGGGGAATTCTGTGCCAAAAAATTGAAAATTCTGCGCACATTTTAAAACTCTGCACAATTCTGCATATTTTATCTGACAAAGGAACACCGTATAATCACACCAGCTTCAATTATTTTGGTAATTCATTTCAAAACCCCTGTCAGCAAGTCTGTCTGTCTGTCTCCAAACAACAAAAAAGGATTCCCCCGGGAGAAGAGAGTTAAAAAAAAAAACCTCTATGACCACCCAGTTCCTGTTTCTCTGTTATGCTTTTGTTGGGTACCTCAGTCTGGGTGCATCATGCATGGTAGCTGGGCACATCCCTGCCCCTCTGGTCTATTACTCGATTCTTGTTTTTTCATCCTGTCCCCATAGAGAGGTTCCCAAATAGAGGACACTGCAGGAGGGATGGAGAGGTAGAAAGGGGCTACAGTTAGGGGGCACTGGAGGGGAGTATTTGGGGGGTGCTGAAGGGTGTGTATGTATACTGGAAGGGGGTATTTGGGGGATACTGGAGGGTTATTTGGGGGGGTGCTGGAGGAGGCTGCGTCAGGCCTCCCTCTGCCCAGACACCATACACCATTCCCTCTGAGCCCAGGGATCCAGCGGCAGACACAGCCTGATGCTGGCCAGACCAGGGTGGATGGAGTTTCCTGTGGCGATTTCAGTGCTGGGCTGTGCAGAGTTGATGGTGCGCAGGGCTCCATCCCCGCTGGGCTGGGCACTCTGCTCACGGCGGGACACGCCGCCTCCTTCCTTCAGGGCATGCCGGGAACAGCAGCTGCCGGGAACCCTCCGGCTCCCGCTCCTCTCCGCAGTGCCCTCTGTTTGTGGGGAGCCAGGCTCTGCTGGGTCCAGGGGTCCCTAAGGGCGGCCAGGAGCTCTGCAGCGCCAGTTCTGCAGGGAACAATGAAATTCTGCGCAGAACGTTAATTCTGCATTCCTCGACTAAATAACGACGACAACAGGCTCCTGAATGCTAGTAAATGCCAGAGGCTTTATTGGAAGTGCTCAGCGCTGCGCCATCGCAAAGCAGGAAATCCAGGGACCGACTGGGCCACTCACACGGGATGGTCGGCTCCATGCCAGGTGTGCGCAGTGCACCGCCCTCTGGCTGAATCCCCCCATGCGCCTCGGGGGAGCTACTCAGAGTAAGTGAGGCAGCTACGCCAGCTTCTGATTTCCTTCCACCTGTCAGGAAGAACCCTGGGCCCGTCGAAATCAAAGGGAGTTTTGCCTCACCCTTAGTAGGCACAAGATGGGCCCTCCTCAGGCCATACCCCTGCGGGCCAGGTTTCCGAAAGGATTTAAGTACCTAACAGTGCAGATGGGGACCTAGGGGGACTCTCAAAAGTGCCGAAGCTGGTTAGGTGCCTAACTCCCCTTGCAATCCACTAGGTGCCTAATTCCCCTTGCAATCCAATTTAAAATCCCACCAGGTGCCAATCATAGAATCATAGAATATAAGGGTTGGAAGGGACCTGCACCATTAGGTGACTAAATACCTTGAACACCTGGCCCTGTGTGTCTAGCAAGTGCTATGGCCCCATCTTGCAGATGTGAGGCCCAGAGAGTGGGGAAGTGACTTGCCCTTCAGCTAACAAAGTGAGACACAGGAAAGACTGACTGGAACCCAGGAGTCCTGGCTCCCAGCCCCCTCCACCCCCCTCTGTCAACGCAAATCTCTCCTGGGTTATTGAAGGTGGAATTTGCTCTCCAGCGCAAGTAGCGGGAGCTCTGTCGCTTGTGATGTTTCTAAAATCTATAAATCCTGCTTCATAGAGAATGGGCATTTTCCTCATCTCCCCCCTCCATGAATCTCTCTGTAGGTTCTTATCAGGGCCAACTACTACCTAAGTGTCTCACCTCCCCCCCTACCCTGTGGCTGAGATGGGGTAACGATACATCCCTATCTTACAGATGTGAAGCCCAAGCACAGAGAAACAAAGTGACTTGCCCAGGGTCACAAAGGACAGCATGTGGCGGGTCCTCGCGCAGCACCTTGACTGCAAAGCTGGCCTTTCTCAAGCTCGGGTCTTGCAAAGCAAAGATCATATTTGGAGCGAAGCGAGGTGGGGCTATGATTGGTTGATTAGGGAGACTCCCCATAGCATGAGCCAGTAGCTCGGACCCCACCAATGCATCCATCTACTCAAATAGGTCTTCTTCCTCCACGGTCAGCTCCTTCATCCCCCGTTTCACCGCTCCCTCAATTGCCTTCTGCTCTTCCACGCTCACGGGGGGTAGCACGGCCTTCAGCTCTCTGTCGATCGTCTCCACCCTGGCCTCGACACTCCTATCAAACTCCTTTTTCTTCTCGATCACCATGTCGTAGATGGCTTGGCGGGCCTCTTTGCAACCTTTCTGTAATGCCTCCCGCTCAGACTGGAAGCTCGGGTCGGAAGGTTCCATGGCGATCAGTCTCCCCAGGCTGCTCACGCGATCCATCAGGTAATTATTGGACACTTCGGTGTAGGTCTCAGAGATCATGTGCACCAGGTGGGCCACGTTGGAAGCGTTGAATGCCTGGGTGTAGATGGTGTCTATCACGAAGGATTTGGAGGAATAATTTTCAATTTTCTGCACATCTGAGACAGAGCTCACAAATTCCTTGATGTCCCGACTGAGGCAGGAGTCAATGAGGCTGGAGATCATCTGGAAGAACCTCACCATCTTCTCCCACTGCTCCTTCACCCTCCCCAGGGCCTCCAGCCCTTTGATCAGCATCTTCCGCGCCATCTCAAAATCGATTTCTTGCACCTTGCATTTCTCCATGGTGCACATGATCTCCATCAGCTCATCATTCTGCTTCTTGAAGTTCTCAAAGCTCCTCTGATACTCATCCTGAGTCGACTTCAGCATCTCCCGGCTCTGCTCGACCTTCAAATGTGCATTTCGCAGGGCACTGGATCCTCCCGTTGAGCCTTGCTGACATTTAGCCACGTTCAGCGGCTTGGCGGTGAAGGCAGGAGATCCCACTGAGGATTTACTGTGTGAATCAAATTCTGATGCTGTTTGGTATAAGCGTTTGATATCTTCAGTGAGAGACTTCTCTTCTTCCTTTCCTTTGTTTTGGGACAAGGCCATCTTTTCCAGCTGTTCACAGATACGGAGGCCAGATGCGCAGATCTCTTGAGCTTGATTTTTTGGCTCACACATATTTTCCGTGTCTATGCTGCTCTTCGTCTTTAGGAAACTGTCTTTCAGCCAGTTGGTATTAACTTTCTGAGTTTTCTCATTGACGACTTTCTTCATGTTGAGGCCATCGTGCTCATCGCTTAGCTCTTTGAGCTGCGTTGCAAACGTCAGTAGCATTTCTGACTTGGCAAAAATGCTGAGTGCCGGCATTATGCTTCCATGGTTGAATTCCTCTGGGCCAGCCGCTGCACTGGCTTTCATTTTCCCAGCTTGCATCTTGCCGTGTTTTCCCGTGAACATGCTTGTAAACCCATTGATAAAACTGGTCATTCCATCTGTAATATTCTCCACAACGGTCATGCCCACAGCATCCCACCCTGTGGGGATGGCTTTCATGGCTTCCTTGTACTGGTTAAAAGATTCATCGACCTGCTGCTTCATCTGGTTGTGATACTGCTCGGCCAGCTTCTGTGCCTCCTTGGCTGCTTTCTCCTTGATCTGTTCTTGCTGCAGGGCTATCTGGATGTCTTTCAGCTCATCCTCGTAACCTTTCTTGGCGTTCAAACAGGCCTCCATCAGCTCCTGGATCAGGTAGATGACGTCTGAATACTTGTCCTTCACCGCCTGGGCTAAGGCTTTGCAGTCGTCTGCCACGGCCTTCATGTTCTTTAGGTGCGTCGGCAGCATGGCATTCACCGTCTCCATGTCCTGGAACAGAATTTTAACAATCACCTTCATCCGTCCAGGGACGCTCATGGAGAGGAGTCTGATCTGGTCCATGTTGACGTGTGCGGTGTTGAAGGCTGCCCAGCCTTGGTTACTGACTTGACACAGGCAGGCCCTGAAGGATTCTGGGTATTTGATGTGCTTGAAGCCATCCTTAGGGGGGTTCTTATTGATGGAGAAGTCTCCCTGCCCTGCTGAAATGAAAACCAGCTGCCCCAGTATGGCGATGGAGATGGGGGCCGGCATGAGGAACTCCTCCCAGTTGGCATAGGACTTCATCCTCAACTCCGTCTCCTTCCGCACATCCTTGGCTTTGCTGACACTCAGCTCAGCTTTAACCAGTGCCTGGGACTTTCCGGCTTCATCTGCCATTGTGCAGCCAGTAACCCTGAAAATATCATTAATTATTGTTAAATGTGTATTTTAGAGTAGCACTCAGTTAGGAGAAAGGCTGCAGCGTGCTGGGTGTGGGACAAAGACCTAGGAAGATGAGCTCACAAACTAAAAAACATGTACCAGTGGGTTAGTGCGGGGCGGGTGAGTCAGGACTCCTGGGTTCTCCCCCCAGCTCTGGGAGGGGAGGGGCGTCTAAGGCGTTAGAGTGGGGGATGGGCTGGGACTCAGGATTCCTGGGTTCCATGTGTACAATGGGGCTAATAATCCTGCCTTTCTTTCTCTCTGTGGTATGTATCTGTCCCCATTTAGTGTAGTATCTGGGCGCCTCACACTCTCTAATGTTTTACCCTCGCACCCCTCAGGGAGGCAGGGCAGAGCTGTCATCCCCATAGCAGGGATGGGAGAGCCTAAGCACCAGATGTTCAGAGGTGTCTAGGCACCTCACTCCCACTTAAATCAATGGGAGTTAGGCACCTAAACACCTTGAGAAACCTGGCCCCAAGTCGGAACTGAATGTGGGTCTCGTCTAAAACTAGTTGCCTAACCGCTGGCCCAGCCGCCTTCCTCCGCTATTGTCAAATGAGATTGTAAACACTCGGGGGCAGGGACCGTCTCTCCCTGTGTGTCTGGGCAGCGCCCGGCACAATGTTAACTGCATATGACGCATGTTCCAGAATGTGGTGTAGCACTTCTTTTTCCACAGCAACACTGTGGGTGCGGAAAAATGTAAAGTTCCTTTATGCTGAGAACAGTTGGAGACAGCTGTTAATGTGTTGTGTTCAGGTTTGTTCTTTGCTTTTTTGTTTTAATTGGCTGGTTGACTTCCAAAGTGCCAACCTCTGAAACAACATCTGATGCCTGCACAGCTGACCTGTCTCGATAGCCATAAAGCCCACACACTTGTGAAGCTGCAACTGGAAAGCAGACTCAAGAGTAAAGTAAGACGATCCATAGATGGGAACTGGAGTGTTTATGTTCCCAGCACACACTCTTTCTCTTTAATGGACCAGAGGAAGGTATCTGCGTAGATACTTTTAGCTGGGGTAGAGTAGATCTTCATCTCCCTGATCTTCAATGGTTGTGTATTACCCTCCTAAACCTAGGCCACAATTGCACCATCCTCTCCTTCAAGAGAGTAGAACAGAATTAAGGGAGAGAGAGGGCAACAGCAGCGTAGGGAAGCCTGGGCTGCCCTGTCTATGTGGGGAGTGGGACGGTAGGATCCCCTGCATTAGTAAGTTATCAAGGCACAGAAGGCATGGCAGTCGCAGCTAAACCTTCCTCCGTTCCTTTAAGAAAGGAGCGAAACAGACATTGTCCAGAAACATAACACAATCTCTTCTCTTACCAGCCTTCCAGTGACAGCTTAAAGGGCTAATTGACTATGTGGATATATGATTATCCACCAGAGGACAGTCAACATTCAGGTGATTGACTTTAGCAGTGTAGACTGTGTCCAGTTTTTTCACATACTTTCTGTATTTGTATTTCTAAGCCTCTGCTTTATTTTGCCTTCCACTACCAAATGCATGAAACTTTTTAACAACTTATTGAGCATCCTGATTTACACGGATAACGTACTATTTTGTAAACTTAATATTTTTTTGTGACTGCAAGCAAACATTTTAGCATGATTCTACAGATAACTTCATAAGTATTTATTACCCTGATTTTAACCTGGAAACAGTTGTTGCTTTGACTATTTTTTTGGGGTGATTGGAAAAATATTATGGCAAATTCTAACTTTAAAAAAAACAAAACAAAATGTTGTTTATAATGGTCACTGTATATTACTACGTCAGTGAAAGATTACAGTAAATACTTCAGCCAGTTAGGAACTATAAGCCCGGTAAGCTTGGTTCCCTGTCTTCCTTTTGGCATTCTAATAAAGCCTCATCTTTGGTTGCTTTTCTTGATGGTTTGTATTTAATAAGTTCTACAATTTTCTATCAATAAAAGTAAATGTTAATAGCCTATCTGTGTATTTTCTTGAAAGACCTAAATTAATATTCTCTGCTAGATCCCTGGTCCTTGGCTAGCATCCCTACTGTTTACAAACAGAGCCTACCATGAACTGATTCACGCTGGTGTTCAAGTGAAGTTGCGCTTTGCATCACAGAGATCTCTTCACTTGAACACCAGCGTGAATCCTGGTGTTAATGTATATATTTAAATAGCTCCTGTGCTCTGCTTAGTGTATTCCCATGTTCCTTGAAGTCTTTAAATCATGATTTGAGGACTTCAATAGCTCAGACAGAGGTGAGAAGTTTATTGCAGGAGTGGGTGGGTGAGATTCTGTGGCCTGCATTGTGCAGGAGGCCAGACTAGATGATCATAATGGTCCCTTCTGACCTAAATATCTATGAATCGGGGCCCTGATCTCAGCTGGGGCAGGGACCGTCTCTCCCTGTGTGTCTGGGCAGTGCCCAGCGCAACGGGGCCCTGATCCCCGTTGGGGCCCATAGGTGCTCCTGTCATACAAACAGTTAATAATACTAAGGAATGAATGTGCTGAATGCAGGAGGCAGAAAGGGCTGCACTGAGAACTTGTCTGACTGGATCAGCTCTGGGAATATCATCTGCGTAGCGTCCGGTCTCCTCTCTCTGACAGCCGCCACCGTCACCTGCTTCAGAGGAAGGTGTAAGAACTAGGCAGTAGGAGACGCTGGATAATCTCCCCGCAGGGAACGTTCCCTCCTGACCTGCAGGAGCTGACGGTTGGTTTTCACGCTGAAGCAGGAAGGTTAGAGCCTCACCAAATCCTGAGGGTTTGTTTCTTAATCCTCACTATTCGAATGCGTGGCTGGACTCCATTGCAAGTGTCCGAGCCTTCTTTTGAATCTTCTGGAGCGGTTGGGCCCTAGCTTGTCTTGTGGCAGGGAGTTCCACCGGCCAAGCGTGCCTTGTGTGATCAGTCCATCTGTTGCCTTTCAGTTTCTTTGAATGTACATTTTATGCACTTACCCTCAAGTACACTTGCCTTCTTTTTTCCTTTCTATTTTTTAAACTATTTAGCTTGGTGCTACAGAATCAGTCTTGACATCCCAGGAGTCGTTTTCTCCAGAGACTGATCAATCCCAAGTTTATGATCGGACCAGGACAGGTCCTTCTCCTCACCACACATCATTTACCCCCCTCCACACACACACCAACGCCTGTGTCCTGAGCGTAACCGGTGCAGCGACGCTGCCTAAGTCTGCAGAAAGCCTGAGCCGATGGCTCTGGGAAGGGAGAGCTGCCCCACGCACGTCAATGGGGCGATGACCCCTATGCCCAAGGTAGAAACCATGATGTATTTCCCTGCCCATTAAAGCCCCGAGACAAGGGGGCGTCGGACTATGACAATCACCACATCTCATTTTGACAGGGCAAGTGGTGGCATCTGGGGGTACCGCGGCTTACTGGTCTTATCTCCATGGGCAGAAGATAATTCGTCCATCCACCTAGTACTGGCTACACGGGGACTTTCGGCGTCACTACACCGGTGGGGAGATGGATGTTTTTAGCCCAGACCAGCCCCGGCTCGCTGGTGCTGGAGTCACGGAGCCCCCTGCTGCTCTCCATTAAGGAGCAGTTTGGGCCGGGACGCGGGAGAAGCTGGACTACGAAGTGCCCTGCTGGGATCCGGAGAGAGCCGGGTTATTCACCGCCCCGCTGGCCCCGATCCCCACCTGATTTGCCGGGTGAAAATTTCATTAGGCCAGGGCTTTCTTTGTTTCTTTATAAAAAAACAACCAACCTCCCCCTCCCCTTCAACCTGCCCACCGGGGCAGAGAAAAGCCTTACCACGAACTGCCTAGCTGCGCCCGCTTGCTTCCTCCTGCCAGAGATGCTGGAACCCAGAGCCCGGCGCTGAGTGTAGACAGCAGTGGCTGCACCAGGCAGCTCCCCGGGGGGTCAATCAGCTCCGGGGGACCTGAGGTTTGTGTGGGATGGGTGAGATATTGCCTTTTAAGGGGCTGAAAAAGTGCAGGGACTGGACCCATTGGCTTTCAGACTCTCATCTCCCCCCGCAGGTTACACTAGCAGGGGGCAGGACGTTACAGCTGCTGAGCTCACCGCATCCGCCAGGGCTCCTGGACCCCTCCATGCCCCCCACAACCTCCCTGGGTGCCCCCCTTCCTGTACCTTCAGGGAACCCACTCCCCCCATGCCAGGGGCTCTGTGCCCCCCACTGTCCCCTCCCCCCCAGTCAGAATCTCTTGTGCCCCACACTGCCTTATCCCCCCATGCCGTTTCGCCCTGTCAGGAGCTCTGTACGCCCCCCCACCCCATGACCTGCCCCCCAACCCCCTCTGGTTTCGTTTCTGGCTCTGGCTCAGAGCTCAGTCACTGAGGGCGTCCACACGTTAAACTCAATTGGGATGATGAGCAACCCCGGCTCTGCTCACCCTGTGAGGTGGCAATTAGGCCATTGACCCATCCTTCGCTCTACAGACCAGAGGGCTCTGCCCCCCCCCACGCTTCCCCCTTCGGATTGCCCCCCGAAAACCACTAGGCTTCTGCCCAGAGACGCCTCGAACGTTCCCTGAGAGCCTGGAGCCGATGGGCTGCGGTGTTTAAACGTAGCACGGCCAGAGAGAGCAATGCTGGTGCTTCCCTAGCCCAGCCAAAACAGGGCAGAGCGGGGCTAGACTGAAGTTCCTTTGGGAAGCACCCTCCTGTATTCGATGATGTATGGGGCAGCTGGTGCTGCTTAAGGTTGGACTGCTAAAATTGTTTGCTTTAAATGCAATGGGGGGTTTCCTGCTCCTGCTGGCAGCCAAGGGGGATCTGTCAGGAAGCCTGAAATCTGAGACAGTCCCCCAAGAGCCAGCCGAGAACCAGGGGAGTTGAGCTGGGCCTCTCCACCCTGGGGAGCAGTCTGTTTTCTCTCTCCTGGTTTCGCTTCTTGTGCGTTATCGTGCTCGAGTCTAAGCGCTGAAGCCAGGATACATTGCGACCTTCCAGGAAGAGTCTCGCTGGGTTTAACCTAACTTGTGTGTGTGTGCGCGCGTGCACCATGAAACATAACACCTCATAAAGAAACTTCTCCCATGTTTCTCCACTGCATGATAGAGGCTCTCGCCCCCTTGAAATGGGAAAGCTGGGCTTTTTTCAGCTTTGTTTTTAAACCAGCAAGCCCCGAGGAAAGGTTATTTTAAGGGCAGAAGTTTCTGGGGAGTATCACGGATGTGAACAACCACACAGCAGCTAAAGCGTGCGAGTGTGATGAGCAAAGCCACAAGTCATTTAGCAGAAATTACTTACCACTTATCACCATCCTCAGCACAGTCCTACTCCCTAACCACATTGTCTGGCGCTCACAGGAATGGAAAGTACGATGAAGTTCTTCTTATGATCTGACTATTACATTCATGTTCAGAAACGTCAATACAGAAAATAAAACAAAGCCACCAACCACATCCCACCCCAGGCAGGACGCCGTCTGGGGTATCATCAAACAGATACACCCCACAGTCAATGGGGACCCCCATCTTGAAAGAAATCTTCCGCGAACCCCCTCTTCTGGCCTTCAAACCACCCCCAGCCTCACCAAGCTCGTCATCAAAACAAACTCCCCACAGACCAGGACCCACCAGTCCACAGTGGCCCTGGAACAGATGCAAAACCTACATGGATGGAGAGGGAGTGTACGGGGATGGATGGATGGAGAGAGGTAGGGATGGGGCTGTGTATGGGAAGTGAATGGATGGAGAGCGGGGTGTAAGGGATGGATGGAGGGAGGGAGGGAGAGAGAGAGGGGTGTGGGGGGGATGGATGGAGAGGGGTGTATGCAATAGATCGAGGAAGGGAGAGAGGGATATGGGAGGATGGATGGATGGGGGGTGTATGGGAATTGATGAATGGATGGAAAGAGGTGTGTGTGGATGGAGGGAGGGATGTGTGTGGGGCTAGATGGACGGAGAGGGATGTGTGTGGGGCTAGATGGATGGATGCAGTGAGGGGTGTGTGGGGATGGAGTGGGGGTGTATGGGTATAGATGGATGCATGGATTGAGGGAGGGGTATGGATGGAGGGATGGATGGAGAGGGGGATGGAGAGATGGGGATGGATGGAGAGGTGTGTGGGAATGGAGGGAGGGATGGGGGTGTGTATGGGAATTGAATGGATGGAGAGGGGGTGTAATGGAGAGAGGGAAGGAGAGAGGGATGTGGGGGGGATGGATGGATGGGGGTGTGTGGGAATTGAATGGATGGGAAGAGGAGTATTGGGGTCTGTGTGGGGATGGAGGGATGGAGAGGGGAGTGTGGGGGTGGATGGGTATAGATGGATGCATGGATTGGGGGGGTGGGTATGGATAGAGGGTTGGAGGGAGGATGAAGAGGTGTGTGGGGATGAATGGAGAGATGGGGATGGAGAGAGGGGAGTGTGGGGATGGATGGAGAGATGGGGATGGAGGGATGGAGAGAGGGGAGTGTGGGGATGGATGGAGAGATGGAGAGAGGGGAGTGTGGGGATGGATGGAGAGGTTCCATGAATAGAAATGTCCCATGACCACACATTCACCGCATACTTAAAAACCACGTGAGTTTAAATAATTTCTTACCATGTTGGCAGCAAAGTAAAACCTTGGGCCTTGTTTAATCCTAACCATCCCTGGCTCTTATCTAGCTCTTTCCCGCTGCAGAGCTCAAAGCGCTTCACAGAGGAGGGGGGTGTCATTATCCATGTTGTACAGATGGGAAAACTGAGGCACGGAGGGGTGCAGCGACTGACCCAAGGTGACCCAGGAGAGCCCTGGTAGAGCTGGGAATAGATCCAAGTTCTCTCAGGTCTCAGCCCATTTATTCCTGTTTAGCCCGTCAGCACCTTGGCCTGGCGGTTGGACAAACACCAGCGCAAAAGGGCCTCAATCCCGTCTGGGGTCTGCGTGTGCCCCCACCCCACACACAGAGCAGAGCAGCAGCTGGGCTGTGGAAGCTGCCCGGGCCCCCTGCTTGGGGGAGCACACAGGAGTCTCCCCACAGGGCTCTGGCTGGAGACCTGGCCATGCTGCTCCCTCCTCTGGGGCGGGGAAGGGGCTGCGAGGGTCACTGGAGAGGGAACAGATGCAAAACCTGCAGCCGTAGCTCCGCTGCTACAATGATCAACACTCCCCCAATGCACCTTCCACGATCCACGGGTCCTACCCCTGCCTCTCACGGCGTAGGTACCTCGCCCAGGGCACTAAATGCCCCAACGAGCACTAGGCGCTCTCAAATGAACTCACATGGGACAACGATAAAAGACAAAAAACACCTGCTCCCCTGTGGGTGACCCCATCACATGGCGATCACTCCATATCTGACCTCTCCATACTCGTCCTCCAAGGAAACCAGCACAATGCTTTCCAAAGACGAGCCCAGGAGCTTACATCCCTCACTGCTGGGCGCAAACTCCCGGCCCGAACAGAGACGCTGGTTTGCGGTCTCCTAACAACAATCTGGAGCCCGCTACCCTGTTGGCCTAGGGCAGCAGATGGTTGAATTGCCCACTTCATCTTGCAAGGTGTGTTAACTCCTTACGCTAAACGATCTGCTCCCCCTTGGATTTAGCTGTGACACCCTTTCCCAGCCCCGCAGAGGAGCTCGGTGCAGGTCGAAAGCTTGGCTCGCTCCCCAGCAGCAGTTGGTCCAATAAAAGAGAGATTACTGACATTCCCCACGACACGGATCTGACCCTCGTCTTTCAACCCCGCTCATGCCTTCGCTGTTCCCACACAAACACCCCTGCGGGAATGTGACCTCACCGCTGGGGCGTCTCCCCGTGGCCAGGCATGGCATGGCAGCTCTCTCCTCTCTGGCGCCCCCTCCTGGCCCCCTATGGCATGGTGACTTCCCTCTCTGGCGCCCCCTCCTGGCCCCCTGTGGCATGGTGACTTCCCTCTCTGGCGCCCCCTCCTGGCTAGGCAAGGCGTAGTGGTTGTCCCCTTTCTGGCACCCCCTCCTGGCCCCCTGTGGCATGGTGACTTCCCTCTCCGGTGCCCCCTGCTGACAGTCACTTTAGTCTCTTCTTGCGACTCAGCCCTGCAGCCAGGTCAGGCTTTAGTCCCTCCACAAAACCCAGCGTCTTTCAAGCTGGCCGTCGCCCCATGGTCCTTCCCCCCTTGCAGGGCTTTGAACCATCCTTATCCTCCTCTGTCCAGGGGAGCCTCACACCCCCTTCCTGGGTGGCTGGGGGACCCAGGCCCACCCTCTGCCCCAGGCTCCAGAGCCTTGGTGTAGTAACGGGGCCGACCCATTTACCCTTCTTGCGAGCTCAGCTGTGAAATGTGAGTGAAAGTCACGAAAACATCCCCAGCCCCCGGCAACACTGACGGGAAGCAGAGGAAAGGGAAACAGAAAAACGAAAGGAGTCCAAAACGAGCGCGCCTCCAGCCAGAACGCACGGGCTGGGCAGGGATCACGCCTGGCAGCCAAGAGAAACTGAGGACCGAAAATTAATAAACCAAACTTGGCGCGTGGGAAATTAGCCCTAACTGGGAGACAGAATAATGAGGGGATGAGCTGCTCCGCCCCCCACTCCCTCTTGGGGTCCTTAAAGAAAACGGCTCAGGGGGAAAAACCGGTTTCTGGAGCAAGCGCCACCATGGGGGCTGCTCCCCCCCCACCTCCTGGGACCCCAGGGCCTTCGGCCTCCTGATCCACTTGAGTCATAACTGAGGCCTACAGGGCCAGCGGGGGGCGTGACTGGGCAGGACAGAAGGGGGGGGCGTTAAATCTAGTGACAGCCTGACTCCCCCCGCCGCCCGAGACACCAGGGCACCACCCACCACTGGCAGTGCAAGGGGCAGGACGGAACAATCAGTCACAACTGCACCCTGCTTCTGAACGCACGAGGGTGACGTCAATGCAACAGCAGGGGACGGGCCCCTGCCCCATTCCCCGCCCCCCGGAGCCAGCCAGTCCCCGCCCTGGGGCCAGATGGGAGCCGGCGCCCCCTAGAGGGGACAGGCCCCTGCCCCATTCCCCGCCCCCCTGAGCCAGCCAGTCCCTGCCCTGGGGCCGGGTGGGAGCCGGCGCCCCCTAGAGGGGACAGGCCCCTGCCCCATTCCCCGCCCCCCGGAGCCAGCCAGTCCCCACCCTGGGGCCAGATGGGAGTCGGCGCCCCCTAGAGGGGACAGGCCCCTGCCCCATTCCCCGCCCCCCTGAGCCAGCCAGTCCCCGCCCTGGGCCAGATGGGAGCCGGCGCCCCCTAGAGGAAAAAGGCGCCGTATTAGCCACATTATTTCAAAATGACTTTATTGAGCTAGAAAAGCGGGGTATTTACAGGGTTAAGGCTCATGGGTCCAAGGTCAGGGACCAGGGACCCCTCAGCGCCGCCTCTTGGCAGACCTGGGCGGGGCGGGGGCAGGACCCGCTGCCCCCTTCCTCTTGCTCCCCCGGGTGGCAGGGGTAGCGGCGCTGGGCGGGGCAGGCGTGCCGTCCAGGCGGTAGGAGGCCAGGTCAACAGCCTGCTGGAGGATGCCCGTCAGGAGGAACTCGGTGCTGGCGACGGGCAGCCGGGCGCTCAGGGCGGGTCGGCAGCGGGGAAGGTCTTCGGGGCAGGAGATGACGACGCGCTTGTCCTGAAAGGGTTAAATCCTGCTCACTCCCGACCCACAGCCCCCCACCTTCTGTGCCCCTCAGTCCCGACCCGCAGCCCCCCCTTCCTTCCGTCACTCCTGCCCCACAGCTCCCCTCCTCCTGTGCCCCTCACTCCCTCCCCTCCTCCCTGCTGCCCCGCAGCCCCCCTCCCCCTCACTCCCCCCAACCTCCCCTGCCTGTCACTGCTGCCCCGCCGCCTCCCCCGTGCCCCTCAGTCCCGACCCACAGCCCGCACTTCCTTCCGTCACTCCTGCCCCACAGCTCCCCTCCTCCTGTGCCCCTAACTCCCTCCCCTCCTCCCTGCACCCCTCATTGCTGCCCCGCAGCTCCCCTCCCCTTCACTCCCCCCCCACCAACCTCCCCTGCCCCTCACTGCCAACCCGCAGCCCCTCTCCCAGCTCTGCCGGTGCCCCTCACTCCCCCCTCACCTTGTACGCCCGGGGCATATGGGGCAGAAAGACCCCCCCACTGCACTGGATGATGTCCTTCATGTGCTCGGGCTCCGGCTTGACATTGGGGGTGACGTGAATCTCGTAGCCCTGCAGGAGGGGGACGCAGCTGTGACTGACCCACCCCCTGCTCCCATGAGGGAAGGGGCGGAGCCAGCGGAAGGGGTGGAGCCAGTGAGGGGCAGGGGCGGCAGCTAAGCCCAGAGACCATGTGTCCGCAGCTGAGACCTCGAGGGTGACGAGCTTGTGACAGGGCCAGTTGCAGGTGGCATCCTGCCCAGATGGGTCCACCAGGGTGCTTAGGGCATGAGTGGGGGGGGGCCCACAGCTGCAGCTGTCCCCCCCGCCATGTGGTGTATGGTGGGGAGCAGACTGGGGGGGGTGAGCGGGTTCAGAGGGTCTCACCTGCAACAGGCTAGTGGGGGGTGGATGTTGGGGGGAGCCAGTTGGGTTTAACATGCAGACAGGCCCCCCTATGTGGGCAGTGTGGGGGGAAGGGGTCTCAACGGCAGGGCCCCCCGCGTGGTGCAGGGGGTGTCAATGGGGTCAGAGGGGTGGACGGGGGGGGTCTCACCTGCAGCAGGGCCCCCCTGCGCGCTCGCTGCAGCGACTGGGCCAGGCTGAAGTGGAAGTTTCGCTCTTGCTCGGGGTCCCGCACCAGGAAGCCGCTGGGCGACAGGAAGCAGGCGCTGCGCCCGCTCTGGGGGAGGGGAAGGGGCACAAGGTCACCTGGGGCAGCCCCCCAATGTTGCTTCCTCTCCCCCCCCCCCCCGGTCCCCAGCCTCGCCCCGATCGTTCCCTCCACCCTGCCTCCCCCACCAGGGTCCCCCCTCCCACCCTGCCCCTGCCCCTTCCCCCCGGGGGTACCTTGTCCAGCCAGTCCAGCGTGACGATGGGCACCCCGCGGGCCAGGGCGCACAGGAACTTGACGGTGCGGCGCACCCGGTCCGTCACCAGGTGGGTGCAGTCGAAGACCGACTGGGCCAGCGCCCCGCCCAGCGCCGAGACCACCCGCTCGCCCGCCTCGTCAATCACCCCCGTGAACAGCACCTGGGGGCGGGGAGCCCAGTCAGCACGGACCAGCCCATCCCCCAGACTGTCCCCCTCCCCCCAGCCCCTCGGAAGCGGGGCGGCTTGGTACAGTCCCTTCCCCACCACCCCCAGGGGCAGGGTAACTTGCTAAATCCCCCTCCCCACCACCCAGGGGGCAGGGCTGTTTGGTATGATCCCCTCACACCCTCCCCCCCCGGGCAGGGTAACTTGGTACGTCCCCTCCCACCCCAAGGGGGGGGGGGGGGGAGCTGTTTGCTACCAGCTCCTCATCCCCTCCCCACAGCAAGGCACCATGGTAAATTCCTCTCCTACCCCACCCTTATGGCTTGGTACATTCCCATTAGGTCTGTTAAAGGTAAGGGTACAGCTCCCCCCCCCCAACTTGGTACAGCCTGACCACCCACTTCCACTCCAGAGCAGGCCTGCTGGAGCCTGGATTCCAGCCCCCCCCCCCGGCCTTGCACCCGTGCGAGGGCCCGACGGGCCGTGTCCTGCCCCACACCGGCCCCAGCAGGTCAGCCCAGGGCAGGAGGCCTCTGGACTCTGAACAAACGGCCCAACGGAAACCCCGAGTGCGTGTGTGTGTGTGGGGGGGGGAGTGGGGGGACGTGGGGGGGACGGACGGGACTAAAAGTAAGGCACGAGGGGAATTGCCATGGCAGCGAACGGACGCAGGTAACAGGTACACGAGCCGCAGCCAGCGTATCACCGCCACGCGTTGACCTCCTCAGGCCTTCTCGCGACACATTTTCGGCGGCCTGAGAGCGCGGCCACCAACTCCTGCTGGTGGCCGCTCTGCCAGTTTTTCCTAAAATGCTTCATTAATTTGAGGAAACACAAATAAATATGCACCTCGACAGGTCCCAATCATGGGCATTGATTTACGCAGGAGGGTCTTTTCCTGACTCGGTCATAGAAGTAACGCAGAGTCGTCTCTGTTCTTTGCTGGACCGACAGCACAGAAACGCAAATAAGGTGCTTTGCACGTTCCTGTCTCTTTTCGGAGGGGGACGGTTCGGTTGGTTAGCTAGTGGTCTGCTGCTGCGAGACGTGACACTTGTCTGTTAATATCGCTTTTCACCGCCTCCCAGCTGGCTGCTAAGTCTGCTGCGAGAAGCGATATGAACAAACCGACATATCACTTTTCCCAGCCGATTTATTGTGACCAATTAAGCCGTGGAGGCCACGGGAGGGGGGCGGTGAGCTGGGGGGACAGAGCCCAAAGCCCCAGGGCTGAAGTCCGACCCCACCGCCTCTGGGAAGGTGGAGAACTCAGTGTGTGTCTCCCCAGAGGGGGGCAGATTATGTATCATCTACAGATCGGTCTACACAGTCCCTGTCGTCCCCCCGAACTCCCTCCTCTGAGCCAGGATAGAACCCAGAGCTGGGAGATACGTGGGGCGGGGTGGGAGTTGGCACCCCCTAGAGGGAAAGGGCCCCCATGTCCCAGCCTGCTGGCCTCCCCACCCCGCAGTCCTGGGCTTTCTTACCCTGGGGGAGGTCGTGCCACCGGCTGCCCCCTGGGATCGGCGAGGGGCCCTGGCTCGCAGCCCCTCCACCTTGTTCTCTGTGCTCTGACGGCGCAATGTGGGGACCGGCGCCTCCTGCAGGGGGAATGAGGGGAGTGAGACTCACTTACAGCCCCCCCCACCCCGCCCCTTCGGAGTTCTCCCTAGCCACTTAGACCACACCCCCATAGTCCCACCCCCTCGCAGGAGAGGCCCTGCACCTCGAGTCCACCCCAGCAATGGATTCCCCCACCACACCGTAACAGGCTCCGCCCCAGAAAAGTATACCCCGCCCATTTTGCAAACAACCGCAGCCAGTCTGTCCACACGATAAATTACACCCTGCCCCTGGTGCCCAGGCCCCACCCATATTAGGCCCCGCCTCCCAGTGACCAGGCCCTGTCCATAGCACACTAGGGGTGGGGCCCGACACCTGCGGTGGGGACTTTCTCCCAGCCCTGCCAGTCCTGCCCAGTGGCCTGTTACCCACCTGCCTCTTTCTGGCATCGCTCCCAGCATCCTCTTGGGCCGTGGCACTGCCCACTTGTCCCTCGCCCCGTGCCTGAGGCGGATCCGGGGTGGCCACCCCTCTCCGCTTGCCTCGGGCCTCCTTGGCTGGCTCTGCAGCACCCCTCCTCCTGGGGGCCGGCTCCTGGGCGGGGGCTCTCTGGGACCGCCGGGCTCGGCCCTGCGACGCCTCCGGCTCTGGTCCCCCTGAACCCCTCCTGGGCTTGTTGGCTGGGGCTGGTTCCGTGACTGCAGCCCCCCGAGATCTCCGGGCCCGGCCTGGAGCCCCCTGGCTCGAGGCCTCTGGCTCCGTGGAGGGGTCCTGGGTCCGCACAGCCCTCCTGGGCCTCTTCACAGGGCCGGGCTGGTCCACCTCCTCGACGCTCCCCGGCTCCGGCGCCTCCATGTACACGGTCTGGCTGCAGAGCTGACGCCGCCCCCTACGCTGGGGGGCGGCCGGGGTGGGCTGGCTGGGGTCTCCAGACCCCACTGGCTTCTCTGCCCCACCCCGCCGGCTCCGCCTCTCTGGAGCAGGGGCTGGTGGTGGGGGAGCGGGAACCGGAGCGGATCGCAGGCTCCGGTGCCTCACGGGTGTGGAGGGACTGGGATGAACCTCTGGGACCTGGGGGGGGGGGAAAAAGAGAGAAAGATTGGGGGGCTGGGATCCAGGACTCCTGGGTTCTGTCCCCAGCTCTGGGAGAACGTGGTGCAGGAGCTCCCCAGTCAGTGCGTGCAGTCTCCATTCCTCCAGGAGAGGGCGCCAGCCCCTGCTCACCTTCCCAGCATCTTCAGGCCGTGCCCCCGGGGGGTGGGCCCCAGCCCCCGTGACCCCGACAGCCGCTGGGGTCTCCCATCTCTCCGCAGCCTCCGGGCCACCTGGAGAAGAGGAGGAATTAATTCCAATCAGCCACTGCAGTTCCCTCCATTGCCACTAGATGCCGCTGCCTGCCAAGGCACATCATGTGACTGCCAGCAACACCCCTGCTCCTTGCACAAGGTGTCACGCACACACACAACACACACACACCACACACACAACACTCCCCCCTCCCCCCATCACTCACCCTGCCGTCTCAGGCGCTGCCCGGAGCGGCTGCCCCCGGGCTCCGCTCCTGCCCGTCCGCCCTCACCCTGCAGTGCCAGGGCTGGTCTGCGGGGGGCGCTCAGCACGAGGCGCACGGGCTGGGATTCCTCCTCTTCCGGCAGCTCCCCCCCAGCGCCCCCTGCTGGCAGTGCCCGGACAGGGGGCTCTGACTCCTCCCTGGGGCCGAGGCGAGCGGCAGCGGGGGCCTGGGTGCCGAGGGGCAGCAGCCCCCCAGAGGCCGGGCTGGGTACTGCGGGCTGCGCCGGCTCCTGCGACAGGGCTCCCCCTGGTGGTGGATGGCGGAGCAGCAGCTGGGTGTCCTCCTCGGGGGTGAAGGGCTGGGTGGGCTGGTCCGAGTGGAGCCCGGGGTCCTCGCAGAACGACTGAGTCGCCCCCACAACATACAGATCCTCGTCCGAGTCCTCCTCCTTCTCTGAAGAGGCGCAGACTGAGGGTGGGGGGAGGAGGAGGAGGGGGGAAAAGAAGATGAGGATAGAACCCAGGCATCCTGGCTCCCAGCCCCTCTTCCTCACTCTAACCACTAGCCCCCACTCCCTTCCCAGAGCCAGGGAGAGAACCCTGGCGTCCTGGCTCCCATCCCACCCCGCTCTAACCACTAGCCCCCACTCCCCTCCCAGAGCCGGGGAGAGAACCCTGGCGTCCTGGCTCCCATCCCACCCCGCTCTAACCACTAGCCCCCACTCCCCTCCCAGAGCCAGGGAGAGAACCCAGGAGTTCGGGCTCCAAGCCCCTGCTCCAATCACTCCAGTCAGCACTGGGTGGCTCGGCCCAGCCTGGCACGGAGGTGGGGAGACCAGTCAGGGCAGGTCTGTCATGGCAGCAGCTCTCGCGCTTCCCAGAATCCTTAGCAACCCCTCCTCCTCCACCCCACCATGAAATCCAAGATGGCGGCTCCAGACGGGTTTCCTCTCTGCCCCCCCCACCCCTTTCCCTGAGCGCCTTAACCCGGCGTGGGGCCGTTGTGCTCACCTGGAGCGTGCAGCGCTGGGCCAGCAGGGGGCGACATCACGGACCCTGCAAAGGGATGAGAGTGGCAGCAGGAATTGGTGGGGGAGGGGTGACTGCCTGAGGCCCCACCCCTGGGGTCACTAACTCCACCCCATGCCTGCGGCCCCGCCCCCAGGGGCATCACTAACTCCACCCCTCTGGTGACCTATACATACATTGGTGAGATCTCAGCCCAGCAGGGCCATGGAGACTGAGCTGCCCTGTCTGGCCACCAGATGGAGCCACCCTGGGAGGAGACGCTGATGGGGGCTGGGATCATGGGGGGCTGGATTCCCCCCAACCCACCTTTTGCAGGCGGGGGCGATCTGAAGACAAACGTCTGGGTGGCTTCCTCCTCTAGGCTGCTCCCAGAATCTGTGGAGAGAGGAATTACCCAGGGTCCTTCACAGCTTTCCCACCACCGATCTCTTCGCTCACGGCCACACAACCCCACAGATCGCCTGCCCAGAGGGAGGGATGAACGCTAGGTCATGGGGGGAAACTGAGGCACAGAAAGCGGAAGGGACATGCCAGAGGTCACACAGCAAGATGGAGCTAGATACAGAACCCAGGAGTCCTGGCTCCGCCCTCCCCCCTTAACCACAGATCCCACTCCCCTCCCAGAGCCGGGATGGAGCTCAGGAGTCCCACCTGCTGCCGCGGGGGCTCTGGCGGCCTCGGCCCCCGAGGACGGGGTCTCCTCAGCCAGGTAGCACTGCGTGGCCTGCAGGGCAAAATCAGCGTCATCTGGGAAGGGGAAGGAGAGCGGAGACTCCAGGTGAAACTGACGTGCCTGATCCCATCCCAGCATGCAGGGCAGGGCCCTCACCCCTCAGGAGCCGGAGACCGGGGCAGGGAATGGGACCCAGGCGTCCGGGACGGCAGGGCAGGGCCCTCACCCCTCAGGAGCCGGAGACCGGGGCAGGGAACGGGACCCAGGCGTCCGGGACGGCAGGGCAGGGCCCTCACCCCTCGGGAGCCGGAGACCGGGGCAGGGAACGGGACCCAGGCGTCCGGGATGGCAGGGCAGGGCCTGTGTCTCCCAGACCCCATATTTACCCTCCACATCCGTCTCGCTGTCGTCTCCGGGCTGGGCTGGGCCCCACGCTGGCTCTTTGTTCCCCTCGGTGTCCATCACCTTGGCCTCTGGGCTGACATGGGACTGGGGGGCCGGTAGCTCCTCCCCACCTGCCTGAGCTGGGCCCCCCACCAGACCTGGTGCCTGGTCGAACTCTGCCCCGGGAGCCCCCTCCACATCTGTGTCGCTGTCTCCACTGGCTGTAGGCAGGTGGAGCGTCTGTTGGCCAACATCAGGATTCTCCTCCACATCTGTATCGCTGTCTCCAGTGGCAACAGGCAGGGGGTCCTTTTGCCTTCCAACATCTGGTTTCCCCTCAGCCTCCTCCACATCTGTATTGTTGCCTCCCTCCACAGGGGGCTGATGGCTCCTCTGTACATCTGGATTCCCCACAGACTCCTCCACATCTGTATCACTGCCCACATCAATAGCGGGTAGATGGCTCTTTGCAGTGACATCTGGATTTCCCACAAACTCCTCCACATCTGTATCACTGTCCTCATTTCCTGCAGGCCGATGGCCCTTAGGATGCACATCTGGTTTCCCCACTGTCCCCGTCACATCTGTATCTCTGTCTCCAGGGAGAGCAAGTTGATGGTTCTTCGTTGCAACATCTGGATTCTTTGTCTCCTCTTCCTCCACATCTGTATCACTGCCCACATCAATAGCGGGTAGATGGCTCTTTGCGGTGACGTCTGGATTTCCCACAAACTCCTCCACATCTGTATCGCTGTCCTCATTTCCTGCAGGCCGATGGCCCTTAGGATGCACATCTGGTTTTCCCACCGCCCGTGCCACATCTGCATCACCGCCCCCTGGGGAAACAAGTTGATGGTTGTTCGGTACAACCACTGGAGTCTCTGCCTTCTCCTCCTCCACATCTGTATCACTGCCCACCTCAACAGCGGGCTGATGGCTCTTCTGTACATCTGGATTCTCTGCAACCTCCTCCACATCTGTATCGCTCTCCCCATCTTTGGCAGAGTGATGGCTCTCGGGATGCGTATCATTTAGATTCTCCACTTCCCCCTCCACATCTGTCTCTCTGCCCCCAGGGAGAGTATGTCGATTGTTCTGCTGCACATCTGGATTCTTTGCCGCTGCCGCCTCCACATCTGTATCGCTGTCCACCTCAACTCTGGGCTGATGGCTCTTTGGACCTACAACATCTGGATTCACACCAGCCCCCTCCACATCTGTATCGCTGTCCCCATTTCTGGCAAGCTGATGGCCCTTTGGATGCACATCTGCATTCTCTGCCTCCTCCACATCTGTATCGCTACCCAGCTCAATGGCAGGCGGGTGGCTCTTTGGATCCACAACATCTAGATTCTCCACAGCCTCCTCCACATCTGTATCGCTGTCCCCCAGGACAGCAGGTCCATGGCTCTTCCGCACAACATCTGGATGCCGTACCTCCTCCACATCTGTAACGCTGCCCACCTCAGCGGGGCAACCGTTCCCCAGGCCCCCGACAGCTGGTCCCTGGCCCATGCCCGTGGCGATGCCCGTGTGGCCAGGCCCCTTGACCAAGCGGCAGGCGGCCAGCGCAGGCTCTCGGGCCGTCCCAACAACCCCCATGGCCCTGGGCTGCTCGGCACCCAGGGCAGCGACTCCGTTCTCCGGCGGGCCGGGGGGCCTCTCGCCACCGTAGCTCAGGCGCAGGGAGGGGCAGGGGGCGTCAGGGGTCTCGCCACCTTCCTCATCGCTGGGGGGCAGAGAACAGCAGATCAGAACCTACGTAACCTACGGAGTCAGCACTACCGAACCGCCCACCCCACAGCACAGCGCCCCCACCAAGCTCCCTCCCGAGCCCCCCGCAGCTCCCTCCACTGAACCCCCACCCCACAGCGCTCCCTACCGAGCTCCCCACCCCTCAGCACAGCACTCCCCACTGAACCGCCTACCCCACAGCACAGCGCCCCCACCGAGCTCCCTCCCGAGCCCCCCCGCAGCGCCCTCCACTGAACCCCCACCCCACACACAGCGCTCCCTACTGAGCCCCACAGCGCTCCCTCCCGAGCCCCCCGCAGCTCCCTCCACTGAACCCCCGCCCCACAGCACACTGCCCCCAACCGAGCCCTGCTGCGCTCCCTCCCAAGCTCCCCACCCCTCAGGACAGCACCCCCCACTGAACCCCCGCCCCACAGCACAGCGCTCCCTACCAAGCTCCCTACCCCTCAGCACAGCACCCCCCACTGAACCCCCTGCCCCACAGCACAGCGCCCCCACTGAGCTCCCTCCCAAGCCCCCCGCAGCTCCCTCCACTGAACCCCCGCCCCACAGCACAGTGCCCCCTTCCAAGCCCCGCTGCGCTCCATACCAAGCCCCCGCCCCTCAACATAGCACCCCCCCCCGAACCTGCCTGTGCTCCCTCCCGTGCCCCCTGCCCCGCAGCACAGCTCCCCCACTGAACCCCCCAACCCCAGTACCCCCTACTGAGCCCTACAGCAGCCCCCTGCCCCACAGCACAATGCCCCCTACCAAGCCCACCCTGGGGCATGGCTCCCACTACTAAGCCCCCCCGGCAGCCTCTATCAAGCCCGCTCCACGACACAGCTCCCGCTACCGAGTCTCCCCCAACACCCTCTACTGAGCTCCCTGCCCCACAGCACAGCGCCCCCTACTGAGCCCGCCCCACGGGGCAGATCCTGCTACCAAGCCCCCGCAGCACAGTGCCACACTGGGATCTTGGGGTCAGCACTTACTGCTGGAAGAGAGCGCCCCCTGCTGAGCCCCCTGCCCCACTCCCTGCAGCACATCCCCCCCACCCCCCTCGCTCTAACCACTAGACCCCACTCCCCTCCCAGAGCCAGGACAGAACCCAGGAGTCCTGGCTCCCCCTGCTAGGTCCGTCTCTACCTTTCCGGCACCACAGTTGCGCACGGCGAGGAGAACGCTGCGTCGGAACGGACTCCGGTGTCAGAGGAGGAGTTGGAGCCTGGTGGAGAAGACAGACACAGGGTGTCAGCGGGGAATTCGGGGGCCTGTGCGTCTCCCACCCGCAGAAGGTTTGTTACCATAATATCGTAGGATGCCTGAGCACTGGCGCTGTTAGTAACCAAAGGGGAAGCCCAGACATGGAATTCCCGACCCTCATCTCTCCCACCCCCAATTTGTTATCGCAGGGTCTACTGTAATAGAGAGGGGTAGACGAAGCAAACAAAGCCAGGAGTCCTGACTCCCAGCCCCCTCCCCTGCTTCAGTGACTAGCCCTTACTCCACAGGAATAGAACCCAGGAATGCTTGCCCATTAACACTGGTTTGTTATTGTAGGGTCTACAGTAATATCACAGAGTCCCTGTGTATAGGCGGGGGGGGGGGGGGCTCAACAGAACCTCCCACTACCCTACTCATGCCCTCACCTAGCTACTTTGTTATTGTCGGGTCTATAGGAATATCGTAGGGTACCCTAGTGCCACGACTGTGTGTAACCTTGCAGGAAGAGGGAGTCCATACAGACTCAACCCCCACCCCCCACACTTCTGAATCCCACACTCATGCCATGCCTGGTTTGTTGTTGTGGAGCCTATCATAATACCATAGGGAGGGGGTTGCCCTAATGCCAGGACTGTGCCTAATCTGTGTGGAAGTGGGAACCCAGATATAGACTCACTCCCAGCCCCTCTGCATGCAGACCGTGGCTAGTTCATTATCTTAGGGTCTACCATAATATTACAGAGTTGCCCAAGTGCGAGGACTGTGTAATCAATGTGGAGGAGGGAGGAGCCCAGACATAGAATCATGCCGAGTCCCCCCCACTCATGCCCTGGCTAGTTTGTTATTGAAGGGTTTACCACAATACCATAGGGTCCCTTCACTCCAGGGCTCTGTGTAAACTTGAGGGCAGGAGCCCAGACATAGAATCATTGGCAGTCCTGCCGCACCCCAGCCCGACTTGTGCCATGCCTGGTTTGTTATTGTAGGGCCTACCATAATATCATGGAGTTGCCCTAATAATGCAATAGCTAGATGTAATTTAAGTGGAAGCGGGAGCCCAAACAGAAAAACAAACCAGCAACGGTATGAGCGTGGGGTTGCTGGTTTGTTATTTTAGGGTCTGCAATAACATTACAGGCCCATCTCCACAATCCCAACTCACCATTGCTCCCCGGTAGTTGCAGGAGCCTTCCTCCGCCCTGCGACTCCTCCTCATCCTCAGAGTCCCTGGCCAGCAGGGCCCCGTAGCCCATCCTCTTGCTGGGCGCAGGGGTCTCCTCGATGGCCAGGGTGTTGGGGACCCGGGGCTGGGTGGGCGGCACCTCCAGAGAGTCTTCAGGGTCGGCGCCCGCCCGGGGCAGCAGGAAGTACTGGCATCCCACGTCCCCGAACATGAGGGTGTCGCCATCCTCCAGGCTGTAGCGGACATGGGGCAGCAGCACGGCACGCTGGCGCCGGGTCCGGTTCAGGCTGCCCCGGTCATAGAGCAGGTGGGGTCCATCCGGCACCGGGACCTCGATCACCGCATGGGCCTTGGAGACAGAGGGGGCCGGCAGGCAGACCTGGCAGCTCGGCAGCCGCCCCACCACATTCTCCCCGGGGTAGATCCAGAAATCTGCGGGGGGAAGAGAACCCCGGAGTCCTGATGCCCAGGGTGAGCCAGTAGACCCCATTCCCCTCCCGGAGTGGGGGAGAGAACCCAGGAGTCCTGGCTCCCAGCCCCCCGCCGCTCTAACCACGAGCCCCCACTCCCCTCCCAGAGCTCAGGAGAGAACCCAGGAGTCCTGGTGCCAGGATGCCACCATCGAGGGCCATCAGAGCACCGGTGCCCGCCCACTTCCTGGATCCCCCGGGAGAGCAGGTGAAATCGCCAAGGGGCGGGTGGCTCTGATGGGTGGGGCCGGCCCCAGCCCCCTCCCCCCATCCCCACCCAGCACCACTGACCTTGCTCTGGCCCGTATTTGCTGCTGAGCAGGTGCAGCCGCCCCACGGGCCGGGGGGCTTCCCCAGGGGCCTCTCCCCCGGGGGGGTCCTCGTCCTCCCCCCACTCCAGCAGCTGGGTCTGCTCCATGGCCTGCGGGGCAACAGTCACAGGGTGAGTGACGGGCACCCCCCCAGTACCCCTCTCACCCCAGTGCCCCCTGTCAGCCCCGCCCCTCGTGCCCCCCTGGCACCCCTCAGTGCCCCTCACTGCCCCCTCCCCGTCCCCAGTGCCCCTCACTGCCCCCCTCCCGTGCCCCTCTCTCTCCCCCCCCCCGCCCCCTGGCAGCCCCGGCAGCCCCCCCTGCATACCCCTCACTGCCCCCTCCCCGTCCCCAGTGCCCCCCTCCCGTGCCCCTCACTGCCCCCCGCCCCCTGTCAGCCCCGCCCCCCGTGCCCCTCACTACCCCCTTCCCGCCCCCCCCAGTGCTCCCCCGTGCCCCTCACTGCCCCCTCCCCGCCCCCAGTGCCCCTCACTGCCCCCCCACCCCGTCAGCCCCCCCGTGCCCCTCACTGCCGCCCGCCCCTCGTGCCCCTCTCTGCCCCCCTGGCACCCCCCGGTGCCCCTCACTGCCCCCCTCCCGCGCCCCTCCCCCCCCCCCGCCCCCTGGCAGCCCCGGCATCCCCCTCACTGCCCCCTCCCCGCCCCCAGTGCCCCCCTCCCGTGCCCCTCACTGCCCCCCGCCCCCTGTCAGCCCCGCCCCCCGTGCCCCTCACTGCCCCCTTCCCGCCCCCCCAGTGCTCCCCCGTGCCCCAGTACCCCCTCTCAGCCCCGCCCTCCGTGCCCCTCACTGCCCCCCCCCAGCTCTGCCAGGCCCCCCCTCACCTCCTGTTCCAACTGCGGCCCCCCGGGTCCCTCTCGGCGCTTCCCAGCGGGGAGGCCTCTGATTGGCCAGCCGGAGCCTTCCGGCATAGCCTTCTCTTGTTCTGATTGGTCACTGTGGGTGCCAGTCATTGGGATGGGCGGGTCCTACCGCCCTTGTTCCCGCCCCGCTGCTCCCTGGGGCCTCGTCTGGAGTTTGGAGCATCGAGAGGAGACAGATGTGCGTATAGAGTGTCGACCCGGAACCATAGAGCAGCACAGGGTTCCTGGCTAGATTGTTCACTACGAGTCCGCCACCCCGCCCTTTTGGCTCCACCGAGGACCATAGAGAGGCCAATGTTCGAGTAGACATTACCCTGGAGACCATAGAGTGATACCGGGCCCTAGGCTAGAGTGTACACGACGGGTCCGCCACAACATGGAGGCGCTGTCGCTCCTCCCGACGAGCGCCACCTGGGATCATAGAGAGGAAACGCGTTGCCTAGACGTTACCACTGGAACCATCGAGCCGTAGGGGCTTTTGCAGGCTGGACTGGGCAGGCTGGGTCCTCCAAGGCATGGCGGCTGCGGTCCGCGGACAGTCTCACCGGAACCATAGAGGGGAGGGCGAGCCCGTAAGCGTAGCTAGAGCGTACACTAGAGCGTACAGTCCTCCCCCACCGCGGGCCCCGCCCTCTTCTCCCCATGACGTCACCTGCCACCATGGAGGCGAATACGCTTGTGCAGAGAATACCGCGCAACCATAGACCCTCGGTGTGGGAGGCTAGAGCGTACACACCAGTCCTCCAGAAGATCCGGGCCCTGGGGTGATTTGCAGGGGATGGCTGGAGGGGGTGCATGGCGCTGGATGGCTGGAGGGGGTGCATGGCGCTGGATGGCTGGAGGGGGTGCATGGCGCTGGATGGCTGGAGGGGGTGCATGGCGCTGGATGGCTGGAGGGGATGCATGGGGCTGGACGGATGGACAGATGGCATGTAGAGGGCTGGATGCTGGAGGGGGTGCATGGGGCTGGATGGCTGGAGGGGGTGCATGGCGCTGGATGGCTGGAGGGGGTGCATGGCGCTGGATGGATGGACAGATGGCATGTAGAGGGCTGGATGCTGGAGGGGGTGCATGGGGCTGGAGGGGGTGCATGGGGCTGGAGGGGGTGCATGGCGCTGGATGGCTGGAGGGGGTGCATGGTGCTGGAGGGGATGCATGGGGCTGGATGGCTGGAGGGGGTGCATGGGGCTGGATGGATGGACAGATGGCATGTAGATGGCTGGAGGGGGTGGATGGGGATGGATGGATAGAGGGGATGCATGGGGCTGGATGGATGGACAGATGGCATGTAGAGGGCTGGATGGCTGGAGGGGGTGGATGGCTGGAGGGGGTGCATGGGGCTGGATGGATGGACAGATGGCATGTAGATGGCTGGAGGGGGTGGATGGGGATGGATGGATAGATAGAGGGGATGCATGGGGGTGGATGGACGGACAGGTAGAAGGTGTGTGGATGGCTGGAGTGGGTGTATGGGGAGGGATAGCAGGTATGTATATAGGTGGATGGAGAGAGGGGATGCATGGGGGTGGATGGATGGGTGGACAGACAGAAGGTACGTAAGAACGGCCACACTGGGTCAGACCAAAGGTCCATTTAGCCCAGTATTCAACAGTGGCCAGTGCCAGGTGCCCCAGAGGGAATGAACAGAGCAGGGAATCATCAAGTGATCCATCCCCTGTCGCCCATTCCCAGCTCCTGGCAAACAGAGGCCAGGGACGCCATCCCTGCCCAACCTGCCTAATAGACCTATCCTCCATGAATTTATCTAGTTCAGTTTTGAACCCTGTTATGGCCTTGGGCTTCACAACATCCTCTGGCAAGGAGTTCCACAGGTTGACTGAGTTGTGTGAAGAAATACTTCCTTTTGTTTGTCTTAAACCTGCTGCCTGTTAATTTCATTGGGTGATCCCTAGTTCTTGTGTTATGAGAAGGAGTAAATAACACTTCATTATTTACTTTCTCCACACCAGTCAGGATTTTATAGACCTCTATCATATCCCCCCTTAGTCATCTCTTTTCCAAGCTGAAAAGTCCCAGTCTTATTAATCTCTCCTGATATGGAAGCTGTTCCATACCCCTACTCACTTTTGTTGCCCTTTTCTGAACCTTTTCCAGTTCTAATATATCTTTTTTGAGATGGGGCGACCACATCTGCACACAGTATTCAAGATGTGGGCATACCATGGATTTCTATAAGTATGTATATGGATGGATAGAGGGGTGTATGGGGATGGATAGATGGACAGATAGAGAGTGTGTATAGGGATGGATGGATAGAGAGGGTGTATGGGGATGGGTGGAGGGATGGATAGAGGAACCCAAGTGTCCTGATGTTTCCATGCCTGTCGTTACGGCGTTTCCAGCCAGTCACAGCATCTCCAGGGTGGGAACCCATTCTGGAAAAACACCCAACACTGTCCTTGCCAAGACAGAAAGGCGCAGACAGGTTTGCAGTCCCGCCACCTCACCACTAGATGTCAGGCCCAACCCGGGCTCAGCTGACGCCTGCAGCCTGCTCTGAGCTGGATCCAAGCCTGTGCACAAGCCGATTGCTTCAAGGGATGGGACACGGGACCTTTCCCGTCTAGGGGGCGTTGGTTCTGATCCAGTCCCAGGGCAGGCGATTGGCTGGCTCTGGGGTGACCCGACTCCTGTGACATGCAGAGGCCTGTGGGATGCCTAGCTGGGAGCAAGACACACCAGCCAGGAAGCGAGAGAGAGAATTCTCGGGGCCGGCTCAGAGCCCTGGGTCACACCATCCAGTGTCCCGTCTCCAGCCGTGGCTGATCGCTGACGCTTGGGACAGGTCTCGTGGTCTCACCACGTTCGGTGGTGCAGTGAGACGCAGAGGAGGAAGAAGACTCCAAAGAGGATACATCTGGCCAGCTGAGCAACGGGGGAAAACCTATTCCTTCCTGACCCCATGTGGCGGAAGCCACGAAGCATGAGATTGGATTTTACATGTTGTCTTCATGCAGAGCTGCAAGGGCCAGGCCCACGCTGCGCACAGTGCTGGTGATTCTCTTCTCCCCGAGGCCCCTGAAGGATGCGGACGGACAGGGAGATTCGTAGAGTCACACCTGCTAGGACCAGAAGGGCCTGCCACAACCATCCTGCTCACTTGCATGCACGCAGGCCAGCGAATTTCTCCCAGCAGCTGTATCTCGGGCAGAGATCTAACCACGTCGGAATGACTCCCAGCCATGGGGCACGCATCACCACCCCGGCACGCTGGTCCAACGTTTCATCGCCCTTCAGAGTTAGGAAAACACCTCTGATTTCAAGGTTGAATTTGTCCAGCCTAAACTTCCAGCCGTCGGATCTTGTGAGGCCTTGGTCAGCAAGCTTGAAAAGCTCCCGTCTAGGATCCAGCCGCCTTTGAACCTTATCTTCGTTCAGCTGAATAGACCGAGCTCCTTAAAGCTTCTTACCCTGCCCCTGGCTCATTTCTGGGGCCCTCCTAGGAGCTCGCGCTGGTATTTCCACCTCTCCTTGAACGCTGGACGTCAGAGCAGGACACAGTGCTCTAGCAGCAGTCGCACCAATGCTGTGTAAAGAGTTTCCCATCGGTGGAGCCTGGGCTGCCCCTGGGCCAGTGACTCGGGCAGCTTCTGCCAATCCACACGCAGGCCCTGTTCAGTGGGTTAAGATCCTATCACTGCATGTGGTTAGGGGGTGGGGGGAGTCTGGGAGCCAGAACTCCTGGGTTCTCTCCAAAAACAACGAGAAGTCCTTGTGGCACCTTAGAGACTAACACATTTATTTGGGCATAAGCTTTCGTGGGCTAGAACCCACTTCATCAGATGCATGGAGTGGAAAATACAGGAGCAGGTATAAATACATGAAAGGATGGGAGTTGCCTTACCAAGTGTGAGGTCAGTCTAAGGAGACCATTCAGTTTCCAGCAGGATACCAAGGGAGGGAGAATAACTTTTGAAGTGGTAATGAGAGTGGCCCATTTCAGACAGGTTTCAGAGTAACAGCCGTGTTAGTCTGTATTCGCAAAAAGAAAAGGAGGACTTGTGGCACCTTAGAGACTAACCAATTTATTTGAGCATAAACTTTCGTGAGCTACAGCTCACTTCATCGGATGCATACTGTGGAAAGTGTAGAAGATCTTTTTATACACACAAAGCATGAAAAAATACCTCCCCGCACCCCACTCTCCTGCTGGTAATAGCTTATCTAAAGTGATCACTCTCCTTACAATGTGTATGATAATCAAGTTGGGCCATTTCCAGTTGACAAGAAGGTGTGAGTAACAGTAGGGGGAAATTAGTATGGGGGAAATTGGGTTTAGGTTTTGTAATGACCCAACCACTCCCAGTCTTTATTCAGGCCTAATCTGATGGTATCTAGTTTGCAAATTAATTCCAGTTCTGCAGTTTCACGTTGGAGTCTGTTTTTAAAGTTTTTTTGTTGAAGAATTGCCACTTTTAGGTCTGTTATTGAGTGACCAGGGAGATTGAAGTGTTCTCCGACTGGTTTTTGAATGTTATGATTCCTGATGTCAGATTTGTGTCCATTTGTTCTTTTGTGTAGAGACTGTCCAGTCTGACCAATGTACATGGCAGAGGGGCATAGCTGGCACACAGTGGCATATATCACGTTGGTAGATGTGCAGGGGAACCAGCCCCTGATGGCGTGGCTGATGTGGTTAGGTCCTATGATGGTGTCCCTTGAATAGATATGTGGACAGAGTTGGCACCAGGGTTTGTTGCAGAGTTTGGTTCCTGGGTTGGTGTTTTTGCTGTGTGGTGTGTGGTTGCTGGTGAGTATTTGCTTCAGGTTGAGGGGCTGTCTGTAGGCAAGGACTGGCCTGTCTCCCAAGGTCTGTGAGAGTGAGGGATCATCCTTCAGGGTAGGTTGTAGATCCTTGATGACGCGTTGGAGAGGTTTTAGTTGGGGGCTGTAGTGGGGTTCTGTTACTGAGGACCCTCGCTAGACTGCGTGTCTACGTAGCGCAAATTCGCATTTAGCGCGGTCGCGGCCATGGATCCCAAATTTAATTACTTGAATTGCATTCATTTTAACGCGGTCCCCACTATAATGTGGTTCCCGCGTTAACGCAGTGCCACGCATGGATCCCAAATCCCGCGTTTTAGCGCGGGGTCCGGTGTGCTTTCTTTGTTGGGCCTGTCTTGTAGTACGTGACTTCTGGGTACCCTTCTGGCTCTGTCATTCTGTTTCTTCACTTCCCCAGGTGGGTAGTGTAGTTTTAAGAACTCTTGATAGAAATCCTGGGTGTTTGTCTCTGTCTGAGGGACTGGAGCAAATGCGGTTGTATCTTAGGGCTTGGCTGCAGACAATGGATCGTGTGGTGTGGTCTGGATGAAAGCTGGAGGCATGTAGGTAGGTATAGCGGTGAGTAGGTTTCCGGTATAGGATGGTGTTTATGTGACCATCGCTTATGAGCACTGTAGTGTCCAGGAAGTGGATCTCTTGTGTGGACTGGTCCAGGCTGAGGTCGATGGTGGGGTGGAAATTGTTGAAATCTTGGTGGAATTCCTCAAGGGCTTCTTTTCCATGGGTCCAGATGATGAGGATGTCATCAGTGTAGCGCAAGTAGAGTAGGGGCGTTAGGGGACGAGAGCGGAGGAAGTGTTGTTCTAAGTCAGCCATAAAAATGTTGGCATATTTTGGGGCCACGCGGGTACCCATAGCAGTGACGCTGACTTGAAGGTATACATTGTCCCCAGATGTGCAATAGTTGTGGGTGAGGACAAAGTCACAAAGTTCAGCCACCAGGTTAGCCGTGACATTATCGGGGATAGTGTTCCTGGCGGCTTGTAGTCCATCTTTGTGTGGGATGTTGGTGTAGAGGGCTTCTACATCCATAGTGGCCAGGATGGTGTTTTCAGGAAGATCACCGATGGATTGTAGTTTCCTCAGGAAGTCAGTGGTGTCTCAAAGATAGCTGGGAGTGCTGGTAGCGTAGGGCCTGAGGAGAGAGTTCTCTCCCTGGCTCTGGGAGGGGAGTGGGGTTTAGTGGGTTAGAGTAGGGGGTGCTGGGAGCCAGGACTCCTGGGTTCTATCCCTGGCTCGGGGAGGGAAGTTGGTGTCTCCTCCATTTCTTTCTCCTTCACTCCCTGCAGCTCCCAGATTCCCAGGGTTTGAACTCTGAGGTCACAGGCCAGTGGGCTGCCCGCTCCCCATGGCCAGGTCCTCCCCTGCCCTTCCCGGCCAGGTAATGCCAGCAGGGATCCTGGCTGGAGCAGAGGTGCCCAGCTGTAGGTGAGGATTTTCTCAGCCCTTCGTCACGGCTTTGGGGCAGGGGGTGAGGAAGGGGAAGAAAGTAGCAGCTCAGCGCACTGCTGAGGGAGGGGGCAACGCAGCCACTGCTGGGGGCCTCCGTGTCCTGCTGGGAGCTGGGGCAGGTACACCCTTGACAAGGTTACTGCAGCATGAGGCAGGGTGTTACCTCTAGGGGGCGCCAGCTCCAGGACAGGGACTGGCTGGCTCAGGAAATGGGACCTTTCTCCTTTAGGGGGTGCCACTCCCCTCTGGACCCCAGTCCCCTCCCAGAGCTGGGGACAGACCCCAGGAGTCCTGGTTCCCAGCCCCCTGCTCTAACCACTAGCCCGCACTCCCCTCCCAGAGCTGGGGACAGAACCCAGGAGCAGGCCTGGATTCACCACCCTGCATTCGATGCATTTGCACAGGGCCAGTGTCTCAACGCCACGTCATGGCTGGGGGCATGGGGCGGCCGGTACCCGCCTCCCACTGTAGCTGCCGCAGGCCGCCACTCGCTCAAAGCCCCATCCTCGCTCGGCAGGGCTGTGCCCGGAGCAGCCCGCAGCTTTGCCCCAGCTGCGTGGTCGCAGCACCACCCACATCGGGCCCAGCCGCCCCTCTGCCCAGGCAGCATGCAGTGACTGGTGCCTGGCAGCGCCTCTCGGATCTGCCCTGGCCCCCCCTCCCGTCTGGACCTGCTGCAAGGGGACCTTGTCCCTGAGTGCGGGGGAGCCCGCCAAGAACTTGCCTCCGGGCGACCCCCGCATGAGCTCTGGGTGTGGGAGGGAGAGGGACTGAGGGAGACCCGGGGTCCAGGGAGGGACAAGCAGGGACTGGAAGAGGGTGCCTGCCAGGTGGGGGGCAGGGACTGGAATTTGTCCCTCCGTCCCCGTTCCCTCCCAAGAAATATCTGAATTGGTGCAAATGGGGCTGCGTCCTCACCTGAAATGGTGCTGGGGAGCGGGGTGGACCCATCGTCACACAAGGAGGCTGGCCAGCCGGGCAGGGTAAGGTGAGGAGTGGGGTGGGGGAGACGGGATAACAGGGGGCTTGGGGCTCCTGCAAGGGCAGAGGATCCTGGGAAGGGGAGGGGGTAATGGGCTGGGGAGGGGGGGTTGGCAGTGGCACGGGTGTGTGTGTGTGTGTGTGTGTGTCAATTTCCATAGCGCACAGGGCCCAAGAACTGGCCCAGCCCCCCTCCGCTGTAACCACCAGACCCCGCCTCCCTCCCAGAGCTGGGCAGAGAACCCAGGAGTCCTGGCTCCCAGCCCCCCCGCTCTACCCCACTAGAGAGGCAAGAACGGTGGTTCCAAGCCCCCCGCCAGCGGATGCGCCCTCAAGGCTGCTCCATGGGGCAGGCAGGATGAGACCAGACGGGCGCCTGCCCAGGCCCCTGGCTAAGGCAGCCATGGCCTCCAGCCAGCGAGGAGACAAGGGTGGGCCCTGGGCGGCCGGCTCAGCCAGTCTGTCCCTTTTCCTCCTCCCGCCCCATTCTCTCTCCTCGCGCTCTCCTCTTCATTGTCCTTTTTTTGTCCTCTTTTTTTCTTTGCTTAGTCATTCTTTCTTTCTTTTTGCTTGGTTCTCCCTCCTCTCGTTTTACATTCATTCATTCTTTCCCCCTTTCTTTTTCATTCTTTCCGTGTGCTGTCTTTTTCATTCATTCTTTTCCCCCTTTTGTTCCTTTCCTCCTTTTGTTCCTTTCCCCCTTTTTCTTTCTTTCTTTCTTTCTTTCTTTCTTTCTTTCTTTCTTTCTTTCTTTCTTTCTTTCTTTCTTTCTTTCTTTCTTTCTTATGCATTCAGTCCTTTCCCTTCCTCTCTCTCTTTCGTTCCTTCTTCCCTTTTTCTCCCATTCCTTCTTTCCTTGGCCTTTCCCTCTGGTCTCCCCGCCCAGCCACCCACCCTGTGCGTGCTTTCTCGGGCTTTGCGGGGCACCCCATGCCGTGTATACGTGGGCGGCGGTGGGGGGAAGACAGCATTAGGCCTGCCTCCCAGCCTGGTTCTCCTTCTTCCCCCGTCACACCCAGTTTAGCCGCAATCCCACTTAAAAACCTGTACAACAAAAGGAGACTACAACTCCCAGTGCCCCTTGCGCCCGGGCCGACACCCTGCGGCCCCCCTCCCCCCACCGCCTCTACGTGTCCGGGGCTCTGCTGTCCAATGGGCTCCGCGCGCGTGATCCCAGCGGGCCAATCAGCGGGCTGGCCGCCCTCCAGCTTATAAAAGCTTTGTCTATATCAGCCCCAGCCCCTCTCGCTCTCGCTTTTGCGGCCGCTTGGAACGTTCGCTCCCGGCGCGTTCGGCGGAGAGAACCTTGAGCTCCCCAGCGTTCTATTCTTCCAAGGGCGCCGGATCAGGCTAGACCAAAGGGAGGCAAGATGAGGGAAATCGTCCACATCCAGGCTGGCCAGTGCGGCAACCAGATCGGTGCCAAGGTGAGTGAGGAGCCTCGTGTGCTTCCAAACGAATGGAGCTTCATGAGCAAAGGGGGGGGGGACGATCCCAGCATATTGTGTGTGGGGGGGTGTTAAGGAGGAAAAGGGTTTAAACTCCTGGATCTCCTGAAGGAGGAAACTGCCTCCGCCCCGGATTTTTTGGGGCGGCGGTGGGAGGGGCAGCAGCTATTGCTCTTGCAGGGCGAGTTTGGGGGAGGCGGCTCCATTTTGGCAATTGAAATCAAGGCGGGGTGGTGTGAGCATTTTCGGGGGGGGGGGAGAGAAGAGGATCGGGCGCGTTTATAAACCCGTCTCGATTTTTTTCCATCCGATTTTTTTTTTAAATCCGGATTTAAAACCGTTGCGCCGTTTTGAATTCACCCCTCCCCTCCGATTTTTATATTTTTTTTTAAACCCGGGACTTTAGACTCCGGATTCCAGCCAGTCCCGGCATTAGAAAGGCGATTTGCAGTTAACGGGATTAGCCGGCGCAGCAGATGACTCAGACCCAGGGGAGCTGGGGGGGGGGAGGGGGTTTGCAGAGGGGGATGGGCGGTGGGAGGGGGGGGCAGGCAGGAAACTTCCCCGCCCGCTACGCGCTTTCCAGCGGTTTTAGCGCCAAACCCAACCCGCCTGCTGCTGTGGGGTGGGGGGGGGGGGGGGGGCGTGTCCGGCGCTGCAAGGATCTGGCTTTGGTCTCGCTCGGGAGCGGGTCCGGATTCCCCTGGCAGAGCCCCCGCCGGGTCTGGCTGCGGATTAACCTAGTGTCTCTCCCCCCGCCCGCCTCTCTGCTGCTGGTTAATTTCACGTCCTCTTTCTCTGCTGGTTAGTTTCAACCCCGCCCTTTGATCTCCATTGTCTGCCGCCAGGGGCGAGAGATGGGGTGAGAGGGGACATTTCCCTCCCTAACTGCTATGGGGGGGGGGGAATATGAACCCCCCTCCAGATCTTGAGATAGATAGCGGCAAAATCACCCCCCCACCCCCCACATTTCTCTTCCGTTAATCAGTGGAAGGGGGGTATTGTTCTCCAGGGTTAGGGGCGTTGCCTTATATAGGAAATATTTCCCCCCCCCCCCCCCAATTCTTCTCACTTGCTCTCTGGGGTCACCCTACCCTGCCCAGTGTGTAATAACCCCCCGCCCTTGCCCCCCTGCTTGCTAGATCCGGAGTGAGGCCTCTTTCCTCTCCTGGAGCCCCTTGGAAACCTTCAGTTACAGTGTTGCAGTTTGGGGGGGGGGGGTTACCTTAAAATGTTGCAATGTGTGGGGGGGAAATCTTGTTTCAGTTGCAAATAAAGAATGTTACTTCTGGCGCCAAACCGCCCCTCCCCCCCCCCCTCCTCCTCCTTTCCCCTCCCCACCCACCATCTTCCCCACCTCTTTGTCTGCCGGCCCCACATGGCTGGCTGCAAGGCTGGCTTGATTCCCCCACCTCCTGGCCTAGAGCTATCCCTGCCCAGGGGTGCCTGATCCCTTCCCGTGGGTCCCCGGCTCCCCGCCCCCCCGGAGGCCAGTGGGATCTCCAGTTTAAGCTGAGACACACACCACATCCTTTGTGCCTGTAATGGCCGCCCTTGCACAGCTGGGGGGAGGGAAGGGGGGGGGGTGGTTTCCAGGCGGCTGCTAGACACTGAGGGACTTTCTGTGCCTAAAGAAGGGCCTGTTTGCAGTTGGATGGCTGCAAAATCTCCCCCCGCCCCCAAGCAGTTGGCTGGCTCTGGCGCTGGGTTTCTCCACCTGGTGGGGTGGACAAAGAGACTTTCTTTGAGCCAGTGCAGAACTAGGAGCATCCCTGCTCAAGGGACCCACCAGGCCCTGAGTTTTTATTTTTACGGCAGGGATGTTAACCCTCCTGCATCACGCACCTCATCCCCCGCCCCACCCAGCCTCACCTCTGCCTGACCGGGTTTGCCAGGCGGGCTTGATTCTGCGCTAGGCGTGGCTGGCAAATGAGGGGCGCTGACCCCACAGCCAGGCGATACCAGGCGATATCGCAGGGGTGCGCTGTGGGAGGGCTGCCGATCGATCCCCCTCTGCCTAGATCCCCATAACGGAGATCCAGTCCCCCCCTCCCCCCCCATGCACGCTTTAAAACTGGCCTCTCTGCAAGGCCAGGGTGGGTGCGGCTCTAATAAGAAAGACCCCACCCAGCAAATTCTTGCAGCGAGACCCAGACGTGGCTGCAAATGGCTGCTCTGTCAGAAGATCATGACCCCCCAAAAAACCTGCCGGGCCAGGAATGTTTGGGGGGAATCTAAAGCAGGTTTTTCTGCCCCTCCCAAAGAGCCTTCCTGGCTCCTGTTAGAGCCGTTCAGTTTCTCCATCTGGAATCACTCTGCATTTGCACCAGGGTCCCTGAGATCAGAATCCAGCCCTGAATCCGCTGACTCAGGGTCTGGCTACACTGCTTATTAAAGCCGGCCTCTGACGCAGGGCCCAAGCCCCCCTGCTGTCCACACGCAAATCAGCCTGACCCGCGTCGGCAAGCGCTCACAGCCTGGGTCCTAGGACCCCGCTCTGGTCCAAGTCATGTCTTTCTGCCGTGTGGACGCAGTCCAAGCCGCAGCCCCGGGTCAGGTTTGTGCAGTGTGGACGCGTTAGCACGCCTGTGAGCCCCCGGCCATGGAAAGCCCAGGTTTCCCATGCAGAGAGGTTGCTGAAGCACAACCGAGTCCACAAGCCTGGGGTCCCACAGCCCCGGTTTACAATGGAGTGTAGACGCAACCTCAGTGACCCTGGTGTAAATCCAGATCCACTCCAGATTGACACCAGAGTTGCTGCGATCAGTGCAATTGGCTGCCACCTTCCTCACTGATCCACGCTGCGGCTGGGGGTGGATTTCCTGGTGCAGTGACCCGTGCTGCCAGAAATGCCAGGGATGTTGAAGGGGTCGGCTGGGCTGCCCTTGTGTTGTGGGTGGGGTGGGGTCCTGGCGGTGGGGGCTGGGGTGGAAACCAGAGATGTGTTCTCTGTGACAGATGCCCTGACGCTGCTTTGTCCCAGGCAGGCTTGGGGGTGGGAGCAGGCTTGACTGGGGACAGCAGTCAGTGACCCCTCCCCACCCCCCCAGTGGATTGATTTCACTGGTAGCCTGTTCAAACAGTCCCTGTCCTTGAGCCCAGGGGGCTGGGTGGGCCCCTGGCCGCACCCTGCTGGGGCTGAACACGGCTGGGATGATCTGTTAATGGCCAGCCAGCCCCACACCCTGGTTTGCAATGTCCAAAGGCTCCTTTCAAAGCAGCCGGCTAAGAGGTGACTTAACTGACCAGCCGTCCTGGCTCCCAGCGCCCCCCCCCCCCCCCCCAGCTCTAACCCACTAGCCCCCACTCCCCTCCCAGAGCCAGGGAGAGAACCTAGGAGTCCTGGCTCCCAGCCCCCCTGCCCTAACCCGCTAGCCCCTACTCCCCTGCCCTAACCCGCTAGCCCCCACTCCCCTGCCAGAGCCGGGGAGAGAACTCAGGAGTCCTGGCTCCCAGCCCCCCCTGCTCTAACCACTAGACCCCACTCCCCTCCCAGAGCCAGGGAGAGAACCCAGGAGTCCTGGCGCCCAGCCCCCCCGCTCTAACCCGCTAGCCCCCACTCCCCTCCCAGAGCTGGGGAGAGAACCCAGGAGTCCTGGCTCCCAGCCCCCCCTGCTCTAACCCGCTAGCCCCCACTCCCGTCCCAGAGCCGGGGAGAGAACCCGGGCGTCCTGGCTCCCAGCCTCCCCTGCTCTAACCCGCTAGCCCCCACTCCCCTGCCAGAGCCAGGGAGAGAACCCAGGCGTCCTGGCTCCCAGCCCCCCTGCTGTAACCAGCTAGCCCCCACTCCCCGAGCCCAGGCTCAGAGCCCCAGGAGGGCTGACACCTGCGGCTGAGAAGTGGCTGAACAGCGCTGAAGCCGCCAGCCCGCAGCAAGCGGGGGCGGGGAATCGGCTCGTAGGCTCAGCCGGGCGCCATCTGCTCTTTGCTCGGCTCAGAGGCGGGAAGCTGGATTTGCATCAGGGCTGGGGGAGGGGCGTGCGATGGGGCACAGCTCAGTCGGGGGGGGGTGTGGCGGCGCTCAGGGGTGGCACCACCAATCCCAGCGCTGCCACCAGCACTCTGCCGTCCCTGCCCTGGCTGGCTGCCGCAGGGCTCCGGGGCAGGCCCACGGCCAGGGAGCGCTTCGGGCGGCAGAGGAAATCTGAAACAGCAGCAATTGTTCCCTGCTGGGCTGGGTTTGACCAGGGCTGTGGCCGCTGGTGCTTAGCCCAGGGCTGGGGGGGGGGGGGGCACGTTGGCTCAGGCGTCACTTCCCTGGAGCGGGGACTGAGGGGGTGAGTGCCCGGCTCACCCTCCCTGGCAAGGCAGAGCAGAGCCCCGCGGGAGCGCGAGACCACAGCCAAGTGTGGGGAGAGACAGGGATGCCCCGGTGGGGGTGGGGCGAGAGGGCTCTGTCCTGGGGGGGGGGAGGGAGGGTGATGCACTCCAGTGGGCTGGAGATGTGATGCCAGAGGGGCCTCCTCTCTCCCCGCCCCCCCCCTCGTCCCAGCCTCCCCAGCAGTGGGGATGTCGGAGCCCCAGAGATCTGTCTGGGGTAGGATTAGCTTTGCGGGGGGGTGGGTGGGGGGAACTTGCCCTGGTCCCCGCTCCCATGCTCGACCGTCACTTCTCACCCCAACCTAGGGATGGGCATGGAGGGGGGAGGGGACCTCATAACACCCCCGCCAGGGGGTCCGAGCAGCACCTCAAACTTCCATGGGGTCCCTCTGCCACTAGGGGGCAGCCTTGCCGGTGTGGTGTGTTGCTGCCCCCACACAGCCGGCAGGGGGTGGGGGGCGATGTGCAGTCCTAGGGGAAGCCCCTCTTTCTGGACCAGGCTGTGATCACCTGTTGGGGGCATTGCTGGCTCTGGCTGGCTGCGCATGGTGGGCGTGGCACCATCATGTGCCCTTTGTATGCCGGGGGCAGAGCTAATGGGGACATGCCGGGGGGGGGCTCAGATGTGGGGTAACCACCCTTGGGCTGGCAGCTGCAGGACTAGCTGAGATCCGCCCCCCCAGAGAAGAGCCGTGTCCCCTTGCGGGAGGGGTGGCTGGTACAAGGATGGGGGGAGGCAGCCGTCCCAATGACCCCCCCTCCCTGCTGTCACCCCTAGTTCTGGGAGGTGATCAGTGACGAGCACGGCATCGACCCCACCGGCACCTACCACGGCGACAGCGACCTGCAGCTCGACCGCATCAGCGTCTATTACAACGAGGCCACAGGTACTGCTGGGGGGGGGGATTCCCCTCCACAAACACCCGTGGTTTGGTATGTGGGGATTGGGGTGGTCTGAGATTGTTCCCCCCCATATATATATATACACATGGTTTGGCCTGGTCCCCCCCCACGTGTTCCCATGGTTTGAGCCAGCCCCCCTCCCCTATATGCAGGGAATGGGAGGGTCCAGGGATCCTTCCCCATAAATACTCGTGGCTTGGTCCTGGTCCAGTCTGTTCCACTCCCCATGCCATGTGTGGGTTGGTCTGATCCTGGGCACCCCCGTTGCACATGCCCCAAAGGCTAGGTCCCCCCCTTTCTTCCCACATGGCTGGGACCAAACCCTTTCAGTGCATTAGTGTCTAATGGCTGCGGGGATCCCTCTGCACCCATGGGATTCAATCAACCCCAAATTCCTCTTCCTGGGTAACCCAGGCCCCCTAAGCCCATCCTGCTGCCTCTTGGTTTGGTTGACCCATCCCTGCTGAGACTCTTCTCGCTCCCCCTCTAGGCGGTAAATATGTCCCTCGCGCCATCTTGGTCGATTTGGAACCGGGCACCATGGACTCCGTCCGCTCCGGTCCCTTCGGCCAGATCTTCCGACCAGACAACTTCGTCTTCGGTAAGATTCCCATCGTCCCTCCGTGCGGTGTCTCTGCTGGGGCCCTGGGGTTGGCTGTGGGTGACTGAGAATTACCCAGTGGTTGACCCCCCTGATCTTGGCCCTCGTGTAGCGAGAAGGGTGGGGTCGCTTCTCTGGTTCAAACTCGAGTTTCTAGGCTTCGTCTTCTCAACTGAGTCCAGATTGGGCCTAGTAGCAGCCTGCAGACAGTCCCCCTAAATTTTGGAGTCGCCAATGCGTTATGGCTTTGAGATGGGCCTTGTCGGATCTGGTGGGCATGGGGCATGCATGGGGGGGACCCAGCTGACTTCAGTTCACTGTTTGGAGCTAGGGGTGCGTCCCTCAGCCATGGCCACGTTCCCAGAGCGGTGGCTTGCATTAGGTTCCCCTGGTCTAACAATTGGAGGCCACTTAGATGCCATGGTAACCGGGCATCTTCCCCCATCTGTGAGCCCAACCCAACTGAGGACCTGATGCTTCTCTTAGACCACTGGGGGAACTGGCCCATGTCCCCCAGGGGACTCCACTGGAGGTAATTCAGGGGCATGACTGGCCAAGGAGCGGCTGGTTCCCCAGTGCCTTTGCCCAATGCTTGTGGCTTCTTCCCCTCCACCCCATCCCTACAGGCCAGAGCGGAGCTGGTAACAACTGGGCCAAGGGGCACTACACGGAGGGGGCCGAGCTGGTGGACTCGGTGCTGGACGTGGTGAGGAAGGAGGCGGAGAGCTGCGACTGCCTGCAGGGCTTCCAGCTGACCCACTCGCTGGGCGGCGGCACCGGCTCGGGCATGGGCACGCTGCTGATCAGCAAGATCCGGGAGGAGTACCCCGACCGCATCATGAACACCTTCAGCGTGGTGCCGTCGCCCAAGGTCTCGGACACGGTGGTGGAGCCCTACAACGCCACCCTGTCCGTCCACCAGCTGGTGGAGAACACGGACGAGACCTACTGCATCGACAACGAGGCCCTGTACGACATCTGCTTCCGCACCCTCAAGCTCACCACCCCCACCTACGGCGACCTCAACCACCTGGTCTCAGCCACCATGAGCGGCGTCACCACCTGCCTCCGTTTCCCCGGGCAGCTCAACGCCGACCTCCGCAAACTGGCCGTCAACATGGTGCCCTTCCCTCGCCTCCACTTCTTCATGCCCGGCTTTGCCCCCTTGACCAGCCGCGGCAGCCAGCAGTACCGGGCCTTGACCGTGCCGGAGCTGACCCAGCAGGTCTTCGACGCTAAGAACATGATGGCGGCCTGTGACCCCCGCCACGGGCGCTACCTCACGGTGGCGGCCGTCTTCCGCGGCCGCATGTCCATGAAGGAGGTGGACGAGCAGATGCTGAACGTGCAGAACAAGAACAGCAGCTACTTCGTGGAGTGGATCCCCAACAACGTCAAGACGGCCGTGTGCGACATCCCGCCCCGCGGGCTCAAGATGGCCGTCACTTTCATCGGCAACAGCACGGCCATCCAGGAGCTCTTCAAGCGCATCTCGGAGCAGTTCACCGCCATGTTCCGCCGCAAGGCTTTCCTCCACTGGTACACGGGCGAGGGCATGGACGAGATGGAGTTCACCGAGGCGGAGAGCAACATGAACGACTTGGTGTCCGAGTACCAGCAGTACCAGGATGCCACGGCCGAGGAGGAAGAGGACTTCGGGGAAGAGGCTGAAGAAGAAGCTTGAAGCTTCACCCACCACCGTGATTGCGCCCGCACAAATTAATTCTTTTTAAAACAAAACCCCACATCGCATCATGTTCCAGTTTTCTTTCTCTCTCCCTTCTCAACTGTCTTCTCCATCCAGGTTCCTCCAGGGCTGAGCTTACTCTGGTTCCCTGATCTCCCACGTAAACATCACCTTGGGCATCGGAGCGAGAGATGCCACTTCTGCTGTCACTCTCCACCCCTCAGCTGTCTTCTCTTCTTCCCCAGCACTGATTTATTGTGAGGTTCTGTCTCCAATAAAAGTCAGATCCCCTTTCTCTGTAACTGTCTACATCCAACAGCATCTCCCCTCTGCTCTCTCTCAAAGAGGGAGTTTAAATTTTGGTGATTCTTCTCAGCCCATGCTCGTCTCACTGAGGGGTCTTCAGGGATGGGAGAAGATGGAGCATGGGGATAACGGAGGGCTTGGTTGGGTTGTCTTAAGACCTGAAATGTAACCCAAGGGATGTGCAAAATTAAAGGTCCCAAAGCAGGGTTGATAGATTGTCCCTTCTTTGGCCCAGTGGCCTAGCAACCTGGAGCCAGGTCTTGAGAGAGACCTCTTTGCTGACTTCTTCCTGCTCTGGTCTTTATTGAAGGAGCTTCTCGCGTGTAGCTGCCATCCTGTAGGTAGTGTCAGGCAGGTGCCAAACTCTTCTAGCAAAACCAGTAGAGTTGGGAGCTGTGAAGTTGATTAGCAGGAACAAGATGGATCGGTTTGTGGGAGCCCCACCACTGGAGAAGGTGGGGGATGTGAGGCTGGTCTGGACCCAAGGAAGTCTAGTTGGTTGCTTGTTAGACTGAGCAGAAGGTAGAAAGAGGTGGCCCTGAACTGGTTAGACCTTGTAGGCAACTAAATAATACCAGAAGCAGAGCAGGCCTGGCAGAAACATCTGGTCCTACTTCGGGGAAGGAGATTCAGTTTGCTTTTGCCATTAGCAAGTTTCCCTGCTGCACCTTCCTCCTCGGGGACAATGAGCTCGTGGCTGAATGCAGTGGGACTTGGGGGAGGAGAGTCTAGTGGAGGGGAGAAGGGATAGAACCCAGGAGTCCTGCCCCCCTGCTGTGGGAGGGGGACTCCAGGACCCCTGGGTTAGATTTATGGGTCTGCTACTATGGTGAGAGCTGCTTGATCAAGGAACTCCTTCCCCCTCCTGGCTGGACGTGAGCATGTTTGCAAAGCTGTAGGAGATGCTGGAGCCCTGGCATGAAACCCCCCCGAACCTGTCTCTGTACCACCCCGCTCAACGTGTCCCCGTGTCTCTGTGAAGGTCCCATCCACCAGTTGCGTGGATCTAAGTTCTGGAGCTGCCTGGCCCGCCCACACCCTCAAAGGGTGCGTCCCTGGCTTCCCCTAGTCAATATGCTTTCTGTTGGGGGATCAGCCCCCTGCTTTTCCAGGCGGGGGCCTCCCTCCCCTTTTCATTTCTGTTCCTGCCCCTATGCTGAGGATTTGACCCACAGATTTTTTGGGGGGGGGGGGGGAAATGGGGAGGTGGTTCTCTTCCTTGTATCAATTTGGCTCCAGATCAGCGGACACCCCCCCCCCCTCCCCATACCCTCTACCTCCCCTGGTGCCCTAGATAAGTCAACTGAGCCAGGCTCTCCAGGGATGAAAGGGCACAAGCCACATGGGTCATGGAGCTGGTCTCTGCCATCTCAGCAGCCTTTGGGGAAAGGGTCAGGGCAGGCCACAGCCAGGGTGTTTGTTCCCCCCAGGGTAGTTTCTCCCAGCAGAAAGGAAAATATCCGCCCACGGGGCTCTCATTTCTTCTCCAGGTTGGGGGATGGTCCTGCTGGAGGCAAAGTTGGGGGGGCTGTAAACGTAGATTGTCCCCATGTTCTGTGGGGCTCAGTTGGCCCCCAAGGTCCTGCCGCCAGGGATCAGCCCGCAGCTCCTTAGAGGAGACAACTCAGCCCTGGAGGAATTAAAGGGGAAGAGAGTTGGGGAGGGGGGACCCCCCCACTGCTGTGGGATGCAGCTGGAGGTCCCACCCAGTGGGGCCCCCTCCACTCGGGCTAGCGCTGGCCTGTCTGGTTCTGTCTCATCAGCTCAGTCTCTTCTTTTCTTTTTTTGCCCTCTCGCTTGCTCCATCTTTCTCTCGTTTTTTTTTTTTAAACTGCTTTTTTCATATTGAAAAGACGACGTTCTGCGAAAGAATAAACCAATTTTTTTTTAAAATTTCCTGACTGTCTCCTGGCTCTGTGTGTGTGTCTGTCTGTGGGGGGGGGGGACACGACGGCAGCCTGAGTAGCCCCTGCCCCTCCCCCCTGCATGGTGGCTTCGGCTGTCAGGAAAACTTCCCCAAAGTGCAGCCCCTGCCCGAGTCCTGATCCCACCAACCCCAGCTCCCCTGGGGTCCCCCCTGCCCCCCAACGCCTGAGCTCTGCCGGTGCCCCTCACTCCCAACCTGCAGCCCCCAGCTAGCCCGGCCCTGAGCTCTCCTCCCCACCCCCAGCTCTGCCGGTGCCCCTCACTCCTGACCTGCAGCCCCCAGCTAGCCCAGCCCTGAGCTCTCCTCCCCACCCCCAACTCTGCCGGTGCCCCTCACTCCTGACCTGCAGCCCCCCACTAGCCTGGCCCTGAGCTCTCCCTCCCCCCCCAGCTCTGCCGCAGGCCAGGGAAGTGCTGGAGGGGATGTGGCCAGGGGATGAGCTCATTGCCTGGGGGGGGCGGTGATGTCAGCTGTGCCACGTGGCACGGAAGGGGAAATACACTGCCCCCCCCCCCGTTTTCTTTCCCTGCGCTTCCTCCACCGCGCTGCCCCCCCCCCCCCCCGCTCTACATTAAACACGAGGGGGCTGTGGGTCGGGAGTGAGGGGGGCTGGCAGGGGCCCGGGGCTGCAGGGCGGGAGTGCGGGGGGAGGCTGGGGCAGATGTTCCTCATCGCCACCCCCACCCCCCAATTAATTCAGCCAGGTTTCTTTGAGCTTAAACAGCACCTGGATTGTGCCCCCTCCCGGCAGACCACACTGCCCCCCCTCCCCTAAGCTGCGGGGGGGCCGGGGGGGGAGGTGGGGGTGTTGATCTGGATAACCCACAACCGGCTTTCACCCAGGCACCAGTGACTGCTTGTGGAGTTGGGGCAGGGTGCTGGGGGGGGGGGGAGGGGCTCAGGAAGGCCCCCCCCCCCCATCAGTGCTGGCCCTAATGCCCCAGTGCAGCGCTGGGGGGGTGCTCCCCCCTGGCAGGGGGCGCTGTGCTTTGCCCCAGCTCCCTTGCCCCATTGACGCTCCAGCTCTCTGTCCCCACCCCGGACCCCCCCACCCCAAGAGAATGAGGCACCAGGAGACGGGGCCGTTCACACACCAGGACGTTTAATGGGCTGGGGGGACAGGTATCAGCGACATATACACAGGCTCACTTACACGGGGGGGGGGGGGGGGGGCAGGGCAGAGAAGGCACCTTCATGCGCCCCACACATTCGGGGCACCAGCACACACAGAGGGTCGGAGGGGGGAGCCACGGACCGTGGCCCAGGTTCTGGGACCCCCACCCCAGCACAGCCCCAGGACAGGGCAAGGAGGGATTGGGTGGGGGCTGTGTACAGACAGGGGGCTTTTCCCCTCGAGGGGGCACCAGCCCCAGGGCAGGGGAAGGAGGGATTAGGCCCCCTTCGGCCCTGAAGCCTGGGAATGTCTCGGGGGTGGGGGGCACATTGCAGGAAGGGGAAACATGAGGGAGGGGGAACCCCTAGTGGTGGAGGGGGGTATAGCAGCTGGGGGCTGTGTACACATATGGGGCTTTTCCCCTCAAGGGGGCACCAGCCCCAGGGCAGGGGACTGACGGGGTCAATGAAAAGGACACAGGGCCCTTCCCCTCTACGGGTTGCCGGCTGGCTCAAGGGGATGGGGAATGGGGACTTTCCCCGGGGGGGGGGCGGGGGGAGGGGCAGAAGAGTTTACTTTGGCCACACAGCGTGAGTGAAAAACCAGTTGGAGAGGCGAAAGGGGGCAGGGGCTTGAAATCCCCCCCGCCCCCGGGGAAAGAACCGCTCCATTCCATCCTGCGCCCCGTAGTGGCGATGAGATCCCCCCACCTGCACCCCACATCCAGAGGCGCTGGGACGACTGGATCCTGGGTGCTCTGCCCCATCTCCGCCCCAAAAAAGGGTTCGCTCCCATCTCTTCCTGACCCACGGCCGGGACTGGTGCTACGGAAGAGCATCTCGCGCGTTTACAGCCCCGGGCGGCCGTGAAATACCACACCCCACAGCTCCAGCCCGATGCCAAACGAACGCTCTGCCCTTTGCCATCCGTCCGATTACCTTCTTGCCTCGCTTCTCCCACCCGGCTTCAGCAGGCAGACCCGTGCGGCGGGTGTGGTTTGGCTTTCGGCCGGTATCGGCCTTTTACTTGGGGGTTTGGCCACTCGAGAGAGAGGAGCCGCTAAATCCGGGCCGGTGCAAGGGAAAAGGAAGCCAGAGGCTTCTGAAAACGATGGGGCTTTAAGGGGAGATATCTCAGGCCGCATTAGGAGTAGAAATAAGAGGTTGGTGGCATTGAAAAGAGGAAATCCCGAGCTTTCCTGTAGTGTAAAGGGGTTGTTTCTCACTCTGTGGGGCTTGAGAAATCAGACTGGAAAGTGGCACCCCCCCGAATGACAATAAAGCCACGGCACCCGCCATTCCAGAGCTGGAGGGGACGGAGCTTCTCCCTCAGGATGATCTTGGATGTGAAGAGAAGACGGCTGGGGGGCTGATCCCCCAGGAATACAAGGCCCAGGCGAGGTTAGGGTGGTGTGAGGAGCAAACGCCCCCCCCAGCTCTTCTGGGAGGGGGAGAGGTTGGGGGGCTGGCGAGGGTACACGGGAGATGGCACTGACCCACGGGGCTTGGTGGCTGGCGCCCCGCACAGAGCCCCCTCAGGGGGGCAGCCAGCGTGAGTGGGGGCCCGAGACGCAGACACAGCAAGGAGAAGGGCGGGGGCTCAGGGACATGCGCAGCTCAGGGCAGAGCCCCCCCTGACTTCCAGCAACTAGGACATTCGCCCCGGCTTCTTCTGACTCATCTGTGGGCAGGAGGCAAAACCAACAGGGGGAGCAGGGTCAGCACGTCGCTCCCAGGAACCCTGATCGCAGAACAGAGTCACGGACGCCTCTGGACCCCCTAGCAATGGGGGAAGGGAGTCAGGGAGAGAACCCAGGAGTCCTGGCTCCCAGCCCCTCCCCAGACCCCACTCCCCTCCCAGAGCTGGGGATAGAATCCAGGAGTCCTAGCTCCCAGCCCTCCCCTCCCTTCCCCTAGAACCCAGGAGTCCTGGCTCCCAGCCCCACCCTGCTCTAACCCCCAGACCCCACTCCCCTCCCAGAGCCGGGGAGAGAACCCAGGAGTCCTAGCTCCCAGCCCCACCCTGCTCTAACCCCCAGACCCCACTCCCCTCCCAGAGCCGGGGAGAGAACCCAGGAGTCCTGGCTCCCAGCCCCTCCCCAGACCCCACTCCCCTCCCAGAGCCAGGGAGAGAACACAGGAGTCCTGGCTCCCAGCCTCGACCCCGCTCTAACCATCAGCCCCCACTCCCCTCCCCTGGGAAAGAACCCAGGCGTCCTGGCGCCGGTACCTGGGAGATGCTGATGCCGGTGAGTTTCTCCACAGTGTCGGGGAGTTTGCTCATGATGTCCAGCACCTCCCCCGTCATCTTGGCAGCGCCCACGCCCTGGCTGCCGCTCGACACCATGGTGATCTTCTTCACCGCGCTCAGCGGCTTGCTGATCTCCTCCGCCACCTGCGGGAGGGGCGCCACGCCGCTCCGTTATTGTAGGGTCTCCCTCAAGTGCTGGGGGCTCAGCTGGGTTATCATCGCAGGGCCCCCCATATGGGCTGGGGCTGTGCTCACGGATTTGTTATTGTAGAGCTGGGGGCCAAGCGGGCTGGGGCTTGCGATTGTAGGGTCTACCTTAAACGCTGGCGGTGAGCCACGTTGCTAAGGCTTTCTGTAAGGGCTGGGTGGGTGTGGGGGGATGTTGTTTTCACAGGGACTCTCGGGAGGGCTTGCACTAGGCTGCTTTGTTATTGTAGGGTCTCCCAAGGAGCCGATCCGGCCCTCCCCCCGGCCAGGCCTCACCTGGGGCAGCTTCTCCAGCAGCATGTCGACCATGGCGGCATCCTGGTACTGCTGGAACGCCTCCGCCTTCTTGGACATCTGCTCGGCGTCCGCCCGCGCCTTGGCCTCAATGGCGAAGGCCTGCGCCTCCCCCTTCACCTGTGTGTGTGTGGGGGGGGGGGGCGTGGTCAGCGCCGGGGGCGGATAGCACCCCCGCCCACCACTGTTGGCCCGGACGCCTGGGTCCCATCCCGGCCTCCAGCCCCCCCTAGGGGTGAGAGCCCCACGCTGTCATCCCAGACGCCTGGGTCCCATCCTGGCCTCCAGCCCCCCTAGGGGTGACAGCCCCGCGCTGCCGTCCCGGACACCTGGGTCCCATCCCGGCCTCCAGTCCCCCTAGGGGAGAGAGCCCCACGCTGCCGGCCCGGATGTCTGGGTCCCATCTCGGCCTCCAGCCCCCCTTAGGGGTGAGAGCCCCGCGCTGCTGTCCCGGACACCTGGGATCCATCCCGGCCTGCAGCCCCCCCTAGGGGTGAGAGCCCCGCGCTACCGTCCTGGATGCCTGGGTCCCATCCCCATCACAAGGCTGGGAGGGGCGAGCGGCAGACTCACCTTCAGGGACTCTGCTTCAGCCTCCGCCTGCATGATGAGCTGGCACCTGGGGAGGGGAGAAGGGAGGGGGAGCATCAGTGACTCCGGCGCGGCGGTGGGGGGGCGGGGGGGGATGCAGGATGGAGAGGTGGGGAGCTTGCAGCAGGGGTGTTGGGGGCAGGGAGCCGGTAAGAAGGGTGCCGAGGGGTGAGCAGGGCGCTCAGGGGAAGGAGCGGTGGATGAGGCTTGTTGTGTGGGGCACTGGATGGGGTGGGGGGATTAGAGGCTGGGTACCGTGGCAGGGAGCCCCAGGGCGGATGGGGGACGGGGCGCAGCTGCGGCCCTGGCTGGGAAGGGATCACGGGGCGGCCCAGCTGGGTCTCGGGGGTGGCTGGAGGGCGGCATGGGGAGAGGGGAGCTGGGAGGGCGCCCCGCTACCTCTGGGCCTCTGCCAGCTTCTCCAGCCGGTAGCGCTCGGCCTCGGCCGGCTTCTTGACCATGGCCTCCAGCTCGTGCTCCTTGCGGATGATTTCCTGCTCCTGCAGCTGGATCTGCTGGGTCCGCTCCACCACCAGCACCTGCATCTTCTGCTCCTCAATCTTCTGCTTGGTCTTGGCCACCTGCACGGGGAGGGGTCCGGGGTCACCACCGGGGGGGGGCGGTCAGCAGGAGCTGACACCACGGGGCGAGGGGTCAAACATCGGCTGCGCTGATGGGCATCGCCACCTCGGACACCCGGGGTTCATGCCAAACCGATGCCCCCAGAGAGGTCAGAGGTCAATGTCGAGGGGGTCATGGGTCAACCCTGCTGGCATTCGTAGGTCAAGATTTGACCCCCGTTGAGAGGATTCAAGGGGTGAATGGTCAAGACCCGGCAACACTGAGGGAATCGAGGGACACCACCATGGGGTGTGGGGTGTCAAGGGCAGATCCCACTGAGGCGGGTCAAAGGTCAACGTTGGGGGCTGTCTGTGGTCAACACTGGGGGGTTGATAAGTCAAGAACTGACCCCAACGACGGATCAAAAGTCAACACCACGCAGAGGTAGGGACGAGGTCAACTTGGCCATGGGGGCGGGGGGTGTCAAGGGTCAACAGCTGACATCAGCGAGGTGGGGGAGGGGTCAGCCTGGACAAAGGGGTCACAGGTCCAGAACCGGTGCCATTGGACGGGTCGTGGTTGACGCCGCTGGGCGGCGAAGACGTGTGAGGCCAGAGATGCCTCGGTCCCATCCTGGCCTCCAGCCCCCCCTAGAGGTGAGAGCCCCGTGCTGCTGTCCCGGATGCCTGGGTCCCATCCCGGCCTGCAGCCCCCCCTAGGGGGGACGCCAAGAGCAGAGGATGGAGTCATTGGGCAGGGAAGGAGGCCAAGAGGGTCAACCCAGCAGGCTGTCCAGAGTCAAGTTGCAGGGGTCAAAGGTCAACAGCTGTGGGTTGGCCATCACAACAAGGTGCTTGCCCTGCCGGGCTACGGTGTCCCATGGTGCCCAGACACCTGGGCCGTGGGCTGGTATCGGGGGGGGGGGGGGGGCCCGGATCCCCCTACCCCCGTCCCCAGGGGCGTCTCACCTGCAGCTGATAGGCCAGGTCGGACTCGGCCTTGCGGGTGTTCACCTCGATGTCGTAGGTGGCTTTCTTCAGCTCGTAGTCCCGCTGTGCCTTGGCCATCTCGATCTCACTCAAGTACTGGGCAGAGAGCTTCTCCTGCTTCGCCTCGGCCTCCTGCAGGTGGGGGGGTCAGACCCATAGTAACCCGCCTCCTATCAGAGCCACGGGCCGGCTGGTATCCCCTGCCCTGTCTGACCCACGGGCGGGCTGGCCGGCCCGTGCCCCCCACCCCCGGGTCGCAGCCGCAGGCTGGCCGGCCCGTGCCCCCCCACCCCTAGATTGGACCCAGTCAGCCTGGAATCCCCAACCCCTGGATCAGACCCATGCACCCAGCGCTCACCTTGATGCCGGCATCTCTCTTGGCCTCGGCTTCCCCCATCCGGGCGTCTTTCTGCACCTGGGCGGTCCTGGCTTTCCCCAGCGAGTGCAGATAATCCTGGGGCAACACCGGGGGCGGGGAAGGGGGGAGAACGGAGCAGAGACAGACACCTCAGTCCTGCCCCGCAGCCTGGCTGGAGGCCATTCCCCTCTAGGGGGCGCCGGCTCCCATCCGCCCTGGGGCAGGGCGGGGGGCTGGCTGGCTCCGGGGCCTTTCTCCTGGAGGGGGCGCCGTTCTCCCTTACCTGGTCGTCGTGAATGTCCTTGAGCGTGTAGCTCACCACGCTGATGCCCATGTTGACCAGGTCTGAGGAGGCTACTTTGAAAACCTGCTCCGAGAACTTCTTCCGATCCTTGTAGATTTCCTGCCCGGGGCGGGGAGACAAGGGGTGAGTCGGGGCGGGGGTGTTGCTGGGACATACACATGGGGGGTGGGGGGGCGGGTCTGATTCCCACAGCAGGGGGCGCTCACACACACACATACACACAGGGGCAGATCTGACCCCCAGCAGGGGGCGCTGACACACACACAGGGGGGGCCGATCTGATTCCCCAGCAGCGGGCGCTGACACACACAGGGGTGGGGAGCAGGTCTGACCGCCCAGCAGGGGGCTGCCCCCCACCCCCCAGCCGCCGGCCCCTCACCTCCACAGTCATGTGGGCCATGATGGCCCGCTGATGCCCCTCCAGCGTCTCCAGCGCGATGTGGGTGATCTCGCTCTCCGACTTGCCGAGGAACATCTGGCAGGCGGCCGCCAGCATCTCCTTGTTCTGGCCCTGGATCTTCACCTGCCGGAGCGAGGGGACAAGAGGAGGGAGGGATGGAGCCCCCGGCCCCCGCGAACCCCAGGAATGGAGCCCCCCCCCTCCCTGCGAACCCCAGGAATGCTCCGGGGGTGGGGCGCCTTCCCCTTTAAGAGAAGAGGCTATTGCTTGCACCCAGACAACCGTTGCCCGGAGACCGTATCCATGGTGGTCAAGGGCCCTGTGGTCCCAGGGCATCATTGGGCAGGTACCAATGGGGAAATGGGGGGAGGGGGGGAGGGTAATAAGTCAAGTTGGGCAAGTAGCATGGGCGGGGGGGGGGGGGAGCCAAGCTGGGCAGGTACCATTAGGAGACATGGGGGGGATGAGCCAGGCTGGGCAGGTACCACTGGGGAAATACAGGGGTGAGTGGTGGAAGTGGCAGGTACCACTGGGGAGACCGGGGTAGCTGGCTGGCTTCCTAGGTGATCCGGACGCTGTTCCCTCCTCCCTGGGGTTTCCGCGGCGACCTCGGAGTCAGGGGGCGCCGGTTACCTGGGCGATGCCGGTGACGGAGATGGGGACCCCGTGCCGGGTATAAACCTTCTCGCTCTTCACGTTCAGGGTCAGCGTGTTCAAGGAGATCCTGCGGGGAGAGCAGGGGGGTCAGGGAGAGGGGACACCCCCCACGCCCTTTGCCGATACCCCCCCGCCCATGGACCCAACCAGCCCAGTATCCCCACCCCCACACGCTGATCCCTTCCTGCCCCAGCTCTGACCCCTCCCCTGTCCCCTGCCCCAGCGGGGTGACGGGGGGTCCCCTACAGACTTGGGGAGCACAGGGACGAGCCAGGGCGCCCTGACCTAGGGCTCCCTGTGGAGGGGGGGCTTCGGGGACTCACCTCTGGATCTGCTGGATGCAGGGGAGGACGAAGACCCGGCCCCCCGCCACCATCACTGGGGGGCTGCGGCAGAAGCCTAGGGGGAGGGGAGGAGAGCGTTAGCCGCCGCTGGGCACGGATATGCAGCCGCCTCTGGGGTGGGACAGCCGGGGAACTGCCGCGTGGAACAGCCACGCGGCACGGGACGGGCTGGCCTGCTGTTGAGATGCACCCAGCTCTGGGGTGGGCGGCTGGGGAACATGCCGTGAATCCTGAACAATTTGAAACCACCGGGGAAATTTTAAGGAGGCAGGAAGTGAGCTCAGCTGGGACACCGGGGTCGCCACACGACTTCAGAGCGACAGACTGATTTTAAGTCTTGCCGGTAAAATTGTAGCAGAGCACAGCTGCCCCGGCCAAGCCCCCACCCTGCTCCCACAGCATGGTGCCCCCCGCTGAGCCCCCCACCCCGCTCCCCCTGCTGAGCCCCCCACTCTGCCCCCTGCAGCCCAGCGCCCCCTGCTGAGCCCCCCACCCCGCTCCCCCTGCTGAGCCCCCCCCAGCAGTCCAGCGCCCCCTGCTGAGCCCCCCACCCCACCCCCCAGCGCCCCCTGTTGAGCCCCCCACCCCGCTCCCCCTGCTGAGCCCCCCACTCCGCCCCTCGCAGCCCAGGGCCCCCTGCTGAGCCCCCGCCCCGCCTCCCACTCCCCAGCACCCCCTGCTGAGCCCCCCGCGCCGTTCCCTGCACCTCCTGCTGAGCCCCCCACTCCACCCCCGCAGCCCAGCGCCCCCTGCTGAGCCCTCCGCCCCGCCCCCCGCTAAGCCCCCCACCCCGCTCCCCAGCACCCACTGCTGAGCCCCCCACCCTGCTCCCTGTGCCCCCTGCTGAGACCCCCACCCTGCTCCCTGCAGCCCAGCGCCCCCTGCTCATCCCCCGCCCCCACCTTGCTCCTTGCTGCTCCCCAGTGGTCATTAGCGATGCATTCGTTAACCATCAGATTAGCCCCGCGCCCCATCCCCTGGGAGCAGGTGATGTCACTCTGGCTCAGATCCCATCTCTTCACTGCTGGGTATTTCAGGCTGGCTCAGGGGGGCGGGGGACAGGGCACAAGGCCTTTCCCCTGTGGGGCAGGTGAGTCCCATCAGTGGGGGGCTGCATGTGGGGAGCTCTCCCACTGTGCTGGGGCGGGGTCTCCAACTCCAGTCCCTGGTCCGGGTTTCTCCTGGGGAGCAGGCTCCTAACGAGCTCATGGCATTAGGCCCAGGTCTCAGCCGGGCCGCCCCAGCAGTGAGGGGGTGGGCCTGGGGTGTTAGGGGTCCCTGGAGGGGGAGGGGACGGCATCAGGCTCCCACCCTGGGAGCATCTCTGCCCATGTGAGACCAGTGGGGGGGGCCACTCACCCGAGACCACCATGGCCTCATTGGGGCCGCAAGTGAAGAACATCCTGATGCCAGAGGGATCCTGAAAGAGATGAGAGCAACTCAATCGAACCCAGGAGTCCTGGCTCCCAGCCCCCCGCTCTAATCACTAGACCCCACCCCCCTCCCAGAGCCAGGGAGGGAACCCAGGAGTCCTGGCTATTTTCCCTCTCCCTGCAGCCGATGGCTGATAATTACAGACCCGCCCCTGGCCAGACTCCAGCTGAGCCCCAGGGAGCTCCCCACCCGCCTGCCACCTGAGCCCCACAGAGCCGCTGCTGGTTCCCCCCACTCATAACCGATGCAGCCCCTGCACCCCAACCTCAGCCCGTGCTCCCCGCTGCCCATAAGCCCCCTGCAGTCCGCCCTTGGGCTTCCCGATCCCCGGCCAGGAGCCCCACTTCATCCTGCCCCCCAAACAGCCCCTGCATTGGCAGCCGGCACCCCTGGCCCCACCCAGACACCCCCCATCGCCACCCATGAACCCCGTCCACACTCTGCAGCCATTGCACCCCCCCCACCCCCTTCTCGGCCCGTGCAGCCCCCCCCCGACCCCCTTCTTCGCCCGGGCTCCCCCCGACCCCCCTCTCGGCCCGTACAGCCCCCCCCCCCGACCCCCCTTCTCGGCCCGGACTCCCCCCCGACCCCCTTCTCGGCCCGGGCTCCCCCCCCCCGACCCCCCTCTCGGCCCGTGCAGCCCCCCCCGACCCCCCTCTCGGCCCGGGCTCCCCCCCGACCCCCCTCTCGGCCCGTGCAGCCCCCCACCCGTGCAGCCCCCCCCGACCCCCCTCTCCGCCCGGGCTCCCCCCCATCCCCTTCTCGGCCCGGGGTCCCCCCCGACCCCCCTTCTCGGCCCGGGCTCTCCCCCGACCCCCCTTCTCCGCCCGGGCTCCCCCCCGACCCCCCTTCTCCGCCCGGGCTCCCCCCGACCCCCCTCTCGGCCCGTGCAGCCCCCCCGACCCCCTTCTCGGCCCGTGCAGCCCCCCCCCGACCCCCTTCTCGGCCCGTGCAGCCCCCCCCCCGACCCCCTTCTCGGCCCGGGCTCCCCCCGACCCCCCTTTGCTGACCGGGTCTCTGGCTCCGGCCACCCCCCGTCCGCCCTGCTGCAGACCCGCCCCACCCTCCTGGGACCGCCACGATCCCGTCAGCCCCCGCGGTTTCCCCAGCGCCCGAGCGGTGCTGCCACCTGCTGGCCGCGGGCGGGGCAGCAGCTTCCCTGGGACCCCCCTGCCAGCCCCCCAGATCCATGCAGCCGCGGGGGGGGGGGTAGAGCCGGGCTGGCAGGGGGCTGCGGGTCGGGAGTGAGGGGCACCGGCAGGGCTGGGGGGGGGCAGAGCCGGCTGGCAGGGGGCTGCGGGTCGGGAGTGAGGGGCACCGGCAGGGCTGGGGGGGGCAGGGCCGGGCTGGCAGGGGGCTGCGGGTCGGGAGTGAGGGGCACCGGCAGGGCTGGGGGGGGCAGAGCCGGGCTGGCAGGGGGCTGCGGGTCGGGAGTGAGGGGCACCGGCAGGGCTGGGGGGGGCAGGGCCGGGCTAGCAGGGGGCTGCGGGTCGGGAGTGAGGGGCACCGGCAGGGCTGGGGGGGGGCAGGGCCGGGCTGGCAGGGGGCTGCGGGTCGGGAGTGAGGGGCACCGGCAGGGCTGGGGGGGGCAGAGCCGGGCTGGCAGGGGGCTGCTGGTCGGGAGTGAGGGGCACCGGCAGGGCTGGGGGGGGCCCAGGGCTGGGCTAGCAGGGGGCTGCGGGTCGGGAGTGAGGGGCACCGGCAGGGCTGGGGGGGCCCAGGGCTGGCAGGGGGCTGCAGGTCGGGAGTGAGGGGCACCGGCAGAGCTGGGAGGGGCAGAGCCGGGCTGGCAGGGGGCTGCGGGTCGGGAGTGAGGGGCACCGGCAGGGCTGGGGGGGGGAGAGCCGGGCTGGCAGGGGGCTGCGGGTCGGGAGTGAGGGGCACCGGCAGGGCTGGGGGGGGCCCAGGGCTGGCAGGGGGCTGTGGGTCGGGAGTGAGGGGCACCGGCAGGGCTGGGGGGGACCAGGATTTCGTGAGTCGACCCTGCTGCGTTGGCCGAAGCCCCCATCCCTTTCTCCTGCCCTTCCAGGAAGACCCAAGGCGGCGTCTGCCTCACTTCCCGTCCCAAACTCGGGGGCGCGGCACCTGCGAACGGGCCGCCGTGTCCCCACCCAGAGGTGGCTGCATGGGAGCCCCTGGCTGGCTCCCCTGTTCCCTGCCACGCAGCGCCCAGGGCCGGCAGGGCACCGGGTGGCCACCAGGTGGCGCGCGTGGCCAATCGTCCAGCGCCGGAGCGGGCGGGGCATCGTGTGAACATGGGGGAGAAAATGGACTCCTTTCAGAGTGTGTGTGGGGGGGGTGCCCAGCCCATAACGCCCCCCCCAGGCCTCTGTGTGTCCCCCCCAGAATAGGGGCAGAACATGCAATGAGTGGCAGAGAGTGCCCCCCCCCCACGAGCCAGCCCCTCTCATGCCTGCCCTGATGCCAGATAGGAGGCACTCACTGTCGGTGGCATGTTCGACCCCCACCCACTCTGCCGGGGCTGCTGGCCAGGGGTCAGTTAATGCCTGGGGGCGTGGGGGGCAGGGGAGGGGGCGCTGGTAACATGGGCAGAGAGCCAGCAAACTCGTTACACACAGAGGTTCTCAGCTGGGAGGGAGCCGGACTCATTGGAATGATCAGAGCCACTGCCCCCCAGCGGGGACAGGCCCCATGCCCCATTCCCTGCCCCCTTGAGCCGGCCAGCCCCCGCCCTGGGGCCGGATGGGAGCTGCTGCCCCCTAGAGAGGACAGGCCCTGTACCCCATTCCCTGTCCCCAAGTCAGACTTGGCCTAGTGAGTGTGTTAGGGGCAGGGTGTGTGTGTGTGTGAGGGGTGGGGGAAGAGTTGTGTATTTCTAGTGCTGGTATTTCCACTCCTCTGTCCCCCTGTGGCTCTTTTTATTTAGGCCCTGGGCTCTCTGTGCCAGGTGGGGGGTGGATGTGGGCTCTGCCGCTTCCTTTCGTGTGCGTGTGGTTCTCACCTCTGGGGTATGAGGAAATGCAGCCGTGCAGATAGGCAGAGCCCGGAAGCCACGAGCTTGGGCAATTCCCGGCCTCAACCTGAGCCCAGGGCCCCTGGCAGCGCTTTCCGTCATGTGTTTTCTCAGCTGCAGAGCGGAGGGTTGTGTGTGTGACCCAGCATGTGTGCACAGACTCACACACCAGCCAGGCTGGACCATGAAAACACACACAGAGCCGCCCTTGCTCAGTCTAACCACTAGACCCCACGCCACCCCTCCCCAGAGCCAGGGAGAGAACCCAGGAGTCCTGGCTCTCAGCCCCCCTGCTCTAACCACTAGACCCCACTCCCCTCCCAGAGCCGGGGAGAGAACCCAGGAGTCCTGGCTCCCAGCCCCCACCTCTGCTCTAACCACTAGACCCCACTCCCCTCCCAGAGCCGGGGAGAGAACCCAGGAGTCCTGGCTCCCAGCCCCCACCCCTGCTCTAACCACTAGACCCCACTCCCCTCCCAGAGCCGGGGAGAGAACCCAGGCGTCCTGCTGAGGCCACCCTGGGCTGAGTGTCCGTTGCCACACACGCTATCTGTACGTGGGTGCTCGCTATATATAACCCTCCCCTCGTGGCCCAGACAGGTACCGGCAGGAACCCGCAGTTCCTCTGCCCCCGCAGAGAGCCTGGAATAGCCCCTTATCAGTCATTGCCCCTGGGCTTATCCGTGTGGCCAAGGGCGCCGGGCGTGGCTCGCCCAGCCTCTCCGGCCCTCGCTGTCTGGGAGCTTGGTGCTAAAAATACCCCAGAGGAGAAAGAGATGGATAACAATCCCGCTGGGGGCGGGTGGATACATACCTAGATTAGACAGACCGGATCTATGGATCCCTCAAGAGGGAGCGATTTGCTGGAGCTAAGGATGGCGGGACGGGGCTGAGAAAGGCTGGTTGGCAGATACACACACCCCCCTGTCGAGTCCAGTGCAACAGAGTCCCTGATTCCCAGACCCTCTCGGAGATACGCTGGGACGGCTTAGAGTCCCGGGACACCAGGAAGTATCATTAAACTGGTGATTTGATTGATTTTTAAATCATGTCAAATCACGGTTAATGATTAAAAACCCAGGAAGAATGAAAACCTCCAGAGAATTAAATGTAAACCGTAGTTATATGGGTTATAGCAGGGTTGGACTGGAAGGGACCTCGCGAGGTTATCTAGTCCAGTCCCCTGCACTCAAGGCAGGACTAACTATTATCTCGACCGTCCCTAAGAGGTGTTTCTCTGATCTGCTCTTAAAAATCTCCATCAACACAGATTCCACAACCTCCCTGGGCAATTTGTTCCAGAGTTTCACCACCCTGACAGTTCGGAAGTTTTTCCTAATGTCCAACCTAAACCGCCCTTTCTGCAATTTGAGCCCATTGCTTCTTGTCCTAGCCTCAGCGGTTAAGGAGAACAATTTATTACCTTCCTCTTTACAACTTTTTACATACTTGAAAACTGTTCTCATGTCCCCCCTCGGTCTTCTCTTCTCCAGACTAAACAAACCCCATTTTTTCAATCTTCCCTCCTAGGTCATGTTTTCTTAGACCTTTAATCGTTGTTGTTACTCTTCTCTGGACTCTCTCCAATTTGTCCAGCTCTTTCGTGAAATGCGGTGCCCAGAACTGGACACAATCCTCCAGCTGAGGCCTAATCAGTGCAGAGCAAAGCGGAAAAATTACTTCTAATTTCCTGTTTACAACACTTCTGCTAATATATTTGGCAACAGCGTTACACTATTGACTCATATCTAGCTTGTGGTCCACTCTGACCCCCAGATCCGTTTCCGCAGTTCTCCTTCCTCGGCCGTCATTTCCCATTCGGTGTGTGTGTGCAACTGATTGTTCCTTCCTAAGTGGGTGCTTTGCATTTCTCCTTATTGAATTTCATCCTATTTACTTCTGACCATTTCTCCAGATCATTTTGAATTTTCATCCTATCCTCCAAAGCACTTGCAACCCCTCCCAGCTTGGTATTGTCCCCAAACTTTATGTGTACTCTCTATGCCATGATCTAAATCATTGATGGAAGATATTAAACAAAACCGGGCCCAGAACGGATCCCTGGGGGACCCCACTCGATATGTCCTTCCAGCTTGACTGTGAACCACCGATCGCTCCCAGAGAGGAGTTGTTTTCCAACCCACATTCATCGAGGTTGCATTTCCCTAATTTGTGTAGGAGGTGGTCATGTGAGTGTCAAAAGCTTTACTGAAATCAAGTTAGATCATGTCAACCACTTCCCCCCCTACCCACAAGGCTTGTTACTCTGTCAAAGGTAACAAGCCTTGTGGATTGGGCGGGGGGGGGGGTGGGGGGAGAATAGATAACTCTACTATTCAGCTGAGGATGAGAACCCAGGTGTCCTGACTCCCAGCACCCCCTGCTCTAATTCACTGGACCCCTCTTCCCGCCCAGGGCTGGGGCTGCACCCCTCCCTTATGAAATGGACTAGCCTCTCTGAAGAGTTCTCTCAAGGTCCCGCCCCCATGATCCACCATCAGCCAATGAGAATCATAGAATGTATCCAGCTGGTGTAATGCAGAAAGTGGGTGGGGCTTGGAACGTGAAGGCCGCCCCCTGCTCCCTCCTTGGATGCTCCTGTAGTTGAATTGAGCTTTGCCCCCTCCCAGCACAATCTCCTCCTTCCTCCAGCGCCCTGACACCCTCGCGCTCCTCCAGGCGAGCTGAGCTTTGCCTTCGGCCCAGCCAGCCCCTAACGCCGACCCCCTCCCCCAAAGGATGTGGGATCCCCCTGCCCCCCAGAAATCAGACACACTCGCAGGAGTCAACATGTTTATTTTGTTCACAGAACATACACAGGTTGGACGACTCGTCCGGGAAAGAGTTTGGGGCAAAAACGCCTTGGAAACATCAGCCTGAAGTCTGGGCAGTTCGGGGCGAGTCTTGGCCTCCGAAGCATCCACAGGAGCTTACACAGTAAGCGTAGACAGCAACCAGGACCGTGCTGGTCAGACACCCCGGGCGTAAACATAGCTGGGGGGGGGTCCGAGAGGGAAGGGCGGAGGGGTCCGCGCTCTTTTCGTGCGGGCTGTTCTTCCTCTGACTTCTCTCCTCCTCCCAGGGTCAGGAAAATCCCTGTTTGCTCCTGGTTTAAAGCACCCGAATCATTTTTCGGGCTCAAAACTTCTCCCTCCGCCCAATTCGCCAGCACTGCCTTCGTTCTGTGCCCCAATCAAGTAGCTACTTTATAGGAGACCCAAGGGTCAGAGGCTGTTCTGCCACAGAGCAACCCAGCCCGGCCTCCGCCTGGAGAACTGTAGCGTTGAATTCTAGCACATTTGGCCATCAAAGTTTTTTACCCCGCCCAGTAGCATTTCCAGTTTTATACCTCCCTGGGATTTGCAGCCAGCTATCCCTCGGGCTGCTTTGCTACCAATTAGAGCGGGGTTTCTCCTCCCGGGGTAACGGCACTAACAAACATCAATTAAAAGTCCCCGTAGAGAAACAAGAGCAAGATACATGTCCCTGTTTAAACGGACGAGGACATTTAACGGTTTTATTCCATCCTGGATTAAAGCAGCATTTTCCTCGCCAGCATGTTCCGGCTTTGATCATTAAATAGCACACTAATCTTTAAATTACAAATGTATAAATAATATAAATATTAGATATTAATAAGTTATGTCAGTAATACCCCTCCCCCCAACTCAATGTCTGTCATGGCTGGAGCCAGGAATTCCCTGCTCACGGCTGCAGAGAGGTTTCACGTTGCTGTTGACGTCAAGCGTCCGTCCAGATTCTTCACTGGCTTCGTTCAGAGACAGCAGCAGAAAGAGCTGGCCGAAGACCAGGCGGGGTTAACCCATTAGTGGCTGGAGCCCAGCCCAGTTGACCCCTTAGGTGTCTTGGCCTGAGAAACGCTGGGTGGGGAATCTCAGAAAGCAGCTGGATTCTGCTCCAGGAACTGGCTGATTTCCACGGTGGATTCAACAGCCGCATAGCCCCCGTGCAAACTGGTAGCGTTGGCCATCTCTGGGACCTCCAGGGGTGTCGGGAGCATTTCCGAGAGGGGGGTCTCCACGCGGGAGCCCCCGCTCTCCGCAGAGCAGTCACGGACCCCCTGCTCAGGCCCCAGGGCCAGGTCTTCGTCGGCATTATAGACTTGGTAGAAGACGATGGTGAGGAGGATGAAAAGCAGACGCTTGGCCTTGCTGCGCTCTTTGGCTGGATAGTAGCGTTTCACCTGGTCAGGAGGAAGGAGACAGGACATTAGAGACCTGGCTGGCAGGGGGACCCATGTATTACCCACAACGCATCAGTCCTACTCCAAGTGCCCTGTACCCAACGGATTACCCAGAATGCCCTGGCACTCAGCCCCAGGCCAATCCCACAACCCAGAAGGCCCCACACCCAGCCACCATGGCTAAGAGGACAGCCTGGTTACCCAGAATTCTCTGCTTCTACCCACAATGCCCTATTCCACCAAACCAACTTGAGATTCGGGCTCAGCAGCTGAGCAGGCAACCTGAACCCCACTGCACTGAGCATGATCTAGATATCCCCCCTGTGTGTCATATGCCCCATACTGCTCCCAGCTGGGGGCAGATTAGCAAGAGACTCACCCCTGGCTGTGAACAGCAGGGAGCCTGGGACACATGCAGCACCCCCATCAGCCAGGGATCTCTGGGGCAGAGACCCCTGTGCATGGGGCTTCCTGTCCGGGACATGCAGCAGTAGGTGTAATGGGGTGACTCATCCTGCACTGTCTGTATCCCCACAGCGAGGGGGGCCAGGCTACAGGTCTGAGCTCCCCACTCCCCCCAAGCATGCTCCAAGACACCCCCCCCCTCCACTGGGGAGAGGCTACACCACCCTCACCCTCCCTCCAGCAGCAGGGACTGACCCAGAGAGCAATCAGTAGCCTACTTCTACAGCGGGGGAAACTGAGGCACAGAGGGGGGGATGGATCAGTAGATCCCCCTCCCCCCACTTTAACCCAAAAGACCCCTCCCCACATCGCAGAGAACCCAGGAGTCCTGACTCCCCCCTCACGCCCCAGAGAACCCAGGCGTCCCGGCTTCTACCCCACCCCCACAGACTCACCACGGGGGGGTAGAGCACTTTGCGCAGTCGTTTCCTGCCCCGGGCCGGATTCCTGCGGCAAGGGGTCTGGCTCGCCGCGGGCAGGGGGTCGAAGGTGAAGTACTGGGGGCCGGTGCCCCTGCGGGGGGGCTCGGCGCCCCTGCGGGGGGGCTCGGCGCCGGGCAGGGCGGCCATCCGGGGCTCGTAGGCTAAGCACATGCTCGTGGCACCGTACAGCGCGTTCATGAGACCGGGGCGCAGCGCGATTTTCAGAACTAGTCCTCGGCTGCGGCGCAGAACGAACAACTGCCCGCGCCCCGCCCGGCGCCGCTTTATGAATGGGGCGAGCCCCGCCCCTGGCGCCCCATTGGCTGCGCCCGGGGGTGACAGCTCAGCCTGCAATCACCGCGGGGAAATCCCGGGCCGCCGCGCGGTGCTTGCCCCGAGCCCGGGCGGGGATGATGCGTAGCGGGCGGGGCTCGGGGGGGGGGAGCGGTGGGGGCAGGGCAAGAAATAAGGAATGCAGGAAATCTGCAAGTACACACAGGGTGTGCAACCCCACCGTTGTGCAACACGCAAACACACACAGTGTATACACACAGCCCAGCTGTGCAACACACAAACACACACACACTGTGTATACACCCCCAGCTGTGCAACACAAACACACACACACAAACAGTGTATACACCCCCAGCTGTGCAACACACACACACAAACACACACACACTGTGTATACACCCCTAGCTGTGCAACACACACACACTGTGTATACACCCCTAGCTGTGCAACACAAACACACACACACTGTGTATACGCCCCCAGCTGTGCAACACAAACACACACACACAAACAGTGTATACACCCCCAGCTGTGCTACACACACACACAAACACACACACTGTGTATACGCACCCCATCTGTGCAACACACAAACACACACACACACACACACACTGTGTATACATTGCAGCTGTGCAACACACAAACACACACACAGTGTATATCACCCCCAGCTGTGCAACACACACACACAAACACACACTGTGTATACACACCCCAGCTGTGGAACACACACACACACACACTGTGTATGCACCCCCAGCTGTGCAACATACACACACAGTATACACACACCACAGCTATGCAACACACAAACACACACAGTGTATACACCCCAGCTGTGCAACACACACACACACAAACACACACACTGTGTATACATTCCCCCACCTGTGCAACACACACACAGTGTATACACACACCCCAGCTGTGCAACACACACAAACTGTGTATACACTCCACAGCTGTGCAGCACACACACAAACACAGTGTATATACACCCCCCATCTGTGCAATAGACACACACTAAGAATACATACACACACACTGTATATACACCCCCAGCTGTGCAATAGATATCTCTGTGTGTGTATTCTTAGTGTTACACACACGGAATAGACACAGAGAGTACACCCCCCCCCCCAGCTGTGCAATACAGAAACAGAGGACACACACACACAACGTATATATCCCTTCAGCTGTGCAATAGACACACACAGAGAATACACACACACACACAGAGTGTATATACACCCCTTCAGCTGTGCAATAAACACACATCAAGAATACACACACACACACAGAGAGGTTTCAGAGTGGTAGCCGTGTTAGTCTGTATCAGCAAAAAAACCGAGGAGTCCTTGTGGCACCCGACTAACACATTTATTTGGGCATAAGCTTTCGTGGGCTAATGCCCACTTCCTCGGATGCATGGAGTGAAAATACAGTAGGAAGATATATACACACAGAGAACATGAAACAATGGGGGTTGCCATATCCACTGTAATGCGGCTTATCAATTAAGGTGGGCTATTATCAGCAGGAGAAAAATAAACCTTTTGTGGTGATAATCAGGGTGGCCCATTTCAAACAGTTGACAGGAAGTTGTGAGTAACAGCAGGGGAAAAAATTAGCAGGGGGGAATAGTTTTTACTTTGTGTAATGACCCATCCACTCCAGTCTCTATTCGAGCCTAATTTAATGGTGTCCAGTTTGCAAATTAATTCCAGTTCTGCAGTTTCTCGTTGGAGTCTGTTTCTGAAGTTTTTTTGTTGAAGAATTGCCACTTTTAGGTCTGTAATCGAGTGACCAGGGAGGCTGAAGTGTTCACTGACTGGTTTTTGAATGTTAATTCTTGACGTCTGATTTGTGTCCATTTATTCTTTTGCATAGAGATTGTCCGGTTTGGCCAATGTACATGGCAGAGGGGCATTGCTGGCTCATGATGGCATATACCACATGGGTAGATGTGCAGGTGAACGAGCCTCTGATAGTGTGGCTGATGTGATTAGGTCCTATGATGGTGTCCCTTGAATAGATATGTGGATAGACTTGGCAACGGGCTTTGTTGCAGGGATTGGTTCCTGGGTTTGTGTATATACACCTTTCCAGGAGTGCAATAGACTCACATGGAGAACACACACACTCTCTCTCACATGCACAGACTACATACACACACCCCTGAGCTGTGCAAGAGACACACCGAGAGAATACACACACAGAGTACATACACAAGCCCCCTAAGCTGTGCAACAGACACACAGAGAATATACACCTCCCCCCATATAGATACACACATACACGGAGCTGTGCAATAGACACACACAGAAAATACACACACACCGTGAGTTGGGCAATAGACACACAGAATACACACACACACAGAAAAACAACGAGGAGTCCTTGTGGCATGAGACTAACAGATTTATTTGGGCCTAAGCTTTCATGGGCTAAAACCCACTTCCTGTATTGTAAAATACAGCTTGCTGTATTTTAAAGAATCCTTATTGAGATTACAGGGACAAACCATCCCGATGTGTAGAAAGAATAGTAAATATGGCAGGCGACCAGCTTGGCTTAACAGTGAAATCCTTGCTGATCTTAAACACAGAAAAGAAGCTTACAAGAAGTGGAAGATTGGACAAATGACCAGGGATGAGTATAAAAATATTGCTCGGGCATGCAGGAGTGAAATCAAGAAGGCCAAATCACACCTGGAGTTGCAGCTAGCAAGAGATGTTAAGAGTAACAAGAAGGGTTTCTTCAGGTATGTTAGCAACAAGAAGAAAGTCAAGGAAAATGTGGGCCCCTTACTGAATGAGGGAGGCAACCTAGTGACAGAGGATGTGGAAAAAGCTAATGTACTCAATGCTTTTTTTGCCTCTGTCTTCACGAACAAGGTCAGCTCCCAGACTGCTGCGCTGGGCATCACAACATGGGGAGGAGATGACCAGCCCTCTGTGAAGGAAGAAATGGTTCGGGACTATTTAGAAAAGCTGGACGTGCACAAGTCCATGGGGCCGGATGCGCTGTGTCCGAGAGTGCTAAAGGAGTTGGCGGATGTGATTGCAGAGCCACTGGCCATTATCTCTGATAACTCATGGCGATCAGGGGAGGTCCCGGAGGACTGGAAAAAGGCTAATGTAGTGTCCATATTTTAAAAAGGAAAGAAGAAGGATCCGGGGAACTACAGGCCAGTCAGCCTCACCTCAGTCCCTGGAAAAATCATGGAGCAGGTCCTCAAGGAATCAATTCTGAAGCACGCAGAGGAGAGGAAAGTGATCAGGAACTGTCAGCATGGATTCACCAAGGGCAAGTCATGCCTAACTAATCTAATTGCCTTCTATGATGAGATAACTGGCTCTGTGAATGAGGGGAAAGCAGCGGACGTGTTGTTCCTTGACTTTAGCAAAGCTTTTGACACGGTCTCCCACAGTATTCTTGTCAGCAAGTTAAAGAAGTATGGGCTGGATGAATGCACTATAAGGTGGGTAGGAAGTTGGCTAGATTGTCGGGCTCAACGGGTAATGATCAATGGCTCCGTGTCTAGTTGGCAGCCGGTATCAAGCGGAGTGCCCCAAGGGTCGGTCCTGGGGCCGGTTTTGTTCAATATCTTCATAAATGATCTGGAGGATGGTGTGGATTGCACCCTCAGCAAGTTTGCAGATGACACTAAGCTGGGGGGAGAGGTGGATACGCTGGAGGGTAGGGATAGGATACAGAGGGACCTAGACAAATTGGAGGATTGGACCAAAAGAAATCTGATGAGGTTCAACAAGGACAAGTGAAGAGTCCTGCACTTAGGACGGAAGAATCCCATGCACCGCTACAGACTAGGGACCGAATGGCTCAGCAGCAGTTCTGCAGAAAAGGACCTAGGGGTTACAGTGGACGAGAAGCTGGATACGAGTCAACAGTGTGCCCTTGTTGCCAAGAAGGCCAGTGGCATTTTGGGATGTATAGGGAGGCGCATTGCCAGCAGGGACGTTATCGTTCCCCTCTATTCGACATTGGTGAGGCCTCATCTGGAGTACTGTGTCCAGTTTTGGGCCCCACACTACAAGAAGGATGTGGAAAAATTGGAAAGCGTGCAGCGGAGGGCAACAAAAATGATTAGGGGACTGGAACACATGACTTATCAGAAGAGGCTGAGGGAACTGGGATTGTTTAGTCTGCGAAGAGAAGAATGAGGGGGGATTTGATAGCTGCTTTCAACTACCTGACAGGGGGTTCCAAAGAGGATGGATCTAGACTGTTCTCAGGGGTAGCAGATGACAGAACAAGGAGTAATGGTCTCAAGTTGCAGTGGGGGAGGTTTAGGTTGGATATTAGGAAAAACTTTTTCACTAGGAGGGTGGTGAAGCACTGGAATGCGTTACCTAGGGAGGTGGTGGAATCTCCTTCCTTAGAAGTTTTTAAGGTCAGGCTTGACAAAGCCCAGGCTGGGATGATTTAACTGGGGATCGGTCCTGCTTTGAGCAGGGGGTGGGACTAGATGACCTCCTGAGGTCCCTTCCAACCCGGATATTCTGTGATTCCTCAGATGCATGGAGTGGAAAACACAGTAGCAGGTATAAATACACAGCACAGGAAAAGATGGGGGGAGTTGCTACCACTCTGAAACCTGCACACACACATACCCTGAGCCATGCAACAGACACACACACACACATCCTGAGCGGCGCATCACAGATCCCCCCTGATCCCCACATCCTGAGCTGTGCAATACACACACACACAGAATACACACATACACACAGATCCTGAGCTGTGCAACATAAACTCACAAACACACAGCATATATTCACACTGACACAACAATTCTGAGTTGTGGAACTTCCCCCCTCCCAGCTATGCAATACACACCCCCACGCACACACACAGAGAATAAACACCTTAATAGAAAATAAGCTCTCTCTGACCTACACACACACCCCCACGCACACACACAGAGAATAAACACCTTAATAGAAAATAAGCTCTCTCTGACGTACACACACACACACACACTATAGAATAAATACACAGAGACCCACACTCCCTGAGCTGTGCAATAGACATCCCCACACAAAATAAGAACATTCACAAAATACACATGCAATGCACATGTATTGAACACCCACATCTGGTCTGTGCGATACACCAACACACACAGAATAAACACTCTCACAGAATGTAAATTCTCCCTGACTTACACTTCCGGATGTGTAATAAACAAACACACACATGTCTGACTATCCACACGCACTGACTTGCACTTCCTGCCCTGGGTCATAGATGCAGACACAAAATAAAACCCCCCAAAGATCGCCTGTAAAATACAGTCACGGTGTTTGCATATATTGACCCCTATAGCCTGCAACAAACACACAGTCAATGCACTCACAAAATATACACATTGGTCACACATGGCCTGACCCACGCAATAGACATAGACACACACGATCAACACAAACACGCTGCCAGAACATAGACACACACTGACCCACACATCCTGATCTGTGCAATAAATACACACAGAGACACACACACACAATTACACAAACACACTGCCAGAATAGTCGGACGCACTGACCCACACATCCTGGGCCGTTGCCAAACACTCGCACAATAAGCCCAACAGATGTCAATGCACACCCATCAAAACGCACACCATCAACCCAAAGACACACCCTCCCACACGTCCACCCAGGCTACACACTCCCTGACACACGTCCCAATGCACACACTCAACACACACACGCACACGAAGCAACCACGCATTCGCTGACACAGCACACACAGGAGCATAGTTCTCGCTCTCTCTCTCACACACACACATTACAACACACACTCCCTCCCCCACAGCCCAGCGGTGGGCGGGCTCAAAGCAAACGCGATGGAGAGCGTGTTGTGATTTCACAAGATTAGAAAAACCAGATGCCAGCGTGTGATGCAACACAACTTCCCCGTTGGCACAGGGGAAACGGGGGGCGGGGAATGGGGCCAGGGGCCTGTCCCTTCTAGGGGGCACTGGCTCCCATCCAGCCCCAGGGCAGGGACTGGCTGGCTCAGGGGGGCAGGGAATGGGGCAGGGGCCTGTCCCCTCTAGGGGGCGCCGGCTCCCATCCGGCCCCAGGGCAGGGACTGGCTGGCTCAGGGGGGCAGGGAATGGGGCAGGGGCCTGTCCCCTCTAGGGGGCGCCGGCTCCCACCCGGCCCCAGGGCGGGACTGGCGGGCTCAGGAGAGCAGGGAAGGGGGTGAGGGGCTCTGTGTGTGGGCAGAGAGGGGCCCGCGCGGGGGTGTTGGGGCGGTGGGCTGGGGGGGCCACAGGCACTCGCCGGAGGCAGATCGGGGGAAGGAAGTGATGGAAAAATCCGTCTCTGCTAAAGAGCTTCAGAGCCACTTCAGCCCTGGGTCAGCAAAATCAGAACTGGAACCAACTGCCTGAGCCCCGTGGGCCAGGCTCTCCCCCCACCATGACCCCCACGTGTGCGCTTCCCAGGAGCCAGGACTCCTGGGTTCTATCCCTGGCTCTGGGGGGGGGTAGTGGGGGCTAGTGGTTAGAGCGGGGGGAGGGGAGCCAGGACTCCGGGGGTCTCTCCCCAGCACTGGGAGGGGAGCAGGGGCTAGTGGGTTAGAGTGGGGGATGCTGGGAGCCAGGACTCCTGGGTTCTATCCCTGGCTCTGGGAGGGGAGCGGGGGCTAGTGGGTTAGAGTGGGGGATGCTGGGAACCAGGACTCCTGGGTTCTGTCCTGGCCCTGGGAAGGGAGAGGGCGGGTTAGCTGGGGTCCCTGTGGAGGTGGGACAGTTCCTGTCCCTACTGCCTGGGGCGGGGGCCAGCGAGCCGGGGGGCAGCAGCAGGTCGGGTGTGGGGCCGCGGGGAGCCCGGGCAGAGGCTGAGCCGAGCCCAGTGATTCTTACAGAGAAAGAGGAAGCCGGATAAGGCCCCAGTGCCCGTCCCCCATCACAGGGACGCTTTAGTCACTTCCGGGGACCCCCTCAGCTGACGCAAGCCGGGCTCCCGGAAGGGCCTGGTTCCTGGAGTTATGAGAAGGGGGGTCCGCAGAGCCCTCACTTCCCGTGGAGGAGCTGACTTCGAGGGGGGGAAGGGAGCTGAGTTAACGAGGGCACAGGAAACATGATGGGGGGGGGGATCAAGGTGAGGACATATCTGGGGTGGTGTGTGAGGGGGATGGGAAAAGGAAGAATGGGGGGCTGTGGGTCGGGAGTGAGGGGCACCGCAGGGCTGGGGGGGGCCAGGGCTGGGCTAGCAGGAGCTGGGTCGGGAGTGAGGGGCACCGCAGGGCTGGGGGGGGCAGGGCTGGGCTAGCAGGAGCTGTGGGTCGGGAGTGAGGGGCACCGGCAGAGCTGGGGGGGCCCAGGGCTGGGTTAGCAGGAGCTGCGGGTCGGGAGTGAGGGGCACTGGCAGGGCTGGGGGGGGCCAGGGCTGGGCTAGCAGGAGCTGTGGGTTGGGAGTGAGGGGCACCGGCAGGGCTGGGGGGGCCCAGGGCTGGGCTGGCAGGGGCTGCGGGTCGGGAGTGAGGGGCACCGGCAGGGCTGCAGGGGGCCAGGGCTGGGCTAGCAGGAGCTGCGGGTCGGGAGTGAGGGGCACCGGCAGGGCTGGGGGGGCCCAGGGCTGGGCTGGCAGGGGCTGCGGGTCGGGAGTGAGGGGCACCGGCAGGGCTGGGGGGGCCAGGGCTGGGGTAGCAGGGGCTGCGGGTCGGGAGTGAGGGGCACCGGCAGGGCTGGGGGGGGCCAGGGCTGGGCTAGCAGGGGCTGCGGGTCGGGAGTGAGGGGCACCGGCAGGGCTGGGGGGGCCCAGGGCTGGGCTGGCAGGAGCTGCGGGTCAGGAGTGAGGGGCACCGGCAGGGCTGGGGGGGGCCAGGGCTGGGCTAGCAGGGGCTGCGGGTCAGGAGTGAGGGGCACCGGCAGGGCTGGGGGGGGGGCCAGGGCTGGGGTAGCAGGAGCTGTGGGTCGGGAGTGAGGGGCACCGGCAGGGCTGGGGGGGCCAGGGCTGGGCTAGCAGGGGCTGCGGGTCGGGAGTGAGGGGCACCGGCAGAGCTGGGGGGGGGGCCAGGGCTGGGGTAGCAGGGAGTTGTGGGTCGGGAGTGAGGGGCACCGGCAGAGCTGGGGGGGGCCAGGGCTGGGCTAGCAGGGAGTTGTGGGTCGGGATTGAGGGGCACCGGCAGGGCTGGGGGGAGGCGGCCAGGCGGCCAGGCCGTGTGAAGGGACAGAGGGGGGTAGGTGCCGGCGGGGGCCTTGTTCCTGCCCCGGTGTGGCTGGGCAGGCAGCCGGGTGTTGGCGTCCCTGAGCCGGATGCTGCAACCCCTGGGCTGGACCAGACACTGCCGGGACGGGGAGCTGCAGGTAACGAACAGGCCAGGACAAGTCCTGGCTTCCACGCCCTGCACCGCAGCTTCTCACAGTCACACCAGAGCCGGGAGGGGAGTGGGGTCTGGTGGTTAGAGCTGGGGGGAGGGCGGGAGCCAGGACGCCTGGGTTCTTTGACACTGACTCACTTTTCCTTTCAACTGTTATATCATATCAACTCTTCAGGCCCGATTTTTCCAGTCCTGAAATGGAGTTAATAATACAAACCTGCATCTGTCCCAGCGCCAGGGAGAGAACCCAGGAGTCCTGGCTCCCAGCCTCCCCTGCTCTAAGCCCCATTTCCTGGCCAGAGCCTTGGCTCTGGGGTTCGCGTGTCCAGGTGATGGGGGAAGGTGACTAAGTCACTGAACTTCATAGTTCAACCCGGGGGCTGGGTTTGTTTGTAGTTTGGCAGGAAAGCCGGGGGCCCCCGCGAGCTCCTGGCCAGGCTCTGACCCCAAACAGGCCGCAGCTGCCCGGCTAGCCAGGTCGGGGCGGGGGTGTCTGGACGGGATGAGTCACTGGCCACACACTCAGGAATGACTCGTGTAGCCCCTGTAAATATCACTGCAACACGACCCAGCTCTGAGCTCATCTTCCCCGCTGGAATCCGGCCCCAGGGCGACCCCCCTGCCGTCAATGGAGCCAGAGCCGGGCCTGATCTCAGTGACCCGGGTGTGAAACCGGAGTGACCCCCCCATGCCGTCAATGGAGCCAGAGCCGGTTCCGATCTCAGTGACTCCGGTGTGAAACCGGAGTGACCCCCCTGCCGTCAATGGAGCCAGAGCCGGTTCCGATCTCAGTGACTCCGGTGTGAAACCGGAGTGACCCCCCTGCCGTCAATGGAGCCAGAGCCGGTTCCGATCTCAGTGACCCTGGTGTGAAACCGGAGTGACCCCCCTGCCGTCAATGGAGCCAGAGCCGGTTCCGATCTCAGTGACCCGGGTGTGAAACCGGAGTGACCCCCCTGCTGTCAATGGAGCCAGAGCCGGTTCCGATCTCAGTGACCCGGGTGTGAAACCGGAGTGACCCCCCCAATGTCCATGGAGCCAGAGCCGTGTCTGATCTCAGTGACTCCGGTGTGAATCTGCAGTGACCCCCCCTGCCGTCAATGGAGCCAGAGCCGGTTCCGATCTCAGTGACCCGGGTGTGAAACCGGAGTGACCCCCCTTGCTGTCAATGGAGCCAGAGCCGGTTCCGATCTCAGTGACCCCGGTGTGAAACCGGAGTGACCCCCCAACGTCCATGGAGCCAGAGCCGGTTCTGATCTCAGTGACCCCGGTGTGAAACCGGAGTGACCCCCCCCCCAACGTCCATGGAGCCAGAGCCGGTTCCGATCTCAGTGACCCGGGTGTGAAACCAGAGTGACCCCCCCAACGTCCATGGAGCCAGAGCCGTGTCTCATCTCAGTGACTCCGGTGTGAATCTACAGTGACCCCCCTGCCGTCCATGGAGCCAGAGCCGGTTCCGATCTCAGTGACCCGGGTGTGAAACCGGAGTGACCCCCCCCAACGTCCATGGAGCCAGAGCCGTGTCTCATCTCAGTGACTCCAGTGTGAATCTACAGTGACCCCCCCTGCCGTCAATGGAGCCAGAGCCGGTTCCGATCTCAGTGACCCGGGTGTGAAACCGGAGTGACCCCCCCCCAACGTCCATGGAGCCAGAGCCGGTTCTGATCTCAGTGACTCCTGTGTGAATCCGCAGTGAGCCCGCTGGAATCAGGGCCAGATTGCACCCAATCTGTGGAGGGATTCGCTCAGGGCAGAAGCATCCCAGGAATCCGGTTGCATGTGGGGTTTTGGAGATTGCAAAGTTTTCCTGCCTTGGGCTCCGGGCCCAGCCTCTGTCAGCTCTGCTGAGTCACCCAGCTCCTGGTCCTGGGGAGATTAGCACGCACCTCAGGCTGTGAGGGTGCGGGTGTGGGTGGGCGCACGCGCATTTGTAGCATGGAGGGTGTGTGGACAGCTGTGTGCATGTGAATGTGTGTGTTTGTGTGGCTGTTGACGTGCGTGTGTTTGTGTTGCTGGGTGTGTGGCTGTCTAGACGCGTGTTGCTGCGACTGGCTGGGTGTGTTTGCGTTGCTGTGTACGTGTGTGAGTCTGACTGTGTGTGTTTGTGTTGCTGTAACACGTTTGTGCGGCTGTTGACGCGTGCGTGTTTGGGTGCGTGCTTATGTGTGTCTGTGTCTGGTGGGGAAGGGTGTGTGTGTGTGTGTGTGTGTGATCGGGGGAGCAGTTTTTGTGTGTGTGTGTGAGCGCGAGGGTGGTTGTGTGGGTGTGTTAGGTGTAGTGTGTATGGGGGGGTTGTGTGTGTGTGTTTGCAGCCCTCAAACTGAGCCCAGTCAAACACGTCTCACCCTCTCGTTTCCCCTCCCAGCCCAAGAGACTCAGGCCCCTTCCCGCCACGGATCCCACCTCTGGCACCAGAAGTCTCTCTGCACTGGGCCCCTCGGGTCCCCACTAAGGAGAGTGGGGGGAGCAGCCACAGGACCCACTAAGGAACGCTAGGGGGCACCGGCAGCCCTCCCACAAACAGTTGTCTGCAGTGGGGTATTGGTATCTGGGTGTGAACAGAGCCCGGTGCGCTCTCGCCTCCGCCAGCGCCTGGGGCCGAGAACAGGAACCGGGGCCTGGCAGGAACTGCCCCGGGCCAGGGCGTCTCGGGCCGCTGCTCCCGGGAGGGGTCAGCAGTGGGGGCGGGGGGGGGCAGTTTCCGGGGACGCGGCTGGAACTGGTGGATTTGCCGAGGGCAGGTTGCTTGAGCAATTGGCGTCCTGTGAATTGTTCTGGGCAGGAAGGTGAAAGAGAGGGGGAGGGGGAGAAAGAAAGACATTTCCACTCCAGATTGCTAGCCTGGCCCTGGGTGCCCCCGTCTCCTGCCAGGCCCCCCCCCCAGTGCCCCTCACTCCCGACCCGCAGCCCCTGCTAGCCCAGTCCTGCCCCCCAGCTCTGCCGGTGCTCCTCACTCCCGACCCGCAGCCCCCTGCCAGCCCAGTCCTGCCCCCCAGCTCTGCCGGTGTCCCTCACTCCCGACCCGCAGCCCCCTGCCAGCCCAGCCCAGCCCCCCCCAGCTCTGCCGGTGCCCCTCACTCCCGACCCGCAGCTCCCTGCTACCCCAGCCCTGGCCCCCCCAGCTCTGCCGGTGCCCCTCACTCCCGACCTGCAGCCCCCGCTACCCCAGCCCTGGCCCCCCCAGCCCTGCCAGTGCCCCTCACTCCCGACCCGCAGCTCCCTGCTACCCCAGCCCTGGCCCCCCCAGCTCTGCCGGTGCCCCTCACTCCCGACCTGCAGCCCCCGCTAGCCCAGTCCTGCCCCCCAGCTCTGCCGGTGCCCCTCACTCCCGACCTGCAGCCCCTGCTAGCCCAGTCCTGCCCCCCAGCTCTGCCGGTGCCCCTCACTCCCGACCCGCAGCCCCCTGCTAGCCCAGTCCTGCCCCCCAGCTCTGCCGGTGCCCCTCATTCCCGACCTGCAGCCCCCTGCTAGCCCAGCCCTGCCCCCCCCAGCTCTGCCAGTGCCCCTCACTCCCGACCCGCAGCCCCCTGCCAGCCCAGCCCTGGGCCCCCCCAGCTCTGCCGGTGCCCCTCCCTCCCGACCCGCAGCCCCTCTGCTCTGCCCCACACAGCACTCAGCGATCGAGGGGTCCCTTCGGGTAGCCGGATGCCCAGAGGCCGGTGCACTCGTTTCACTGGTAGGTGAAGCCGGCGGAGGCCGGATCTGGGCAGAGCGCAGGTTCTTGCTCTGGCCCAGCCGAGCCAAGAGCTCCAACGTGGGAATAACAGCTCCAGGCCCTACACGACCCCCTCGGATGTTCAGTAAACACTGCGGGTGAGTGCGTCATTTCCCTTCGCTTCTGGCCTTGCAAGCGCAACCTCTCAATGGCCTGCAAGGGCAGCGGGGTGGAGTGGGTCAGAGCAGGGGGGGCTGGGAGCCAGGACGCCTGGGTTCTCTCCCCGGCTCTGGGAGGGCAGTGGGGTCCAGTGGTTAGAGCAGGAGGGCTGGGAGCCAGGGCTCTGTTGGGCCGGGCTCTGCACAGACAGAGCGAGAGACAGTCCCTGCCCCAGCTGAGATCAGGGCCTCGTCGGGCCGGGCGCTGCACAGACACTGTCCGAGATGGGGGCCCTGCTGTATTTAATGATCCAGCCCACCCCACTCCTGGGCCCCCAGGCACGCTGAGTGCGGAGACAGCCGGTCAGCCCAACATTCAGGGACCCCCCTGGCCGGGGAGGGATCAGCCTGGGGCTTCCTGGGTAGAGAAGGAGAGGGGAAAAAAACCTTCCATGCCAGGGAAAGAACACAACAAAGAGCTGTCCGTCCTGAGAACTGCCCTTGGGGAAACGCCAGCACCAGCCCTGGTCACCAATCTGTCCATTTGTCCATCCCCTACACCCCCAGCTACTTGTCTGTCCATTCCCTACACCCCACCCTTCTGTCTCTCCATTCGCTACGCCCCCATCTATCTGTCTGTCTACCCCCATACACCCTCATCCGTCCGTCTGTCCACCCCCCACATCCCCAGCTATCTGTCTGTCCATCCCCATACACCCTCATCTGTCCGTCCCCGTACACCCCCATCTATCTGTCTGTCCATCCCCTACACCCCCAGCTACCTGTCTGTCCATTCCCATACACCCCCATCTATCTGTCTGTCCACCCCCATACACCCTCATCTGTCCGTCTCTCCACCCCCCACATCCCCAGCTATCTGTCTGTCCATCCCCATACACCCTCATCTGTCCGTCCCCGTACACCTCCATCTATCTGTCTGTCCATCCCCTACACCCCCAGCTACCTGTCTGTCCATTCCCATACACACCCATCTATCTGTCTGTCCACCCCCATACACCCTCATCCGTCCGTCTGTCCACCCCCCACATCCCCAGCTATCTGTCTGTCCATCCCTGCACATCCCCATCTATCTGTCTGTCCATCCCCATCTGTCTGTCTGTCCATCTCCATACCTATCCATCTGTCCATCCCCCTAAACTCCCATTTATCTCTGTCTATCCCCTACACCCCCATCTATCTGTCTGTCTATCCCCACACACCCCCCATCTGTCTGTCTGTCCATCCCCATACGCATCTCTCTATCCACTCTACCGATGCCCCGACACCTCTATTGCGAGTGTAAAAGTCTAATTCGGGAGGCCAAACATGAATTTGAAGAGCAACCAGCCAAAGACAGGAAAACGAACAGCCAGAATTGTTTTGTGTAGAAGCAGGAAGCGTGGCAAACACCCAGTGCGGCCCCGGACGATCGGGACACTGAGGGAGCACTCAAGGAGGACAAGGCCTTTGAGACGACCCTTAATGAATTCTTCGCCTCGGTCTTCACGGCTGAGGGTGTGAGGGAGATTCCCACCCCTGAGCTAGTTTTTGTAGGTAACAAACACGAGGAACTGTCCCAGACTGAGGTTGCGTTCGAGGAGGATTTGGAACAAGCTGATAAACTAAAGAGTAATACGTCACCAGGACCAGATGGGATTCACCCCCGGCTTCTGAAGGGGCTCAGATGTGAAATTGCAGAGCTACCAGCCGAGCTGTGGAACCAATCATGTCCATCCGCGTCTGCACCCGGTGACCGGAGGAGAGCTACCATGACGCCAGGGCTTTAAAAGGGCTCCAGAGGTGACCCCGGCGATGACAGGCCCCTAAGCCGGACTTCAGCCCCGGGCAAACGGGTTGAAACTCTCGCAAAGACCAGAACGTGATCGATGAACACGATGTCGGGGCAGCGTCCACGCGGCTTTTGTAAAGGGTGATTATGTCTCACTGTAAGATTTATGTGAGGGGGTCAACAGGCCTGTGGACAAGGGGGATCCAGTGGACATGGTGTATTTGAATTTTCATGAAAGCCTTTGACAAGGTCCCTGACCAAAGGCTCTGAAGCAAAGTCAGCTGCCACGGGATAAATGGGACGGTCCTCTCATGGATCGGTAACTGGTTAAAAGATAGGAAACAAAGGGTGGGAATAAATGGTCAGTTTTGACAGTGGGAAGAAGTAAACAGTGGTGTCCCCCAGGGGTCTGTACTGGGCCCAGTCCTATTCAACATATTCATAAATGATCTGGAAAAAGGCATAAACAGGGAGGTGGCAAAATTTTGCAGATGATACAAAACTACTCAGGATAGTTAAGCCCCAGGCAGACTGCGAAGGGGTACAAAAGGATCTCACCAAACTGGGTGACCGGGCTACGAAATGGCAGAGGAAATTCAATGTTGATAAATGCAAAGTCATGCACATTGGAGAACATAATCCCAACTAGACCATATACAACGATGGGGTCTAAATTAGCCGTGACCACTCAAGAAAGATCTGGGCGTCACTGCGGACAGTTCTCTGAAAACATCCACTCAATGGGCAGCGGCCGGCAAAGACGTGAGCAGGATGTTGGGAATCATTAAGAAAGGGATAGAGAATAGGACAGAAAACATCATATCGCCTCTGTACAACTCCATGGTGCGCCCACACCTTGAACACTGCTTGCAGATCTGGTCGCCCCGTCTCTCTTGCATTTGGGGAGGCTGGGTGCGAGCGCTGGAAGTGCCTAGAAGCGGGGGTCCACCGGTGCCTGGACTGTGGCCCTGCCTGCGGCTCTGCCCCAAGGCCCCGCCCCCACTCGACCTCTTCCCTCGAAGCCCCGCCCCCACTTCGCCTCTTCCCCGAGGCGTCCCTCGACCGTAGCTCGCTCCACTCTGCCCCTTGCTACAGGGCCCCCCTGCCCACTCCTCTCCGCCTCCTCCTTCGAGGCCCCCTCCTGCTTCTCTCTGCCCCACCGAGGCCCCCACTGCCTGCCTGCCAGCCACTCCTTCCTCTCTGCCCCCAAGCCCCCCTCTAGCCCTCACTCGCTCCTTTCTGCCCCCTCCTGCCTTAAGGGTGAGCAATGGGGGAAGAGGGAGCGAGCGACGGATGGGGGGGCCTCGGGGGAAGAGGCGGAGCGAGGGCGGGGCCTCGGGGGAAGAGACCAAGAGGGGCGGGGCCTCAGGGAAGAGCAAGGGACGGGGCCACGGTCCAGGCGCCAGGGGGCTGTAACGGCTTCCGGATGGGGAGAGATTAAAGAGACTGGGGCTGTTTTCCTTAGAAAAGAGACGACCCGGCCAGAGGTGGAGAAAACCGCGACGGGTGTGGAGCAAGCGATAAGGACGTGCCATTTACCCCTTCTCAGAACAAAACAACGAGGGGTCACCTGGTGAAATGACTAGGCAGCAGGTTCAAAACAAAGCAAAGGCAGTATTTCTTCACTCAGCGCACAGCCAACCCGTGGAACTCCTTGCCAGAAGCTGGGAATGGGTGACAGGGGATGGATCACTTGATGATGACCTGGTCTGTTCATTCCCTCTGGGGCACCTGGCCGGAAGACAGGATACTGGGCTAGATGGACCATTGGGCTGAACCAGTATGGCCGTTCCTATCATCTATCTATCTATCTATCCATCCCCAGACCCCCCTTCTATCTATCTATCTATCTATCCCCAGATAATCTAATCTATCTATCTATCTATCTATCTATCTATCTATCTATCTATCTATCCCCCAGACACTCATCTATCTATCTATCCATCCCCAGACCCCCCCCATCTATCTATCGATCTGTCCCCAGATAATCTATCTATCTATCTATCTATCTATCTATCTATCTATCTATCCCCCAGACACTCATCTATCTATCTATCTATCTATCTATCTATCTATCTATCTATCTATCTATCTATCTATCTATCCCCAGACACTCATCTATCTATCTATCTATCTATCTATCTATCCCCAGACACCCCCTCTATCTATCTATCTATCTATCTATCTATCTATCTATCTATCCCCAGACACCCCCTGTATCTATCTATCTACCTATCTATCTCCATTCCCAAGCTCAGCCCTGCTCTCCCGGCCAGCTCTGGTAGCCGGAGTCCCCTGTGGTGGCCGCTCAGCAGTGGCCGGTGAGTCAGCCTGTGGGGTGAGCGCACGGAGGGTCATGCAGAGCGGGGATGAGCGAGCCCAGTGTCGCCATCCTGTCCTTTCCCTGCAGGCCCCAGGGGATGGACCGGGCCAAGGACTCGGGATGGGACGGGGGACGGGACAGGACGGGACTTCCACTGAGCGTCAACCTCTAACTTCTCTCCAGCATGTTAGTCACGGGTGTGGGGCTGGGGAAGGGGGCACGGGGCCTTCCCCCCCTAGGGGGCGCTGGCTCCCTTCTGGGCCCAGGGTTGGGGGCCTGGCTGGCTCAGCGGGGAGGGACCCTGTGTGCGTGTGGGAGGTGTGTGTGTCACTAGATCTAACCTGCCCCCCTCCCATTCTTTGCTGCCCAGTCCCATCCCCCCCCCCGGCCCGTCCTGTCCCGGCTGTTAATTACAGCTCATTGCTCTGCAGGGAGAATGGGGCCCAGTCACTCATTAACAGCCCCCTGCATCCTGATGGCCCCGTTCACATGGGGCGGGGGGGGGGGGGGGGCTCAGCCCTAGGCCGATATTAACCGGACGTTGCCCTGGTGGCTGATTGTTCCAGGACCGGCTGGGGCTGAGTGTCCCTGACCTGCCCCATGACGCAGGTGTCCGTGGCACTGTGCCAGGGGGAAGGGGCGCCCGTGGGTGTGAACAGACTCATAGATCGCAAAGCGCTGCCCGTGGGAATGCAGCCAGCTCTGGGGAGGGGCGGTTGGGGAACAGCCGCGCAGAGGCACCGCACGGGGAAGACTCGCCCGGCACTGAGATGCAGCCACCTCTGGGGTGGGGCAGCGGGTCCGGGCCTCACAGCAGCGCCTGGGGAGGAGCAGGAGGAAGGACAATCCTGGATCTGTTTGAAGCGTCACAAGCGATTTGGGGAGGCCTATGGGAAAGGGGCTTGCTGGGGGTTCAAACCCACTGCGCTGGATTGCCCCCCACCCCCCACGGACGCACACCGGCCCCTGACCCCTGGGACAGGCCCAGAGAGACTGGAACGCTGAGCCTGGGCCCACGGGGTGCAGGGGGTCGAGTGCTAGTGAGACGAGAACTCAAGGCCCAGTTCTGCTGCCCTGCTGTGATGTGAGAGCATCGCCGCCCCCTGCTGGTGGGCTGTGTGTGTGTGTGAACACTGGCCCCTGCTGGTGGGCTGTGTGTGTGTGTGTGTGTGTGTGTTAACACTGCCCTCTGTTGGTGGGAATAGAGACCTGGTGTGTGTGTGTGTGTGTGTGTGTGTGTGTGTGTGTTAACACTGCCCTCTGGTGGTGGGAATAGAGACCTGGGCTCTGTGTGTGTGTGTGTGTGTGTGTGTGTGAACACTGCCCTCTGGTGGTGGGCTGTGTGTGTGTGTGAACACTGCCCTCTGCTGGTGGGCTGTGTGTGTGTGTGAACACTGCCCCCTGCTGGTGGGCTGTGTGTGTGTGTGTGTGTTAATACTGCCCCCTGCTGGTGGGCTGTGTGTGTGTGTGTGTGTGTTAACACTGCCCCCTGTTGGTGGGCTGTGTGTGTGTGTGAACACTGCCCCCTGCTGGTGGGCTGTGTGTGTGTGTGTGTGTTAACACTGCCTCCTGCTGGTGGGCTGTGTGTGTGTGTTAATACTGCCCCCTGCTGGTGGGCTGTGTGTGTGTGTGTGTGTGTGTGTGTGTGTGAACACTGCCTCCTGCTGGTGGGAATAGAGACCTGGGCTCTGTGTGTGTGTGTGTGTGTGTGTGTGTGTCAACACTGCCCTCTGGTGGTGGGAATAGAGACCTGGGCTCTGTGTGTGTGTCTGTGTGTGTGTGTGTGTGTGTGTTAACACTGCCCTCTGGTGGTGGGAATAGAGACCTGGGCTGTGTGTGTGTGTGTGTGTGTGTGTTAACACTGCCCTCTGGTGGTGGGAATAGAGACCTGGGCTGTGTGTGTGTGTGTGTGAACACTGCCCTCTGGGGGTGGGAATAGAGACCTGGGCTGTGTGTGTGTGTGTTAACACTGCCCTCTGGTGGTGGGAATAGAGACCTGGGCTCTGTGTGTGTGTGTGTGTGTGTGTGTGTGTGAACACTGCCCTCTGGTGGTGGGAATAGAGACCTGGGCTCTGTGTGTGTGTGTGTGTGTGTGTTAACACTGCCCTCTGGTGGTGGGAATAGAGACCTGGGCTGTGTGTGTCTGTGTGTGTGTGTGAACACTGCCCTCTGGTGGTGGGAATAGAGACCTGGGCTCTGTGTGTGTGTGTGTGTGTGTGTGTGTGTGTGAACACTGCCCTCTGGGGGTGGGAATAGAGACCTGGGCTCTGTGTGATGTGTATGTGTACAGTATGGGTTTGTGGGTGATACTCCGCCCGCCCCCCCCCACCATTAGTCACACAGATCCCCACTCCCCTTTTGCCTGGCCTGGGACCCCCCCCCCCCCACGATACGTCCAACCCCCCTGATTTTGCCCAAACTCTTATTTTCTTCATTTAACAATCTCCAGCCCCGGACGATCTCTCAGCCCAGTGGCTGGGCAGGCTGGCAGCACCCGCTGTAACCCCACCTGGCCGTACCCGGCTTCTCCACCCCCTGCAATCCCCGGCCCTGCGGGCTGTCACTGGGGGTGGTGAGGGCGGGGGGCCGTGTCATGTGCCCCTGGGACCCTCCAGCCTCTTTCACCCGGGCCGGGCCCTGTGCGTGACCCAGCGATCCCCGGCGCTGATGCTGATGCTGGAGGAATGATGGGGTGGGGATGGAGGGAGGGATGGAGGGATGTAGGGATGTGAGTGGAGCTGGAGGGATAGAACGAGGGATGTGGATGGGGATGAATGGAGGGATGGGTGGGTGGATGGAGGGATGGAGGGATGTGAGTGGAGCTGGAGGGATAGAAGGAGGGATGTGGGTGAGGATGGAGAGAGGGATGGAGGGAGGGAGGGATGTGAGTGGAGCTGGAGGGATAGAAGGAGGGATGTGGATGGGGATGGAGGGAGGGATGGAGGGAGGGAGGGATGTGAGTGGAGCTGGAGGGATAGAAGGAGGGATGTGGATGGGGATGGAGGGAGGGATGGGGGGATGGAGGGAGGGAGGGATGTGAGTGGAGATGGAGGGAGGAAGGACGTGGATGGGGATGGAGGGAGGGATGGATGGAGGGATGTGAGTGGAGCTGGAGGGATAGAAGGAGGGATGTGGATGGGGATGGATGGATGGAGGGATGTGAGTGGAGATGGAGGAATACAAGGAGAGATGTGGATGGGGGGGGAGGGAGGGAGGGATGTGAGTGGAGATGGAGGGATAGAAGGAGGGATGTGGATGAGGATGGAGAGAGGGATGGATGGATGGAGGGATGTGAGTGGAGATGGAGGGATAGAACGAGGGATGTGGATGGGGATGGACGGAGGGATGGGTGGATGGAGGGAGGGAGGGATGTGAGTGGAGATGGAGGGATAGAAGGAAGAACGTGGATGGGGATGGAGGGAGGGATGGATGGAGGGAGGTATGTGAGTGGAGATGGAGGGATAGAACGAGGGATGTGGATGGGGATGGAGGGAGGGATGGGTGGATGGAGGGAGGGAGGGATGTGAGTAGAGATGGAGGGATAGAAGGAAGGACGTGAATGGGGATGGAGGGATGGAGGGAGGGAGGGATGTGAGTGGAGATGGAGGGATAGAAGGAAGGATGTGGATGGGGATGGAGGGAGGGATGGATGGAGGGATGTGAGTGGAGATGGAGGGATAGAAGGAGGGATGTGGATGGGGATGGATGGATGGAGGGATGTGAGTGGAGATGGAGAGACAGAAGGAGGGATGCGTGTGGGGATGGCAGGAGGGATGGGTGGATGGAGGGAGTGAGGGATGTGAGTGGAGATGGAGGGATAGGACGAGGGATGTGGATGGGGATGGAGGGAGGGATGGGTGGATGGAGGGAGTGAGGGATGTGAGTGGAGATGGAGGGATAGAAGGAAGGATGTGGATAGGGATGGGTGGATGGAGGGAGTGAGGGATGTGAGTGGAGATGGAGGGATAGAAGGAAGGATGTGGATAGGGATGGGTGGATGGAGGGAGGGAGGCATGTGAGTGGAGATGGAGGGATAGAAGGAGGGATGTGGATGGGGATGGAGGGAGGGATGGGTGGATGGAGGGAGGGAGGGATGTGAGTGGAGATGGAGGGATAGAAGGAAGGACGTGGATGGGGATGGAGGGAGGGATGGATGGAGGGATGTGAGTGGAGATGGAGGGATAAAAGGAGGGACGTGGGCGGGGATGGATGGATGGAGGGATGTGAGTGGAGATGGAGGGATAGAAGGAGGGATGTGGATGGGGATGGAGGGAGGGATGGATGGAGGGACGTGAGTGGAGATGGAGAGATAGAAGGAGGGATGCGTGTGGGGATGGCAGGAGGGATGGGTGGATGGAGGGAGGGAGGGACGTATATGGGGATAGATGGGTGGATAGGAATAGGGATGGAAGCAGTGACTGACAAAGATTTGGGGGCCGAGGGGGGACAATCAGCTGAACACGAGCCCCCAGAGAGACGCTGAGGGCTAAAGGGCTAATGCGACCCTGGGAGGCACAACCAGGGGAATCTCGGGTCGGAGCCGAGAGGTTATTTTCCCTCTGGATTTGGCCCTGGTGCGACCGCTGCTGGAAGCGAGCGTCCAGGGCTGGTGCCCGCAGTTCAGGAAGGACGCTGATACCTTGCAGAGGGGTCAGAGAGGAGCCACGAGAGTGATGAGAGGGTCGGAAAGCCCGCCGAGTCGCGCTAGACTCAAACAGCTCGGTCGGTTTAGCGCCACAAGGAGACGGTGGAGGGGGACGTGATCACCGTCTGTGTCAGTGGTCACCAACGGGGCGATGGCGATCTCCGGCGGTGCAGCGCGGTGGCCGCGGCTCCCTGCCTACCCCGGCCCCACGCCGCTCCCAGAAGCAGCCAGCGTGGCCCTGCACCCCTGGGGGCAAGGGGGGGAGGGGTAGGGGGTCTCCCTCCGCACACTGCTCCTGCCTGAAAGCCCCCCCCCCCGCGCAGCTCCCATTGGCTGGGAACGGGGAGCTGTGGCCAATGGGAGCTGCAGGGGTGGTGCTGGTAGAGAGGGGCAGCACGTGGAGCCACATGCCCCCCCGGGGCTGCAGGGGTGTGTTGGCCCCTTCCGGGAGCGGCGTGGGGCCGGGGCAGGCAGGGAGCCTGCCTGAGCCTTGCTGCACCGCCGACCGGGGCTGCCCAAGGTAAGTGCTGCCCGGTGGGAGGCCACATGCCAACCCCCAGCCCCCGCCCGGAGCCAGCACCCCATACCCCTTCCTGCTTCCCAAGCCCCAGCCCTGAGCCCCCTCCCAGAGCCAGCACCCGGCACCCCAACACAGTGCCCCAGCCTGGAGCCCCCTCCTGTACCCAAACTCCCTCCCAGAGCCCGCACCCTCTCCTGCACCCCAATACTCTGCCCCAGCCCAGAGCCCCTTTCTGCACCCAAGCTCCCTCCCAGAGCTTGCACCCCTCACCTCCTCCTGCACCCCAGTCCCCTGCCCCAGGCTCAGCCCAGAGCCCCCTTCCACTCTGCAAACCCCTCAGCCCCAGCCCAGAGCCCGCACCCCTTCCGGAACCCCAACCCCCTACCCCATCCCAGTGAAAGTGAGTGAGGGTGTGGGAGAGTGAGCAATGGGGGGGGGAATGGAGTGAGTGGGGTGGGGCTTTGGGGAAGGGGTGGGACTCTGGGAAGGGGCGGGGTAGATCCTGGATTACCCTTAAATTCAAAAAGTGAATTTGGGTGTAAAAAGGTTGGAGACCCCTGGTACAGCTGGACCGCTTGGTAATAGTGGCCATAGTAGAATTAAATTTAACATCCCTGGGGTGGGGGAAACACCCCAGCGACCCAACACCGTCGCATTTAATTTCAGCAAGGGGGACGACAGAAAAATGAGGAAGTTAGCTGAACAGAAATGAAAAGGTCAGGTGCCAAAAGTGACCTCCCTGCAAGCTGCATGGAAACTTTTTAGAGGCACCATAAGAGAGGCTCAAATTAAAGGCATACCCCAAATCAAAAACCACAGTAAGAGAACCAAAACAGAACCAAAACCGGGGCTAAACAACAAAGTAGAAGAAGCAGTGAGAGGCAAAAAGGCCTCCTTTAAAAAGTGGAAGTTGAATCCTAGTGAGGAAAATAGAAAAGAGCACAAACTCTGGCAAATGAAGTGTAAAAATATAATTAGGAAGGCCAAAAAAGAATTGGAAGAACAGCCAGCCAAAGACTCAAAAAATAGCAAACATCTGTAAGTACATCAGAAGCAGGAAGCCTGCTAGACAGCCAGTGGGGCTGCTGGACGATCGAGATGCTAGAGGAGGACTGAAGCCCGATACAGCCATTGCGGAGAAGCTCAATGGATTCTTTGCATCAGTCTTCGCTGCAGGGGATGTGAGGGAGATTCCCAAACCTGAGCCGTTCTTGTTAGGTTTTCTTTACGGGAAATCACGCCTCACCAATCTACTAGAATTCTCTGAGGGGGTCAAAAGGCACGTGGAACAGGGTTGAGCCAGTGGATAGAGCGTACTTAGATTTTCAGAAAGCCTTTGACAAGATCCCTCACCAAGGGCTCTGAAGCAAAATAAGCAGTCATGGGATAAGAGGGAAGGTCCTCTCATGGATCGGTAACTGGTTAAAAGATAGGAACCAAAGGGTAGGAATAAATGGTCAGTTTTCAGACTGGAGAGAGGTAAATAGTGGTGTCCCCCAGGGGTCGGTACTGGGCCCAGTCCTTTTCAACATATTCATAAATGATCTGGGAAAAGGGGTAAACAGTGAGGTGGCCAAATTTGCAGATGATACAAAATTACTCAGGATAGTTAAGCCCCAGGCAGACTGCGAAGAGCAACAAAAGGATCTCACCAAACTGGGTGACCGGGCTACAAAATGGCAGTGAAATTCAATGTTGATAAATACAAAGTAACGCACACTGGAGAACAGAATCCCATCTACAGTACCATCTACAATGATGGGGTCTGAATTAGCTGTGACCACTCAGGAAAGAGATCTTGGAGTCATTGTGGATAGTTCTCTGAAAACATCCACTCAATGTGCAGCGGCCGTCAGAAAAGCGAACAGAGCGTTGGGCATCATTAAGAAAGGGATAGAGAATAAGACAGAAAAGATATTTCGCCTCTATATCGATCCATGGTACGCCCCCATTTCAAAAAAGATATATTGGGATTGGAAAAGCTTCAGAAAAGGGCAACAAAAATGATGAGGGGTACGGAACGGCTGCTGTATGAGGAGAGATTAATCAGACTGGGACTTTTCAGCTTGGAAAAGAGACGGCTAAGGGGTGATATGACAGAGGTCTATAAAATCATGACTGGTGTGGAGAAAGTGAATAAGGAAGTGTTGTTTACTCCTTCTCGTCACACAAGAATGGGGGGGTCAACAAATGAAACTAATAGGCAGCCAGTTTAAAACAAACAAAAGGAAGTATTTCTTCACACAATGCACAGTTAACCTGTGGAACTCCTTGCCAGAGGATGTTGTGAAGGCCAAAACTATAAAAGAGTTCAAAAAGGAACTAGATAAGTTCATGGAGGACAGGTCCATCAATGGCTATTAGCCAGGGTGGGGAGGGATGGTGTCCCTGGCCTCTGTTTGCCAGACGCTGGGAATGTGTGACAGGGGGTGGGTCACTTGATGATTCCCTGCTCTGTTCACTCCCTCTGGGGCACCTGGCATTGGCCACTGTCGGAAGACAGGACACTGGGCTAGAAGGACCTTTGGTCTGACCCAGGATGGCCGTTCTTGTGTTCTTATGATTTCCTGTGGCTTGGTTAAATAGATCACTTGTTTTAAAAATCAGATCCTTCAGAATTGTCAGATGTTAGCACCGGGCTTCTAGATGACTGTGGATCTGTCTGTATTGTCTGGGCTTCTAGAGGACTGTGGATCTGTCTGTATTGCAATCCTCCCAGGTTGTGATGGTGACATTTAGAGAATAATGTTAGTTAAGGGTAAACTGCGAAGATTTGCTCTGGCATCGTCCAGAGCGGTCCAACCTGGTTCCCGCCATGGGGCTATTATTACAATCACGCTGTAGCCTAAGCCTGCAGTTAGGGTGCTCTTAACACTTCGGGTCCCTTTGCTTCCCCCCGGTCTGTCCATCCGGCTTGCTGCAGGCCCACTTCCTCTCGGTGTCGCAGCCCGCGCTGTTCACAACGCCGTCACCCAGGTAAGCGCAGAGTCCGGCTCCTCTGATCTCAAAGCTGCAGTGGAGAGCAAGAGGATTAATCACAAAGGCCCCAGTGAACCTAGTGGAAAAAGGCACAATGAGAACAACTGGCTGGAAGTCAAAGCCAGACAAATCAGGTATAAGGCACACGTTGGAACAGTGCAGAGGGGATCTTTGTGCTGACGTAGCTACACCCAACCATTCCCCCGAGGTATATATCTCTTCACTGCAGTGTTAGCCTGACCCCTCTCCATGCTCCCACAATCCTCTTGGCTGAGTTTCGTGGTGCTTTCAACCCAGGCTAGCTGGCCTGGCTGCTCTCCCCTGAGCTGGTAACCCGTCCACTTTGTGGTGTGGACACAAGCGATACCCCTCGAGTGCTGATCATGCTCCAATGCCTTCCCACAATTCTCCCGCCATATGCCCAGAAAGGACAGACACGTTCTCCCACAATTCACTGGGAAAGAATCAGAGTGTCTTGGCTTACTGAAGTACAAAGACCCATGGGATATGCCCTCAGAAGTCCGAGTGACACACACCAGGGACAGGAGCGCTGCACTGGCTAAGCCAATAATTCAGCTAGGGCTGCGAGGCTAACCCATGTGCTCCAACCCAAGTGAACTCTGCAGCGAAGACATTCAATCAGTATCAGTGCCCTGCACCAGGTTTAAATACTAGGCCAAGCCCTGTATTACGCCGGTGCGGGTCTCCTACGCTGGGGGTTTGCACTGGGCTAGGGACACTGTCCATGTTCTTAAACTAAACTGGCTCTTCGTTAAGAGAACAATTGACAGAGGTGCTGTGACTGCAGCTAACATTCCAGCCATGTGCACACAGACCGACTGCCTGGTGCTTCCTCCAAACTCTTCCCTCCTGCAACCTGTGCTCCTCCCTCCAAGTTCCATGCAGGTGGCTACACCTAATGTAGACTTAAAGCCCTCCCACTCCTGGCACCACGGTTCGAGCCGTGCCATCCGGAAGCTGTTTGCGGCGCATGACAACAATAACTTTATTGGTCCTACAAATTTGTGACTATAAAGCCACACCTGTGTGTGGTTGCCAGAAGCGGGGATGGAATTTGGGAGTTCTGGGTCTAAGCGCAAGAATCTCTATTGCCTGAGCTAAAAGACCAACCTCTGTTAGCATAAAGGCTGTAGAAGATCCGTAATTCCTCTATATGTTCCAGTCAGTAGAGGGGAGCACAGAGTGACCCAGAGTAAACTTGGGGTATGTGAAAAATGTTACATATTCTTAAGTGCCACTAGATGGCGCTCTTTATATGAGCCATCTCCTTACACGCGATAGTGGGGTGGGAAGTAGATTTTTCAGTCCGTGGGAAAATAGCCCAGTTTTAAATGTTTTCTCTTCCAAAATGGAACAAAACAAAAGGAAATGTCCTGCAAAACAACACAAAGTTTTTGTTGTTGTTGTTCCGGGACAATCGAAACATTTCGTTCCGATTTTGACTTTTTAAAAAATTGTTTTATATACAATTAAGAAATGGAACGGAGAAAGGATTTTGAAATGGGAAATCCAACCGTTCCATTCTGAAAAGGTCAAACCACTTTTTCTTCCATTTTTCTTTCAAAATGAAATGTTGTTGAAACCCGCACGGTTTTGCTGAGGGTTTCCCCTTCGAGGCGCTGGCATTGTGTGATGGAAAACCGCTGCATTGGGAAAGTCCCGGCCAGCTCCAATGCGCACACGGATACAGGCATATGTCTTGTGTAGTTCTTCTCTAATGACACCAGCCTCCAGCCCAGGCTGACCCTGGCTGCAAGCTGTAAACTCCCAGCCATGACTTATAGTGCGACCTGTACTCGGATGACAGACAGCGTGTTGGATCCCTGCTAGTAGATACAGCCCATGCTAACCCCACCCCAGATGGGGGCGCTGTGGGGAAGGAAAGAGGAGAGCAGTAGGCCTAGCTGTTGGGCAAGGTATTGACAGATCCCACCGCTTCCACCAATACATCTCTGGGAGTAGACAGGCTTCTGCTGCCACTTCTGGAGGGGGGAAAAGGCAGCTGCTGCCTCTCTGGGAATGGGGCTTCCCTAAGGCTCCCAAGTGGTGGGTGGGGGGCTGGCCATAGTTGCCCTATATTATGGTGTGCCCCCCTCAATCCTGCCCCCCCACCCCGCCATGTGTAGTCAGAAAGAAAGGGACTCACAGGTGGTTGAATGCAGCGCCATCCACCCATCTCCAGGGCTGGCCCGGTTCCCTCCAGAGTCCAACCCAGTGATTGGAGGGGCCGTTACGGTGCATTGCGGTATTCTGAATAATGCAAAGGGAAATTGCCCGTCAGACGTGTCCCTGCCTTGCCCCCTCCCATTCCTTCACCGTCTGTTTATGGTCCCTATGTGGCCATGGGGTGCAACAAGCTCTTATGTCGGAAGGCACTAATGGAGGCCACCAGCTCACTCAGCGGGAGTTGGGCACCTAAATAGAGTGACCATATTTCCGTGTGCTGAATACAGGACACCTGGGAAAATTACTGGTATTCAAGGGAGTTCAAGGCCAAGCAATCAGAACGAAGCAGGACAACCGTTCAAATTAACATCAAGGTGGCTGAGCCCCTGTTAACGAGAAATCCTGCGGGCCTGGATTCTTTTTATTTACCTTCTTCTCTCGAAGGCTTTAAGGTTCACACGGGGAGGGGTTACACACACGCACTCCCGTACCCCTCTCTCCCACGGGGTGGGGTGACGACCGACCCAACCCCCCGTGCCCGGTGCTCTCCGCCCTCCAGGCCTGGCTGTGTTGATGGCGGCATGTAAGAGGGAGTGTGAGAGGAAAAGTGAGGAAGGTGGCTCCAGAATACCGAGGTGGAAAAATACCGGGGTCCCTTACTTCAGGCTGTGGCCAGATAACATGACCCAACCCCACCACTGGCTGCCTTCATGATTGCACAGCTCAAACAGAGACAAATCCCAGGTTTCACTTAAGACAGGGTGACCAGATCTCCCGATTTTACAGGGACAGTCCCGATTTTGAGGCTTTTTTTAATATGGACTCCGATGACTCCCCACCCCCCGTCCCGATTTTTCACACTTGCTATCTGGTCACCCTCATGTAAGATGACATTCGTACGACATTTTGTCGTATCCTTATAATATTCTTTCAAAAATACCAGAACTTTTAATATTGATTACACCCACTTTATGGCTCCTATATGGAGCATGCAAAGAAGCCCCCTGGGAAAGGCGAAAGCAAGTCGCTTGCTCTTTTCAGTGCAAACTAAAAATGAAAGACGGTTTTCGACCCCATCATTGTTATTGGCAAGAAAAGAAGAGACTATGGAGAATGCGAAGGGGCGCTTCTCATCCCTGGCCTTCAGCGAGGCGTGCGTGGGTCGGAAACGGCACCCAGTGCAAAGCGGGTACTGACTTCATAACTTGGGAGAGTCGGCTCAGGGCCCAGATGAGATTTCCGCTACATAGCACTCAGTGCAAAGGATGGTAAAGTCCATCCCCTAACGTCTGAAAACATCTCCTAGGTGTGAAGTACTGAGGAAGTGGGAGGGGGGGTGTATGTGTTTCAGCAGAGGAAGGTCTCCTTTAGGTGGAATGGCTCTTTTTTCCCCAGGTTCTCATCCTGTCCGTGAGTATCTGTGATTTTTGTATGGGTTTTCAATAGCAAATGGATTTGTTACCCTGTTTCGAATTGTGCAAGGCAATCAAGGCAATCAAGTTGCAGTGGGGGAGGTTTAGGTTGGATATTAGGAAAAACTTTTTCACTAGGAGGGTGGTGAAACACTGGAATGCGTTACCTAGGGAGGTGGTAGAATCTCCTTCCTTAGAAGTTTTTAAGGTCAGGCTTGACAAAGCCCTGACTGGGATGATTTAATTGGGGATTGGTCCTGCTTTGAGCAGGGGGTTGGACTAGATGACCTCCTGAGGTCCCTTCCAACCCTGATATTCTATGATTCTATGATCACAATTTGCATGGGCCGGTCCTATTTTCTGCAAAGCTAAAAAATAACGCATCAGAACTTGTTGTCGGGGTGCGGGAATCATTTTTATAGTGGGGCTTCTGAGAGCCACTGAACCAAACTGTAAACCCTGGATATAATGGAAACCACTTCAAGCCAGGGGGTGCAGCAGACCCCCAGCACCCCTAGTTCCAGCTCCTATGACTTTCTGGGTGTGCTAGGATTTAATGACCCCGTGTCTCTATTTTACAATGTGTCACAATGTCAGAACGTAAACAGTGCACCCAGAAAGCGGTGACTTCGATTGCATGGGGCACCCAAGGCTGACTTTACATAGGAAGAAGTGGCCTAGAAAGCTTAACCCTAATCCTGATTGTAAAATTAGGAGGAACTTCTGAGTGGATTCTTGCTGGCAGTGGAAAGTCCATGGCAGTGACTGGTGCCAGTCACGAATTTACTCTTTTTGGGGCCCTACTCTGAGACTAATAATTTTGCTCCTCCACCCATTTCATCTAAGAATAGAAGTAAAAATCTTGTCCCCACCAGCGCACCCCCCTTATAGCTTCCTAGTGCCCTAGCGCTCAATTCAGCAAATGGGCAAGATTTCAAGTCCTGTGTACATAAGCATGGATTGGGCCTGGAGAACAAATCCGCAGAATGCTCTCTGCGGGGGATAACAGAGAATCAGTCTCACTGGAGAGCTGATGCTAATAATACAGAGCAGGGTTTCTCAACCTTTGCAGGCCGATGACCCCTTCTGTGATGTTAACCATGTTCATGCCCGCTTGACACTTAATATAAGAGAGTAAAAATGTCTCAGTGACAACAATCAGACGTGTCTGTGTGTCTCAGGAAGCTGCCAGCCAGTGTGGACCTTGAAGGGTAACAGTGTGCAAGGAGAAAAGGAGGACTTGTGGCACTTTAGAGACTAACAAATTTATTTGTGCAAGGAGCGGAGACAGACCGTGGCGGAGGGCTATTTACACGGGGTGAGTTGCTGTGAACAATCTCATTCGGCTGGCTCGTTTCACGGGTCTAATTACCGCTTGTGGAAGTGGGCGCATTAGGCCAGGTCCAGGCTGCCCCCCCGGGGTGGCCAATGCACAGAACTCACACGCTGAGTTGAAAGCAGGAGCTGGGCGAGCAGGAAACCAGCCGGGCACCGTGGCTCGTGCCTGTGATCCCAGCTCCGGGGAGACCGAGGCCGGCAGATGGCCGGCGCTCAGGGGTTCTGGGCTGCTGTGGGCGGTGCCCATCGGGTGACCTCACTAAGCTCGGCAGCGATATGGTGATCCCTGGGAAGCTTGGGGTCACCAGGTTGCCTAAGGAGGGGTGAACCGGCCCAGGTCAGAAATGGAGCAGGTCAGAACTCCCCTGCCGATTAGTAGTGGGCTCATGCTTGTGAATAGCCCCTGCAGCGTAGCCTGGGCAAGACACCGGGACTCGGTCTCTTTTTATACAGACACCCACCGGAGATCCTGTGTGGGGGGATGGGAGCACCCACACAATGGGGTTTCTGAACTGGGGGGAGAGACGCACCCACGCAACACGACTCTTGAAAAGGGGAACAGAGACACCCACAGATCCTGGATGGGGGCAGTGGAAACCACACACTGGAGCTAGTTCATGGGGCGGGGGACACACCCATACGCGCCGCTGGAGCATTCGTAATGGGGAAGAACGGGGGCATCCACACAACAGGGATCCTTAAAGGGGAGGGGACACCCCCACATTCCACTACTAACCAGGAGGGACAGGGGCACCAGACGTCCTTAGTAGCGTGGAAAACACCCACATCCACAGGACCCCTCATGGGTCACACAGAGGCACCCAAACACCGGGGATCTCTCATGGGGCCCTAGCACACCCACGCACCAGGGACTGTTAAGGGTTGAAGGGACAGGGACACCCACACACACTCAGAGCATGTCCTTGAAGGAATCCAAACACCACCCTGGAGGACCTGGTCTGCTCCACCATGGTGGCATAGCCTGGGTAAGACAAAGTCTCTTTTTATGCAGCCACACAGTGGAGATCCTGAATAGGGGGAGAGAGACACCCACCCACCAGAGATCCTTATTGGGCTGGGGTACACCCACCTACATACCAGAGATTCTTATGGGTGGGAGGGATAGAGACAGCCAGACACCCTGAGATCACTTCCTCCAAGGAGCCTGGGCAAGACAGGGGGACACAGCCCCCCCTTTACATGTCTGCCAAACAACCTTTCTCCCACCCTCTCTACACTCTGTTCTTATTTGGAGGTGAAGCGAGGGAAACCACATGGAGGATTCTTACCTGGAGGGGGCCACCCACATGCCAGGTATTCGTACGGGCAGGAGCAACAGGGACACCCACCTCTGGGGGTGGATCCCCGGCTGGGATCATCTGGGCCTATTTCACCTCCTCAGTTCCCTGCCATTGCCTGGGGGGCACCTTGTTCTCGGCCTCCGGTGCCCAGTTGAGGCTCCGGAGGGCTGAAACGCTTTGGTCTCTCTAAGATCTTCGGGATCAACATGAGCCATGTCCCGTGCTATACGGGGGTCGGACTCGATGATCTAATGGGCCCTTCTGCCCTTAAACTCTGTGAAAACACTTCCCCGGGTTTCTCCTTGCGGCTCTCAGACACCCCGGGGATGGCCCCAGTATAAGAACCCGGAGTCAAGGCTCTAGCCCTGATGTCGGCGCTTTTCTAAAGCTCTGGATGTGGGGAAGGATTTGGCTTCTGTTCAGACATCTCTCTGCTGGGTTTGAACTTGCAATGTGAGGCGGGAAATGCAGCCAGCCGGGTGGCCAAAGCTTAGAATGACCACACAGAGCTGAAAGCTGGAGGTGGGGCGGACCTGGACACGCTGGGCATAAAGGCTCTGGCGTTGTGTGTGATCCTAGGTACGTAGGTGCGGCCTGTAAGGCTCGTTCTGTGGGAAGCTGCGGCTGGCTGATTGTCAGAGTTCAGGGCTGCACCCCGGGGTGCTGAGCAGGTGTCTGAGTCAAGTTCAGAATCAGTACGGGGATCTCTGGGAAGTTTGGGGTCCCCAGGTTGCCTAGGGAGGGGTGAACCGGCCCAGGTCAGAAATGCAGCCGGTCAGAAGTCCCGTGCTGATTGCTGCTGGGATTGCACCTGTGAACAGCCGTTGTAGCAGCAGCTGGGCAGGACAGGGAGAGCCAGACTCTTTTTCTCCAGCCCCCCCACCCCCCCAATTCCTCAGGACCAGGGTTGTGCTCAAAGATCTGGGTCCTGGGTTTTACCCTCCACGTACAGCGCACAATGCAAACAACATCCAGAGCGTTCGCTCCGTTCCCTGCCCCAGTTCCCCCCGGGCAGAGCACAGGGCTCACCACCAGAGTGTAAAACCAGAACTTGGAGGCAACAAAACCAGCCGGGCACCGTGGCTCGGGCCTGTGATCCCAGCTCCTGGGGAGGCCGAGGCCGGAGGATCGCTGGAGCTCAGGGGTTCTGGGCTGCTGTGGGCGGTGCCCATTGGGTGACCTCACTAAGCTCGGCATCGATATGGTGACCCCTGGGAAGCTTGGGGTCCCCGGGTTGCGTAAGGAGAGGCCCAGGTCAGAAACGGAGCAGGTCAAATCTCCCCTGCCGATCCGTAGTGGGATCGCGCCTGTGAACAGCCCCTGCAGCGTAGCCCGGGCAAGACAGTGGGACCCGGTCTCTTGTTATACAGCCACCCACCGGAGATCCTGTGTGGGGGGATGGGAGCACCCACAGGGTGGGGATCCTGAATTGGGGCAGAGGGAAGCACCCATGTATCAGGGATCATGAAGGGGGGAACAGGGACACGAGGTATCTTGCAGCCAGAGCTGCAACCTTCATTTAGAGACTGCAAGTGATGAGGAGAGAGACCTACAGGAGCTTAACTGGGCACCGGAGGCCGAGAACAAGGTGCCCCCCAGGCAATGGCAGGGAACTGAGGAGCTGAAATAGGCCCAGATGACCCCAGCCGGGGATCCACCCCCAGAGGTGGGTATCCCTGTTGCTCCTGCCGGTAGGAATACCTGGTATGTGGGTGGCCCCCTCCAGGTAAGAATCCTCCATGTGGTTTCCCTCGCTTCACCTCCAAATAAGAAGCGTGTGTGGAGGGGGTGGGGAGAAGGTTGTCTGGCAGCCTTCCATTAAACATGTAAAACGTTCCCAGCCCTGTGTGTGCAGACGGAAGCTTCAAAACGTGACCCGAGTGCACAAAAGACCCCCCAAGTTTAGCGCGGCTTTGCAAATGCCATGGGTTTTAAGCCAAATCCCATGGTTGTTTTTTGGAGGGGGGCGGGGGCGATGTGATTTTTTTGAACAGGGTTGGTCACCGCTGCCCCAGCCGGGACGCTTGGTAGTCACAAGTGGGGCGGGGCTTGGCTGGTGGGCGGGGCCTAGCTGGTGGGCGGGGCTTGGCTTGTGGGCGGGGCTTTGGACCGTGTTATGGTTTCCCAGTCTAATGCCAATTCCTCCTGCTGTGCCCAAGCTGGTCTACCGCCATTACCAGGGTCTCGACGGCTCTGTCTTACCAGAGCCTCCACGCTACTGTTTGCAGCCAGAGAGGCAGCGTGCGAAGAGCAGTAAGTCTGGCCGGATTTCCAGTTCCCTTCCTCTTCAGAAAAATGGTAACACTTTCCCAGGGAGGCGAACCAGCCTTCCGGACAGCAGGGGGCAGCAGACGCTCTCAGAGCAGCCAGCTCCGGTTGCATGGCGGCTCCTGGTAATGCATAAGGATAATAACAAGTCAGTGCTTCCGCCCTCCCGGCGGGTGTTGTACTGGTGCTAGGGGGACAGTCGGTAAATTCCCCACCAGCTCCGGGGTAGACGCAGCTGTAATCATAGACGTGGCGGGCTGGAAGGGACAATGGGAGGCCACCAAGTCTCCTGGGGCCGGGCCAAGTAAACCCAGACCATCCCTGACAGGTGTTTGTCCAGCCGGGTCTTCAAAACCTCCACGACGGGGATTCCACGAGCACCTTGGAAAGCCTATTCCAGAGCTTAACTACCCTGAGAGTTAGAAAGTTTCTCCTAATAGCGAAGCTAAATCTCCCTGCCTGCAGACTGAGCCCATTTCTTCTTGTCCTACCTTCAGGGCACACGGAGAACAATGGATCAATGTCCTCTTTATCACAGCCCGTCACATAGTTGAAGACTGTTATCAGGTCCCCTCTCACTCTTCTTCTCTCAACACTAAACGCACCCAGTTTTTTTAACCTTTCGTTAAAGGTCAGGGCTTCTAAACCTCTGATTGTTTTTCTCGATCCCCTTTGGACTCCCTCCAATTTGTCCTTATCTTTCCAAAAGTGCGGCACCCAGAACTGGACACAATACTCCGGCTGAGGCCTCACCAGTGCCGAACAGAGTGGGACAATTACAATCAATGCAGCTATTTAGAGCTGGTGGGAAAATGTTTTCTCCCCCCCCCCCACCCCCGGGGCTAAAAATTTGGATGAGAATAAAAAATGTTTTTCCTGTGGAAAATTTTGAGTTTACAGGAAAAAAAAAATTGAAATGTTTTGTCTGAAAACCAAACTATTTTGACTTGGAAATGTCAATGCAGTGCATCATGGGAGCTGTAGTCTTGGTGTCTGATGCCTCCATTCTCTTCTATAGGGGTGGCTCCTTGGTCAGATGCCATCTCCCATGGTGCACCCTGGCCTCCCCTCTTAGTGAAGGGAGTGTAACATGGCAACCCTGAGCATTATGGGAGATGAAGTCTAGCTGGAGTTCTCCACATGTTCCCCGTCATGAGATCTTGACGTGCCGTGTCTCATCCAGCCACTAGATGGCTCCGTGATCTACACAGAGACGTAGACAGGATCCAGGTCTCTGGTAGGGTGACCAGATGTCCCGATTTTATAGGGAGAGTCCTGATATTTGGGGCTTTGTCTTATATAGGTGCCTATTACCCCCCATCCCTTGTCCTGATTTTTCACACTTGCTATCTGGTCCCCCTAGTCCCTGGTCAACAAGAGAGGCAAAGTTGGGGAGCGAGTTGTGTAGAAGCCTGCTTGTTTGGGGCTATAGCTTGCATCAGTTTTCTTTTAATAATCCCCTCCTGTTTAACATAGATGGTGACTTCATATATCATGACATTCCCTATGCCAGGTTTGTCTACCCTAGTGGGGATCTCCGCTCCAGAAAGGGGATTTCTAGCAAGGGAGATGTCAGTTTCCATCCCGTTTACGCTCCTGGAGTAGCTCAAAGGGGGCCAGGATCTGGCCTTGCATGGGAAAGGGAAAAGAGAACTGGGAGGACAGAATCTGTAACCGAGTGGCGGAGACGGAGCCAGCCTGGGCCCTTTCCACTCACGTGTGAAAACAAATATGGTGGCGCTCAATCCTCCGATCGCAATCAGGAAAATGAGTAGGACCATCCACGCCATAAATGTCTGGATCCTGGAGAAAGATGGATCGTCTGCAAGGGGAGTGGGGAAAGCCGTTTAAAATTCCTTGGGATAAAGCTACTCAGAGTCCGAGCCCAGGCTTAGTACATAGTGTAGACAGACGCTGGAGATTTTTAGGGGGAGGCAGCAAGGCAGCGGATCGCACACTGGCCTGGAACAATCCACCTGCGTTCTATTCCTGGCTCCACTTGCTGCCCTTGGGCAAGTCATTTCACCCCCCTATACCTCAGTTTCCCCATATGCAAAATGGGACAATGATACCAATCTCCTTTGAGACCTACCGATGAAAAGTGCTAAGTATTATTATTCCTGGAAGTGGTGTTTCAAACGGGTGGCGCTCCCTTCCTCCATTCCCCCAGTTCAACTTCTGCCTATTTAAGACGAACCCACCCCCATACGATTGTTCTCCTTTACCTTTGAGTCCGACCGGGTCACCGTCCACAGCCTGCCTCGCCAGCTCCACCATATTTATGTCTCCGCTAACAGCAGAAGTTGACTTTGATTTTGGAAACTTCGCCCAGCTACAAAAACACAATATTACATTGAAGACACCTGAATGTTCTCTCACCCCGCACAACATGGGGAAGGGATGGAGAATGGGGGAAGAGCAAGTGGTGAATTACTGAGTTATTTGCTATTGGGTGCTATAAAATGATTCTTTCATCCAGAGTCAATCACAGGCCTCATTAGAACCAATGGGTGGCCAAGCACCCTCTTTTAAGCTCCGAGGGAGCAATTAAGTCCCTTTATGCAAGAGGGAGAGCTACAAACAATGGAGGGACCGCCCAAGGCCCATGACTGTTGCGTACTGGGACATATATGGTCAGGCCTAGGGGGTCAGAGCAGGAGCCAGGGGTCAGAGCCAGAGTCAGTAGCGAGGAGTGGGTTACAGAAACAGGGATCTGGAACAAGGCAGGGTCCGACGTAGCAGCCAGCTACAGATTCATCTAGCCACTCAACTTCCTGTGCCTCCATCTGGCTTAAATAGCGAGTCTGAGCCAATCAGAGAGGCTGGACATCTCCTCCAATCAGGAGCTTTGTGGGCAGGGCGTCTGGTGAAGTTCGGTCTGCCAGCCCACATTCCCTGCTGGTACCAGCCAGCTGCCGCATGGTGGCTGCAGTCTAAGGACTGACTGCTGACCCAGGTTCGAGAGTCGAGATCCCTCACATCAGCGGGGCTAAGCTGTGCAGGCCAAGGGTTTGCAGACACAGGGGCTAGGAGGCTGGCTGCAGCATGTGTGTCTTGGCGGCTGAAAGCCAGGGGAATCAGAGAGAGAGGGCTTTTTGGGCACAGAGCTCCCGGCTTGGGGGTGGGGAGCGATGGACACATTCCCTTATTGGTAAGGGGGGGGGGGGCGCAAGAGCAAAAATTTGGGCACCACTGGATTAAAGAATTAGAAAATCTGCCTTACAGTGATAGACTCAAGGAGCCCGATTTATTTAGTGTTACAAAGAGAAAGTTCAGGGTGACTTGGTCCCAGTCTATAAGTACCTAGATGGGGAACAAATACTTAAAAAAGAGCCCTTCAATCTAGCAGAGAAAGTTACAACATGACCCACTGGCTAGAAATAGAAGCTAGACAAATTCAGAGGGGAAATAAGATCTATGTTTTTAACAGTGAGGGTAATTAACCATTGATACAATTTGCCAGAGGTCATGGTGGATTCTCCATCACTGACATGTTTTACATCAAGATGGGATGTTTTTCTAACAGATCTGCTCTAGGGATTAATTCAGTGACGTTCCCTGGCCTGTGTTATCCCGGAGGTCAGACTCGATGATCCCAATAGTCCTGTCTGGCTTTGGAATAGACAGGATTGGGACATTGGTGTCCCCCTGACAGACTGAGCTGATATTGCAGCCACACGCAGGAACCACAACCTGATAGGAAGCCACCCAGAGGGGAGCAGAAATTGGGGGTGAACCAATATGTTGCCTGGATACTGCAACACCCCTTTAGCATCCTGGGTCAGGACGCAGTGGAGTAGGAGGGCCTCAGCCTGACCACTAGGCCAGCTGGCTATCGCACTGACCCGCCACAGAGGGCCTTTGTCAGAGGGGGAACTGAGGCACAGAGGGGGAACTGAGGCACACACCTGGGATGTCTGTGATGAGCAGGGATTTGAACCCAAGTGTGCCAAGTTCTTAGCTAGTGAATTAATCATTGGACCAGCCTCCGGCTCAGTACTAAATGCCAGATCCAGCAGTGGCTAAACCCCCTCGACAACAGCTAGTCAGGAACTTCCCATCAAATTGAATTTCTGATGCAAAATGCAGTTTCCAGAAAAATCAAAATTTCCTGCAGGAACATTTCCAAGCTGCCAAGTTTTTTTCTCGGTTTTACTTCAGGAAAATCAGAATGGGACAATTTGTTTTGGGTCAGTTCAACGTTAATCTGTGTCTGCCTGAGCCGTCGCGGTGCCTCAGGGGAGTTGAAGTTCGGATGCTTCATGGTCCCATTCTGCTCTCTGGGACGGGCTCTCTGGCTGGACTACATGTCCCATGATGCACCAGGGTCTTCCTGTTGTGTGGTGCATCACAGGAGTCACGTTACCATGGATGCATCATGGGAGATGTAGTCCAGCCAGGGAGCCTAGCCCATAGGGAACAATGAGGGCATGAGGCACCCGAACTACAACTCCCATGAGGGGAGATGCTTAGGAAGATGCAGATTAATATTAAATTGACTCGAAACAAAATCTTTCAACATTCCTCGGATTCTGTGTTCAGTCCCTGGAAGAAATGGTTAACCCTTTTGGCCTGAGTGGTTCACCAATATTCAGGGCCTTGCAGGGTTATTTCCATTAACAGGAGAAATCAGTGATATCAGTTGGGTCTGTTCTAAGTGTAATCTTGTTTATCCGCAAAAAATGCCCAAAAAGTCCTGTTCCCTTGAACACGGGAGAAACAAACAACAGCCGGCAAGTTCCTTGCTCGGATTCCCCACATCTGCCCTTCCAGGAAGCTCTGTGCCCAGAAAGCCCTGTCTCTCTGTTTCCTTTCAGGGTCATGCTCACCATGGTTTCCTGTGTTTTTTTGCCTCTAACACACACAACCTGCTACTGATAACCTCATCCCTGCATTTGCAACCAGGGACATCCCTCGGCCCACACGGCTTAGATCTGCCCTGCCATGAACCTTGGGCAGTCCTTCCATGGTTTGTAGCTCTCACTTCTACATAAGAGGGGCTTAGTTGCTCCTTCCATTGAGTCTGAAAGTGTTTGGCCACTTTAATCACATGTGGGATTGTCTTTGGATGAAAGGCTCACTTGATGGTAGCCACTTAACACCTTTCCGCGTGAGCAAGACAACCAAAGTGGAGGGTTTGGAAAAAAGCAAGAACTGTGCTCAGGGGGCTAGAGGGACACTAGGGTACGTCTACACTGCAAAAACCAAACCAACCCTCGCCAGGGTTCAGAGCCTGGGCTCCAGCCCAAGCAGGAAAGTTTACATTGCTACGATTACCCCTGCAGCATGAGTCCCGGGAGCCCGAGTCAGTTGATGGTAGCTTTGAGATTTGCTTAGGAACCAAACCTGTTTTCCAGACCGCTTCCCAGGAAAACAAATCTCAGTTAGCAGGAGCCACTTACCCGGCCAAGGGACACCTGATGCCCTAGAAGAGAAAGCAAAGGAAACTTAACCCGTATTCCATACAGCAGATCTCCTGTAGGGGCAAGATGTTGCTCATACCAGAAAGGGGCCTGGGAATACGTGACCTCCATTGCGTATTGCCCCAAATGTTGGATGTCTTTGTTTTTTGGGATTCCAACACTGGGATGTGGCATTGAGTGGAGGGTGAGAGAGAGGGCTCAGGTAGCCTGATTTATAGTTCATTTGTGTTTACTATTGTTATTAAACATTTCTTTCTGCTAGCCTCAAATTCTGAGCTCTGAACTCAAGTTGTCACCTGTACAACTTGTGATAATCATATAGGGGTAACCCCATTAATTGGCAGAGGTAGTAGGCTGTTATCCACTATGTGGACCAGCCACTAGAGAGCGCCATGGTACACACTTTACAAATGTATTACACTTACTCGGGTAAAACTCCTAAGGGCAGCAGTAAAACTGGGGTGGGGTGGGGGGGTTAAACTTTTTGATACCAATTTCATTGGGCATTTGAAAAAAAATCCCCAACTTTTCATTTAGAAAAATGGCCCTTCCCCCCCTGCTTTTTTAAAAAAAAGTTTTTGTTCAAAAAATTTCAATGTGCTTGGAGGATAATGAGCTTTCCGTTGTCTGCCTTGTCTATTTATACTGCAAGTTGTTCAAGGCAGGGATTGTCTCTCGCTGTGTGTCTGTGCAGCGCCCGGCACAATGGGGCCCGGATCTCAGCTGGGGCAGGGACTGACTCTCCCTGTGTGTCTGGGCAGCGCCCGGCACAATGGGGCCCTGATCTCAGCTGGGGCAGGGACTGACTCTCCCTGTGTGTCTGGGCAGCGCCCGGCACAATGGGGCCCTGATCTCAGCTGGGGCAGGGACTATCTCTCGCTGTGTGTCTGTGCAGCGCCTTGCACACCGGTGCCCTAATATCAGCTGGGGTCCCCAGGAGCTGCGGTAACACACATAATAATTACCGAATTAGCACAGTATCCTTCCTGTTTTATGTTGGCTTCAGCCTCCATTCTGGGAATCACCGTGTGGGATTTATGTTTCTGGGCATCCCTGCAGACAAGGCAAATGAAGGTTTGATCCTCTACGCAGTAGAGTTTTAGCTCTTCTCTGTGATCCGCGCACACCCTTTCTGGCCACAAACTTGGCTCCTCTAACAGGAACTGCTTGTCTATTTCTTCTACCTTCCAGGGCTGGTTGTCAGAGCCGGATTTTCCCTCCTGAAAATCTTCTTTGCACCACGGGCAGGTGATTTGTTCTGTCACTTCTCTCCAGGGCCGGTTGATGCAGGCCTGGCACAAGTTGTGCCCGCAGTGTCTGATCACTGGATCTTGACAGCGCTCCAGGCAGACAGAACAAGTAACGAGCCCCTGGAGATGCCCGACAGAGTTTGCATCTGCCATAGCTCCTGTGGGAGAGATGGCCGAATGTCAGTAAGCTTGTCTCCTGAGGTTATTCCCTGACTTGAGCCTATACTGTTCCTTTGGAAAGGAGGAGATGGAACGGGGATAAGTTGGAATAAATTGAGGGCAGAAGGACAGATATTCCCCTAGGTACCAGGGCATTGATATTTCTCTATCTCTACGCTTCGGAACAGTTGGACGTTCCGACAATAACGGCCACGTGCAAACGGTGACTCTCCCCAACTCTGGCTTATAACGTGGCTGCATTTGAGGAGATTGTCACAGAGCACGCGAAAGGCCTGACCTCAGCGCTACCCCCTGCCAGATCTCAAAGTTCCCATTCCGAACCGTGGAGACAGAAAGCGAGGGGGGAAATAGTTAACACTGGCATTCTTGGCTCTTCTTGTTCTGAGACATGGCTGCACCGGTTTGGCTGAAACTTAAACAAAACCTCGACTCCATGCGGGGGCAGAGATTTCAGGAACAAACAGGTAAAGTTATAAACAACAGAAAATACAGGGTTATTAGGTCAAGCGTTAGGCAATCTGAACTACGCACATCTTGAATGCTCTCTGTCTATATGGTACTACAGGGGTCTTTGTTCACGTCCTGCTGTCAACTTGAAATCTAGTCTGTTTCAAAACAGGGGCTAACAGCAGTTTCTGCTCCCTGCATCTGCTTCTTAGATGTCCTGCTATTTATAATTTTACAGTCAACTTAAAGGATTTTCTCCCACCTAGTTGCTCCGTGAAAGACTTGCACAAACATGGAAAACTGACAAACTATAAAGGAGAAACTGTGAAAGACTCTACACAAAGTGCTGTCAAATGCAGACAGATCGCACTGGAGAGTAAAAGCCGAGAAACAGTTTTTCTCTCTAAGGCCCGGATCCCATGGACACGTCAGTCGCTTTGCTCAGGTGAGAAATCTCACTGACTTCCATGAGCCTAATCAAGTGATACAAAACCTTATCAGAAGGACTTAATTTAAAACAGTCAGATCAATGTAACCGTAATTCTGTGGTTAACATTTTGTGGCTGTCATACACATCCTACCACCCTCCACAAAAATTAAATACAAGTCCCAGTTAGTTTGATCTGAAAAACAGTAAAAGGTTTTTTAAGGCTGTTAGGCTGCATGAGAATGTATCAGATTAATGTTATAAAGGCTGGAGATGGAAAATGAGAACTCCTTCACAGGGGTTTGGATGCAGCCTGCTTTCTGGTGAAGATCAGCCACCATACCTGGAATATGCTCGTTGGTTGTCACAAATCTCTGGCTCAGGGGAGATCTCACCTGGACCGTGTGCTCAGCCCCTCTGAGAAGCCCCCAGCTGAACAGCGGGTAGTTACTGCCAAACTTCAAGGAGTTCAGAGAGGGGCAGTGAAACCGATCCGGGGGCTCACAAGGGGAGACTGAAATAGCTAACTGGGCTTGGTTGGCTGATTTCTTTTCCTCAGCCCTGGTTGATTGGCTGTTTGCTGTAACCCCATCCTGGGCCCTGTCCCAGGGTCACTTCACCCCAGCCTCACTCCACACCTGCTCCTCATATCTCTTCTGCCCTGTCCTCCTTGCCCCCTCCACACCCTCCTCCACAGAGGCCAGTGAGTCACCACAACTCTGGGATGGCTTCAACACAGCAACCCAAAATAGAAGGCTCTCTGACCTCTCGTTTAGCCCTTCACCCATCCAGTCTCTCTTGGATAAGGATACACAGTTCCGCTTCAACACTGCCAGGGAGTTAGAAATACAGTGTTGATGCGAGGGGCACATGGACAGACAGATCAAGATGTCCTGCCTCCTAAATTGATCCTCTTCCTCCAGAATCAACTCCTTCCTCCCTTGTTGTACTGTCTTGAATGGCGTCCTGTTCTTCGTTAGTCACTGCTGGCATCACGGGGTAGCTCACAGGAGATTTTTTCCCCATCCCAGCGTTGAAATTACTTTTAATATTCCTCTTTCTTGCCCGTTTTAGGCCCTGTGTCTTTCCGGGCTTTGTCACGTCCCTCTAACTCACATGTTCCGTTGTTCATCTGGGAATGGAAAGGGACCATTGAGATGAGTCTCCCCAGCCTGCTGATGTGATCCATGAAGTATTTACTGGACCCTTCACTTTCGGTCTCGGTGCACGTGCGCTGGATGATCTGAAACACTGAGAACTGGGTGTAGATCAGATCCAGCATGCAGGGTTACACTCCAAAGCCTTTTGCTGGATGGGGCAAGCCCTGGGACTCTCAGGTGAGTCAGGGTCACTGCAGATGATCAGGTCTCCCTCCAGAAGTCCCCTGGGCGTCTCCTCCCGGTGGGTGCCTGGGGGAGAGGGGAGGGCTGCCAAGCACGTGTGGTGTGTGTGCCCCCTCCCCTGAGCGGGCGTCTCTTCTTGCCATGGGCAGCAGCAGCCGGAAGCGCGGGCAGGCAAGGGGGAACCCCCCCGGCTGCTTTCATTCTGGCAGGGACGCTCCAAGGCCGGGGGGAGGACGTGCAGGGTGGGGGCCGGGGCCCGCTCCAGGCAGGGCCGGGGGAGAGACCCAGCTCCAAATATTGGTGGAGCAGGGCCCCCGGCTCTGAATATTCCTGGTGCCAGGGCTCCACGAGCCCATAAAGCTCAATCTCTGACACCCTGCGGAAGCCCCTGGGATCTGCGTTTCTTAAGGGAACAGCAGCAGCTGGTTTGCAGAGATATTGTGTGGCCAAACCCCCACCTTAAAGCCAGAGCCAGCCGGGCTGCAGTCTTGTCTCTGCATGAGCGCGCAGGGCCTAATTTACACCAGTGTGTGGTCATTTACACCAGTGCAAAATGCTTCCAAACCCCAGCACTGGATACTCACCTTGCCCTAGTGTCAATGACTGCACGAGGGGCAGGGCCATGGGGAATTAGGACCAAGAGCCTTCAATTGGGTGGAGAGGACACATTTCTGTGACAACACGTCCTGGTCATCTCTAGGAATGGAAAGCTGTGAATTCAATTCCTGGAATGGAGCCGCTGTTGTTTATACGTATCCCAGAGCATCTTGTTACTAAATGAATCCCTCCTAGTTCACACTCAGCAAAGCTGCCCCTGGTCTGTCTATGTCATTATATGGCCTCATCACCATAGTACCTGAGCACCTTGCAGTCATGAATGTATTTATACTCACAAACACCCCTGTGAGGATTGGCTGCTGCAGCCAAATGACATGTTTTGGCCGATTTTTTTTGGCTTCACTGACAATTTACGTTTGCTTGATAACTTGATGCCTTGTTCCCGTTTTACAGCGGGGGAAACTGAGGCACAGAGTCTTACCCCAGGTCACCCCAAGAATCACTGACAGAGCTCTGAAGTGAACCTCGATCTCCTGATTCCCAGCCCATTGGCTCAATCACAAGACCAACCTTCCCCCCCTGTGGCCTTCACCCCGGACCTGTGCAGAACCCTCCGCCCCCCATGTTAGAGCAGTGGGAATTTTCTCCAGCCCAGGGGGTTTGAATGCACTCTAAGAACCTGTGGCAACCTGAGGCTCTGGTTACCACGGAGCCTTTCTCAGCCCAGCAGACCCTGCCAGGGCAGTGGGGTCATTTGTGCTGACACACGGGGTCTGTCTGTGCTGCCCTCCGCCTTGTCAAAATCACTTACACTCGTACCAAGTGAGACTGAGACCAAGGGAGTGCACAAGCGTCACTCAGGCCTGGCCCTCCACCACTCTCAGGCCCCTTTGTGCTGCCTTGGAAATTTAAACGCACCTTAAAATGGATGCTCACGGCCCCCTGGAAACTACCTATGCAAGGGAAATCAAGTCCCTGGAAAGAGATGTAAATATTTTTAGTCGTATCCTGAACCTTGCTCTTCGGTTGTGCAAGCGGGACAGGAGAGGACAAAGCAGCAAGGCTCTCTGAACTCCCCCCCCACAAAGAAAAGGATCCCCCAAATTGGATGTGTGTAGCTGGAAGGTCTGTTTACTCATGTGCCGGCAGACAAGAGTGGCAAATTACCAAGCACGGCTCTTGAAAGATGATTTGTAAAGTGGGGCAAATTCCCTAATTGTGTTGATAGGGAATATCAAGAAAAGCTTAAGTCCCTGACGGCTAGCTGACAGCTCAGAGATCACACGGGCTGCACTGGATGTGTCTGATGCTGCAGCCCATGTAATATCCGCTGCAATAGCTGTGAGGAGGCTGTCACGGCTCCAGCCATCCAGCTCCCCTCAGGAGGTCCAGGTGACAAGGGAGGGCCTCCCATTCGAGGGCAACGCCCTCCTCAGTTGTGGGGCTGATGCCATGCTCCATGCCTCCTTGGGGCTCTATGCCCCAAATCCTAAAAGGAAGCAGCTACCAGAGCAAACACATTTCCATGAGCACTCCTTGGCACAGCGCTGTGGTCAGCACGGAGAGCTTCTGAGCCGCAGAAGCAATCCTGATTCCTCCTTGGCTGTCCCACAGCCCAGGGCTTTGAACAGCCAACAGGGTCGGTGTCAGCACGGGGAGTCTGCTTGGCCCACCATGGGATCTTTTCTGTCCGACCCCCCTCACCTTCCCTCCCTCTTTGGCAACTGCCTGTATTATTCTCAGGAAGCTTGGGCTGGAATTACCTCGGACCAGTGGGCCCTCTTCAGTTTCAGGCCCTTCCAACTGTCTTCCCCCTTCCCCATCCCTTTTCAGAGACCCCTCTCGCCGGAAACTGTTGAAGCGGAAGGTCAGCATCCTTTCACAACTGGGAACCCTTGGAATTCAGGGCCAGGGTTTTGTATTCCCAGTGCTGCTTAATCCCAAAGTAGAAATGGGGTTGGAGACGCCTTGGATGTCTCAACACCTTCCTCTCCTGTGTCAAACGCAGCATGGTGTCCCTAGCCTCTAAAATCCCTCCATTAGGTTCTGTGGGCTGGTTCACAGCTCTTGATCTGCAGGATGGTTATTTTCAGATCTCCATCCATCCAGCTCGCAGGGGCTATCCAAGAATCATGGAAGGAACGTGCCGTCAGTAGGATTCTGCCCTTCGGCCTCTCTGCTGCACTAAGGGGTTTTCACCCCATGTCTGTTGGGAGTGACAGCTCGTGGAAGGAGACAATGGGAATCCAGGTTTACCCTTGCCTAAACAACTGGCTAATTTGATGTCAAGAAACCATACACAATAGGAGCTTTCATGCAGTAAGTCCCACAGAGTAGGCTAAAATAATAGTTATCATTATTTTAATTATAGTTAGTCTTTTTAATGGCTGAAATTACTCCAACTGCATCCTTGAAACTGGGGGCAACGGAGATTTAAGAATTGTTATTATGGAGGCGAAGTAACAGATTCCTCGCTCCTTCCTCACTCCTTCCTGCCGTCACTGGGAGACAGGGCTGTGTAAGGACACAGGGAGTGGCCCCTTGGCTGTGGATTGGCACTTGGGGATCTCGAGGGTTCAGTGAACAAGATACGGGGCTGGATGTGTAACAATGTACTTGTGTCCTCTGTGGAGCTGAGGTTCACTGCCTCCTTCCAGCAGCAGAGGAGGGCAGGCTAAAGGGAAAACCCTCCTTGTCTTGAAGAGCTGAAATGGATCTGAGTGTATCAGACGGGAGAGGTTCATTGAACGGTTTTGAGGACTCGACCTTGTCCAGTCAGGCAAGAAGGAATTGACGCATCTGGTGCGTGAGGAAGGCAGAGCCGGGGCAGGGAGTGAGGGTGTGTGCAGGGTACAGGCTGGTAGTTAAAGATGTGGAAGAGAGGTTGGATTCCTAGATCCCAAGGCCAGAAGGGACCGTTGTGATCGTCTCATCTGACTTCCTGTACAGCACGGGCCAGAGAACATTCCCTGAATTAATCCCTTGAGCCGATCTTTTGGGAAAACACCCAAACTGGGTTATAAAATGGCCAGTGATGGAGAATCCCCCACCCCGCTTGGTACATTGTTCAGTGGGTGACTCCGGCAGCATCAGACCAGTTGGGTTGGGGCCAAGCCTAGATTGGGGCGTCTGGGGCGTCGTGGGTGGGGGAAGGTTCTGGAATCGGAAGAATGGGACAGTAAATGGGAACCAGGCCGGGGAGGGAGGCGAGAGGCAGGTCTGGCAGAGCCAGGGCAGTCACTTGGGGATAACGGGACAGGGCATCACAAGGGCTGATGGGGGGTAGGGTGGCCAGATGTCCTGATTTTATAGGGACAGTCCTGATAATTTGGGGCTTTTTCTTATATTGGTGCCTATTATCCCCTATCCCCTGTCCCGATTGTTCACACTTTCTATCTGGTCACCCTAATGCCGGGGGAGGGGGGAAGGTTCAGGCACAGCTGGGGCGGTGGGTGAGTTGGGGGGCTGGGGGCGGAGACAGGCGGCCCATAGGACCTAGCGGTGACAGTATTTAGCGAGAGATCACAGTGCCAGGCCCCGTGTTACGGTCGCAGTTGGAGAGGCCGATGCTCCAAAGATCTCTCAGAGCAGTGGTGGGTGGGTAGGTGGGTGAGTGCGGGGGGCTTGGATTCATTTTCATTTGTATAGAAATGTTCCTACCGCAGCTCCGGGGTGTGTGCGAGTGTTTCACAGACACACACGCACCTGATACCACTTCCCAGATAGACCCACCCCGATGCAAGCACCAGATCCCTCCCGGCCTCTCGTCCCTCTGCTCTGCTCTGCAGCAGCCTCCTGTGGGACCCCAGGCTCTGTCCCTGCTCCTCAGCCCCTTTCTCTGTCCTGGGGACCATCCCTCCAGCGGAGGTGATCTCCTAGGACTGGCTGGGCCTCCATGCTGCAGGGAGCCGGGTGGGGGCTCAGCAGGGGACGCTCTCCCCTCAGAGTCAGGGCTGACCCCAGGAGGTCTCCAGGGGATGCTGTCTTTCTAGTGGGCTGTGTAAGCAACCTCCCGACCTCTTGTGTGTGTTGCAGAATCCCCTGGGACGTTCACCCGCTTGTCCCCAGGATCCCAGCTCAGACCCTGCCCCAGATCAGGTGTTGGCTCGCTCAGGGATACGGGGTCTTTGCTTTCTAGGGGCACCAGCTCCCATCCTACACCAGATCCTTTCACAGTGCGACGTTGTGTGTTTTGGGAGTGGTGTTCGGGGGGGAGCACGTTCTGACAGTCTGGGGGCTCCAGTGTAAACGTAAGCGGATGTGGGGCTGAGGAAGAGTTTGAAGCCGGGTCTCCCTGGGGCAGGAATCCCCTTGGAGATGAGGTTAAAGGGAGAAGTGAACAGGTCGGCGGGGATGAGCTTAGGCCAGTGGTTCCCAAACTGGGGTTCATGAACCCTTGGGGGTTCACAAAATGTTACAGGGGGTTCCCCGGGAAAAAAATTCCCTAATGGTGGACAGAGCCCATCCCTAGGGACTCCAGGCAGCGTGGGGCCGGCAGCTCGGAGCCCCGGGGACTTCCAAGAGCTAAGCAGATCAAAGCAAGCACCTCCATCCCACCTAGGAGATTTAAACTTCAAGACTCCTTAGAAGAAATGGAAAGGGAGGGGGATATTTTTTGATGTTCTTAAAATTAAATAGGCTGCTAGAGTTGTTTTAAAAATTATGATGAAGAACAAGTTTAAGCTTCATTGTAATGTGCGTCGTTTGCCTGGACTGTTCAAGCCCCGAATGTTTGCTTTATGGAGGGATAGCTCAGTGGTTTGAGCAATGGCCTGCTAAATCCAGGATTGGGAGTTCGATCCTTGAGGGGGCCATTTAGGGATCTAGGGCAAAAATTGGGGATTGGTCCTGCTTTGAGCAGGGGGTTGGACTAGATGACCTCCTGAGGTCCCTTCCAACCCTGATAGTCTCTGATCCTATGTAGGAGGAACTCTTTGAGCTGGCTTCTTAAATCCCTTCACGCTGTTTCACATCTGATACTCCTTGATGACACATAGGAGCCTTGTCTTCTCACAGGCTTAATCAAAGTGATACAGGCTACGAAACTGAGCTCTTGGAAGAGTGTTGCTGTTTTCATAATGGAATAAAATTAATACTGTCACGATAAATAATAATTAATAATAATAGTCACGATAAATAATAATTAATAATAAATAGTGTGTAATGAGCATGTTGTAAAAACAAATTTTATATTTCCAAGATCACTGTTTTTCTAATTTATGCTCAGGTAAGGGGGAAAAATCCCTGCAAATATTAATTTTAGGAGGGGGGTTTGCGAGACGTGGCATTTTAGTGACAGGGGTTCGTGAGTTGTTAAAGTCTGGGAACCACTGGGTTAGTGCATCCGCAGTGACTGGATGAGGCCATCAGAGGGCGCCACAGCCCAACACAGGGGACATCAGGCCGTAGTTCCCCAGTACAGACTGACAATTGACCCAGCCCGTGTCCCAGGTTAATGTGATTAGGGCCCATCTAACCCTGCACTCGAAGGATCCAGGATGTTGGTGTTTGGGGTGCGGCCCCAGCCAGCTTTTGGCCAAACGGCTGTGGAATGACACACCCGAGGCCTGGGTTCATTTCCATCACCTTGCTTTCCTGATGCAGCACCCCGGAGTGAGTGACAGTGAAGAATTGCAGCGGAAATAAAAATCCACTCAGCCACCCCACGCATGATAGACTGGTCCCCCTCCTGCCCCCCAAAACAATGTGCATCACCCACCCTCTGTCAAAGGCTGATTCCACACTCTGGCACAGAAGGTGGGGGCCCGCAAGGACTTTCCAAATGAACAGTGGCCACTCCAGGCTTGTATTAAACTCCCGAGGTTACAGCTTCTCTCTGACCTTGGATGGGTAGATGCTGCCACCACCCAAGTTGTAAGGGACTGCGGAAGACTTTGTTACGGCCTAGCTAGGACTTCCGCTTTCTCGAGGCCGCCGGGTTACTCGTAGGATATGGATAACCAGCTTTAGGCCGGTTCTTTCTGCTCTGTATGGCCCTTTGCCAGTTCGCGGAAAGCCCCTTTTGGGAAGTACCTAATTCTATATTCATGAGCTGATTGTGTGTTGCTTATTAGGGCTCGCTGTGTACCCCTGCGTCGGCCTCCGTCCCAGGCAAAGCTCCGGTGTGCTGGGTTCTCCGCCTCCGTGACAGCAACAGTTGGAGTCCCTGTTGCGACTAACCTTCAATAAAGCCAATAACTCGCTTAGCTGCATGTGGGTCTCGTTTTCCAGAGTACCTCGGCCGGCCTGCGGTGCTTCGAACACCTTGGCCCAGAACACAAGTGCAGAACCCCTTTGAGAGCCCAGGAAGGCGCACTTGGGAATTCCTCCCCGTTGGGTACCCTCAAGCCCTTTCACCCCCCGGTCCGGGGAAGAGCTGAGAAAGGAAAAGGAAAAAAAAACCAAACAAACAAATCAGCTGTTGCCACCAGCTAACTAAGAAACGTGCACAAACCTCTTAAGACGCAGCAATCCAATCAGGTTCTTAAAAAAGGTAAATTATATTTAAAAAAAAAGAAAGAAAATACATTGGGAACTCAGGTTATTGCTAGGTTTTTTAAAAAAGAGCATCTGTAGGAATTAAGCACCAAGAATGGCTTTCTTGGGGTTCAGCTTAAAGGTTACAAGGAAACAAAACCAAAACAAAAGCACCTGGGGTTAGCACAGAGGAATTTACAAACCAAAGCAAACCAAAAGATCCCTGATCTCATCTTCTAACATTTCCTAATCTACTTACATATCTGGGGTTTCAAATGCGTAGTTTCTAGGTATGTTATAGATGATTTCTCATACCTGGCTTCCAAGTTTCTTACAACATCGTTGCTGTCTGGTTTCTCTCTCTCCCCCAAAGGACAAAGACCCACACACCCAGCATGGTGACAGGTTTCAGAGGGGCAGCCGTGTTAGTCTGTATCAGCAAAAACCACGAGGAGTCCTTGTGGCACCTTAGGGACTAACAAATTTATTTGGGCCTAAGCTTTCGTGGGCTAAACCCACTTCATCAGATGCATGGGGTGGAAAATACCGTAGGCAGGTATAAATACACAGCGCATGAAAAGATGGGGGTTGCCTCCTCGTTGTTTTTACACACCCAGCAGTTCTTCCCAATTTGAAAGGGTACAGCTTCCCTATTGGTTCCCCTGGTCAGGTGCCAACTCATTTTAAGCTCACCTCTTAACCCTTTACAGGTAAGGCAATCAGAGGACAGCTGCTAAAGAGGATTCGATAGCTACCTGAATGGTTGGGTGTCCATAAAAGGAAGCTACCCCCCCCTCATTTATCACACCCTCCTCGCACTGCCAATTCCTTTTCTAGTCACAGCCCTCCCTGATCCCTTCCCAGCTGCTGACCCCTCCTCTAAACTAAGCTAAGGAGACAGGATCTTCATAGACCAACTTCTTGCAGTGGGGCTGATTCAAGACACTTCATCACAGGTTCAGTGGGGGTCAGGGGAGGGAGAAATGAGGAGGGCATCTCTGTGAGGTCTCCTCTAACCAGGGAAACAAGAAGACTCCCTGATGTCGGGTTAGGGACCACATCCCATCTGGAGTGCATCCAACAAACACCCAGTTCCTGAGCTGAGTCAGTGGAGAACCTCATCATTCTCCTGGGTCACTGAACGTGGAATCATCTACCTGAGGGAAGGGCTGGAAGACTCGTCACTTGGGATGCTTAAAGGTAGAACCTTGGGGACATAGATGGAAGAGAATAATTCTGCCAGGGTGCCCACTGGGGATGGATGAGCTGGGAACTGGTGTGACTTTCCCAAGAAGGTCAATGTGGAGACAAATGGAGCTTTTCCAAGTGAGCTTTGACAAAGAAGTGTCGGGTTGGGATCTCCAAGCAGAAACAAAGTGAATCTTCAGGAATCTGTAATCTCTTGATTGCGAAGCTTTGCCCAGGTTGGGCCAATAGCTGGGACGCCACTGAGAGGTCATATTCAAACTGATCTTCCTACTGCATGGACAGCTTCCTCAATGCCTGCTGCATGGCGTCTTCAATCTTCTTCAGCTTCTCCTCGCTCACTGGGAGCTGCTTCTTCCTTATCTTCTTCTTGATGATCTCCATCTGGTCCTTTACAGTATTCTTGAACTCTTCTTCCTTCTCCTGTACCAGGCTGGAGATGTTCCTCTGGGTCTCCTCTATCTTATTCCTGGATTTGAAACTGTCATAGGAAGACTTTGTAGAGATTCTCTTCAGCTCTTCCAACAGAGGCATCAGGTGTTTGTTAGATGCCTTGACATAGGTGTCGGAGATCACGTACACAAACAGAGCCATGCTGGAAGCTCTGAATGCCTGGGTGTAGATTGGATCCATTGTGGAGGGGCTTGTGAGCTGCTGGAAGCATTTAACAGAATCTAAATATTCCCTGAAGCAGGATTCAGTCTCAGTGGAGATCATCTCGAAGAATGGCTGTATGTTATCCCACTGCTTCTTCATGCTCTTCAGAGCCTCCATGCCTTGGCCCAGTACCCTTCCCGCTATCTCTAACTGTTTTTCTTCCGCATCATATTTTTTTATGTCACATTCAGTTTTCATCAGCTCCTCGTTCTCCTTCTTGGTGCTCTGAAATATCCTCTCCTCCTCCTCCAGGTTTGACATCAGCTGCTCCCACTTCTCCTTCACTCCTAAGTAATGGTTATCTGTCATCTCAGTTCCATCCTGCTCTGTGAAAACAGGTCCAAGTGCTACTCTGGGATCAGTGAGACACTTCTTAAAACTCTGCAGTAAGACCAGGCCTATTAATTTGCCTGAAGTGGGGATGGTTTCCTTGTACTTCTGGAAGTCACTCTCCCACTGCTGTCTCCTCTTCCTTTGTTCCTGCTGTGACTCCTCCTTGACTGGCTTCACCCTGATGTCTGCCTTCCGCTTCCGTACGCTTGTCAGCTCAACCTCGTAGCCCTGCTTGGCATTTTCACAGGCCTGCAGCAGCTTCTCGATCAGGCTGATCACAGGAGAGAACGTGTTGTTAAGCGCCTGTGTTAAGTCATTGCATTTCTCTGATGCTTTCTGTATGCTGCCTAGCTGACTCAGAGAGGAAGGTTTCCCCGCTTCTTCTTGGGAGAAGTCTAGGACAGTCTCTGCCATCTTCCTTGGGATACCTGTGAAATGTCCGTTGATCTTGTTCATGATCTTTTGGGTGTTGTTTAAGGACCACCAGACTTGAATGTTAACATGTGCCAAGAAAGCCGCAAAAGATTTTGGCAATTCTGGAAGGTTCTCGTTGATGAAGACATCTCCCCCACCTACAGAGATGGACATCAGCTGCTCCATGTTGGTGATGACGATGGAGGCTGGCTTGAGGGACTCCTCCCAGTTGGTGTACGGCTTCATCATCGACTGAGTCTCCTTCCACAGCTCGTCTGCTTTGCTGATGGTCAACTCTGATTTGGGCACGGTCTGAGATTGTCTCCTGTGCGTAGCCCTATTAAAACCAACACAGAAGGGTCAAGAGAAATGTACCAAGGGTTGGAGAAATGTGTTTGATGATTAGAGTCAGAGAGCAGCAGTTCAAGATTCAGTGATTTAAAAAAAAATCCCATCATTTATTTTATTTATATAACCATCCATCATAAAATTGATCTGCAAATAGGAATAAGAAAACCCCACTAACTGTAGGCTGATGTGATGGAAACATTTCCCCTACATCTACCGAAAATAAGGAAGGAAGACCTCAGGTTACAACTTTGGGGGCTGGGGCAGAATTATTCCCTGATGTAGCCCCAATGTAGTGGTCACAGTAGACAAGGGAGTTGAATTTACACCCATATTGTCACAAGGCAGTGTAGTCTAGTGACCAAGGCACCGGACGGGCCAGTCACTTCACTTCCCTGTCCCTCTGCTTCTCCTTCTGCCCTGCGTCCGTTTAGGGTGTAAAGACCAGATCCACAAAGGGACTCCGGCATTGCAATGTTGAGCGTTGCCTACCTTTTCGATGCCTCGTCACCCAGGGAACATACAGATCTTTGGTTAGGCACCTCGGCTCCCTGTACAATGTATGGGAAGAGATTGGCGCCTGAGAATGGGATCCACAAAAGCCAGCGCACTAGGCAGGGAGCCACGTAAGCGATCCAAGAGAAGCAGCTGTGGAGAGGGGCGTGTCCTAACCCCACTCTGGAACCTGTCTGGTCCTGAGGGAGGCCCCTATCTCTACTTCGGATCCAGAGCTAGGAACTCTCTCCTGGAGTCAGGCAGTTAAGCCATTTCTTACAAGAATGGCGGTGGTGCATGCCAAGCTCCACACAAACAGTCAGAAGGGAAAGCAGCCTCCCTTATAACCTTTAGCCCAGGGGCTAGGGTACGTGCGTGGGATGTGGGAGATGCAGGTTCTATTCCCCCCTCTGCCTGATGAGGACCAGGGCTTAGAAGAGGGGTTTCCTGCCATTCAGGGGGGTGCCTTAACCTAGGGGCAGTTCTGCTGTGGGTGTTGCTCAGTCTCTCTCGTTGAAGCTGTTGGGCTGGATAAATACTTAGTCACTGGGCCAGAGATAGCGTGAGAATGGTTCTGTAGCCCAGTGGTTTGGGCTCTCATCTAAGAAGGCTCACGTTCAAATCCATTCTCCTCGTCAGGCAGAGGGAGGAATTGAAACAGGATCTTCCCAAACCATTTCAGGTGAGTGTCTTTTGTGCTAGGCTAAAGGTTACAAGGTGGGTCTCTTCAATCCATCCTGTGTGGTGTTAGGCAAGATCTGAAAACACCTACCAAGTAAGTTAGGTGTGGCAACAGCTAGTTTCACCTGGCCGGAGGCTCCTGCTGAGGTTAGGTGTGAGAGAGGTGCCTAGACGGAGGCGATGTGTGCCTGCCTAGCAGCAGAAACATAGGTACCAATGCCATGGGGACTTGTACGTAGGGTTGCCCACTTGGCCAGACCGGACGCCATTGCTGGGAATGGCATCCAGTCCGTCTGGTCTGACTGAGTTGGCAACCCTACTTGTACAGTGAAAACAGGAGCAGAGGGATTGTAGGCACCTCCAGAGTTAGGCAGCAGGGGTTTTCAGGATCACAGTGGTGCCTAAATTTTGGGTTTAGGAGCTTAAAGTGGAAGTTAGGTACCAAAGACCTTTCATGGATGCACCTGGCATTGGCCGCTGTCGTAAGACAGGATACTGGGCTAGCTAGACCATTGGTCTGACCCAGTATGGCCGTTCTTATGTTCTTATGGATTTGAGCCTCAGATCTTTAGGACAGGGACTGTCTCTCACCACGTGCATGTAAAGCACATAGCTCCACGGGGGCTAGTCTGGATGGGGGCCTCTAGGTGGTACTCAGATAGCAGTATGAATTATTTGCTCAGTTCTGCTTGCTTACAGAAACAGAGACCGAGATCCCAGCTCCAGTCAATGGGCTGTAGCTCCATTGGAGTCAATGGGGCCAGATCCCAACTGGGGTCAATGGGCCATAGCTCCACTGGAGTCAATGGGGCCAGATCCCAGCTGGGGTCAATGGGCTGTAGCTCCATTGGAGTCAATGGGGACAGATCCCAGCTGGGGTCAATGGGCCATAGCTCCACTGGAGTCAATGGGGCCAGATCCCAACTGGGGTCAATGGGCCATAGCTCCACTGGAGTCAATGGGGCCAGATCCCAGCTGGGGTCAATGGGCTGTGGCTCCATTGGAGTCAATGGGGACAGATCCCAGCTGGGATCAATGGGCTGTAGCTCCATTGGAGTCAATGGGGCCAGATCCCAACTGGGGTCAATGGGCTGTAGCTCCATTGGAGTCAATGGGGACAGATGCCAGCTGGGGTCAATGGGCCGTAGCTCCACTGGAGTCAATGGGGCCAGATCCCAGCTGGGGTCAATGGGCCATAGCTCCTTTGGACTCAATGGGGCAGATGCCAGCTGGGGTCAATGGGCTGTAGCTCCATTGGAGTCAATGGGGCCAGATGCCAGCTGGGGTCAATGGGCCGTAGCTCCACTGGAGTTAATGGGGCCAGATCCCAGCTGGGGTCAATGGGCCGTAGCTCCTTTGGAGTCAATGGGGACAGATGCCAGCTGGGGTCAATGGGCCGTAGCTCCACTGGAGTCAATGGGGCCAGATCCCAGCTGGGGTCAATGGGCCGTAGCTCCTTTGGAGTCAATGGGGACAGATGCCAGCTGGGGTCAATGGGCCGTAGCTCCACTGGAGTCAATGGGGCCAGATCCCAGCTGGGGTCAATGGGCTGTAGCTCCTTTGGACTCAATGGGGCAGATCCCAGCTGGGGTCAATGGGCCATAGCTCCATTGGAGTCAATGGGGCCAGACCCCCAGCTGGTTTGAATCAGTCAGAGCTCTGTTGATATCAATGAGGTTATATTGATTTACACCAGCTGAGTATCTGATCCGCACTTTCCTGGGCCATGTGACAAAAAGAGATGCCTAAAAACAGGAAGACATTTGGATTCATTGTAAACCAGGCAAGGTTTTTCTGGTATCTTGACCTGTCATTGGTACTAAATATAACTTGTAACTTATATGTAGGGTCTATCCAGCCAAGTTTCCCAAATTACACGTGACTAGGCTGATTTGTTGTGTTCCTCTCAAATGATATGGGGATTTCCCCCCCTCTCTTTCTGGAATTTGTTAATCAAATCTGCTTCTATTTAAGACACCTCATCTGAGCTGTGAGTTCTGTTAATTGGGGGCAACTGGGCAGTGTAACACGAGCTGAGTCAGCAATTGGATGTTCACCACTGCAGCTCTATGAATAACTTAGGTACTTCACCTCCCTGAGAGGCAGAAGCTAGGAGGTCGATGGAAGAATTCTCTCATCAGCCTAGCCTTGCGTACACCCGGCGTTAGGTCAGTTAAACTGTGTTGCTCGGGGGGGTGTATTTTTCACACCCCTAAGTGATGTAGTTATACCAACCTAATCTCCTAGTGTAGACCAGGGCTGAAAGAGACAGCAAGCAAAACGGCTAAGCAGCAGCCTGTAAGCATGGCGTATGATCCTGGGGAAAAAAAGCTAGAGAGAGTTTGGACTAAAGAGGTTTGTGGCTGTAAGCTAAGGAACTGTTCTTTCATTTTCAGTTTCTCCTACGTCTGGAGAAGTTGGACTTTGTACGTTCCTTGAAAATAATCCAAATTGCATCAAGGAAAACATCAGACTCCATCATTAACTTCTGCTCCCAATTGGAACGCCCACTGGGTCCTGAACTTTGCCAAGCCACTTGGACTGAAAAAAGGCAACACCAGTGAGCACGTACAGAAATGGAAGGGCGTTCCAGCGATTAGGGCCCTTGCCTGGGCTGTCGGAAACCAGGCGTTGATTCCTTGCTCTGCTACCCGCATCCTTGGTGACCCTCGGCAAGTCACTTAGGGCCGGGTCCACAAGAGGTCTTTGGTGTCTAAAGCACAGATTAGTGGGAATTCTAATGTGGGTCTTTCTTGTTGGCACCGTTCCACTCTAGTTAAATATTAATTGGACTAGTGAGACTGAGAATGACGGTAATTCACTGGCTAGGGCATTCACCTGGCAGATGGGAAATGCCACATGCAGGGGCGTCCTCTAACCGTTGGCATAAAGGGAAGCTGTCGCCTTCGCCTTCTGCTCCCACAACCATTCTGCTGAGAGTCAGGCTAAGCTGCCGGACTCCAGGAGAGGGGTTCCCGCTGTGAACTGCAAGCAGAGATAGGGGCCAGTGCAGACCAGACTTGGGCCCTGAGTTCTGAGAGGGACAGCACCTCCCATTAGTTATTTAGGTGGCTTCCTGGTTTTTTCAGTTTCCCTTCAGTCTTCTTTTCCCTGCGTCTTTAGCCCTTCTTCATAGGCCAGGCTTTCCAAACCTTCGATCATTTTTGTGGTTCTCTCCAGTTGGTACTCATCTTTCCTAAAGTGCAGCGCCTGGAACTGGATGCAGAACTCCAGCTGACTCCTCCCCAGTGCCCAGTAGGGTGGGACGGTTACCTCCCAAGTCTCCCATGTAACACTCTGGTTAATGTACCTCAGAATATTAAACTTTTTTGCAACTACCTCACACTGTTGACTCATTCAATTTGTGATCTACTATAAACCTCTTGAGTCTTTTCAGCAGTACGACCGCCTAGCCAGTTATTCCCCATTCTGTAGCTATGCATTTGACTTTTCCTTCGTCAGTGAAGTACTTCGAACTTGTCTTTATTTAATTTCGCCTTGTTGATTTCAGACCAATTCTTCAGTTTGTCAGAGGTGGTTTGGAATTCTAATCCTGTCCTCCAAAGTGCTTGCAACCCCTCCCAGTTTGGTGTCATCCACAAATTTGATAGGCATGCTCTCCAATCCATTATATAAGTCAAAACAGTGAATAGTACCAGATCCAGGACTGACCATATCCCATCTCACTTCACTTTTATCAGATCCCCTCCTAATAAAACCTGCTCTCCAAATCTCATGGCACTGGGGTGGTGTCCCACCCCCAGGCCAGATTGGGCTACAGGAGGCCAGAGCAGCTGTGCAGACAGGCAGCCAATCAGAGAGGTCCTGCGGGGAGCCAATCAGGGCTGAGCAAGAGGCAGCCAATCGGGGCCAGGCTAGGCCCTATATAAAGGCTGCCCAGGCGAGAAGCAGGCAGTCTCTCTTGGGCCTTCAGAGGGTGAAGGTCTGTCTCCTGTGTGAGGAGACTAGCACCGGGGTCAGCGCAGTGCTGAGCAGGCGTGGGGAGCAGAAGGGAACTCCCACCCGGTACCTGCCAGGCTGCAGGCCCTGGGAAAAGGGCCTAGCTGGTGCAAAGGGGCCGAAGGGGAAATGGTCCAGGGAGAGAGACAGACAAGGGGAGAGAAGGAGGGCAGGCAGGAAGGCTGCCGCCAAAGGGTCCCTGGGTCGGGACCCAGAGTAGAGGGCGGGCCTGGGTCCCCCCCTTCCCCCCTTGCACTCACACCTGGCCGTTAGGAGTGGCCATCATGGACTGCACCAGACCCCTGCCAAAATGGATTAGACTTTGGGGTGTGGTTGGCCATTGTGGCTGGGGTGAAGAGAAGACCTGCTGCTAACACCCCTCTGCCCCCAGAAGGGGGTGAGCGTGGACTACGGGGCACTGCCGGAGGGCAGCGTCCTGACGAGGACGCTGTGAGAAGGAAGCAACGTGGGCCCAGACGCCAACAGGGGGCGAGAGATGGATGGGACACCACCAGCGGAGGGCGCTCCACATGGACGGAGCTAATTCCCAGAGGTACCAACAGGAGGCGCTGCGGTGGTGAGTCCCAGCCCCGTCACAGGGACTAACACACCTTTTGCTGTCATCACCTTGATCACTCCGCCTGTGTGTTCTACCCGTTCCCCCATCTTGGGTCTGTCTGGCCTATTTCGAGCAGGGGCAGGCAACCTATGGCACGCCCGCCAAAGGCGGCATGCGAGCTGATGATCAGGGGCGCTCACACTGCCCGGGGCCTGGCCACCGGCCCGGGGGGCTCTGCATTTGAATTTAATTTGAAATGAAGCTCCTTAAACATTCTTAGAAACCTTAGTTACTTTACATACAACAATAGCTTAGTGATCTATTCTAGACTTATAGAAAGAGACCTTCTAAAAACGTTAAAGTGTATGACTGGCACGCGAACCCTTAAATTCGAGTGAATAAATGAAGACTCGACCCACCACGTCTGAAAGGTTGCTGAGCCCTGATTTAGAGAGTCAGCAATTCAGGGCAGTCAAGAATGGGGCCACTGCGCTAGGTGCTGTACGTACACATTCTTGACTGATCCTTCGGCACTATGATAATAAGCTTAATAAACAATAAGTATAACTCAAAGCCTTTTTGCTCCTCTTTTTCCCTTACCAACAGCAGGAACGACTCCCCCTTCTGAGGCGTGGAAGTTGCCTGGCTTTTTCCTCAGCTTCTGATGCCTCTTGGAGTCAGACCCTGGTCTCCAGATTCTGGTGAGTTGCTCGTGAAACAGGAGTTCAGTGTACAGCAGTGCTCATGCAAATGACCCTGTGGGAATCTCAGATTATTGTGACTGAATATGGGCACTCGTAAAGTGACAGAGAGATTACAGCAAGGTTACAGGTGATAAATGTAATAGTGCTGACGTAACAGACTTAGACTTCTTCAAGACTTTGTGCCACGTGACATTTTCTTCAGAAACTAGGACGGTACAACATCAGAATGACACACAGTAAATGGATTACAAACTGGCTAACTGATAGGGCTCAAAGTGTAGCTGTAAACAAGGGATCCTCATCAAGGAGGTGTGTGTCTAGTGGGGTCCCGCATAGAATAATTCTTGGCTGGACACAATTGAGGGAAGGGTTAGCTCAGTGGTTTGAGCACTGGCCTGCTAAACCCAGGGTTGTGAGTTCAATCCTTGAGGGGGCCATTTAGGGATCTGGGGCAAAAATTGGGGGTTGGTCCTGCTTTGAGCAGGGGGTTGGACTAGATGACCCCATGAGGTCCCTTCCAACCCTGATATTCTATGAATATTTTTATGGAAGAAAAGTGAAAATTGTCACTGATAGATGACACAAAGATTGGTGGAGTGGTAAATAATGAAGAGGACACATGGCTGATACAGAGCGACCTGGATTGCTTTGTATGCTGGGCACAAGCAAACAATGTAGATTTTTATATAGCCAAATGTAAAGCCATGCATCTAGGAATAAAGAATGCAGGCCATAATTGAGCACATAAGAATGGCCATACTGGGTCAGACCAAAGGTCCATCTAGCTCCATATCCTGTCTTCTGACAGGTTTCAGAGTAGCAGCCGGGTTAGTCTGTAGTTGCAAAAAGAACAGGAGGGCTTGTGGCACCTTAGAGACTGACCAATTTATTTGAGCATAAGCTTTCTTGAGCTACAGCCCACTTCATCGGATGCATTCAGTGGAAAATACAGTGGGGGGATGTATATACACAGAGAACATGAAACCATGGGTGTTACCATACACACTGTAACGAGAGTGATCACTTAAGGTGAGCTATTACCAGCAGGAGAGTGGGGGGGGAACCTTTTGTCATGATAATCAAGGTGGGCCATTTCCAGCAGTTGACAAGACCGTCTGAGGAACGGTGGGGGGTGGAATAAACATGGGTTTGCAAATTAATTCCAATTCAGCTGTCTCTCGGTGGATCTACAATCGATCCTGAAGGACGACCCATCACTCTCTCAGATCTTGGGAGACAGGCCAGTCCTTGCCTACAGACAGCCCCCCAACCTGAAGCAAATACTCACCAGCAACCACACAACAGAACCACTGACCCAGGAACCTATCCTTGCAACAAAGCCTGTTGCCAACTGTGTCCACATATCTATTCAGGGGACACCATCACAGGGCCTAATCACATCAGCCACACTATCAGAGGCTCGTTCACCTGCACATCCACCAATATGATATATGCCATCATGTGTCAGCAATGCCCCTCTGCCATGTACATTGGCCAAACCGGACAGTCTTTACATAAAAGAATAAATGGACACAAATCAGACGTCAAGAATTGTAACATTCAGAACACTTCAATCTCTCTGGTCACTCAATTACAGACCTAAAAGTTGCAATTCTTCAACAAAAAAACTTCAGAAACAGACTCCAACAAGAGACTGCTGAATTGGAATTAATTTGCCAACTGGATACAATTAACTTAGGCTTGAATAAAGACTGGGAGTGGATGGGTCATTACACCAAGTAAAACTATTTCCCCATGTTTGTTCCACCCCCCCGCTGTTCCTCAGACATTCTTGTCAACTGCTGGAAATGGCCCACCTTGATTATCACGACAAAAGGTCCCCCCCCCCCCCCCCCCCCGTGCTCTCCTGCTGGTAATAGCTCACCTTACCTGATCACTCTCCTTACAGTGTGTCTGGTAACACCCATTGTTTCATGTTCTCTGTGTATATAAATCTCTCCACTGTATTTTCCACTGAATGCATCCTATGAAGTGGGCTGTAGCTCATGAAAGCTTAGGCTTTAAATTGGTTAGTCTCTAAGGTGCCACAAGTCCTCCTTTTCTCTTTGTCTTCCGACAGCTACTGCCCTGCGCACCCCTTTCCGCACCCCCACTCTTCAAAATGGTCCAGCGCCACTGTCTGTGTTTATCGGGAGGTCAGAGGAGATTGACAGTGGTTCCTTCTGGCCTGAGAAATCTGGGAATCTGTAGTACAATGAAGTGCTGGGACACATTCCCTGGGATGCCCCCTGGGCTGGGGGACTGCTGAGCCCTTCAAACACACCAGCCGGGGCTGCCTCTCGCACTGCGTTGCTGATGCCAAGCTACAAACCGGTGACAGGCCCTGCACTTACACAGCCATCCGCGGGCAGAGACACACCAACCTGAGTTACGTGAGTGACTGGAAATCGTTCACGTACCAGCGGTGGAGGTTCTGGCCAGTGCCCCCCAGCTCCAGCCCTACACCCCAGGACTGCACCGTCTTAGGCTGCTCAAGGCCCCGTAGGGCAATGCAAGTTCCTTAAGTCATTTGCCGCTCGCTCTGACAAAATGGGGGTGGACGTGCAACGGCCCTTGTTAACTTGAGGTGAAAAAACACACTGGTTAAGGTCAAATGTGAAACAGGTTTATTAATTGCAGAAAGATTGTAAGTGATTATAAATGGTTGGCATAAAGGTCAGTGATAGTTAAACTTAAAATAAATGGTAAACAGGCTTTGTAAATCCTAAACGTGAAGTCTGAGCAAGAGTTGAATCAAACAATGTCTCGCCCTGACAGATGGTACAAGCAGGTTACAGTTCCTCACGTCCAGTGACAGCACAAACAATCCACCAGGATCTTAATGGTCAACAGATGAAGACTTTGAAAACGCTAGCTCACAAGGCTTGCATTGAACAAACGCCTCATAATCCTGTCCGAGTGGTGAATATGGGGGTGCCAGGGCACTGCTTTGAGGTACAGTGTCCCAAGTGCTCATTTACCTCTTCAACTCTCCAAAACTGTCTAGCTGGAAGCTCCATTTTAGCAGTAGGACAATATTAACCAGGCACGGGATTAACAAATATGGTAAAGACACTTGTGCTGGCATGAACCACCGATTTCTATGTTTCCCCTAGGACAGGAATCTTCAAATTTCATAGATTTGTTCTTCAGGACGCTCTCATAGATCACAGAATATCAGGGTTGGAAGGGACCTCAGGAGGTCATCTTGTCCAACTCCCTGCTCAAAGCAGGACCAATCCCCAACTTTTGCCCCAGATCCCTAAACGGCTCCCTCAAGGATTGAACTCGCAACCCTGGGTTTAGCAGGCCAACGTTCAAACCACTGAGCTATCCCTGCAGCCCTGATGTTGGTCTTCAAATTCTGCCCCAGAAAAAGTCTTTTTTTTTTTTTTAAACATGGGATTTTAACCACTGTACCAGGCCTCTGATCTGTATGGCTTAAACTAGACACAATTAAACCACGTGCATTTTAAGATAGCCAAATGCAAATCCAGTGTCATACCGCTAGGGACCAAGAATGTAGACCATGCTTGCAGGATAGAGGGATGGTATCCCTGAAGACGGTAAACCATGGAAAGGACTTAGGAGACATAACAGCATCAGAATGGCCATACTGGGTGAGACCAATCATCCATATAGCTCAATATCCTGTCTTCCGACAGTGGCACAGAGCTGCTGGAGGAATGTACAGAACAGGGCAGATGGAGTGATCTACCCCTGTCTTCCCCTCCCAGCTTCTAGCAGTCAGAGATAGGGTTGCTTTGAGCATAGGGTTGCTACCCAGACCATCTTGGCGAATAGCCCTTGATAGACCTATCCTCCATGAACTTATCCAGTTCTTTTATGGACAAAGTTGTACTTTTGGCCAACACCACAGCCTCTGGCAAGTTCCTCAGGTTAGTTCTGCATTGTATGAAAAAGGACTTTCTTTTCTTTGTATTAAATCTGTGGCCTACTAATTTCATCGGGTGACCTTGGCAGCATAAGCCGGGAAATGTCAAGCAGAAGTTGGAAGGGGATATCAACTCTGCATATGGCATTAGTGAGACTATTACGTGATCCTGTGTCTCGTTCTGGTCTTACATTTCAGAAGGGATGTTGAAAAATTGGAAATGGTCCAGAAAAGGGATATAGAAGACTGAACCAAGGTAAGAAAAACCGGCCTTGCAGCGAGAATCTTAAGAAACTTGAAGAGCAAGTTGAGAGGTGATTTGATCATGGTCTACGAGCAGCCGTGTGGGGAAAAGACTTTCATTGAGCAGACAAAGGCAGAGCAAGATCCAAAGGCTGGAAACTGAAACGAGACAAATTTAAACTGGAAACAAGGGGGAACATTTGAACCGGGAGGGTAATTAACCGTTGGAACTAGGGATGTGGTGGATTCTTCATCACTTGGAGTCTTCAGAATGAGATTGGGTGTCTTTCTAAAAGATACCCGCTTGTTTACCCACAAGTCATTAAGCTTGATGCAGGGGTGAGGGGCTGAAATTCTCTGGCATTTGTTATGCAGGAGTCCAGACGAGCTGATCAAAATGGTCCTTTCTAGGCTTAAAATTAGTGCAGCTCCATTGGGGTCAATGGGACAGATCCCCAGCTGGTGAAAATCAGAGCAACTCCACTTGGGTTGGGGTGATTTATACCAGCTGAGGATTTGGCGCTGTGTACGGAGCTCTGCCTTCTGTTTTGCAGCGTTTTATATGAAGTCATTCTGTTTCCATTCCCGACTGACTGTGAATTTCCTAGTGTCGCCCGTATTAACGTAATGTGGCTCTTTCCCCCCCTCTGGTGGCTGGATTACATAAAGAGGGTTACGAGTCCAGCAGGGCTCCCACTTTAGGCTCCCTGTTCCCCAGCTGTCACCTCTTTTGGGTGGAAACCCATCTCTCTCTCTCTCCCTCCTGGCCAGGCTTTTCCAGGCTGCAAGGTTCCCGGCCTACACAACCATATCCCCAGCAAGCCGGATTGCCTTAGCGGGCCAGCTCCTGCACTTTGCTTTCTCTCCGAAGGCGATGAACAGCTGTAATTGCCAGCAGTTACAAGTTACCCCACAGCTCTTGCTAAGCAAGCACATTCATTCTTAAGGTAAAAGCATTACAGAGAAAACATTAAAAACAACAAAAGAACCTCCACGCCTGCTAATAAACTTACCAGGGACCACCCCAATGCCAACAAGAACTCTGGTAGGAGTCAGGTCTTCAAACCCCACACCTGGGGTTGGTAACTGTTTCAGATTCAGGGCCAGAACAACCATGAACAGTTCAGTCTTTCCTTTATGCAACCTGGGCCTTTGACCTTCAAAGTTTAGGAACACAGGATGATCAGATAATGGTCCTCTCCTGAGGACGTAGCTTCAGAGGGCTGAGTTTTTGCATAACTGAAGGTGGAAAATTTCATTCACCTTCCCCTAGAGATTCCCCAGGCAAACACTTGACAGTTTGTCCCAAAAGTCCATGATTGTCCGGCCCCTTGTTCCATACGGTCCTTTGAAATTCATAACACTTCCCAGGGTTCACATCCCCATAGGCTCTGACTTCCCCTCCACCCCCGCCCCCACTCCACCCCTTCCCTGAGGCCCCACCCTTCCCGGCCTCTTCCCACCTTTGGCCCCACCCCCATTCCACCCCTTCCTAAGTCCCCACCCCCACCTCACCTGGTACCCACCTCCTCCCCCGAGTGCATCACGTCCCTGCTCTTCCCCTTCCCTCCTGGAGTGTCCTAAGTGCCACCAAACAGCTGTTAGGCAGCTTGCGGGCAGGAAGTACTGGGAGGGAGAGGGAGGAGCGGGGATGCGGTGTGCTCGGGGGAGGAGGTGGGGAAGGGGCGGGAGTGGGGGGAGCTTGGCTGCCATTGGGTGCGGAGCATCTGCAAATTTTTCACCGTAGGTGCTCCAGCCCCAGAGCACCCACAGAGTTGGCATCTATGCATCCCATCTCCCCCCTAAAGGGGTTACATACAATCCTGGGCAGAGGGCGGTGGCCAGTGCTTAATTTGTAATGACAGAGATGCCGGGGCTCAAGTAATTTTTTTTACATTCATAACCGATGCAGCAAGCCCAGAGGTGCTGGGGATATGAACAGCCAAGCCCAGAGGTGTCGGGGCTATGAACGGCCAAGCCTATAAGCACTGGTGGTTAGGTTAGGGGGAAGGGTTGGGGTAGGATCAGGTCGGGTTGGAAACGACTCAACGGTCGTGGGTCCAGTTTGGGTCCAGTTTGGCTTAAAAATTAGGCCCAAGAAGACGTCTACGGTGAGGCATATCATGGCAATAAGACCGTATGGGGTTCATTGGAGGGCAGGATGGGAAGAGGAGGGCGGCTGTGTGGGACGTCACTGTGGGGAAGGATGAGAAGGGGGCCACGGAGAGGGGCTATTGGGAGACTGAATGAGAAAGAGACATGGACCACACAGGGGTGCCAGCAGCTAGATTGGGGGTGGGAACAGGGGCGGTATCAGATGCAGTTCTGGTCTCACACCATGTGGATCGTCTCTCGCGCTTCCCATTTAAAACAGTTCCCATTGTTCACGCTGTAACATCCTGTTTTCAGTGGCAGGGGATTGCCAGGCTGGGTCAGACCTGGCTCCCCGGAGACCCCTCTCGTGTTTCACGTGCTAAGGCTCGTGGCTCCCATGAACACCAGACCCTGCGCAGTTCCATCGAAGGCGTTGTGAAGCTGCTTTGTGACTTTTACAACGTGGTGTCAAAAGTTCTGGGCCTCACCCCAGGGGCTGAATGGGCCAAAAAGGGAGCGGTTCTCCTCCGGGTTTGTGGAAGCCACTTTCTCTCCAGACTTGCTGGTACTGCGCATCCTGAGGCCAGTGTGCCCATCCGGACAGAGAAAGGCTGGAGTGGGCACTGCTGTGGGGAGTCTTAGACTCCGCCCAGGCCCTGATCTCAGATCTAGGGGGGCTCAAAAGCGGGCTCTGTTCCAGCACAAAGCATCCACCGCATCCCCTCTGAAAATTCCCAAGTCAGACAACCAGCCAATGGCGCAGCTGGAAAGCGAGCCTAGTAGATCTGAGAACCAATACCGCTGACTGCTGTAACCACTAGACCCCATTCTCCTTCCAGAGCCAAGGACAGAACCCAGGAGTCCTGACTCCCTCTCGCTCACTATAACCAGTTAACCTAGCCTAGTGCTTTGTGTCCAAAGGGCTCTGCAATCGTTACCCACTGGATCCATCCATGCTGATTTCTGGGCAGTACAGACACCTTCAGGAGTGCCCGGTTCACACGTCTCAGAGCTTTGTCAGCAGGGCTGTGAGTTCCCATGAACATCCAACGCTGCAGATTTCCATGGAAGAAGCTGTAAACCCTGGCTTGATTTTACAGGAAGGTGGCCACAAAGCCCCTGGCCAATCCCCCAGAGGGCGAATGGGCCAAAGGGGGAATGGGAGCTGCTGGAAGCAAGGAGCTGATCTGACAGAGCCGTCTCTCTGCCGTGTCTCACGTCGCCCCGCAATAGGGTCCAGCTTTTGCCAGTGGTTTCAGTGTTCAGATCCCCACCTGCTTGCCCAGTAGCCAGCGGGGAGACATTTTGGCCTCTGCATTGTTCGCTCTGCTGAGGGGGAGGCTGCCACTGAAAGGGAGATGCTGGGCTGGGCAGATGGGGTAGTGGCGGGAGCAGAGGTCAGCCACTGAGGTGGGCATAAGCCAAAATACAGAGTGAGGCCCAGGCCGGTGGCAGAACAGAGGCGAGAACCCAGGGGTAACCTTGGCTTGCCCACCAGACCCCACTGCCCTCCCAGAGCTGGGAATAGAAATCAGCATCCAACTCCCACCTGCTACGTTAGATCTCATCCTAATCTCTGATAGTTAGAGCTGGGTTTACACCCTGACACATGGGGTATAATTTCCCTGCCACAGGATATTTATTATGACAACTCTGGATGTTCTTGTTCCCCATATAAACTTCCCATCCCATTTTGAATCTTGCTAAGCTCTTGGCCTCAATGATTTCCTGCGGCAATGAGTTCCATGGTTTAATCACACATTGTGTGGGTCTCTGTGGGGCTGGGTGGTGCCGGGGAGCTGGGCACAAGGGAGACTGTTCCTTCTCTCCCGTGGTACCGGTGTTAAAAGGTGCTGTTCAAATGCGTCCCTGTTAATATGTGATCTAGGTCGCTCTGTAGAGCTGACTGGTTCCCCATCATTAACAATCACTCCACCCATTTGTGTCATCTGCCCACTTTACTAGCCATGAGTTTATATTTTCCTGCCCTTGCTGTCTCTCCTGGTTTCCCCGGGAGACTGTAGATGACCGGCGAAAGGGTAGCACTGTACCGTTAGTCATGCAAGTATCACCTGATTCATTGGGGTAAAACGTCATTTTTATTCAAAGCTGTATTGGGCCAGCCCTTCTATTTCGCTCTCATGCCTGCTGATACCTGGGAGAGAAGCTTTTTCGTTAAAGATTCATATGGCCCTGCCCCACAATTAAAAGCGGCGAGAGCTTCACCTACCGTTCCGGTGTGCCACGTCGATATAAAACAAAGACTTAGTGTGCATGATAAAGGCTAAGATTTTGTCAGGGGTGTTTTTAGTAAAAGTCGTGGACAGGTCAAGGGCAATAAACAAAAAGTAATGGCCCATGACATGTCCAAAACCTTAGCTATAAATACTCATTACATAATGTCTGCTCCTGGGGCCCCGCTGCTCTGGGGGCCCCCTGCTCCAGCCAAGGGGGCTGACTGCCCCTGGCAACCCACTTCTCTGCGGCCCCGGGAACCACTTTCCTCTTGGCCCCTGGGGCTGCCCCCAGGGCCGCTGCTGCTTGGGTTCTCCCCAGGGCTGCTGCTCCGGCTGTCCCTGGGACCACTGCTGCTCGGGTGCTCGGGGGGGCCAGCTGTCTGGGACCAACCAAGCAGTGGCCGGTGTGGCTGGCCCCAGGGACTGCCTGAGTGGCCGGGCCTGGGGCTATTCCAGCAATGGCCAGTGTGGCTGGCCATGGGGCTGCCCCTGGGACCACTGCTTGGCCCTGGAGCCGCTGCTCAGGTGCTCTCGAGGCCACCACACCAGCCACTGCTTTGGGCGGTCCCTGGGGTCAGTTGCCCAGGGCTGCCTGAGGGAGGGCTGGGGCGGCTGGCCCCGTGGTCAGCTGCGTCTGCCACTGCAGCTGTGGGAATCACAGAGCTCGCGGAAAGTCACAGAATCCAGAACTTCTGCGACCTCTGTGACAGAACCGCAGCCTGATGCGTGATGCCTGAAATCTTGCCCCTGTTGAAAACAGTGGCAAAAATCCCACTGACTTCCCTGGATCTCAGATTCACCTAATGTTTTGTAAGTGTGTGAAGCATTTCCTAAGCCAGCTGCAGAAGTCATGATGTATAAAGTAAAAAGAACAGGAGGACTTGTGGCACCTTAGAGACGAACCCATTTATTTGAGCCTAAGCTTTCGTGAGCTACAGCATCCGATGAAGTGAGCTGTAGCTCACGAAAGCTTAGGCTCAAATAAATGGGTTCGTCTCTAAGGTGCCACAAGTCCTCCTGTTCTTTTTGCGAATACAGACTAACCCGGCTGCTACTCTGAAACCTGATGTATAACGTGGTTTTATTGGGTCACATTCCCACCATTTGACACCCTTCCACTCACTTCCCCACACCTCTGATGTTCAGTTTACTCCAGTATAAATCCGGTGCAACCCCATGGCTTAATTCTGATCTGTTACCCCAGTATAAATACAGAGTGACCCCACTGAAGTTAATGGAGCCAGGGCTGGAGTCTGTTATCTGTCACCACATTGTAAACTAGAAAGTCACATTCTCCTCTGCACTGGGTCCAGCTCAGCTCTGAAATCCTTGATCTAGATGTCAGCCCTTGACTGAATGATGTCTTTTAGACTCCTGACAAAGCCCCTTATTTCCTGTCCATCCAGGAAGTTCAACAAGCCCTGGTCCCCTTCCAGGCTTATCACCACTTTCTTTTTCAGAACTTCCCAGGCACTTTCATAGTCAGCGTCAGGCTCCAACTTTGTCTCAAGTACCTCTAAATCACCAACCAGCAGACCCAGGCTGCGGAGAAACTGCTCCTGCTTTGCCATTACATTCTCCAGTTCTGAAAGTTTCCCCTTGATCTCTTCAATTTTTATCTCATCGTCCTTGATCTTCAGCTCAGTTTCTTCCTTCTCGCTGTCGCATTTGCAAATCTTTTGTTCGTATTCGGAGACTTTGGTTTCATAGCGGTCGATGGCTTTTTGCAGCTCCTGGTCTGCTCTCTGACCACTGTACAGAGAGGTCTGGAAAATGGCGGACACGATGCCGGCTGAAACCAAAGAGCCAGAGGGAATGAGCAGAACAGGGAATCATCAAGTGATCCACCCTCTGTCACCCATTCCCAGCTTCTGGCAAACAGAGGCTAGTGACACCATCCCTGCCCTGCCCATCCTGGCTAATAGCCAGTATCCTCCATGAAATTATCTAGTTCTTTTTTGAACCCTGTTATAGTCTTGGCCTTCACAACATCCTCTGGCAAGGAGTTCCACAGGTTGACTGTGTGTTGTGTGAAGAAATTCATCCTTTTGTTTGTTTTAAACCTGCTGCCTATTAATTTTATTTGGTGACCCCTGGTTCTTGTGTGATGAGAAGGAGTAAACAACACTTCCTTATTCACTTTCTCCACACCAGTCATGATTTTATAGACATCTATCCTATCCACCCTTAATTGTCTGTTTTCCAAGCTGAAAAGTCCCAGTTTTATTAATCTCTCCTCATACGGCAGCCGTTCCATACCCCTAATCATTATTGTTGCCCTTTTCTGAACCTTTTCCAAGTCCACTAGATCTTTTTTTAGATGGGGCGACCACATCTGCCCGCCGTATTCAAGATGTGGGCGAACCATGATTTATATAGAGACAATATGATGTTTTCTGTCTTATTCTCTATCCCTTTCCTAATGATTCCCAGCATTCTGTTCGCTTCTTTGACTCTCACTGCCCATTGAGTGGATGTTTTCAGAGAACTCTCCACAATGACGCCAAGGTTTCTCTCTTGAGTGGTAACAGCTAATTTAGACCCCATCATTTTATATGTCTAGTTGGGATTACGTTTTCCAATGTGCATGACTTTGCATTTATCAACATTGAATTTCATCTGCCATTTGGTTGCCCAGTCACCCAGTTTGGTCAGATTCCTTTGTAGCTCTTTGGAGTCTGTTTTGGACTTAACTATCTTAAGTCGTTTTGTATCATCTGCCAATTTTGCCACCTCGCTCTTCGCCCCTTTTTCTAGATCATTTATGACTAGGTTGAGCAATACTGGTCCCTCATGGGAGTTGCAGTTTGCGCCTTGTGTTCCCATTCACTTCGATGGGGTTGGCACCATGGCCAGACTCAGTCTCCCATGATGCACTCTGGGAGAGGACTCCACGAGGCACCCCCACCCCTCACCAAACGGAAACACTGATATGCATCCTGGGAGACGTGCTCTGACGAGGGAGCAATCTATAGAGGTGAAGGGGAGCATTAGGCCCCTGAACCACAGCTTCCGTGGGGCACTGGTTCAGCATTTCACAATCACAATACTTCAGCTGTCGCTTTTTGAATTTCTGTGGCGTATTTTGACAAAAAAGTATTTTTTTTTGCTGTTTAATTTGACATTTTCACAAGGAAAAAAAAATCAGACCTGCTCTAGCTGCGACTAACGGAGCTGTGTCTTTTAGTTCACACAGCAGAGGCTCACGGCTTCAATCTCCTCCGTGGGCTGATTCTCTGTGAGTCCCCCACTTTCCCCCGCACATCAGAACAGCCCCCTGCTTCCTCCCTCCGCCCCAAAGCCCCCATCAATGGGCCTTCCCTGACCTGGAGGGGCCCACTCTAGTAGCCTGAGGACAGCGCGCTCTCCGGGCCAGTTCAGCCCCTGGCCTCCGCTCAGGTTGCAAATGAAAGAGCAGATGGAGCAACTGCAAAGATGCACCAAAAGCAGGTAACCTGAGAGAGGACAGGCCGCGTGTCCTATTCCCTGCCCCACCAAGCCAGCTAGTTCCATCTTCCCAGGGGGTTACAATTGCCTCAGAGCTGATGACACAACTGACCTTCCAGCAGGCACACGAGAGAGCGTGTGATGGAGAAGCCTGGGCTGATACCTACCCATGAGAGTGGAAAGAGGCATGAACAGCAGGGCGATATTCCTTGCAATTTTATGCCACTTCTCCTCTTGCCTCACCTTCTCCTGCAACTCAGAGAGCTTGCTCAGGTGCTTCCGTGCTCTTGTCACCATTTCTTGGGCATGCTCATTGGTTTTCTCATGATATTTCCGCTGGATTTGTAATAGATCCTGGCTTAATTTTCTTTTATTCATTTCATTGTTCAGATCTGATTTCTTGTCCATCAGGCCCACGTACTGGGAATCAGTGGTTTGCTTCTGGATTTCCAGCTGGCTCTCCACAGCTTTCATTTCCTCCCAGGCGCGGTGGGCATCTTTCTGTATCTCCTGATCACGTGGTTTTTCACTGGAAGAGCTCAGCTTGTCGGCCAGAGACACCAGAGACTTCATCCCCCTGGCGATCATACGTTGTTGGTCATAGGTCAAAAAAGCCATGCTGAGCGAGCCAGAGACAGGGGACATGCGATCTGCACGAAGGAAAGAACTTTCAGTACCATGGACAAGAGACAGAGCCACAGAATTTCTTTTCTCCCCCTTGGTTCGCAGACCACCCGACCCATGCATCATGCAGCACTGGCCGCCTCTCCACAGCTAACTCTGAATTCCCATGCGGAAAAGTATTGCAACGGGAATTAGTTCCTTATGATCGTTGTGCCCTTCCTGCATCTGGGTGTTTTAATGCCACAAATCAAGTGTTGGAAAACCAGGAGGTGCAGAGCCGCTGTGGGTGTTCACACACCTCTGAAAACTACCTCTCCAGGTTATTGGGAATCCGTGTAGCTCCCCCAAAGTCAATGGGGGTCTCAGTGACTCTGATGTAAACCCAGAGGGACCCCAGTGGGGTCAACGGAGTCAAGGTGGGATTCTGATCTCAGGGCTCCGGTCTAAATCTGGAGTGACCCCACTGTCACCAATGAAGTCAGGGCCATCTTAGAGACCAGAGTGACCCCACTGACTTCGGTGGACCTGCTCTGGGTTCACAGTATTATAACTGAGATGCGAATCTGACAATTGAATTCATCATCCCGAATCAAGCCACTGGTCTGTCTGGACAACTGTTCTTGCGGCGTTCCTGCCCCAGATCAGACCACCGATAGCCTGCTATGAACCCACCAGTCCTGTATCCTCCAACCCCTGCTGCCCTGGATTGGAGCAGTGGCCCCAGCTAGCCTGGTATCTGCCCCCATCTCTGCTGCCCTGGATCGGACCCATGGTCCATAGTTTCTGGTCTCTTTCTGCCCCAGCCCGCTCTGCACAGTGCCCCCATGCATTTGTCTTTCCCCTAAACTCTCCATGTCCCCACCACAACAGTGCACTGAAATATTGTTATTTATTCATTTGCATTACGTGGTGCCCAGTTCGAGACCAGGACCCCTTGTGGGAGGCGCTGTGCAAACACAGAACAAAAAGACAAGTCCCCACCCTAAAGACTTTCAGATAACTTCCCCCCGCTCTTACCTTTCTGTTCACAGCGAACCTCGTCCCTTCGGTAACTGAACCCAGTGCCACGTCGTGGAGGTATTTATACAGGGCTCTGTTGAGCGAGAGCACAGTCTACTGGTGGGTTCGCGTCTCTGCATGAAATCCCAGCATCCAGTGAGCTTACAGGTAGGGAAACACCTTTGATCACCTGTCCAGCGCATGGGTGCGAACCATCCACCTCCCTGGGTGAATTCCAGCTGGGGTGGTTCCTTCCTGCCACCCTAAAATGCAGTTCCAACAGGGTACAGGATTCTCCTTCACGGAACCCAGGAGTCCTGAGCCCTAAACCCTTCTTTTGTGCTGCCTGCACTGATCTCTAGACGAGACTTCCCCATTTCTAGTTTTACACACGCACACCCCACCCCTGACAGTCCTTCCTCGCCCAGATGGTTCCAGGGACGAACAGCTGCTGCTCATATCCCCAGCGATTGGAGTTACATCCTGGGTGTGACTCCGTATTTCCCCAGGCTGGCCATATGGCCCTCTTCGCAGGGCCTCTCCCAGGCAGCTTGGCAAACACCACCGGTCCTGCTCTGGGTCTGTGACTCTTTCCACCCCTTTCCTCAGGCAGCCGGCTGGGCTAGTGTAACTCACCAGGACGTCAGGCCAGTGACATTGACCCAGCATTGCCCCATCTTGCAAACTGCCATTTCCTGCCGCGTCCCGGCTGGATTAGTGACCTGGTGCCCCAGAAACCAGTATTCAGCACCCCCGTTCTTCATGCTCTCCTCTCTGAGCTGGTGGCAGAACTCGGGCGTCCTGGCTTCCACGCCCTCACCCCCACTCTAGCCCACTAGAGCCCCCGCTTCTTCTCCCACAGCTGGGGAGAGAACCCAGGAGTCCTGACTCCTAGCTCCCCCCGGCTCTAACCCACTAGATCCTACCCCCCTTCTAGAACCAGGAATGAAATCCGGAATTCCTGATTTCCAGTCTCGCTCCCCGCCCCGCCATTCTTATCCACTAGACTCCCCTCCCAGAGCTGGAGGTTATGGCTGTGATTGTGTGTTGTGTACTCCCCCCGCCATTCTTACCCACTAGACTCCTCTCCCAGAGCTGTAGGTTATGGCTGTGATTGTGTGTTGTGTGTTGTGTACTCCCCCCGCCATTCTTACCCACTTGACTTTCCTCCCAGAGCTGTACGTTACAGCTGTGATTGTGTGTTGTGTGTTGTGTACTCCCCCCGCCATTCTTACCCACTTGACTTTCCTCCCAGAGCTGGTGATTGGACCCAGGAACGCATAACATTATTTAATTACTTGTAATGCAGTAGCATTAATGGGGCCCCAGTCGCAGACCAGGACCCCAGTGTGCTAGGCGCTGTACAAACACAGCACGGAGAGACGGTCCTGCCCCACAGAGTTTACAGACTAAGTTACAGGTCCTGCCTCCTCAGACAGCCCAGTCACCATATGAGGTTTGGCTGTCCAAGCCTGAAGGGGCGATAGGTGGGGTCGGAGGTGGGTACATCTAGTTGCGAAGACCGTCCGTAGCATACCGAGATCACAGGACAGGGCAGTGTTCTGGTTTATGGCATGGGTGGGGGAGAGAGAGAAGGAAAGAGGCCCCCACCCACATTCTGCTAGACAAATATTAAAGAAGTGCCAGACTCCCAAAATTCATAATTGAAGTGTAACGTGCCAAACCTATCCACAAAGGGGCATTTATTTCAGATCCTGTGTCAACCCTGAGAACTGAATATTCATCTCTCTTGCCCAGCTTCTCAGCTCCATGCACTCTGAGGCATGGGGATTTTGTTTCTCATTGATGGAGAGGTGAAGTTTGCTCTGTTGAGGATCCGGTGCCCGAACAATCCTCGAGTCCGGTTCCCCTGGATCTGTGGGTGGGTCAGACCAAGGTGCCTGAGACACTTTCCGAAGAAGAGGAAGAGATGGCTCTCCTTTTTGAACAGGACCTGGATTTGTCGACGTATGAGCATGGAGGTGTGACTTCAGCATCCTCCCCGTCGGAGGGTGCTCTGGAGTTCTGGGCCCTTGCGGATCGCAGGGTGGTCACATCAAACTCACCTTCGGTGGCTGTGGAGGAAACCTCCCATCTGGCACTGGACATTCTTGGAGCTACCTCCATGAATAGGAAGTTGGTTCCTGCTAAGCCTGCTTCCTGTCGGCCCCTTTCTAAGAAAGCGGAAAAACAGTATCCGGTTCCACGGGAAAGCTTCTCTCATTTCCACACCCATCCTGTACCAGCTCAGATCTGGGCAAGGTCACTCCACCCCTGTGGATAGAGAGGACAGGAAGATGGATGCACTCGGGAGAAAGGTGTTCTTGTTCTCTTCTCTGGGAATTAGAGTGGCTAACTTCCAGGCCGTGATGGCACTCTACCATATCCACCTGTGAGGGGTGGGGTGGGAAATGGCATGTTTTGTGCAAGAACTGCCAGAGGAAAAAGGAAAACCATCCAGTGCTCTTCTGACAGACTGACAGACTGGGGCAAAGCCCGCCTGCTTGGCATCATTCGATGCTCCAGACTCTTCAGCCAGAGATCTGGCATTAGCAGCCTCTTTGAGGAGGCCCATTTGACTCCAGTCATCTTCCTTGGCTGTGGCCACTGACGTTACGGTAGAAGTCCTCCCCTTTGAAGGGAATGGTCTTTTCAGTACCAAGTCAGACGAGCTCTTGTAAAAACTGAAGGAAACTAGATTTACTACTCGCTCTCTGGGTCTGTAGCCCTCCACCACGAAGCGACCTCCCACTCCATATTTTAGGTACCAGACAGAGTATTTCCCACAGTCCTCATCTTCTTATTCTTCCTGTAGCCAGAGGCATTAGCAACCTCCATTGTCATTTCAGACTCAGGATAAGAAGAGGTCTGTCAGGTGTAGATGAAACAACCAGCTCCCTCTTCTTCATCTTCAGCTAACCCCAGGCCTCGGATTTGATGTGAGAATCAAGAGACATGGACCAATCAGCAAGGATCAGTCCTTTGCTATTTGGAGACGGGCTAGCCCAATTTATCCACAAGTGGAGGTCGATTGCCTTGGATGTTTGGCTAGTAGAAATGATAGAAAAGGGCTATGCTATTCAGTTTGAAAAACTGTCCCCTTCCAATTCCCCCTACCCTTCTCTTTTCACACCCTTCTCACAAGGTGATTTTATTTGTGGAAGTTAACAAGTTGGTCCAAGTAGGAGCTCTCTAGGAGATAGCCAAACATTTTGGGGTTTGGAGTTTTATTCAAGATATTTTCTGATACAGAAAAAAAAAGGGGGGGAGGGATGTCCAATTTTAGGTTTAACAAATTTGAACAGGTACATTCAAAAATCCCAGTTTGGGACCCCTCGCCTGTATATATTCCTCACGTACAGGTGTGGATTGCTTCACCACTCTCCATTTAAAGGATGCATACTTTCATATTGCTGTCCGGCATAGTCATAGGAACACTGTATGTCACGATGGCAGGGGGCTACTTCCAATACAAGGTGTTCCTGGTCAGCCTGCTAACAGCACCAGAGTGGCTTTCCGTGGTAGCCGGGTATTTCTGTTTCTCATATTTGGATGATTAGCTGCTGGAAGCAGCTTACACATGAGGTTCTGTTATTCCACTTCTCAGATCGGGGTCAAGAAGTCAAATCTCTGCCCAACTCAGAGAATTCCCTTGCTAGGTTCCATACTGGACTCAGTACAGGGAGGGTTTTTCTTCCGACGGACAGGTTAAAGCTAGAAGAAGTGATTTCACAAATGCAGCCCACACAGGATTGGCTGTCTTGCGTTTACACACCCAGTCAGGACAGCCCTCATATGTACGTCACCGTCACTCAGGATGTTCTGGGTTCCCTGAGATGGTGGAAGAACAGGTCAAGTGTTCTCAGGCATGTTCTGTTCAATCCGCCTTTGCCATCGGTGATGATAACGCAAGACTCTTCCTACACTGGACAGAAACTCATTTTGTTCAGTGTACGATCTAGGGTCACTGGGCTTTGCAAGAAAACACACAACAATGTGCTGGAATTAAGGGCCACTTGTTTGGGTCTCAGAGCGTTCCTCTGTCAGGCACAAGGGAAGGTGGTAATGGACAATTCACCTGCTACTCATCACGGGCACAAACAAGGCAGAGCTCGCTCGCTCCAGTTGTGTGCTGAAGTGGGCAGGTTATGGGACTGGTGCATTCTTCATGGGATCTACCCGGTGGATCCTGCATTTAGCAGGGGAAACCCATGTGGTGGCAGATCATTTCAGTGGGGACAATTCTCAAATTCATGAGTGGTCACTGAAGGATCAGGTAATTCAAGACAGATATTCCAGGGGGGGGGGGGGGTCAACCCCGTGTAGACCTGTTTGTAACGGAAATCAACAAAAAGTGTCCTCTCTTCTGTTCGAGAGCTGGGTTGGACCATCAATGTAGATGCTCCTTCTACAATAAGGAAAAGACCTGCGGTATGCTTGTCCCCCCCTTCCATTGATTCAGAAAGTGGTAAAGAAGATTTGTCAGGACAAGGCTAAAATTATATTGATTGTTTCAACTTGGCCGAGACAGCCGTGGTACGCAGACCTGCTTCAGCCGTCCCATGGACGGTACACGCATGTTCCTCTGTGTGGCTCGAAAGCTTGTCTCTTTCACCCACAGCAGTTGGTCCCGTAAAAGATATCACCCCCCCAGCCTTGTCTCTCCAGATATTTTGTCACAGCAACAAGGCAGGATTCTTCATCCAGATCTGCAGTTGCTTTATCAGATAGCTTGGGTCATCTGACTTCGGCAGTCTTGCCCGGTCACGGCCTTCCTGTCTTCAGAATGTTCCGCTTAATTCTAAAAATCTGTTCACTAGTTAAAATGGCTCACGTTAGTTGCTTGGATGAGGAAAAATTTAACTCTCCAATGGCAGCTTCCATAGCCTGTATTTTGGAATATTTAATATACTTAAAGTCTGCAGGATTGTCTAATTCTCCTGTAAAAATTCATCTGGCTGCTATTTCGGCTTACTTTGTTTTGGTTGATGGCATAGCCCTGTTTGTACGTGCTACTGTTAAAAGGTTTATGGAGGGGTTATTTAACATGTATCCTCTAAGAGATCCGGTTTCATGTTTATCTAGATTTATGTGGTTTATGTTATTTAGATTTACTTTGAATACACGGTGGCTTGTTCTTTATCTTATTTATGCATTAACTAAAGCAGTGTTCCTTAGTGCGATTAGGTCAGCTGGAAGTTAGGGGATTGTGTGTGGCAATGGCTGACCCGCCGTTTATGAAGGTTCACAGAGATAAGGTGGCTCATGGACCCGATCCCAAGTTTTTACCAGTAAAATAGCGTCTGAGTTCCATAGCAATCAGACAATGAAATTATAGGCTTTCTTTCCGAAAGCTCATGTAAATAAAGAGGAGTCTTTAGATGCTAGGCAGCTCTTGCTTGCTACTTAGATACAACTACAAGTTTGGGGAAGTCATCTAGACGTTTTTTCTTATGCTTAAAATTAGCAGGGTCGTAATGTGCCTACGCAGACTATTTCTAGGTGGGTTAAACGAAGCGTAGGGCAGCGTTATGCCTTAGCGCTGCCGGTTGTGTGGTCTCATTTGACGAGAGCGATATAAGCAACATCTTGTGCTTCACTGAAACTTGCTATGAGGAAAATTTGCAAGGCTGCTACACGGACCTGAGGGCACACAGGGACTCGCCATCACCAGCTGGATCTTGCTTCTGGAATGGATGCCAAAATGTGAGAGCGCAGGGTTACAATCCTACCTGGATTTGGACTCCACTCCCACCTGTGAGGTTATTCAGCACGGCCTGGGCAAACTACTCACACGTGGGACTACGCAGAGCCGCTTGAAGAAGCAGCGAAAATTACGTGCTTGCAACCCGAGTCCTATGACTTGGCATATTCACACTTCCCCACTCTCTCCGCGTCCTATCACACGATCATCTGGTTGGCGGTGAAAGGCACTGGGGGGGGCGGGGTCGAGGGTGCAGCCTGGATTCCTGAATTCATTCTTGTTTAAGCTCGCAAGGGATCGGAACGGTCATCTCCTCTGACCTCCCGCCTGGCCCAGGCCAGAGAATCTCAGCCCGTGTTCAAATCCAGCGACTTCCCATCACATCCCTAGGGAAATTGTTCCCACTCTTAATTACCCTGCAAATGTTCACCTTATTTCTAAGCTGAATTTGTCTAGCTTTAGTCTCCAGCCATTGGATCTCGTTCAGCCTTTGTGCTCTGCTTTCAGACATCTCCCTGTGTAGGTACTAATATATCACCTATTAACCTTCTCCTCCATGAGCGAAAGAGATTAAACTCCTTTGGTTTCTCTCTGTATGACAGGTTTTCCAGACCTTTTCTGGCTCTTCTCTGAACTCTTTCCAATTTATCAAATGTCCCTTTTGAAAGGCAGATACCAGAACAGGACACTGTATCCAGTAATGGCCGGACTAATGTCCTATACAGAGGTAACACCACCCCCTACTCCAGGATTCCCCTGCTTTTGCATTAGTGCTCTTAGCCACAGCACTGCATTGGGAATTCATGCTCGCTTGGCTTCTTTAGAGCGTCACTGCTTTCCAGGATACAGCCTCCCATCTTAACCGTTTCCCCATATCTAACCCGCTGGACCCCACTTTTTTCCCCAGAGCTGGGAACAGAACTCAGGTGTCCTGACTCCCACTTTCACTCACTGTAACCAGTTAATCTCGCCTAGCGCTTTCTCCAAGGACCAAAAGGCTTAGCAATCATTAACCACTGAATCCATTCATGTTGATTCCTGGCAAGAAATTAACACACCTGCGGGAGTGCCCGGTTCACGTGTCAGAGCTTTGTAAACATGGGAGTGAGTTCCCATGAGCCTCAAACACCGCCAGTTTCCATGGAAGAAGCAATAAACCTCCAGCTTGATTTTACAGAGGGGTGACCATGAAGTCCTCGGCCTTGAGAGAATGGGCTAAAAAGGGGAATGGGCGCGGCTGGCCCTGTCTCCTCCTGCCATGTCCCATATTGCACCCAATACAGCCCAGCTTGGATCGACAGCTTCAATGTTCAGCAAAAAAAAAAAAAACCGAGTACTTGTGGCACCTTAGAGACTAACAAATTTATTTGGGCATAAACTTTTGTGGGCTAAAACCCACTTCATCAGATGCATGCAGTGGAAAATACAGTAGGAAGATCTATATACACAGAGAACATGAAACAATGGGTGTTGTCATACCCACTATAATATTGCTCTTGTTACAATTGGCCCAGTGGCTACTCTGCCCCAACCTGGCCCCCTGTGGGGAGATCTAGACCCACCCCCGTGCCCAGGAGATGGCAGCTGGGGTACAGGTTGCAGCCAGCAGGAGGGAGTTGCCAACCACCTGGAGGGGGGCGAAGGGAAGGAGAAGAAACGGAGCCAGCTGGATGTACGGCTGGGCTGGGACCAGGAGCCTGTGGGGAATGCCTGGCGGTGCTGGGGGCACTGCAGAGTTGCCTGGGTGAGGCCAGGCAGGGGCTCAGGTGGGCACAGGACTAGGTGGCCAGGGCTAGGAAGGCCCCCGATGCTGCACTGATCAACACGGTCCTGTCCCCCGTGAAGGGTCTGTGTGAACAGGAGATTGCGGGGAGGATCCCACACTCCCATCCAGTGCTCTCACAGCACTTTACGAGGGAGGGCAGGGACATTATCCCCATTTTAGAGGGGAAACTGAGGCAGAGGGCCCTACTGGTCCCCCATACATGAGGAGGAGTTTGAGAGGAATGTGGCTCTAATGGGGACCTGTGTGGAGGGGGGCTGACTGTGTATATGGGGGGAATTGGGCTGGGCGGGGGGGAACACAGATGAGGGGAAACTGGCTGGAGAGGGCCCAATATGGAGGGTAAGGGTGAATCTGGCTGGGATCCCCCGTGGGGGGTGGGAGCCATGGGGCGGAGAATAATCACCTCTCCTAGCAGTGAATTCCCAGCTCAACACTGCACACCAAGGGTGTCACCCAGAGGCCAGTGCTTTTATCGCAACTGCCCCTCTGCAGGCCTGCAGCAAAGACAGCAGCTGGTGGGGGGTATCCTACCTTCCCCCCACTTCCTAGCCATTATCTCTGGCTGACCTGTGCACAGAATGAGGGCACCACCCAGTGGTCAGGGCTTTTATTGCACCTCTTCCCCCCCCCCCGGCCATCCATTCGTTCCTGGCTGTCTCAACTGCAGCTGCCTTCCGGGTCTCCCGAGGCTCCTGCCAGCCGGGTCCAGAGAGCCTAGGAGAGAAGGCAGGTGTGTTAGTGTGTGGGGGGGGGGAGCCCTGCAGACCACAGGCTTTGCCCTGGTGGAGGGGGGCTGGATGCAACAGCGTTATGGGGGTGCCCGGGAGGAGCCCCAGAGGCAGCAACTCTGCTCTGCTGTGGGGGGTGGGAAGGATCGGATCCCCGGTAAGCAGCGCGGGCAGGGGTGCCCTAAGGGTTACCGAACAGATTCCATTCCCCCGAGCCAGCCAGTCCCCTGCCTGGGGGTCCGAGCCAATGCCCCCTAGAGGGGAAAGGGCCCCATATCCCATTTCCCCACCCTCCTGAGCCGGCCAGTCCCCAGTCCTGGATGTGTTGGAATAAAGACACCTGAACCGCTCCGATTGCGGCTACCCCGTCGGTAACTCTTCATTCCGGTTAATCTGCCTCCGGTTCTTACGCACCCGAACACGGGGGGTCCAGGCACGCCTTCATGGGAGGGCACCGTGCGCGAACGCGGCAGCATCCCCTGCCCCAGCTCAGTCCGGAGCAGCATGCGTTTCAAGGTCACAAAGTTTTAGCTATCCATTGCCTTGGTTTAACATACCAGACAAAGTTGCTCGCCGCTGTGAACCGGCGACCAATGCCGCTCTCGTATTCCTACTGCCCCGTCTGCTTCCTGGGAGTTCAGCACCCATGCAGCGGGGTCTGCGGCAACGTCCTCTCCGCTGTGTTCCACCCCAGAGGTGGCTGCATTTCAGCAGCAGGGTGAGTGACCCCCGCCCCCACACCTTGCAAGGCAGGCTGGCACCATGCAGGTTTGGCGCGAGGAATCGGTTTCCCAGGAACGCAGTGCCCCGTCATTATGGGAACTCCTTGCCGAGGGCACCCTGCAGAGACGTCAGCGAGCCTGCTGCAGAAAAGGGGAGACATGCTGAATAAAAGGGGTACAAATAGGGCGAGGCCCCATGCCCCAATTCCCCACCCCCTGAGCCAGCCGGTCCTTGCAGGGGAAGTGTAGGAAGCGAAGATACAGGACCAACACACGAAGCAGCTGTCCCGTCACTCGTTACTTTCAGTGCTTTGCCTCCGGTTCTTACGTGCCCACACGGTGCAGGGTATGGGCACGCCTTTGTGGGAGGCTCCTGCATGGGTTCCTGCCCCATCCCCCCGGGGCATGGAGACCGAGATGGGACCCAGGCGTCCGGGAGGGCAGTGCAGGCCGCTCGCCCCTAGGGGATCAGAGACCAGGAGACGGAAGGGGAACCAGGGAGGACAGGGAAGGGGACCCCAGCGCCGTGGGGGGGTGGGACTGAATGAGAAACTCCTCAGTCTCACTCCCTGAGAACTACAACTCCCAGCATGCCACGGGAAAGCTGGGGATTAACCCTTTGGTCACCCTCAGCTCGGTGAGAGACAGGCGGCCCACAATTCCCAGCCACAGGAAGTCAGAACGTTCAAGGACACTGGGTGAAAACGGAACCCAGGAGTCCTGCCGCACCCCTGCCTGTACCCTGACTCGCCTCCCAGAGCCAGGGAGAGAACCCAGGAGTCCTGGCTCCCAGCCCCAGCCCCTCTCCCCCCCGTTCTCACCACTAGACCCCACTGCCTTGGGGTATAGACCCGTGTGGAGCCGGCCCCAGGCGATGGCAGGTGTCTCCGGCCGGCCCCTCGGCTGGATGAGCTGGGTCCCGGCTCCGGGGCGGGATCCTGGGGGAAGGGGGGGAACCGGATGGGGTGTGTGTGAGAAAAGTGATTAGTTTCTCTATGGTTAATTACAGAGAGGAGCTGCGCGGGGGGGGGGGGGGGGGGGAGAACCCCAGGGCTGGGCTAGCAGGGGGCTGTGGGTCAGGAGTGAGGGGCACCGGCAGAGCTGGGGGGGGGGGCGTAGGGTACCAGAGGCACCCCCAGCCCTTGGGGACCCCCAGCCCTCGGGGACCCCTGTCACTGCCCTTTGGCCCCCAGTGAGCACATGGGACAGTGCGGGCGGGTTGAGGTGAGAGGGGCTTATCCCAGAGCACACCCCACGGGGCTGTCCCGGTGTCTCTCTCTCTCACACACACACACACACACACACACACACACAACCAGGAGCACTTACCCAGATGGCCTCACACACACACACACACACACCCCTGTCTGTAAACATATGCACACAACCCCAGCCCAGAGACAACACCCTGATCCACGCACACAACCCCACTGCTCACACACATCCCCTCACCCTCCTGCACAACCCCCCACCAACTACAGCCCCAGCGACACACGGGTCCCGACCGACAGCACACGACCACAGACACAGCGCCCACAAATACAGACGTGTGTACACAACACCTCACAGCCATAACCTACAGCCGTTCATATATACCACCAGAGACACGTTCATGTATGGATGTGCAATACACAACCAGACATACCATACATACGACAGCCACACAACACACGTGCAGATGCACAAACCCATCCCTAAGCCCAGGGACACGCACACTTCTCCGCCCCTGCCAACACAACCCACGCACCCCTAACCACAGCCCCACGCGGATCTGACAGCCCCACACACAATCCTACACCTGCGCACCTGTACGCACCACCGCAACCCTGAACCCCCGGCACTGCCGCACAACCGCGGGGAGTCAACACACCCCTTCATCTGAATGGCTGAACCAGGCCCACCCGCGACCTTACGTAGTCTGCCAGCAAAGTGCGACACAGCTGCCTGTGTGTGTGTGTGTGTGTGTGTGTGTGTACTTGTGCGTTCACCCAGCATTGTCTTGGTTCGCAGCGCAATCTGACACAAACCTGCACCCTTGTTCACACCACACACAGCCAGCCACGTGCGTGCAAGACCTGAGGCTGGGGACAGGGCCTTATCGCCCCGCCCCGCCTCGTGCACAACACAACACAACACACACAACACACACACTTATCCGCCCTGGGACCCTCTGCCTGGAGCCCTGACTCGGGGCGGGAGCGCTCACCTGGAACCGGGACGAGTCCCGGCGCCGGCCAGGGCGGGGGTCTCCTCGTTGTACGCCTGTGCAGCGCCTAGCACAACCGGAATCTAGCTCCCACCCCGCTCCGGCTCAGGGCGACGCGCCCGTCCCCGTCCCCGTCCCCCGGCTCCCCGCTGCCAGGCCCGCCCCCGCCCGAGCCGGGGCCCCCTGCCCGGGGCCAGGATGGCGGCGGATCCTCCCGGCCCCCCCCGGGGCGCCCCAGGAGCCGGCTCCATGGCGGTCCGCGCCGCCCAGCATGCCGGGAGGGCGCGAGCTCCACCAGCAGGCAGGACCTTCTCCTCCCATTGGCTGGCTGCCCCGGCCTCCTGATTGGCCGGCAGGAGGGGGCAGGCTGTGATTGGGGGACCTGCGGCTGGAGGGGCTCCGCCCCCCCGCTCCAGGCTCTGGCAGGGGCTGGGCTGGTCGGTGCGTGGGAAGTGGGGCAATGCAATGGGACGTGACACCCCATAGAGAGACCAGCCCGCTGGGGACCAGGGCAGGGGGAGAGGGGCGGTCGGATGGATATTAGGCTGGGGGGGGGATGGATGGGTGGGAAGGTGGGGATGTGTGGGGCAGGGATGGGTGGGAAAGGGGGCGATGGGAAGAGCTGTGGGGGGGATGGATGGGTGGGAAGGGGTGTGTGGGGGGGATAGATGGGTGGGAAGGTAGGGGTGATGGGAAGGGGTGTGGGGGGAACAGATGGGTGGGAAGGTGGGGGTGATGGGAAGGTGTGGGGGGATGGATGGGTGGGAAGGTGGGGATGTGTGGGGCGGGGATGGATGGGAAGGGGGTGTGTGGGGGCGATGGATGGATGGGAAGGGGGGGAGATGGGAAGGGGTGTGAGGGGGATGGATGGGGGAAGGTGGGGATGTGTGGGGCGGGGATGGATGGGAAGGGGGTGTGTGGGGGCGATGGATGGATGGGAAGGGAGGGCGATGGGAAGGGGTGTGAGGGGGATGGATGGGGGAAGGTGGGGATGTGTGGGGTGGGGATGGATGGGAAGGGGGTGTGTGGGGGCGATGGGAAGGGGGGCGATTGGAAGGGGTGTGAGGGGGATGGGTGGGTGGGAAGGTGGGATGTGTGGGGCAGGGATGGGTGGGAAGGGGGTGTGTGGGAGCGATGGGAAGGGGAGTGAGGGGGATGGATGGGGGGAAGTTGGGGATGTGTGGGGCGGGGATGGATGGGAAGGGGGTGTGTGGGGGCGATGGATGGAGGGGAAGGGAGGGCGATGGGAAGGAGTGTGGGAGGAGTGGATGGGAAGGGGGGGCAATATGTGGGGATGGGGAGAGGGATGGAAGATAGCTGGATAGAAAAGGTTTGTTGTATGTATTTTAGATGGAATATAGGGGGCCCAGAAATGCCCCCGTAACTGAACTCCTGCCGATCTGGTGCCGGACAAGCTTCGGCGGTTGGTAGCAGAGACTTTCGCCGTCTCGGCGCGATGGCAAACACCCGGCATTTTTGTTAACTTCTTGTCGACGCTCCAGAGAAGAAGGGAAAACGGTTCAAGCCTTGGCAATGTGCAGCACCAAATGAGGCTGTCCTGTTACCCACCGGGTTTTGTTCCCCGGAACTCGCCGGGGGAGGTTGGAGCAGGAAAGCCCCCCTGTTCTGCAGTGTCGGGGTTGGGGGGAGGGCGTGACTGCCCTTGGGGAACACAGAAGAAGGTGACCAGGGCTGGGGCTGTTCCTGCTGCTGCTGGTAAAGGCCGGTCCCGTTTTCTAGCAGACGAACCAAGCCAGACGCACGCACGAGGAGAGAGAGAACAACAGCCCTCCGAAACGCAACTTCTGTCTCTGTCTCGGAATTGGAAAAGGTTCAGAAAAGGGCAACACAACTGATTAGGGGTGTGATTAGGGGCTGCCATATGAGGAGAGATTAATAGGACTGGGACTTTTCAGCTTGGAAAAGAGACGACTAAGTGGGGATATGAGTGAGGTCTATGAAATCATGACTGGTGTGTGGAGAAAGTAAATCAGGAAGTGTTATTTACTCCTTCTCATCACACGAGAACTAGGGGTCACCCAATGAAATGAATAGGCAGCAGGTTTAAAACAAACAGAAGGCAGTATTTCTTCATACAATGCACAGTCAACCTGTGGAACTCCTTGCCAGAGGATGTTGTGAAGGCCAAAACTATAACAAGGTTCAAAAAAGAACTAGGTGGAGGATACGTTCATCGATGGCTACTAGCCAGGCTGGGCAGGGAGGGTGTCCCTAGCCTCTGTTTGCCAGACGCTGGGAATGGGTGACAGGGGGTGGGTCACTTGATGTTTCCCTGCTTTGTTCATTCCCTCTGGGGCACCTGGCATTGGCCACTGTCGGAGACCGGACGCTGGGCTGGAAGGACTTTTGGTCTGACCCAGCATGGCCGTTCTTATGTTCTCTTATGTTTTGACTCTCGCTTGCGACCCGGCGGCTGGAGAAACGCGGGCCTAGCACATGGTCTGAGCAGCCGTGCCGAGACCTGGCAAACTCGTCCCATGTTGGGCTGCTTAGAGCATTGCTTCCGCTGCTTCTCTGCACGCAGGCTCTCAGCAGGGTGCAGGCGTGGCCGGCTGCGCCAGACGCTCCTTCGACAGGAGGCAAAAGGGGGGAGACACGAGGGGAAAGAGAAGAGGGGTGGAAAAGGACACGATGGGGGGAGACGATGCCACCGCTTAGGGGTGTGATCTCAGCACGGTCCTTGGGTAAGAGCCGAGGCCTCTTCGGGCTCATTTGGCATTTCCGTTTCCCTTTTGTATTCGTGGTGACAGGTTCCTGGGACCCTTACCTCCCTCTCTACCGCTCAGCTCGCAATTCGGGGACGTGTGTTGGGCCAGTTATTACCCCGGCTGGGGGTGGGGGGAGAATGGGTAGAGAGAGGCCGAGGGGTTGGATGGAGAGGGGGTGTAGGGGGCTGGGCAGGGGGGGAGGGATGGGGTGTGTGAGGAGTTGGATAGATGGGCAGAAGGAGGGGTGGGGGGCTGGATGCAGGGAGGGAAGGAGGGGTGGGGGGGCTGGCTGGCTGGACAGGCAGAGGGAGGGGTGTTGGGGGGCTGGCTGGGCAGAAGGAGGGGTGGGGGGCTGGATGCAGGGAGGGAAGGAGGGGTGGGGGGGCTGGCTGGCTGGACAGGCAGAGGGAGGGGTGTTGGGGGGCTGGCTGGGCAGAAGGAGGGGTGGGGGGCTGGATACAGGGAGGGAAGGAGGGGTGGGGGGGGCTGGCTGGCTGGACAGGCAGAGGGAGGGGTGTTGGGGGGCTGGCTGGGCAGAAGGAGGGGTGGGGAGCTGGCCGCAGGGAGGGAAGGAGGGGTGGGGGGCTGGCCGGCTGGGCAGAAGGAGGGCTGGGGGCTGGATGCAACGAGGGAAGGAGGGGTGGGGGGGCTGGCTGGCTGGACAGGCAGAGGGAGAGGTGTTGGGGGGCCGGCTGGGCAGAAGGAGGGGTGGGGGGGCTGGATGCAGGGAGGGAAGGAGGGGTGGGGGGCTGGCTGGCTGGACAGGCAGAGGGAGGGGTGTTGGGGGGCTGGCTGGGCAGAAGGAGGGGTGGGGGGCTGGATGCAGGGAGGGAAGGAGGGGTGGGGGGCTGGCTGGGCAGAAGGAGGGGTGGGGGGCTGGATGCAGGGAGGGAAGGAGGAGTGGGGGGCTGGCTGGACAGGCAGAAGGAGGGGTGTTGGGGGGCTGGCTGGGCAGAAGGAGGGGTGTTGGGGGGCTGGCTGGGCAGAAGGAGGGTGGGGGGCTGGATGCAGGGAGGGAAGGAGGGGTGTTGGGGGGCTGGCTGGGCAGAAGGGGGGGGGCTGGATGCAGGGAGGGAAGGAGGGGTGTTGGGGGGCCGGCTGGGCAGAAGGAGGGGTGGGGGGCTGGATGCAGGGAGGGAAGGAGGGGCGGGGGGCTGGCCGGCTGGGCAGAAGGAGGGGTGGGGGGCTGGATGCAGGGAGGGAAGGAGGAGTGGGGGGCTGGCTGGGCAGAAGGGGGGGGGGCTGGCTGGGCAGAAGGGGGGGGCTGGATGCAGGGAGGGAAGGAGGGTGGGGGGCTGGCTGGCTGGACAGGGAGAGGGAGGAGTGTGGGGGGGCTGGCTGGGCAGAAGGAGGGGTGGGGGGCTGGATGCAGGGAGGGAAGGAGGGGCGGGGGGCTGGCTTGGCAGAAGGAGGGGTGGGGGGCTGGATGCAGGGAGGGAAGGAGGGGCGGGGGGCTGGCTGGGCAGAAGGAGGGTGGGGGGCTGGATGCAGGGAGGGAAGGAGGGGGGGGCTGGCTGGGCAGAAGGAGGGTGGGGGGCTGGATGCAGGGAGGGAAGGAGGGGTGGGGGGCTGGCTGGGCAGAAGGAGGGGGGCCTGGCTGGACAGGCAGAGGGAGGAGTGTGGGGGGGCTGGCTGGGCAGAAGGAAGGGTGGGGGGCTGGATGCAGGGAGGGAAGGAGGGGGGGGCTGGCTGGGCAGAAGGAGGGGTGGGGGGCTGGATGCAGGGAGGGAAGGAGGGGTGGGGGGCTGGCTGGGCAGAAGGAGGGGGGGATCTAGACATTGTACTCAGAGCCCCCCCATTTCTGATCCTCTGCTGCCATCTAGTGGCCGTTCGCTCTCACCCACCCACCGCCCGGCTCCCCTCGGTCCCTCTCTGAACCCCGGGCGCGCCCTGGAAACTCCTGGGTGCTGCCGTGTCCCTCCACGTAACAGATCCCCGAGGACCCGCTCCCAACCCGGGAGCCCCTTCGTGCTCACTCCCCCCACCCTCTGCAGACTGGCTTGGGAGTCTGGCATAGAGCAGCCCCCTTTCCAGCTCCCATCGGACCCCCACGCACCCCTGAACCGTGGGGCACGTCGCTAGCAAGCCACAGCGCCTTGCGGTTCCCGGGCCCTGTGCTCTTCCATCTCCACATCTCCCGCAGCCTGCCGAGACGAGCTCCCCGGTAGCTCCTGGGCACTGGAGGCTGGGGCGTGGACTGGCGGCTCGCTGGGACTTTTTATTCTGTGTTTGTACAGCGCCGGACACAGCAGGGGTCCTGCCCTGTGACCGGGCCCTGGGGCTCCAGTGCGTCTCACACACTGTGCTCTCACTCCCCCAGGTGACCTGACTTCAGTTCTTTCTTCCCCTTCCCCCAGGGCACAAGGGGTTGCTTTGGCAAATTTTGGGGGCAGGTGGGGGAGAGATTTTGCAGCCACACTCAGATCTGTATTTTGGGGGGTGAGGGTCACTGGGGTACATTTAGTTTATTAACAGGGATGGGGGCGTGAGCTGAATTCAGCCCCCCACCCCACACACAGAGGCCAGGCCGGTTGAGATTGGAGAGATTTTTGATAGGAGGCAAAAATAATTAGTGTGAATGTTAATGATTAATAATGGTCATAATACCTAACATCTAGCATTCGTGCAGTGTTTCTCACAGATAGGTCTTAATACTAATTTATTAAGAAAATAATTCACACTTATTACTAAGATGCCCTCTAAATAGAGCACCGTAAACTAGTATCTTTCAACATAAACGCAATAGTATAATAATTCCTAGTTGTCCTATAATGTTTCCCCTCAGAAGCTCTTAATATAATAAAATTAATAACATCAAATGTAGAAAATAGGGTAACGTCATCATGGGAATGCTATAATACGAATGCATTCCCTACCTCTCGCAGCCTGGTTTCCATCAGCGGGGCTCCATCCATGAATGGCCGTACACTAACGAACCCTTGGCAATAAGGCCTACTCTCGAGACGTTCAAAATGGTGAAGTGCAGTGGAAATATCACAAGGCCGAGTTCTCGCATCGTACGTCTCAGCTGTGGATTTCGGTTAATCGCATGTCGTCAGTCGATCTCAGTAAATGAATTAGTAGTAATTAAATACATGGTAGTAAGAGGTACGGGGAATACCATCTAGCAGTGGTATCTTACAACATTAGTGTATTGTATCATTCAGCAACACATTACTAATGTAAGTCCACGAAATAAGATCGAGTGTGTAATAAAATGTCCAACGACACACAGGAGAATAATAAACCACAGCGTTTTAATAACCGGCTGATTTCAACTGCATGAGCATGCTAAGCCCTTCCCCTAGCTCCGCCCAATTCAACTTGGGACTGACCAATAAGAAACAGCCCAGGCCTCGCCTGTCATTGTCCTGCCCTCACGGATTGGCCATTGGCACGTAATAACTAGTGTGTGGCCTGCGGAACTCACTGCCACATGAGGCCGTGGACTCAAAAAAGGAGTGTCAAAAGGAAGGGGGCATATGGCTTGCGCTGGAAGGGTGTGAATGTGCTGGGAAGGGGTGAACGCCACGATACAGAGAGGGCTGGTGGGGGTGGGCAGGGGATAGATGAAGGGGGCAGGTGCGGAAGGGTAGATTCCATGATTGCAGAACTGACAGCTGCATCAGGGGTGCTCTCCACCTTAGCATAAAACTATCTGTGCTGGCTGCCCTCTGAGGCGGGATACGGGCCGGATGGACCCAGGGATCTGATCCCAGCAGGTGCGGGGGGGGGATACTGGGCTGGATGGACCCAGGGGTCTGATCGCAGCAGGTGGGGGGGGGGGGGGATACCAGGCTGGATGGACCCAGGGGTCTGATTGCAGCAGGTGGGGAGGGTCAGGGGTACCGGGCCGGATGGACCCAGGGGTCTGATGGCAGCAGGTGGGGAGGGGGGGATACTGGGCCGGATGGACCCAGGGGTCTGATGGCAGCAGGTGGGGAGGGGGGGGATACCGGGCTGGATGGACCCAGGGGTCTGATCCCAGCAGGTGGGGGGGGGGGGGAGATACCGGGCTGGATGGACCCAGGGGTCTGATAGCAGCAGGTGGGGAGGGTCAGGGGTACCGGGCCGGATGGACCCAGGGGTCTGATGGCAGCAGGTGGGGAGGGGGGGATACTGGGCCGGATGGACCCAGGGGTCTGATGGCAGCAGGTGGGGAGGGGGGGGGATACCGGGCTGGATGGACCCAGGGGTCTGATCCCAGCAGGTGGGGGGGGGGGATACCAGGCTGGATGGACCCAGGGATCTGATCCCAGCAGGTGTGTGTGTGTGGGGGGAATACCGGGCTGGATGGACCCAGGGGTCTGATCGCAGCAGGTGGGGAGGGTCAGGGGTACCGGGCCGGATGGACCCAGGGGTCTGATGGCAGCAGGTGGGGAGGGGGGGGATACCGGGCTGGATGGACCCAGGGGTCTGATCCCAGCAGGTGGGGAGGGTCAGGGGTACCGGGCCGGATGGACCCAGGGGTCTGATCGCAGCAGGTGGGGAGGGGGGGGATACCGGGCTGGATGGACCCAGGGGTCTGATCCCAGCAGGTGGGGGAGAGGGGTCTGGGGGTTTGACCCACACAGTGTAATTTTGCATTGAAAAACTATGCCGGGGGAATGTGGCCGCGCTACCTGCTCTGGCCACCAGGGGTCACCCTCGAGCCAGAGCCTTTGGGCTGCTTGGTCAATTCCCTCGTGGGAAGAGGCTGCCAGGTAGCCCCCCCCCCGCTGCCATGCCCGGGGGGGGGGGGGCGGGGGGGGCTGCTGGAGGGAGGGCGGGAAGGTAGATACTCTACTCCTGCAGAACTGGCCAGCTGGAAATGGGCCGGCCCAGCCCAGTCCCCCCCACTCCCTGCCCCGACCTGGATGTGACCCAGGGGCTCCTGGGTACCCCCCCCCCCCACAGGGCCCATCCAGCAGAGGCCAACTCCGATCTCCCGCCCCGTCTGCTCCCATGACCCCCGCGGAGAAACATCCCTGCCCAGGCCATGAGTCAGCCCCGGCCTGGGCCTGGGATCCCCAGCGCCCAGCTGGCCCTTTGGGCACGGTGGGCACAAATCTTCACTGAGGGGGGACAAGCCACCTGTTCCCCCCTGAGACTCCCCTCCCAGAGCTGGGAGAGAACCCAGGAGTCCTGGCTCCCAGCCCCCCTGCTCTAACCACTAGACCCCACTCCCCTCCCAGAGCTGGCAGAGAACCCAGGAGTCCTGACTCACCCCCCCCCCCACTTTAACCACTAGACCCCACTCCCTTTCCTATATCCTTGGCTCCATAATCCTGTGGGGGAGCGGGGCCTAGTCATGGGGCAGGAATTCCTCAGAGGCACAAATTATCCTGCCGGCTGAGCGGGCACGGAGCCGGCTCTTAAAGGGTCCCTGCCCTGGCACGCAGGGGGGAGGGGAGCCCAGAGCTTGTCAGCCAATGAGTTCACGGGGCCTGCAAGTGGAAGGGGACCCCCAGGAACTGTCCTGTTCCCTGACTCAGCTGGTCTCCCTGGATCCTGGGCTTGGACCAGGACTCCTGGGTTCTCTCCCCAGCTCTGGGAAGGGAGTGGGGTCTAGTGGTTAGAGTGGGGGGGCTGGGAGCCAGGACTCCTGGGTTCTCTCTCCAGCTCTGGGAGGGGAGTGGGGTCCAGTGATTGGAGCAGGGGGCTGGGAGCTGGGACTCCTGGGTTCTCTCCTCAGCTCTGGGAGGGGAGCAGGGGCTAGTGGTTAGAGTGGGGGGGGGGGGAGGCTGGGAGCCAGGACTCCTGGGTTCTCTCCCCAGCTCTGACTCAGGCACCGGCTGTTTCTAAGCAACCCGTTCCCATCTGGGGCCCGAGGGGCCCTGGTAATGGATGCCCCGGCAGCTTCAGCTCAGCTGATCTCCCCCCAGGGGGCCGCCTGTACAGTTCCCCCCCCCGCCCCCCCGATATTCACGCCTGAGCTGGGAAACAAACGGGGCCCTTAAGAACCCATCAATGTCAGTGCCGAATGGATGGGGGGGGGGGGGCGGGGGAGGTGGTGCTGACCCCAGGGCGGCGCTAGGGGCCCCGGTGCTGGGCAGAGGCACGGGGATGGGGGGGGAGCCAGGACTCCTGGGTTCTTTTCCCACGCAGCGTCTGTGGGCTGGGTTTGGTCAGATCCGAGGAAAGGGCTTTTCCCCCACCCCCACCCCAGCTGTTTCCATCAACCCACAGCTGCTCCCTGCGCCCCACACCCCTCACCTTGATCCCTCGACAGCTGTCCCTGAGAGACAACAGGGAACAGCTGGGGCAGGAGCTACGCCCCGGAAGGTGGGTGGGGGGAGAAGGGGGAGACTGGCTGGCTCAGGGGGGTGGGGAATGGGGTATGGGGCCTGTCCCCTCTAGGGGGCGCCGGCTCCCATCCGGCCCCAGGGCGGGGACTGGCTGGCTCAGGGGGGCGGGGAATGGGGCAGGGGCCTGTCCCCTCTAGGGGGCGCCAGCTCCCATCCGGCCCCAGGGCGGGGACTGGCTGGCTCAGGGGGGCAGGGAATGGGGCAGGGGCCTGTCCCCTCTAGGGGGCGCCGGCTCCCATCCGGCCCCAGGGCGGGGACTGGCTGGCTCTGGGGGCCTGGGGGATGGGACATGGGGCTTTCCCTCTGGATAAAAATCTCCCTATGGCCTTGGCCATGTGCTGAGTCTCGGTTCCCTTGGCCTCTAGCCGCGGTGACCCTGGCCGGTGGCCACGCCTCAGTTGGCCTGGGGAGGCCTGGCGGTGACCACACGTGGCTCTGGGCCGGTGGATGGGAGCGGCGCATTGTTTGGGGGAAGGATCCCTGTCCCCGGCGGGAGAGACGGGGATGGGGAATGGGACCCAGGCGTCCGGGAGGGCAGCGCAAGGCGCTCGCCCTGGGGGAGATGGAGAACCGGGCGGGACTCAGGCCTCCCTCCAGTTCCGATCCGCGAGGCAATCGATGGCTTCCTCTTTGCAGGGATCGATAGCGGCCGGAAGCAAAGCTGAGTTAGTCCCATTCATTTGTGGAAGGGAGGCGAAAACACGGCTACTCGTTTGGAGCCCTGGGCTGGGAGAGCAGGGGGCTGCGGGTCGGGAGTGAGGGGCACCGGGAGAGCAGGGGGGATACTGGGGGCTGTGGGTCGGGAGTGAGGGGCACTGGCAGAGCTGGGGGGACACCGGGGGCTGCGGGTCGGGAGTGAGGGGCACCGGCAGAGCTGGGGGGGATACCGGGGGCTGCGGGTCGGGAGTGAGGGGCGCCGGCAGAGCTGGGGGGGACAGCGGGGCTGCGGGTCGGGAGTGAGGGGCACCGGCAGAGCTGGGGGGACACCGGGGGCTGCGGGTCGGGAGTGAGGGGCACCGGCAGAGCGGGGGGGACACCGGGGGCTGCGGGTCGGGAGTGAGGGGCACCGGCAGAGCTGGGGGGGATACCGGGGGCTGCGGGTCGGGAGTGAGGGGCACCGGCAGAGCGGGGGGGACAGCGGGGCTGCGGGTCGGGAGTGAGGGGCATTCAGAGCGGGGGGACACCGGGGGCTGCGGGTCGGGAGTGAGGGGCACCGGCAGAGCTGGGGGGGGCTGCGGGTCGGGAGTGAGGGGCACCAGCAGAGCGGGGGGGACACCGGGGGCTGCGGGTCGGGAGTGAGGGGCACCGGCAGAGCGGGGGGGACACCGGGGGCTGCGGGTCGGGAGTGAGGGGCACCGGCAGAGCTGGGGGGGATACCGGGGGCTGCGGGTCGGGAGTGAGGGGCACCGGCAGAGCGGGGGGGACAGCGGGGCTGCGGGTCGGGAGTGAGGGGCATTCAGAGCGGGGGGGACACCGGGGGCTGTGGGTCGGGAGTGAGGGGCACCGGCAGAGCTGGGGGGGGCTGCGGGTCGGGAGTGAGGGGCACCAGCAGAGCGGGGGGGACACCGGGGGCTGCGGGTCGGGAGTGAGGGGCACCGGCAGAGCGGGGGGGACACCGGGGGCTGCGGGTCGGGAGTGAGGGGCACCGGCAGAGCTGGGGGGGATACCGGGGGCTGCGGGTCGGGAGTGAGGGGCACTGGCAGAGCTGGGGGGGATACCGGGGGCTGCGGGTCGGGAGTGAGGGGCACTGGCAGAGCTGGGGGGGATACCGGGGGCTGTGGGTCGGGAGTGAGGGGCACCGGCAGAGCGGGGGGGACAGCGGGGCTGCGGGTCGGGAGTGAGGGGCATTCAGAGCTGGGGTGAGTGCATTACATTGCTGCCCCCCCCCCCCCCCCCCGCCAGTATTTTTAGCCGAAGCTCTTGTTTGCATTGGAGGATGCAAAGGTCACCGCTGCAAATGAGCCATTAGGTCACTGCTCATCCATTCCCGGCCCCGCCGCTGGTGGCGAGAGTTGGGGGTGGGGGCACGGCTGGGAGCCAGGACTCCTGGGTTCTGGCTCTGGGAGGGGAGCAGGGGGGTCTAGTGGTTAGAGCAGGGGCGGGGCTGGGAGCCAGGACTCCTGGGTTCTGGCTCTGGGAGGGGAGCGGGGGGGTCTAGTGGTTAGAGCAGGGGGGAGGGGCTGGGAGCTCGGACTCCTGGGTTCTGGCTCTGGGAAGGGAGTGGAGTCTAGTGGTTAGAGAGGGGGCAGGGCTGGGAGCCAGGACTCCTGGGTTCTGGCTTTGAGAGGCGAGTGGGGTCTAACTTGCTTCTCCCCCCCCCCCCCCCGCCTCAAGGGGGCAGGATGGAGCCAGCTGCCCCGCTGGCCTTTAGGGCTGGAGGCTGGGTTAACCCCTTGGCTGCTGCTCTGCCATGAGCTGGAGCGGGGAAGGCGACTCTGTCTCTGCGACCAGGCCGGTGCAGGGGTCTGTGGGGGGGTGGGGGGATCATCTCCGGCTGGGGCTGTTCTGCGGGAGGAAGGGGGCGGCTTGTCACCTGCTCTGGGGATCTGCCGATGCAGAACCAGGGTTATTGGCAGCTCCATTGATCGATCCCATCCCCTCTCACTTAGATTCCCATTAGGGCTCTTGGGGGGGGGGAGGGGGCTCCTCTCTAAATTAACCCTCCCGGGGCTGCCTGAGGACTAGGGGCAGAGCTGGGAAAAGAACCCAGGAGTCCTGGCTCCCAGCCCCCCCCCCCCCAACCACTAGACCCCACTCCCCTCCCAGAGCTGGGGAGAGAACCCAGGAGTCCTGGCTCCCAACACCCCTCCCCTCCCCAAGCTGGGGTACCCAGGGGCAACCGCCTTACACTGATTACCCATCATGCAGTTCAGTGTGTGTGTGTGTGTGTGTGAGGGGGGGAGATCAGAGCCCCCCAGGCGGATCCAGACCCCTTTGCACTGCTGTGCTAAGGAGCCCGTGTAAATATCACAGGGCGCAGGTGAGAAATTTCACACACGGGGAAAAATATTTCCCAGGCATCGATGTAGCCTGGATCTCTGAGCCGCCACCTTCTGTGGCCAAATTCCACAGCTCAGCAAGGTCCCCCAGGACTCCTGGGTTCCAGTCCCAGCGCGGGGAGTGGGCGATCCGGCTTAGTGGAGCCAGGACGCCTGGGTTCTATCCCCAGCTCTGGGAGGGCAGTGGGGTGCAGGGAAGGAAGCCAGGAGTCCTGGGTTGTATCCCTGAGGGAAAGTGGGTGCTGTGGCTCTGTGCCTCAGTTTCCCCACTGGAAGGGACTGGTGTGGGGCTGCATCTGTGTCCCAGGCCCCTTCCCCGCTCCAGGCCGGTTCATTGATCGGTGGCAGCTGCCTTCCTGGGGCTTCTGAATAATTCACCAGCTCCCCCACTTCCCGTGGGGGGCTCATTTCACAGCCTGGCTGGTGAATAATGGATGAACGAGTCCTTGCTCATGGTGGCTGCAGACCCCAAGCGGGGGCGGGGGGAGGGGGGGGCTTCTGCGAACAGCCCTCCTCCAGGAGAGCGGGAGGTGGGGGAGAGGTGAGACCATTCCAGGGATGGGGGGGATCCGGTGCCGGGGTTTCCTTTAATCCCCCACCTGCCCGACCCTAACAGGTCTCTCTCTCTGAAGCTGGGTAGGAGGGAGAACCTGGACTGGATCACGAAGGAATCCGGACCCGGCCCACCCTGGGTTCTAGAACAGGTTCTAGGTGCCCTGATCTGGAACGCTGCCTGGGAATTTGGTGGCCTTGAATGTGTGTGTTGTGTGGGGGTTGCCTGCCCCAGCTGGAGCTGTGGATCATGGGAGCAAGGTGTGTGTGTGTGTGTGTGTGAGTCCCCCACCTGTCTCCGTGTTGCAGTGTGTGGTTGTTGCCTTGTGGGTCTGTGTTGCCTTGTGCCTCCGTGCTGCAGGGCACCCGTGTGTCACACTGTGTGTGTTGCATTGCGCATCTTTGTCGCTCTGTGTGTGTGTGTGTTTCCTGCCGCATCGCTGTGGTCCATGGGGCGTCGCCGTGCGTGTTGGCTTGGGCCCCCCTTTGCGTTCCACGACATACGTGTCCGGTGTGTCGAGTGGCGTGTTACACGTATCTCCTGGTGCATCTTTGGGTGGCGGTGTGAGGGTGCGCGTGTCCTTGTGCGTCTCTGTTGCCGTGTGTGTGTGTGTGTGTGTGTGTGTGTGTGTGTGTGTGTGTGTGAGACGCAACCTGAGCAGAAAAACCGGACAAACCAGAAACTTGGGAATGAAAATCGAGAAGGAGAAAGGGACTGAATTGGGGGTTGGGAAGAAATGATCTCAGCTGTGTGTGTGTGTGTCTCTGTAGGCCTGTGTGTGTAGTCATCTGTCTGCGTCTCTGTCTATCCCCATATCGCCGCGCCCCCTCCCCCCAGCCTGTGTCTATATTTAACTATCTCCAGGAGCCAGGAATCTCTGCTGATAAAAACCCACTTGTCCGGCTGGGCCCCCGGCGGCTGCCTCCTCCCCACGCCCTGCTCGGGCTGGGCCCAGCCCAGTGCCCGGTGCTGGCATCGAGGGGCACCAGCAGAGCTGTGAGGGGCCAGGCCAGGGCTGGGGGGCAGGGGGCTCCGGGGCAAGAGCGCGGAGCGCTGATGGAGCTGGGGGGTGCCCGGGTAGCTCATTATCCGCCCCCCGTGGATACATCGCAGGCCGCAGGTGCCCCCCTGGAGATGGGCACAGATGGGGAGCGAGAACTAATGAGCGCGGGACGCGCCCGCTGTCTGGGGACGGTGCGGATCTGTGTGCGCGTGAGAGAGAGAAAGAGAAATCAGCGGCCGCAGGGAATCGGGGCGGTGTCTGTCTGCCACTGTATCTCTCGCTCCTTTTCTGCTTCAAGGTCTCCCCTTCTGGCTGGGAAAAACGAGTTTCGAATCCCTGGGTTGAAAGGTTCTCCCTGCCCCCACCCCGTGCTGGAGGGATGTGGGGTGTGAGCCTCCCTCCCCCAAATCTAGGTCAAAATCTCCCCCTTGCATCTTTTATTTAAAAATTCTTGCAGGGTTTTCGCTCTCTGCCCCCCCCGCCCCGCCATTCATGTAAAGTAAAATGAGTTTCAAAACCCCTTTCTCGCTGGGTTAAATGTCGGTTTCAAATACCCTCCTCCCTCTTCTTGCTCGAGAGAGAAGTGAGTTTCTAGTCCTGCCCTCATGCTAGGATAAAGTGAGTTTCAAATCCAGACCTTCTTCCTGGGTTAAAGGTCAGTTTCAAATACCCCTCCTCTTGGAAGCACAAAATGAGTGTTAGAGAGCCCCCCACCTCTCTTCTTGGGGACAAAAGACTGTTTCAAATCCTCCCACAGGGACAATGTGAGTGTTGAATCGCCCCCTTTGTTAGCACACGCTGTATTCTGCCCCTGCCCAAGTCCTCCCCTCCAGTGGGGCAGGGATGTGTGTTAAAATCTCCCCACCAGACTCACTGCTAACCCTAGGGGTGGGGAGCCTGGAAACAGACCCAGCTGTGCCCTCGCACCACGCTGCTCCCGGCCCCCCTCCACCAGCCCGGCAGCCAGGAGATCGCACCTGCTGGGGATGGGCCCCCACCCGCCTGCCACCGAACCCGGCACCTTCCCTGGCTTTGCTGGCAAAGGTGCCCAAGGTGGAGCCGGGACAGGCCCTAAGCAAACAGCTCAGCTCAGGCCCCGATTCCTATCAACCTGCTGGGTGCCAGGACCTTCGCCTCTGCGGGGGCCGGCTCCCATGGCTGGCTCAGGGACCTGTGTGTGTTGGGGGGGGCGGGGAGGGGGGCTCTCATCCCTGGCTGGGGGATGATCTTGCTGCCTCCTGCAAACTGGCACCAGCGCTTATCTCGCGTCTGACTCAGCTCGGGGCTGCTGGGGGAGGCAGCCTGGGAGCTGCCTAGAGATAAGGGGGAACGTCGGGGCCTCTGCCGGTGCCCCTCACTCCCGACCCGCAGCCCCCTGCTAGCCCAGCCCTGCCCCCCTCAGCCCTGCTGGTGCACCTCACTCCCGACCCGCAGCCCCTGTTAGCCCAGCCCTGGGCTCCCCCAGCTCTGCCGGTGCCCCTCACTCCCGACCCGCAGCCCCCTGTTAGCCCGGCTCTGCCCCCCTCAGCCCTGCCGGTGCCCCTCACTCCCGACCCGCAGCCCCCTGCTAGCCTGGCCCTACCCCCCCAGCTCTGCCGGTGCCCCTCACTCCCGACCCGCAGCCCCCCGCTAGCCCGGCTCTGCCCCCCTCAGCCCTGCCAGTGCCCCTCACTCCCGACCCACAGCCCCCTGCTAGCCCAGTCCCGCCCCCCCCCGAGCTCTGCCGGTGCCCCTCACTCCCGACCCGCAGCCCCCTGCTAGCCCAGCCTTGCCCCCCCCAGCTTTGCCGGTGCCCCTCACTCCCGACCCGCAGCCCCTGCTAGCCCAGCCCTGGGCTCCCCCCCAGCTCTGCCGGTGCCCCTCACTCCCGACCCGCAGCCCCTGCTAGCCCAGCCCTGCCCCCCCCGTTCTGCGGGTGCAGCAGACCAAGGCCCGCTGGGCTATTCATGCCCCTTGTTCTATTGAGCCCATTGAAATCTCAGCACAAAGCCGCCGTGTCTGGGACACAAGGGATTCTGGGAAACCCGTTTTTCATGGCATCATGGCTCAGTGGCTAATCCCCCCCCTCTGCAAACCCAGCCCCCCTTCCCATCACCTGATCCCAACCCCCCAGTGCAGCCAGAGCCTCCAGATTAACCCTCTGCTCTCCAGGGCAGGAGAGGTTGGTGTTCCGGGGGTGTACAGCGCCCGGCGCGGGGGGCGCAGGTCTGGCAGGGAGGCGGGGGGCAGACCTTGCCCCTGGCTTGGGGGGTGATAGGAGGCACAGAGGCAGAAGCCGGTGAGGGGCTGCAGTAGAGGGGGATGGAGGGTGGCTTATGGGGGGGCCTGCCCCCCCTTTGGTTGCCGTGAGCACAAGCTCCGAAGCCTGCGCCCCTCTGGTCACTAAGGTCCTGGCGGGGACGCTTAGATGCCAGGATCGAGCTGGGTCTGCCCAGGGTCTCCCTGCCGCAGCTGCCGGCCACAAGGCCGGGGCTCTGAGATGAGAACCAGCCCACTTGGGCCCCGGAGGGCACGGGGGGGGCTGGCTGGAATGGCAGGTGTCCTGTGGAGAGCTGATGGGGGCAGGGCTGGGAGCCAGGACTCCTGGGTTCTCTCCCCAGCTCTGGGAGGGGAGTGGGATCTAGTGGTTAGAGCTGGGGGTGGGGGGGTGGGCGGCACGTCAGGACTCCTGGGTTCTATTCCTATTCCTTGTTTCCCTGTCTGGGCTGGGGGTGGGGAATGACCTCCTTGTCAACCAACCCCCAGCGCCAACATGCCCAGACAGGGCCGGGCAGGGGAATCTGCCATGCGTAGGGCGGCGTCTCCTGGCAGCTCGGGCGCGGGCGCTGGGCACAAGTCTCAGCGCCTCCCTCCCGCTGTTTGTCTCTTTCTTCCCCCAGCCCTCGCTCATCCCCCCCCCTTCTCGCTCTCTTCTTCCCTCCCTCTCTCCTGCCTCCCTCCTCTTCTCCCTCAGCCCCCATGTCTCCCCGCCGGGCCCTTTCCCTTCCCTTCTCTCCTTTCCTCTCTTCCTCCCTGGCTGGCTTAGCGCGGCCGCTCCCTGGTTTTCCCCAGGCCTCCGCAAGCTGGGGCCAAGATTTCCCACCTCGTGGGATGGGGGGGCGGGGGGAAACATTGGCCCCAAAATCATCGTTTTCCCTCTGCCCGCCCCCGACCTCGCCCTGCTCTGAGTCACCCCAGTGCCAGGGGCCCGGACCTGCCTCAGCAGGTGGAAGGTGCTTTCCAACCCGCCGGAGGTCCCGGCTCATCCCCTGGTACCTGGCTGGGGACTGGAAAGAAATCTGTGTCTTCAACCTGCCGCCTCCCCAGCCTGGGGCCGGATCGCGGCTGGCGCCCCCTAGAGGGGACAGGCCCCGTGCCCCATTCCCCACCCCCCTGAGCCAGCCAATCCGTGCCTGGGGCTGGATGGGAGCCAGCGCCCCCTAGAGGGGACAGGCCTCTGCCCCATTCCCCGCCCCCCTGAGCCAGCCAGTCCCTGCCTGGGGCCGGATGGGAGCCAGCGCCCCCTAGAGGGGACAGGCCCCATGTCCCATTCCCCGCCCCCCTGAGCCAGCCAATCCCTGCCTGGGGCTGGATGGGAGCCAGCGCCCCCTAGAGGGGACAGGCCCCATGTCCTGTTCCCCGCCCCCCTGAGCCAGCCAGTCCCTGTCCTGGGGCCGGATGGGAGCCAGCGCCCCCTAGAGGGGACAGGCCCCTGCCCCATTCCCCACCCCCCTGAGCCAGCCAATCCCTGCCTGGGGCCGGATGGGAGCCAGCGCCCCCTAGAGGGGACAGGCCCCATGTCCCATTCCCCGCCCCCCTGAGCCAGCCAATGCCTGCCTGGGGCCAGATGGGAGCCAGCGCCCCCTAGAGGGGACAGGCCCCTGCCCCATTCCCTGCCCCCCTGAGCGAGCCAGTCCCTGTCCTGGGGCTGGATGGGAGCCAGCGCCCCCTAGAGGGGACAGGCCCCGTGACCCATTTCCCACTCCCATGAGCCAACCTGTTGGAGTTCAAGTTGGTGTCCCCGAGAGGGCAAAGGCCCCCGTGGCTGTAGGGGAAATCCTACGCCGCTATTATTCTTTCTAATTCCAACTTTCACTCTTGCTATTTTCCTGTCCCCAAAGCCACATAAGGCCTGGAGGGTGGATCGAAGCCAAACTGAAGGGCTGGCAGGAGCCAGGATTTCCGAAGACTGACTCCTGTGTGATTCACATCATGTACCTTGAGCTCAGCTCTCAAAAACCTTGGCTCCGGCCATTGCCTCTTGCTGGGAATAAATGAATTTCGAAGCCATGTCCCGTTACTGGGAAAATGTGAGTTCCCTATCCCAGCTGTTGGCTGGGAAAAATGAATTGTGATAGGAAATGTGAGTTTCAAGTCCCCCCCCTTTCTTCCCGGGGAACAGGTGAGTTCCAAATCCCCCACCTTGTTAGGAGAAAGTGAGTTTTAAATCACATCTCTTGTGAGGAATAAGGACTTTCAACTCTTCTGTCTTGCTGGGGGCGGGCTGAGGGGAAAATGTGAGTTTCCATATAAAAGTTCCCAGAACAGGGACTGGAACCCCGGAGTCCTAGCTTCTAGCCCCCTCCCCCCCATACCCCACTCCCCTCCCAGAACTGGGGATATGACCGGGCAGTACTGAATTCCGGTCTTGTGATTTGGTGATGCAACAAGGCTGCAAAAGAGGGGGGCTCTTTGCCCAGTGGTGGCAAGAATTTGGGCTGGGGCAGAACCAAGGCCTGTGCTAGTGTGGAGGGGCGACTTGAAACTCACATTTTCCTCCAGGCAGAAGGAGGGTATGAAACTCTTTTTCCAGCAAGTGAGGAGGTTTTTCCTCACTTGTCCTGTCAAAAGGAAAGATTTGAAACTCACATTTTGCCCCCCAGAGGATGGACTTGAAACTCATTTTTTCCCAGCGGGAGAGGAGATTTATAACTGACCTTGTTCCTAGCAGGAGGGAAGAACTGAAGCTCCTTATTTCCCCTCAAAAACCACAATCATTCAGGCAACAAGTGGGAGGGATTTGAAACTCACTTTATCCTGGCATGAGGGTGGGGCTGGGGGGAATTGAAATTTGCCTGAGCCTAACATGGTATAGTGGGAATTGAAACTCACTTTATCCTGGCATTGGAGGGGGGAAATTGTAACTCTCTTTATCCTAGCATGGGGCGGGGGGATAGAAACTCATTTTATTCTGGAATTGGAGGGGGGAATTGAAACTCACTTGATCCCAGCATGGAGTGGGGGGCGGGGTACAGGGGGGACCCAAACGCACTTGATCCTAGCATGGGGTGGGAGGAATTGAAACTCTCTTTATCCTGGCATTGGAGGGGGGCAGGGAATAGAAACTCATTTTATTCTGGAATTGGAGGGGGGAATTGAAACTCACTTGATCCCAGCATGGAGTGGGGGGCGGGGTGCAGGGGGGGACCCAAACTCACTTGATCCTTGCCTGGGGTGGGAGGAATTGAAACTCTCTTTATCCTGGCTTTATCCTGGCATTGGAGGGGGGAATTGAAACTCCCTTGAGCCTAGCCCGGGGCAGGTGCGCAGAGAGAGGAGACCCCTTGCTGCTTTCCCAAAGCCAGCAGGTGGGGATTTTTGCAAACAGCTTTCTGACAGCGGGGGGGGGGGGGGGGGGGGGGGCTGGGATTCCTGCCCCCCCCCCCACTTCCTTTCTGTGCTTGGTGGAAATCCAGGGACTCCCCCCCCACGGAGAGCTGTCTCCTTTGGGCCCTAGGCTACCTAGACACAGCCCCCCCCTCCAAGGGGCCCTCTCGTGGGAAGCCTGCAGCCAGCAGCTGGGAGGTGTGTGTGTGTGTTAATTCCAGAGCTGAGGGAGGCGGGGTGTGTGTGTGTGTGTGTGGAAAGGGGGGGGGCGGGGATTTCTGGGCTTTTTGCCCAGCCTCTGCCAGCGAATCCTGGCCCCCGGAGAAGGCACCAGGCTGCGGATTTGCATAAACTCCCGATGAGCTCAGGGGAGCAGCTGGGGAGACTCCGGGGCGGCAGGATTCGGGGCGGTTTCACGCCGGAGCGGAGCCGGGCTCTGGTACCGTTCGGAACCGCTGCTTGGATCTGGGGTTTTCCCTCCGGCTCCCCCGCAAAACTGGATTTACAAAGCGGAGTAAAACCCTGGTGTCTTTCCCTTCCCTGCCCAGGGATTTTCACCTTCCCGGTTTCCAGGGGGTTACATGGTGTTTGGCGTCTGCCAGGCGGAAGATCGGAGCGGCCGGGAAAGGTACCGTGTTTGGGCTTGACCTTGATCCGGGAGGGCAGGAAGCCGGGGTGGTCTGGCGGCACCCCAAAACTTCCGGGTCTCTGACGGGGGGTGGAACTCCGCTGGCTTCTGAGCTCAGTGACCCCGGTGTAAATCCGGAGTGATTCTGCTGCAATGGAGTCCAGGCTGGATTCTGAGCTCAGTGACCCCGGTGTAAATCCGGAGTGACTCTGCTGCAGTGGAGTCCAGGCTGGATTCTGAGCTCAGTGACCCCGGTGTAAATCCGGAGTGATTCTGCTGCAATGGAGTCCAGGCTGGATTCTGAGCTCAGTGACCCCGGTGTAAATCCGGAGTGACTCTGCTGCAGTGGAGTCCAGGCTGGATTCTGAGCTCAGTGACACCGGTGTAAATCCGGAGTGATTCTGCTGCAATGGAGTCCAGGCTGGATTCTGAGCTCAGTGACCCCGGTGTAAATCCGGAGTGATTCTGCTGCAATGGGGTCCAGGCTGGATTCTGAGCTCAGTGACCCCGGTGTAAATCCGGAGTGATTCTGCTGCAATGGAGTCCAGGCTGGATTCTGCGCTCAGTGACCCCGGTGTAAATCCGGAGTGACTCTGCTGCAGTGGAGTCCAGGCTGGATTCTGAGCTCAGTGACACCGGTGTAAATCCGGAGTGATTCTGCTGCAATGGAGTCCAGGCTGGATTTTGATCTCAGTGACCCCGGTGTAAATCCGGAGTGACTCCGCTGCAATGGGGTCCAGGCTGGATTCTGAGCTCAGTGACCCCGGTGTAAATCCGGAGTGATTCTGCTGCAATGGAGTCCAGGCTAGATTCTGCGCTCAGTGACCCCGGTGTAAATCCGGAGTGACTCCTCTGCAATGGGGTCCAGGCTGGATTCTGATCTCCAGTGACCCTGGAGCAAAACGGGTGAACCTGAGCTCAGCATCCCAGTGTTGCTATTTCAGGTTCCGCTGGGGCTCTGAAGTTTCCAGACACGAAAGGGGCGTGGGGGGGAGACGCCAGGTATCAGCTCAGACCTGAGCCATTTTTAACCAGCCACTTCCAAGCGGTTCCCTCCTTCCTGCTCCTTTTCACCAGTCCCTGCGTCCCCCTCTGTCCCTGCCAGCCAGCTGCTCTGGGGGTCGCCAGCACCCTCCTGCTAGGGCCAGCCCAGGAAGGAGGACTAATTACGAGCAATGAAAACAGCATTAGCAAGAATCCTTATTCTCTTGCTCGGAAGGGTGAAAGGAAACATCGCACCGATGGGCCCCATGAGTACAAAGGACCAGGACCAAACCCATCACTGTCAGCGGGGTTGGCGGATGTAAATTAATAGCATTGATACTCAATAATGGATACTCAATAATAGATAGATGCAGGAATAACTCGAAACACTGCTGTTATTAAAAGGAAAACAACAACAAAAGCAGAAAAGGGAATATTGACAGAGAGACTGAAATAACACCTCGCTATAACCATACAGGTGAGAATAAATCATAGAATTTACTGTTTCTATTACAGTAAATGTATATCATTATTTATTTATTTGTGTATAAGCTGCAGCTGAGATCAGGGCCCCATGGTGCCGGGCGCTGCACAGACGCCCAGGGAGAGACAGGCCCTGCCCCAGCTGAGATCAGGGCCCTGTTGTGCCGGGCGCTGCACAGACACACAGGGAGAGACAGGCCCTGCCCCAGCTGAGATCAGGGCCCTGTTGTACCGGGCGCTGCACAGACACCCAGGGAGAGACAGGTCCTGCCCCCAAAATCTTACACACGGGACAGACAAGGAGCTGGAGGGGAAACTGAAGCCCAGAGAGGGCCCGTGAGGTGCGCAACGTCCGTGACAGAGGCAGAAACAGAACCCAGGTGTCCTGCGGCCCAGTCTGGCGCCCCGCCCACACGACTGTTATTATGCAGATAACCACTCACGAGGTTTATAATCAGTTAATAAGCCGTGGGGTGAAAGGTTGTGATTATTTCTGCAGAAAAGTCCTGTTTCGGACTGAATCCAAGGACGGAAGGGAAATGGTCCGGATGGGTAGTAGCCTCGGGTGAACGCGAGGTGTGGGTTTTCTCAAATCTAAGTAATATTCTCATTTTGATTTAGCTCAAAACAATTAGGAATTGATTTAAGTTTCAACCAAATTAAAACACACTTAAAACCCACACTGGGGTTTGGCAACCCATGAACACAATTGTTTAAAGGTGGCAGATTTGTGGGCAGACAAAGCTGGGAGTTGAGAGGGGCTTGAAACTCACTTTGTCCCCCAGCAAGAAAGGGAGGTTTGAAACGGATTTTTTTCCCCCAAGCAGAAAGGGGAGTTTGAAACTCATTTTTTCTCCAAGGACGAAAGCGGGGGATTTGAAACTCACTTTTCAAAGGAGTTCAAAGGCCCAAATCCCTTTGTATTTCAGCAAGAACCTAAATCTTTCAGAAATCGGACCTGGGATCCTAATTGCTGTGTTGCCACTTAAGCATTGTTTCATGTAGTTGTTTCTTGCTACTATTTGTGTGCGTTGCCATTGTGTGTTCTCATTTACTCTGTGTGTGTCTGTATTGGTGGCTGGCATTGCGTTTAATGCACTTATTTCTCGTCTTGTGGTTGGGCGTTGGTTCTTGTCACGGTTCGCGTGTGCGCGAGGCGGTTATGCGTTGCGGTTCATCGCATATGTGCGTATTGTTGGGAAGTGTTGTGATAGTTACACATTTTGTTAGTTGTTGGGTTGCGTGTGTTGCCCCTGGGATGGTTAGATCTGGGCAGGAACTGTGTTTTCCATTGTGTGGGACGTTCCACAATGTTGGATTTTTTCCCCCTGTTCTAAAGTGGAACGAAAACCATTATTTATTTATTTAATTTTAAATTTCCCATGAAACAGAATTCCCAAATCATGTCGTTTTCAGGCCAATCAAAATATTCCATTTCAAGGAACCTGAAACACTTCATTCTGCTTTTGACCGTCCACAACTTTTTATGATTTGTGTCTCTAAAGAAACAAGGAACCGTGTTTCCGGCTGTTGTTTCCAAACGAGCGCTCCAAACCATCCCGGAAACATCAAAAGCGGGACGTTGCCCTGTGAGCCGAACGCTTCGTTCGGGGTTGTACCACCGTGAACTTTTGTTGAAATTAACACGTTTTCTGAAACGTTTTGGTTTAGCCAAAAGTGGTGGTGATGGTGGTGGGGGTTTTGTCCCCCCCCCCCCCCCCCCAAAAAAAAAAAAAAAAAAAAAAGTTTAGCTGAAAAATGTCCAGCTTCGTTGATCGTCCTGGAGTGTCGGGGGTTTTTGTGCACCTATGAATTGCAGACGCAGTGCGGTTATGACCAGGCTTGAGAAATGTATGAGTGGAATGATACACTGGGGCTGGCAGAAATAACAGGGGGCTCGTCCCAGTGACCCGGTTCTGTAGCCGATCTTCCTGTTATCAATAGCTCCTGTTGCCAACACACGGATCTGTATTATCCTCCTTGCTAGGATGCCAAGGTCCGTGCTGCTGTTATGGTTTATTGTGTGCATCCGTATTGCGGTTGGCAGTGGCTGCTGTTGGTTTGTGTTCTTGTTAAATGTATTTATCGTTGTCGGTGTGCGCGTTGCGGCCTCTGTGTTTAGTTGTGGCTAACGTTGCCGGCGGCGGGGCGTGTATTTGCTGTTTGTTTCTACGCTTTTGATCAAGAGCTCTCCTCTCTCCGTCCCCGTCGGCATCTCTCTGTCTCCGTCCCTGCACGCATCTCTCCTTATCCGTCCCACGCCAGTTTCTCACCCTAGGCCGGCCTCCCATCTCGAGCCCATGGCCGAGCGCCAGCTGTCTGACAGGGGAGCTGTCTTTAGCCCTTGGCTCGTCCCCCGCCGTGCATGACTCCGCGGGCTCCACGGTCGGCTGAGCGTGTCGGGGGAGGTTACGGGTGCTCTGGGGATGTGTGCGTGGGCCGGGAGTCCCAGCTGAGGGGGGGCCCAGGGCCATTACGACGCTTGGGAGACCCGGCAGGTTTCGGTGCTCTCCGGAGGCAGGAGGGGCTGGTTGGACGGTCTGATCCAGGCCCGGAGAGCAGGGCTGAGGGCAGGCTGGAGGGTTTGCAGCGGTGCCTGGGGAGGGCTGGCTGGCTGCACAGACCGGAGGTGCTGAGGGACAGAGGCTGGCTCTAAGGGGGCGTTGTGACTGCGTGTGGGGCACGTGGGAGGTGGGACATGGGTGACTCTCAACGCTTAGATCAATAGATCATTAACTATTAAGAATTCGTCGAATGCCTAGCTGACTGTACTAATTAACCCGAATGATTATGACTCCAAAGCCCAGATCAATGCATTACAGTGCTATTAATAATCTCGGGATCTCTACATTATTGGTAATATTCACTCTAATGACTGGATCATGACAGTATGGTGACAATTTCATCCTCCTTTACTGCAGGTTGACGAGCGAAAGCACGGCTCGTGTGAGAAATGCCTTGATTAATACTTGAGCAGTTATTAACCACTTAATGACTAGAGTGATAGCGTAATAATTATTAATGCCTAGATTAATACTTAATAATTTGACAGCATTGAGCCATCATTAATTTCCTGTTGAGTCTTAGATCGATACATTAATTATCTAGTCATTAGTCATAATTATTAATCATTAATGCACTGAGCTAGGCATTAGAGTAATTATACATATGTATTAATTAATGTACTAAATATTAATGGTTTGCTCTAATCATTACAGGAATTAATGTACTGAGTCATAATTATTAATGTGTGTATGTAGTAAGTCAATTATTAATATATAATGTATGTCATTAGAGTAATAATTAATGGATTGCTCTAATCAGAGCAATAATTAATGTATGTTTATCTAATTGTTAGTCTAAATAATAAATAGATCACATGGATAGTTACTCTAATGACTAGAGAGATCCGTTAATAATTAGGATGTTAATGACTAATATTTTAATTATATATTATTAATACTTACTCCCATGCCTAGATCAATACATTATTCATTACTCATCTAATGACTGGATCACCTTGCAGGGAGGGATAGCTCAGTGGTTTGAGCATTGGCCTGCTAAACCCAGGGTTGTGAGTTCAATCCTTGAGGGGGCCATTTAGGGATTTGGGGCAAAAATTGGGGATTGGTCCTGCTTTGAGCAGGGGTTGGACTAGATGACCCCCTGAGGTCCCTGATAGTCTATGATTGATTCCTTTGTCAATTGTTGCCCTACGAGCAGTCAGCAGCTCTGTCGAGTGGGCCCGGGGCTACAAGCCCCTCACTGCCCCATGAGGTCCCGAAACCCCAGCACCAGGCCCCCCTGGCCTTCCCTCGGCGCCCAAGTGTCTGCCCTAGCTGCTCCCTGGGCGTATCTGGCTGTGCGCACGCCACCTGCAGGGCCCCCTCCCTTCGGCATCCGGACCCTGAAACCCCAGAGCGCTTAAACCCCACAGACGGTCCCCCGCCGAACTCCCTCGTGGGCCCGAGCCGGCCGGCGAGCTCCGAACACAAGGCGACGCAGCCCTACTTTGGCGCGCCCTGGCTGGAGGACACCTCGGTTCAGTCCCCCGACTCCCCACGCCCCCCCGGCCTGCAAAGAAGGGCTTTCGAGAGGGGATCTCAGGTGAGTGCTATAACCACTGAGCTCTGGGGAGAGTCCACAGTGTGCGATTTGGTTTTCAAACATGTCATTTTGACAGACAAATTGCTGTTTATTTTAAGCATCCCCCCTGCCCCCAATGTGGAATGATTGAAACTTTCGCAGCTGAGTGCAATCCTGGGGCGGGGGGAGGGGGGGTTCAGCATTCCCCCCCACAATTTGTATCGGTTTTAGCTGTTCACAGTTGCAGGAGATTTGGGGAGGTGGGGATTTGACGCTGGCCTTTTAGCCACATTACCGGCGCTCCAGCAGCATTCTTCCTAGCCTCCTAGAAATGTCGGGCTGGAAGGGACCTCGAGAGGTCATTGAGTCCAGCCCCCTGCGCTAAGGCAGGACCCAGTAAACCTAGACCAGCCCTGACAGGTGTTTGTCCAGCCCGGTCTTAAAATCTCCAGTGAGGGGGATTCCACAACCGCCCTTGGAGCCTGGTCCAGGGCTTAACTTCCCTTGTAACTAGAAAGTTTTTCCTAATATCGAACCTAAATCTCCCTTGTTACAGAAGAAGCCCATTACATCTTGTCCTGCCTTCAGTGCATATGGAGAGCAATTGATCACTGTCCTCTGTACAGCAGCTCTTAACAGATTTGAAGACTATTTGGTCCCCCCTTCAGTTTTTTCCCCCTTACTTTGCCTAGCTGGGAATTTGGATTGTTATTGGCGGGAATAACTTTTCTTGTCGGTTTTGCTGGGGGCGGACGGTGAAAATGACGTTTTCCGACATTTGACTGATACAAATTGACTCCCTCCGCCCTGGGATGGCATACAGCTCCCTCCGTCTCTGCTGTCAAAACTTTGCCACTATGAGAAAATATTTTTAAGAGGCAGTTGCAGTGGGGGGGCACTGGGGCCCGACTTTCCCGCATGAGAGCCCCCGCCGCTGGACGACAGGGTCGTTCTCTTGCTTGCTCTCCTTCTGATCCTTTCGCTCCTTAATCCAGAGTGGCACAACTTCCGCAGGAGAGATGGAGGGAGCCGTGCAGACTACCCTGTGGCCCAGTGGTTCGGGCACTCCCTTGAGAGGTGGCGGAGTCCAGTTCAAAACCCGTCACGCAGAGCGGGGAATCGAACCTGGGTCTCCCAGCTGAGTGCTCGAATGCCCAGGCTAAAAGCTACGCGGGAGAATCTCCGCCCCCAGCCGGCGGAGGCCCCCAAGAGGAGGTTTGCAGCTGAGAAGGCCGAGCGGCGCTAGACGCCGCCCTACAGCCCGGACTTTGTCACCTTTCTCGGGAAGAGGGGCGGGGCTTAGGCCACACATTGGCATCTGCCATTGGCTAGTTTAGGCTGCTTCCCACCTAGCCTATGTTCCGTTGTGAATCTGGCCCTTAGACGCTACGTGCCTCAGTTTCCCCATCTATACAATGGGGATAAGAGCATTGCCTGCCATACAGGGGTTTGGGGAGGATAAATCCATGAGTTTGTGAACAAGAACTACTGATGAGAAGGGCTCTCTAAGAGCTAGGTATTCTAATTACATACCTGGCCTGTTATCAACACCAGTCAGCAACCAACAGTACCCATAATTAGACATGATACTTTATTATTACAATCTGCATATTTATCTGTGGTCAGCAATGAATAGGATCAGTTTTATTATACACTACACGTTTATTATCATTATTAATGATTTATTATAATGGGAAATCAGCTCCTAGTACGATTAAGTATTATAACTAGCTATTCTTATTAGCAAGAACGTATTTGATTGGTTTTTGCCGATTAGCATTTAGTACATTGATACTGGTAATCAGCTAGTGGTCAATAATTACTAAATATAACGTTGTTGTTATAACTGTAATTAGCAAATAGTCATTATCTGTCACTATTTGCTCTTTGAAGCGTTTGTTCGTGGCAGGCGAAATTCGGACCCTATTGAATCCGGAGTGAATCCGGAGTGACCTGACTGCCGTCAATGCAGTCAGAGCCGGATTCTGATCTCAGTGACCTCAGAGTGAATCCGGCGTGACCCCATTGGGCTGGGCGTGGGGTGGTATCTAAGCAGGGTGGGGGAGATATCCAGTGGGAATGGCTTAGACCGATTTTGGAACGGGACAGAAATTGGTACGTTTGGATGGAGTTGCTCGTGGCTGATCTGGTTCTGGGGTTAGTCAGACTTCGATCCCTTATTTATTTTCTTTCTTTCTTTCTTCCTCCCTCCACCTGCCTCCTGTCTGAACCCCAGTACCCCAACTTGAATTGGGGGCGGGGGCTAGAGTTTGGCTGCTCCCATGCAGCGATTGGCTGGCTAGCATGCCGCCTGCCGGGCCGAGGTGTATTACACTGGGAAAGGGACTTGGGGGGCTTTGGGGGGTGCTGGCATGAGTTGGAGGCAGAGCTCAAGAGGTGTGCGTGGAGGGTGACCTGAAAGCAAGTGTGGAAAATCGGGACGCGGGGCGAGAATAGGTGCTTATATAAGACAAATCCCCAAATATCGGGACGATCCCCATACAGTGTTGTCGGGACGGCCGGTCACCCTCCGTGGGTGTGCGTCTGGCCTGGTCTCTGCCCTTTCGGGCTGGCTGGGAATTTTTTGACAAAATGTCCCGTCCCCCCCCGAAAAATGTCAATTCATTCAAGCTGATCCCGCCTGACTGGAAAATGTGTGGAATTTTGTTCCCGAAACTTTCCAAAACTCCCGTGCTGGTATTTTCGGAATGAAAAGGGTTGGGGTTCCCCCCCCGGCTGAGAAACGACTTGTTGGTTTTAAAACTGAACTCGGCAGAAACCGAAGAGAGGCTGGACTGGAAACAAAACGTTTGGATTCTTTCCACTCCCCCACCTAACGTTTTCCTTTGTTGTTTCCCCAATTTTTTTTTTGAAATTTAGACTTTCTGTCCCGATTCGGGGCGGGAAACCAGGATAAGAAAAATCCCTTTTGTGTGTGTGTCTGCGCGGCCCCTCGGAGCAGCCGGCCTGTCTGTCCCGGGCTCGATCCAGGAGCGTCTGGTTGAAGGTTAAGGAGGTACCGGAGGCTGCGGTTGCAGGAAGTGTCCAGGGAGGGTGGGGGTGGCGCGTGTGGACCGACCAGGTACACAGTCCAGCTCAGGCTGAAAACGCTTGTCTCGGCTTCTCTCCCCCCACCCTGCCCCCCCGCCAACCAGCCAGGCCATTGTGCCGGCTCTGAATAGAGCTGGGGAAGCGTGGGCAGCATGGCAACGAGCTGGGGGGAGGGGGAGACGTAACACGCTGCTCAGGGCACCGCAGGGCGTACTCAGACCCACTGTCACACCCGACCAGAGCATTGCAACCGCACAGATACTCCCACACACATCCAGTCCCCCTGCCGCTCTAACCACTGGGCCCCACTCCCTTCCCAGTGCCAGGGGTAGAACCCAGGAGTCCTGGCTCCCAGCCCCCCCCTCCCCCCGCTCTAACCCACCAGACCCCACTCCCCTCCCTGAGCCGGGAGAGAACCCAGGAGTCCTGGCTCCCAGACCCCCCCTGCTCTAACTCACCAGACCCCACTCCCCTCCCTGAGCCAGGAGAGAACCCAGGAGTCCTGGCTCCCAGCCCCCCGTGTTCTAACCACTAGACCCCACTCCCCTCCCCGAGCTGGGAGAGAACCCAGGAGTCCTGGCTCCCAGCCCCCGCTGTTCTAACCCACCAGACCCCACTCCCCTCTCTGAGCTGGGAGAGAACCCAGGAGTCCTGGCTCCCAGCCCCCCCTGTTCTAACCCACCAGACCCCACTCCCCTCCCTGAGCCAGGGAGAGCACCCAGGAGTCTTGGCTCCCCTCCCCGAGCCGGGAGAGAACCGAGGAGTCCTGGCTCCCAGCCCCCCCTGTTCTAACCACTAGACCCCACTCCCCTCCCCGAGCCGGGGAGAGAACCCAGGAGTCCTGGCAAGAAATCGCTGAAGTTAGGCAAGTCACCTGTGGGCCCCTTAACCCTCCCCTGCTGTCTGCTGTGTCACCATGGCTGAGAGCCCAAAATACCCAGCTGCCTCTGACATTCAGCCGGGCAGCCAGCGGAAAATGCTTTATGTTGTAACTGGTTTTGCTCGGGAGCCACCGGAGCCAGTCGCCCACCCTGGGCCCAGATCAGACCCGGCGCCCCTGGGGACAGGCCCCTGCCCCATTCCCCGCGCCCCCGAGCCAGCCGGTCCCTGCCCTGGGGCCGGATGGGAGCCGGCGCCCCCTAGAGGGCACAGGCCCCTGCCCCATTCCCCGCGCCCCCGAGCCAGCCGGTCCCTGCCCTGGGGCCGGATGGGAGCCGGCGCCCCCTAGAGGGAACAGGCCCCGTGTCCCGTTCCCTGCCCCCCATGGCAGAGGGGGGTGTGTGTGTAGGGGGGGGGTCTCATCGGGTGCCCTTGGCAACTGGAAGGTCCCTGACTTGCTCCGCCAGCATCTGAGGCTGGTGACCCGGCGACCTCCTCGGGCCGCTGGGCTCCGGGAGAAAAGGAAACGCATTGAACGGAGGCCGGGCGAGGAATGCCAGCGATGCGCCGGGAATGCGAGGCAGCCGTGAGCAAAGCGCCAGCCCGCACAGCCCCCCGCGGGAGAGCCACACTGCCCTGGGGTGCCCCTCGCTGCTGCCCCGCAGCAGCCCGCTAGCCCCGCCCCGCAGCCCCCCGCCAGCCCTGCCCGCCGGAGCCCCTCGCTGCCGCCCCGCAGCCCCCCGCTAGCCCCGCCCCGCAGCCCCCTGCCAGCCCCGCCCTGCCGGAGCCCCTCCCTGCCGCCCCGCAGCCCCCCGCCAGCCCAGCCCTGCCCCCCACAGCACCGCCGGTGCCCCTCACTCCTGACCCGCAGCCCCCCGCAGGCCCCGCCCCGCCGGAGCCCCTCGCTCCCACCCCGCAGCCCCCCGCCAGCCCAGCCCTGCCCCCCACAGCACCGCCGGTGCCCCTCACTCCTGACCCGCAGCCCCCCGCTAGGCCCGCCCCGCCGGAGCCCCTCGCTCCTGCCCCGCAGCCCCCCGCCAGCCCCGCCCCGCCCCGCCGGCACCCCTCGCTGCCGCCCCGCAGCCCCCCGCCAGCCCCGCCCCGCCGGTGCCCCTCGCTCCCAACCCGCAGCCCACCGCCAGCCCGGCCCTGCCGGTGCCCCTCGCTCCCCACCCGCAGCCCCCCGCCAGCCCCGCCCTGCCGGTGCCCCTCGCTCCCGCCCCGCAGCCCCCCGCCAGCCCGGCCCTGCCGGTGCCCCTCGCTCCCGACCCGCAGCCCCCCGCCAGCCCCGCCCCGCCGGTGCCCCTCGCTCCCGCCCTGCAGCCCCCCGCCAGCCCTGCCCCTCCCAGCCCCGCCAGCGCCCCTCGCTCCCGACCCGCAGCCCCCCGCCAGCCCCGCCCTGCCCCTCCCAGCCCCGCCGGCGCCCCTCGTTCCCGACCCGCAGCCCCCTGCCAGCCCAGCCCAGCCCCACCCCGACAGAGCCCCTCGCTCCCGACCCGCAGCCCCCTTTGGCCTTTGCAGGTAGCTATGCCGCAATTCAGCGCCAGGCCAATGTCCAGGAATCTCCCCACCCCCTTCTGGGGGGGAGCCCCTCCCCTCCCCTCCCCTCCCGCCCCTGCGTGGGACCCAGCCTGGCTTTGAGCAGCTTCAGCAGCCCGCTCCGGGGATCAGCCCCATTCGTGGGTACAAAGGGACCCACCCGCCGTGCCCTGATTCCTCCCCTCCCTTGTCCAACTTGGCACCAACCCCCCCTGCCCCCAGCCTGTCAGCTGCTGTTTACCAGGGCAAGAGACCGGCAGCTGCTGGGAGTGACATTCCAGCCATGCTGTTATCGGAGCAGCTGGCCTGCGGGCGCCCCACACCCACACAGCCTCCCCTCTGCAGCCGGGGGGCTCCTGCTGCTGGGAAGGGGGTTCGTTTGGGGCGCTGGGCTGCAGGGAGTGGGGCGGGGGCCAGTAGGGGGCGCTGGGCTGCAGGGAATGGGGCAGTGGGGCAGTAGGGGGGCTCTGAGCGGGGCAGGGGGGGTGCTGGTGGGGGTCCCATTTATTTCCCCAAGGTCCTGACTCCTTAAGAGAGCCTGGGTGTGAACCCCGGTGTCCTGGTCAAATCCTAGTGGGGGATCCCATTCACCCATGGGAACTTCCCAGCGGTGTCAAGCGGAGTTGGGAGTCACTTCCTGTCCTAAACAACTCTGTGGGGGTGTGTGTGTGTGTAGGGGGTTGTGTAGCGGGGGGTGTCCATGTGTGTTTGTGTGGGGGGGCAGGGCTGTCCGTGCACACGTGTGTTTGGGGGGGCAGGGCTGTCCATGCATGTGTTCGTGGGGGGGCAGGGCTGTCCGTGCACACACGTGTTGGGGGGGCAGGGCTGTCCATGCGTGTCTTCGCGGGGGGGCAGGGCTGTCCGTGCACACACGTGTTTGGGGGGGCAGGGCTGTCCGTGCACACACGTGTTTGGGGGGGCAGGGCTGTCCATGCGTGTCTTCGCGGGGGGGCAGGGCTGTCCGTGCACACACGTGTTGGGGGGGCAGGGCTGTCCGTGCACGCACGTGTTTGGGGGGGCAGGGCTGTCCGTGCCTGTGTTCGTGGGGGCGCAGGGCTGTCCGTGCACACACGTGTTGGGGGGGGAGGGCTGTCCGTGCGTGTGTTTGGGGCGGGCAGGGCTGTCTGTGCCCACACATGTGTGTACCCTGCCGCTGTTCACTCCTCCGCCCGCCGTTGCAGCTCTGACAATCACAGGAAGCCGCGGTGCCCTGGCTCCACGGCGTGTGTTACTCAGCCCTTGGGGACTCCCAGCGCGGGGACCTGCAGGAAACCTTCCTGGCTGGGGAGGGGCAGGATTTCCCATTCCTCAGCTTCCCCATCCCTCTGCTGTACCCCAGAGCTGGCTGCATGTCCCCAGTGGGCAAACTGCGTCCATGCGGCATCTCTGCGTGGCTGGTACCCAGCTGCCCCGCCCCAGAGGTGGCTGCATCTTAGTGCTGGGCAAATCTTCCCTTTGCAGAGAGCTGTTCTGGGTAGCTGTTCCCCAGTCGCCCCACCCCAGAACAGCTGCATCTCAGCGCGCGCCGGGCGAGCCATCCTGGAGCAGCACCGCTGTGCGGCGGGTAACCCAGCTGCTCCTCCCCAGAGGTGGCTGCATCTTGGTGTGGGGGTGAGCGGTCCCTGCTGAACTGACCCTGCTCTCTCCTTTCTGCAGGCATGAAGACCCTGTTGCCGGCCTAACCTGGCCTGAGGGGCTGAGACCGGGTGGAGCACGATGAAACCCATAATCCTTTGCAGCTTCCTCTTGGCGTCTGTCCAGGCATCGGAACTGGAGGGGCACTTTGATCTAGGTATCTCTAGGCGAAACCAAGTGTCCGTGGGGGGTGGTGTGTGTGTTTGGGGGGTGGGAAGAATGGGGTGGAGGAGGGGATGGGGTGCGAGGGGAGTGGGGGATGGGGCGCAGGGAGTGCGAGGGACGCCGGAGAGGGGGTGCTGGATACGGGGGATGGGCTGGGAAACGGGTGCTGGAATAGGAGTCGGGTGTGTGCGGGGGGGGAAACGGGATGGGGGGGTTGGGGTGGTGGATGGGGGTGAGCAGGGGAGGGGGTGCGGGGGATGAGTTAGGGAGCGGGGACAGCAGGGGGGATGGGGTGGGAGTGAGCAGGGGAGGGGGTGCTGGGTGTGGAGGAGTGGGAGGAGCAGGGGATGGGTGAAAGGGGAGCAGGTCATATTCCCCCCCCCCCCAGCAGGGGGCACCCCCCCACACATGCAAACCTTGTTCGCCGTTGGACTTTGCGTGCATTGAAACATGCGTGTTCGCACCCGCAGGAACACGCTCCGTACACGCTAAGGCACAGAACGGATCTGATTCCCGCCCGCAGGGGAGAGTCTCTCACACTCACACACACAGAGTGAGAAATGCCCCGCAGCTCCTCAGCCCTCCTGGGGGCCCCCCCAATTCCTCACCCCGGGCACGGGCGGGAGGGGAATCCCTGACACTCCCCCCCCCCGCCCAGCCTGGCCTGGACTCGGGTCCCTCCACACCTGCCCCTCCAGCTGGGCCCCGGGTGAGGAGAGAAGTTCTGGGGTGTCGGGTGCTCCTGGATGGGAGCGGGGGTGGGGCGCGGGCTGCATGGGCCGGGAGGGGAGGGGAGGGGTGAGTGGGGAAGAGAGGGGAAAGGTGAGTGGGGAAGGGAGGGGAAGGGAGGGGAAAAGTGAGTGGGGAAGGGAGGGGAAAGGTGAGTGGGGAGGGGAGGAGAGGGGTGAGTGGGGAAGGGAAAGGTGAGGTGGGGAAGGGAGGGGAGGAGTGAGTGGGGAGGGGAAAGGTGAGTAGGGAGGGGTGAGTGGGGAGGGGAGGGGAAAGGTGCGTGGGGAGGGGAGGGGTGAGTGGGGAAGGGAGGGGAGGGGAAGGGAGGGGAGGGGAATGGTGAGTGGGGAAGGGAGGGGAGGGGAATGGTGAGTGGGGAAGGGAGGGGAGGGGAAGGAGGGGAGGGGAATGGTGAGTGGGGAAGGGAGGGGAAAGGTGCGTGGGGAGGGGAGGGGTGAGTGGGGAAGGGAGGGGAGGGGAAAGGTGAGTGGGGAGGGGAGGGGAGGGGTGAGTGGGGAGGGGAGGCGTGAGTGGGGAAGCAGGAAAGCAGCAGGACAGGGCCATGGCCAAGTGGCTTGGCTCATGTGTGGGGCTGGGGTGCCCCCTGGTGGCCAGATTGGGGCTCTCCCCTTTCTCCTCCCCCTACTGGCTGCTAGAAGACCCATCACCCCCCCCAAGCCCCGCCCCCCAACCCAGGGGTCCCAGCTGGGCCACGTTACCCCCCACGGTCTGTCTGCCTCAAGCTATGGGGGAATGGATTGGACTGGGGGGGATAGGTAAGGGGACTGGAGGGTGGGGTGGGAGGAGGGTTATAGGGGTCATGTGGACGTGATGAATAGGATATGAGGGGGAATGTAGAGGAGATATAGGGGCATGTATAGGGGGTTGGTGGGGTGTATAGGGGCTGGAAGCGCTATATGGGCCAGGTAGGGTGAACATAGAGGGCAGACAAGCTATGGATGAGCTTATAGGGCCCGGGTGGGCTATAGGGGATGTATAGGCCCAGGTGGGCTATTAGGATGTATGGCTGGGGGGAGTCTAGGGAGTATATAGGGCCTGGGTGGGTTATAGGGGATGTATTGGGGCCAGGTGAGCTATAGGTGAGTTTATAGGGCCTTAGTGGACTATCAGGGTATATAGGGCCTTAGTGGACTATAGGGGTATATAGGGCCTGGGTGGGCTATCAGGGATGTGTCGTGGCTGGGTGGGCTATAGAGGGTGCATAGGAACCACTCCCCATTCGCTCTCTCTCTGCAGCCAAGTGTCGCTACGCGCTGGGCATGCAGGATCGAACCATCCCCGACGAGGATCTATCTGCCTCGAGTGCCTGGTCTGATTCCACGGCCGCCAAGCACAGCCGGTGAGTGTCTCTCCCCCGCCCCACTACGAGACGTCTCAGCCCTCCAGGGAGACCCTACAAGAACAAACCAGCCCCAGATCTCCTGAGACCCTACAAGAACAAACCAGCCCCAGCTCTTACCCTCCAATAGCAAACCAGCCCCAGATCTCCTGAGAGACCCTACAAGAACAAACCAGCCCCAGCTCTTACCCTACAGTAACGAACCAGCCCCAGATCTCCTGAGAGACCCTACAAGAAACAGTGGGGGCAAAAAACCTATCTGGCTTTAAGATTAGACTCGATAATTTCATGGAGGAGATGGTATGATGGGATAACATGATTTTGGCAATTAATTGATCTTTAACTATTCATGGTAAATAGGCCCAATGGTCTGTGATGGGATGTTAGATGGGGTGGGATCTGAGTTACTACAGAAAATTCTTTCCTGGGTATCTGGCTGGTGAATTTTGCCCACATGCTCCGGGTTCAGCTGATCGCCGTATTTGGGGTCGGGAAGGAATTTTCCTCCAGGGCAGATTGGAAGAGGCTCTGGGGGTTTTCGCCTCCCTCTGTAGCATGGGGCACAGGTCACTTGCTGGAGGATTCTCTGCTCTTTGAAGTCTTTAAACCACGATTTGAGGACTTCAATATCAGACACAGGTGAGAGGTTTTTCGCAGGAGTGGGTGGATGAGATTCTGTGGCCTGCATTGTGCAGGAGGTCGGACTAGATGATCATAATGGTCCCTTCTCACCTTAATATCTATGAATCTATAAGAACAAACCAGCCCCAGCTCTTACCCTACAAGAACAAACCAGCCCCAGATCTCCTGAGAGATCCTACAAGAACAAACCAGCCCCAGTTCTTACTTTACAATAACAAACCAGCCCCAGATCCTGAGAAACCCTACAAGAACAAACCAGCCCCAGATCTCCTGAGAGATCCTACAAGAACAAACCAGCCCCAGCTCTTACTTTACAATAACAAACCAGCCCCAGATCTCCTGAGAAACCCTACAAGAACAAACCAGCCCCAGATCTCCTGAGAAACCCTACAAGAACAAACCAGCCCCAGATCTCCTGAGAAACCCTACTATAGCAAAGCAACCCTGGTGCGTATCAAAGGTGCTACGATAACAAATGGGCCTATGTAGGACTGTGGGGCAACCTTACAATAACAACCCGGCCCCAAATCTTATGAGAGACCCAACGTAACCAACTGGCCCGCGCAGCCCCAGCGTTTCCGAGAGACCCTACAATAACCCCGGGGCTAACCCCCCCTGTGTGGGTCATGTTCCCCCCTCTTCCCCCGGGCGCAGGCTGGACACGAGCGACGGGGACGGGGCGTGGTGCCCGGCGGGGCCCGTTTATCCCAATGACGCCGAGTTCCTGGAGGTCGACCTGCGGCGTCTGCACTTCCTGACCCTGGTGGGCACCCAGGGCCGCCACGCCGGGGGCCACGGCAAGGAGTTTGCCCGGGGCTACCGCCTCCGCTACAGCCGCGACCGGCACCACTGGCTCGCCTGGCGGGACCGCTGGGGCAGCGAGGTAGGGGGAGGACGCGGGGAGGGCTGAAGGGGACAGACTGCTGGGGCAGCAGGGTGTGTGGGGAGGGGCATGGGAAGGGGAAGGGGGGCAGATGACGGGGTGGAGGGGCAACGGGGCTGCAGGGGCTGGTGTGGTGAGGGGACAGCGGCAGGAGGGGTGGCAATGGAGGGAGGGGGGCAGTGAGTTGGGGAAGGTAGGTTCATGCCCAGGCTCCGTCATGCTAGACTTTCCCCTTCTCTCGCCACCCCCTGTGACATCATAACTGTCGTCCTCTGATGTCACGGCTCCCTGTGACATCATTGTCTGTGACCTCATGACCCTCTGTGAGGTCTCCTCAATGCGATTTTGACATCATGACTTGTCTGTAACACCAAAACCCCTTGTATGTGACATCATGCCCGCTTGTGACATCACAGTCATCTCTGTGATGTCATCGCCCCTTCAGACATAGTCATTGTCCGCCTGCCTGTGACATCCTCCTACCATGTGACTCTGAGGACACCAGTCGCGGTGGGGGTCCCAATGTTACAGGGATCATCCGGCTCCTGCAAGAGGGTGATGACATTACTCTAGGCTGTGATGTCACAATCCGACAACGATGACATCAAATGGGGGGGGTGGAGGGTGGCAACACCATGGTGTCGTGTGATGTTGCGCTGTGATGTGATAGGGCCCAGGGCTGTGATGTCTGGCCGTGGGGGAGGTCCCAGTGGGGTGGGTGGGGCTGGCGCGAGGAGCGGGGCTCCGGCTCCGGGAGTGATTATCCCCTCCCGGCCCAGGTGATCTCTGGGAACGAGAACACCAACGAGGTGGTTCTGAAGGACCTGGGGCCGCCCATCATCGCCCGCTACGTGCGCTTCTACCCCCGCGCCGACCGCGTCATGAGCGTCTGCCTGCGCGTGGAGCTGTACGGCTGCATCTGGCGCGGTGAGGTTCCCTGCCCCCCACCCCCTACTTCGCTCTACCTTCCCGCCCCCTCGGCCCCACATCGTGTGGGTCAAGCTGGCTGATGCACATCCCTCTGTGTCTCCCGCTGCAGACGGGCTGCAGTCCTACACCGCCCCCCTGGGCCAGACCATGGTCCTCCAGTCGGAGCCTGTCTACCTCAACGACTCCACCTATGACGGCTACAGTGTCAGCAAGTGAGTTTATACTGCCCCCCATACCCGTCCCCCACCCCCACCCCCATTGACCCGCCCCTCCACACCCTACTCCACTCTCTGCTGGCCCTCCCACCCTTGTCCCATGGCCCCCATCCCCACTGACCCCCATGTCCCACCCTGGTGAACCCCCACCCAAACCCCTAAACAAACACTCCGCCGGCCCCTGACCCCCTGCCTGGTCCCCTAAACAATCCCCTTCCCCCTCACCTAGATCTGAGAATGGGTGAGTAAATGGATAGGCAGGCCAGAGAATGAGTGGATGGATGTATCTGACAAGGTAGAACTGAAGATGGTTCGACGGATAAAGGGAAAGATAGATCTGATGGATGGATGGATGGATAGATAGATAGACCTGAAAATGAATGGACCTGGTGGGTGGATGGATTGACCAGAAGTTGGAAGGATCTGGTGGGCGGATGGATTGACCAGAAGATGGGTGGATCTGGTGGGTGGATGGATAGACTGGAAGATGGGTGGATCTGGTGGGTGGGTGGATAGATGGGTGGATGGATAGACTGGAAGATGGGTGTATTGACCTCTCCTGTAAGTCCCCCTTCCTGTTCCCCAGTGTACCAGCCTGATACATTGGTCTCCCCCATCTCACTCCCTCAGTGCCAGAACCCAGGAGTCCCAGCCAGTCCCCCTCCTATGGGTCTGGAGGGACCCCTGGGGGCCATCCCCCTGCCAGTGCAGCACCTGACTCAGGGCTGGTGGGGAGCTGGCATTACCCCTGTCCATGGTGCTATGTCTCCTCCTGGCAGACTGCAGTTTGGGGGGCTGGGGCAGCTGACGGATGGCGTGGTGGGGCTGGACGACTTCACCCAGACTAAGGAGCTGCGGGTCTGGCCGGGTTACGACTACGTGGGCTGGAGAAATGACTCCTTCCCCAAAGGCTACATGGAGATGGAGTTCGAGTTCGACAGCCTGCGGGCCTTCACTTACATGAAGGTACCGGGGCACGGGGCCTTTCCCCTCTAGGTGGCACTGGCTGCGATCTGGCCCCAGGGTGAGGGATTGTCTGGCTCAGGGGGGCAGGGAATAGGACACGGAGCCTGTCCCCTCTAGTTAGCGCTGGCTCCGCTCTGGCCCCAGGGCGGGGGACTGTCTTGCTCAGGTGGGTGGGGAATGGGATATGGGGCCTTTTCCCTCTATGGGGCTCCAGCTCCCGTCCGGCCCCAGGACAGGGACTGGCTGGCTCAAGGGAATGGGGAATGGGACACGGGGCCTGTCCCCTCTAGGAGGCGCCGGCTCCATCCGGCCCCAGGGTGGAAGAACTGGCTGGCTCAAGGGTGCAGGAATGGGGGAATTTGCCCTCTATGGGGCGCTGGTGTCCTCTCCGTGGCTGACCCTCCTTCTTCCCCCAGGTCCACTGCAATAACATGCACACGCGGGGGGTGAGCATATTCCGGCAGGTGGATTGCAGGTTCAAACGCAGCCTCCCCACGGCCTGGGAGCCTGAACTCGTCTCTCACATGCTGGCTGTGGACGTCAAGGACCCCAGTGCCCGGTCAGTCACTGTGCCCCTGGAGGGGCACCTTGGGCGTTTCCTGCAATGCCACTTCCACTTCTCCAGCACTTGGATGCTCTTCAGTGAGATCGCCTTCCTCTCAGGTGAGTTGGGTTTGTTCGTTAGCTCATCCATTAATCAATTAGTTTGTTAGCTCATTTGTTCATTCAGGGTCTTTGGCAAATTTTTTTGTAGATTCGCTCATTATTTATTTCATTAAATCTTTCATTAATTAGTCAGTCTTTCCTTTGTGAGTTTTTCCGTGTTTTCCTTCATTAGTTGGTTAGTTCGCTGGTTGGCTGGCTGATGGTTAGTTGACTTGTGGCCTGGTTGATTGGTTGTCTGGTGAATTTTGCTGGTTGGTCGGCTAGTTCATTGGTTAGCTGTTTGGTAAGCTTTTTGATTGGCTTGTTGGTTGGTTAGTTTAGTTCATTTGTTGGGTTCATTGGCTGGTCAGTTCCTTAATGCGTTCGTTGGTTGGCTTGTGCTTTGATTGGTTGGTTATGCCATTGTTTAATGTGTTGGTTACTTTGGTTCATTTGTGGTGGGCTGGATGGTTGGTGGGTTAGTTGGTTGGTTGGTCATGTTGATTGGTGCATTGCTTTGTTGGTTCATTAGCTCTTCTTTCGTTGATAGTTCTCTCGCTCATTAATTAGTTGGTTCTTGTTGATGGTTAACTCACTGGTTCTTCTTTTACCCCCTCTCGTTCTTCAATAAGTGTGTTCGTGAGTTCATTCTTTCATTTGTCATCCATTCATTCACTCCCTCTCTTTCCCCAGATGTGGTGGACAACGTGTCCATTTCCGGAACAAGCCACTGGCCCCCGATGGCTGGCCCCCGGCCCTCGGGCAGGGGTGCTGCAGCCCCCCCTGTTCTGGAAGACCCTGGCTCCACACTTCACAGAGACACCGGGGTCACGTCCAACCTCACACTCCAGGGTAAGCCACTCGGCAAGGGGTGGGACAGTGCACGCGGTTACTGTGGCCTTCTTCCCTGGGATCCACCCACTGAGAGGCTGGTCCCAAATCTTCTCCTTGTCTCTCTCCCATTTCAGATCTCGAGATCCAAGGAGAGTCCAAATCTGGCCAGCCAATCGCCAAGGATGATAACAGCAATACCTCCATTCTGATTGGCTGCCTGGTGGCCATCATCCTGCTGCTATTGGTCGTCATCTTCCTCATCCTTTGGAGGCAGTACTGGAAAAAGATCCTGGGGAAAGTAAGTGAGATGGGGCCGGGGGCAGGTTGGGGTTGAGGGGCCCTGGCAGAGCTGGATAGGGATGTGAGTGTGTGTTATATTTGCCATTCGGTGGCATTACAGAGCATATACCTATATATTCCTTAACACGCTTGCTGCTCCTACATTTTGTGGGGCAGACATGAATCAGGACACCTGGGTTCTGGCCAAGCTCTGGGGGTTGGGATTGGGGTCTAATGGGTTACAGCAGCAGGGGCTGGGAGCCAGGACTCCTGGGTTCATTCCTTACACTGGGTGGGGGGGGGGAGTGGGGAGTTGTGGTCAGTGCCAAGGGCTGGTGTGATCTCTCTGCTGCCCCCCTCAGGCCCAGAGGCGAATCTCTGACGATGACCTGACCGTGCACTTGTCGGTCCCGGGCGACACCATCGTCATCAACAACACGATGGGCTCCCAACGCCACTCGAATCGCTACGAGCGCATCCACTCGGGGGAGACCGAGTATCAGGAGCCCAGCCGTGCCCGCATGAAATTGCCCGAGCTTCCCCATGGTGCCGAGAACTCTGGTGAGGGGCAGGGAATCGGAGGGACCCACCAGCCATGCCATGGGGAGAGAGGATCCATCCAAGCACGGAGAGCCAAGGCCAAGGGGACAGGATGGTAGATGGAAGGGGCGGGAGAAAGAGGTGGATGGGTTGACAGGCAGATAGACAGATGGATGGACAGGCAAATGGATGGATGGCGAGATGGACAGGTGGGTGGGTGGATGGACGGACAGGCGGATGGCTGTATGGATTGATGGGTGGATGGATAGGTGCACAGACAGGAAAATGTGCAGATGGATGGCCATATGAGTGGATGGATGGATGGATATATGGCTGGACAAATAGACAGATAGATGGCTGGATGGTGGACCGGCGGATGAAGGGACTGATGGATGGACAAATAGGTGGATGCATGGGTGATGACCACATGGATGGATGGGCTGACAGGTGGATGAAGGGATGGATGGATAAATAGATGGATGTCTGGATGATGGACAGGTGGATGAAGGGACGGATGTCTGGATGATGGACAGATGGATGAAGGGATGGCGAGATGGATGGATAAATGGATGGATGGACAGATGGAGGGATGAAGTGATAGATAGTAGGATGATTGGCTGACGGATCGAGGGAGAAATGGAGAAGTGGGCAGGAAAGGGAGGGAGGGAAAGGCAGAGATCAAGAAGTGGCGAGATGCAGGGATTTCAGGGGATGGAAGAGGAAGAAAGAGCAGGAACGAGAGAGAGGGTCATGGAGAGTGTGAATGGGGAAGGGCCAGATGGAGGAAAGGAGGCCCGTGGCAGAGAGCAGGAGGGCTGCAGGAAGGGGGACAGAGAAAGCCAGGAAGGAAAGATGGATGGAGGGAAAATCCATGGTGGGCAGAGAGATGGAAGGGGGAGGCAGCTTCCTCCCATGCCCCCTTCTCTGGTGCTGTCCCTCCCTCCTCAGCTGCAGATTTGGGACCCCCTCCCCCATCCTGCTGTGTTTACCCCTCCCCTCACATCTCATCCTGTGTGTCCTCCCCCATCCATGGCCACAGAGAGTGACTGACGCCCGGCTCTGGGAGGGGAGTGGGGTCTAGTGCTTAGAGCCATGGGGCTGGGAGCCAGGACTCCTGGGTTCTATTGCCCCAAAGAAGGGGCCTGGCTTTATTACCCTCATGTGTCAGGAATGTCCGTCTCCCTTCTATTGTCTCGGGAAAGATGGGGTCTAAAGGGGAGGAGCATAATGCAGCCCCACCCCCTTCCCCATGCCCCACCCCTCTCGTGTGCGTCTGTCAGTCCGTTCTCATCCATCCGCTTGTCTCTCCCTCCCATCCCCGCCCCACATCCCCTTCTCCCGACAGCTCTGCTGCTCAGCAACCCGGCCTATCGGCTCTTCCTGGCCACATACGCCCAGCCAATGGGAGGGCTCGCTCGCCCGCCAGCCGACGGGGCTAAGCCAATCAACACAGATGGTAAGGAGGGCGCCACGTGGCGGCCCGACCTGGGAGCGCAGCAGCTAGTGGGCTGCATTCCTCTGTCCCCCTCTAGGGGGCGCTCTCTGCTTCCCACCTGTCTGACCTTCCACCCTGTCTGCATGCATAACCCAGGTTGGCATTGACCCGTGGCCCTCTACTCCCATGAACCTCTCTGCTTTGGCTTATGGGACCGGGAGGGGTCGGGGCTTTGATAAGAGATAACATTGTACCTTCAGCTCTGCAGGATTCCTCATCTTGGTGCCAGGATGCAGCTGGCTCTGGGGTGAGGCACATTCACACATAACAACGCTGCAGAAGGATCCCTCACCTGATATGCAACTGCTTCTGGGCTGGGGCAGCTGTTCATACATGGATCCCTTGTCTGGCATTGAGTTGCAGCCACCTCTGGAGTGGAGTGGCTGTTTATACAGAGATCCTTCATCTGGCACTGACATGCAGCTGCTTCTGGGGTGGAGTGGCTGTTTATACAGGGATCCCGCATCTGTCGCTGAGAAACAGCCAGCTCTTGGATGGGGCAGCTGTTTATACAGGGATCCCAGCACCGAGATGCAGCCAGCTCTGGGGTGGAGCATATCAGGGTCTCCCCGCTGACAGGAACATCCCCGCTAACCCCCAGTCTCTTTGCCCCCCGCAGCCTGCAGCGGCGACTACATGGAACCAGACCCTGCCGGGGGCCAGGCCGCGGCGCAGAACAATGTCCCGCACTACGCCGAGGCCGACATTATCAACTTGCAGGGGGTGACGGGCGGGAACACCTACGCCGTGCCCGCTGTGGCCGTGGACGCGCTGGCCGGCAAGGACATGGCCCTGGGGGAGTTCCCCCGGGGGCGTCTCCTCTTCAAGGAGAAGCTAGGGGAGGGGCAGTTTGGAGAGGTGGGTCCCTGAACCCCATGCGCCGTCCCCCCTCCACTGTCCCAGCTTTCTGCCTGCTTTCACTTTGGCTCATTCTCCCGTTGTGCCCTTCACGTTGTGCTTTCATCCGTTCTTCCATTCTTCATTCCTTTGGTCCTCCCCTGAGCCTTTCGTTCATTCCTCCGTCCGTTGGTTTTGCCACTCACTAGTTCAGCCTTTGCCTCGGGCACTCAGTCTTGTGTTCGTTCGCCCCTTTGGTCTTTCACTAATTTAGTCGTTCACTTGTTCATTTATGCATTTGTCGGTTCCTTTGTTCTTTCTGTCGCTGGTGCAGTCGTTGCTCCTTTCAGTCTTCCCTTCGTTCATTCATTCATTCATTCGTGGTTTTATTCGGTTGGTAGTGATTTCCTTTTTATCATAACTTCATTCATGAGTTTGTACTTCCTTTGCCGTCTTCACTCATTTGTTTCTTCTTTCCTTCAGTCAGTAGTTTTTCTTCGTTCTTTTGTTTCTTTCATTCGTGCGTGTGTTCGTCTGTGCATTCCTTTATGCGTTATTTGATCCATTTGTTCTTTCATTCGTTTTCCTCCATTCTTTCGTTCGTTCCCTTGGTTCAGCCTTTCGTGTTATTTCATAATTCGTTCTTTTATTCTCTTCCCTTCTTCATTCTTCTTTTTCTCTATCCATCTGTCCGTTCTCCCTCCAACCAGCCTTGACTCTTACTTTCTCGCCTTCTCTATCTCTATTCCCAGCCCCCCTTTGTTTCTGTCTGTCTTTCTTTGTACACCTGTTTTCCCCTCCACATCCTCCTCCTCTTTCCCCATCCCTGCTCTGAGGAAGCGGGGGGGACTATTTTATAGGTGGAAGGATCTGGGAGGCCGCGCTGAGTCCCGGGGAGGGTGTATTAGTGGGTGGGTTATGTGGCTGACCCTGCCAGGTGCTGATTGGCTGCTGCTCTCTGCCCGCCCTCAGGTGCATCTCTGCGAGGTGGAAAGTCCCCAGGATCTGCCCATTCTGGAATTCCCATTCAACGTGCGCAAGGGGCGCCCCCTGCTGGTGGCCGTGAAAATCTTGCGCTCTGATGCTACCAAGAACGCCAGGTGAGTGCACGAGAGTTGTGGGGTGGGGGGGGGGGGAGAGATGGGGGATGATGCTTGTGCAAATATGGAGCATCTCCTTGCACACGGGGGGAGTGATCGTGGAAACACAGGATCTCCTGCTGCAAATGGAGAGTTCCTTGTGAGACCTCAGGACATCCCTTGTGAGTGCAAGGGGAGGGACACGTGTGCAAACATGGCATGTCCCGATGCACAAGGAAGGATGCTTCTGCGACCTCAAACCATCTATTGTGAGTGCACGGGGAAGGGGGGGCAATCGTGCAAACACGGAATGTCCCATTGCATGGGGTGGATGCTTCTTACACCTCAGACCATCCACTGTGAGTGCACAAGAAGGGAATGCGCGTGCAAACTCAGAACATCCTGTTGTACTGGGAGAGACAGGTGTGTCACCAGAGACCTTCCTTTGCGCAAGGCAGATGGTTGTTTCACCATGGCTCGCTCATCATGACTGCATGAGAAGGTAGCTTGTGGCCCCTTGGACTGTCCCATTGTGAGCATGCGACAGGGATGCAAGTGCAACACCAGAATGTTGCACGAGGGGGATGCTTGTGCAGCCGTGGATTATTCCCTCGTGAGTGCACCATGGGGTGCTGATGAGACCTTTCCCCCCACCCCAAGGAACGACTTCCTGAAGGAGGTGAAGATCATGTCACGGCTGAAGGACCCCAACATCGTGCGGCTGCTGGGCGTGTGTGTGCGGGATGACCCCCTGTGCATGATCACCGAGTACATGGAGAACGGGGACCTCAACCAGTTCCTCAGCAGCCACGAGCTGGAGGACAAGCTGGGGGGCAGCACCAGCGATGCCCCCACCATCAGGTACCCCCGGGACTATCCCCAGGGCAGGCCAAGGAGGCCTAGCCCAGCCAACCCTGCACCCTGGTGTGGGGCTCAGGGGTCCCAGTGCATGCTGGGAATATCTGATGTTCCCTCCCTTTCTCTACCTCAGTGCATGCTGGGAATATCTCTGACGACATCCCTTCCCACTGCTCTTCTGCTCAGCTGCCCCAGTGCATGCTGGGAATATCTCTGACCTCTCCTCCTCTTCTGTTCAGCTACCCCACGCTGGTCCACGTGGCGGCTCAGATTGCCTCGGGGATGAAGTTTCTGGCCTCTCTCAATTTTGTGCACCGCGATCTGGCCACGCGCAATTGCCTGGTGGGGGAGGGCTTCACCATCAAGATCGCCGACTTTGGCATGAGCCGCAACCTCTACTCGGGGGACTACTACCGCATCCAGGGGCGCGCCGTGCTGCCCATCCGCTGGATGGCCTGGGAGTGCATCCTCATGGTGAGACCCCCAACCGGAGGCGGGGTCTTGTGGAGAGGGGGTGGGGCCTGGGGAAAGGGGTGGGGCTAGTGGAGGGAGGACTACGCCGGCATCCTGGGGCGCAGTGTGCAGCCCATTTGCTGGATGGCTTGAGAGTGCATCCCCCTGGGGGGGGCTGTTGGGGAGAGAGGGCGGGGTCTAGGGGAGAAGGGAGGAGTGTAGAAGTGGGGAATGGACAGGGAGTGGGAAAAGGGAAAGCGGGGGAGTGTGGAAGGGGAGAAGGAGGAAGGGAGGGGAAAAGGGGAGTGTGGAAAGGAGAGAAGGTGAAAAGGCTGGAAGAGAGGGGGAAAGGGAGTGAATGGTGTGGGAGTGTGCAGAGGTGGCCCGGCCTGGGGAGCAGGGTAGGGAAGAGAGTGGAGGGGCCTGAGCAGGCTGGTCGGCTTCCTCCAGCTTCTGGCTCCTGGCAGGAGGTAATTTGTTTTAAACTGTGGGGGTGCACCCTGGCAGGGAGGAAGGGCATCCCACAGTTTGAAAACCTCTGTGCTAAATGGAAGGCAGGAATATGGCACATGACCCTGCGTGGCCCCGCCACGCATCAGCTCCAGGAGGCGCAAATATGCTTGCTTGCCCCGGGCGCTAAAATGCCTCGTTACAGCTCCGAGGAGGAGAGAATTTGGGTAGGGAAAGGGGAACGGGGCAGGAGGAGGGAGCAGGGAAAGAGGAGTGGGATGGGGGGGAAGGGTTCCGTCTTGGGGTTTGTACACACACACTAACCCTGCCCCCCGATGCAGGGGAAGTTCACCACGGCCAGCGATGTCTGGGCCTTCGGGGTGACGCTCTGGGAGGTGCTGATGCTGTGTCAGGAGCAACCCTACGGCCAGCTCACCGACGAGCAGGTCATCGAGAATGCCGGGCAGTTCTTCCGGGACCAGGGCGAGCAGGTATCGGAGACAGGGCATTCCCCCCCCGCACCCAGGGACGCCAGTTCCCATCCGGTTCCTGGCATTGGAATGGCTGGTTCAGGGGGGCAGGGGAATGGGACATGGGGTCTTTCCCCTCTAGGGGGCACTGGCTGCCCTCCAGCTCCGGGCATGGCTCAGGGGGTGGGAATTGGGCCTGTACCCTCTAGGGGGTTGTGACATCCCCCAGGGTACAACCTGGACTGTGGAATCTCTGCACCCCCTTAGCTCAGGGGGGCCGCTCCAGACTTTGCCCTCACACAGTCATCAGCATGTGAAGCCGCACCCAGCAAAGTTACACGAATCCTCTCCCAGCCACTCGTGAACAGTACACGGGGAGACACCCATAAATACCCGCAGCCCCAGCCTTGCACCCCAGAAATGTGAGTCTTCTCCCCGCTCCCACACAAATACACAGTTCAATTATTCTTCTTTTTGTCTTCCAAATGATCTGCTGTCCATGTGTCAAAATGGTAATGTCCTTATTTTATACCCTCCTCCTCTCCTTGAGGAACATCCCCCACCTGCCCTGCTGGGGTGTAGACAAAGCAGTCCCCTGTGTACGTGAGGTTCAAAGCATCTCTCGGGTGAATTGTACATTCCTTGCTTGCACCTTCTGGTTCGTGACATTTGGGGTGACGTGCAAGGCCTTTGTTTACAATCCCTTGTGATTTCTGAGAAGCAAGTCTGTGGGCATTTGCCAGACTCACAATATGTTTCAGTAACAAACATGTAGCAAAATCTCAGTATACAATGACACACACAGCTTTTAATGGGACAATGATGTTCAGCAAATTATGACTTTTCAAATGATACCTCTCAAGGCATACTTGGTAATATATCATAACCATATACAAGGGGTGAATATGGAGGTATACTATGTCACAGCGGTGCTGGCTCTGATCTGGCACCAGGGCGGGACAGCTGGCTGGCTTGTGGGATAGGCACTCACTGACCCCTCTCTGCCCCCCAGATATACCTGTCCCGGCCCCCTGCCTGCCCCCTGGCTCTCTATGAGGTGATGCTGCGCTGCTGGGTCCGCGAGTCCAAGGACCGTCCCTCCTTCCAGCACATCCACCGCTTCCTGTCTGAGGACGCACTCAACATGGTGTGAGCCAAGCTGAGCAGAGGGGGGGCCAGCCCATGTGGACCCCCAGGCATCAGCTTCTATTCTGCATCTCTCCAGCTACAGCTGTGGGTCGTCTGTGCAGGAGCTTGGGTGGGGAGCTGGATCTGGGAACTGGAAGCTTCTCTACTGGGGCGTCTTAAGGGGCATCTGTCCTTGTGTCTGGCCCTATCTCTATCTGTCCATCCCTGGCTGGCCAGCCTGCCTGCCACTCTAGCTAGCTAGCTCACTTCTCTCTCCAGGCATTCCTGACCCTTTCTATCGATACATTTCTTCTTCTCTCTATCTGTTCATCCTTTTTTCATTATCCCTCTCTCTTTCTCTCACTCATTCACACACAGACTCCATGTCCCTCTCTCACTTTCTCTCTTGTCACCATCTCTCATCCCCTCTACGTCTCTCAATCCCTCTTTCTCTCACTCCCTTTTTTCCCATCTACCCTTCCTTGCTCCTTACTCCTCCTTCCCTCATTCCCTCTTTTTTACTCTTCCCCTCTGTATCCCTTGGAGGGTGTTTCTTTCTTCCCCACTGCCGTCCTGCAGCGGGGATGACTCCAAAAGGGACTTGGCAGAACTGGCTTTGGGGATCAGACTTCTGTATTATTTTAATTTCACTTGGACTGGACTAACACTGGGGGGAAAATAGTGCCTTGGTGTCATGGCACTGGGGTGAACTGAACACTGGATGTAGGAGTTGCTACTGACATGGACAGGGGAAGGGAGGGGTGGGGCGAAGGTACGGGACAACAATGAAATAGCCTGGAGGCAACCAGGCCACCCTCAGAGGAGGGAGACTGGTCGAGAGGGGGCCGGTGATCTGCTCTAACAAAGCAAGAGACACTGTTTGTTCTAGCAGGGCCAGATCCCCAGCTGATGCCATCAACATCAATGCAACTACTGCTGGTTGGCACCAGCTGGGGATCCAGGCATCATTGTTTGTAATTTAATTTTTACTTCCTCCTGAGACTTGGAGCAAGAGATTGTAGATAACATACTATAGAGTCTGGGGGCAGTGAGATTTTCACTGGTGACTAGCGTTTTAGGGTGCATTCATTTTTGTAGCGGGAAAGAGGCACGACGCTAAAGGGCCTTCTCGGAAAATCCAGTGCCTTTAAGGTGCGAAATCACTAATCACTTTGCAAAGTCTTGAGCTGAGCTTCCCAAAGGCGGTGAAGGTGAGTGAAGTGCTCATAGAAATGAATGAGCTTTTGAGCACTAAATTTCCTTAGACTTCTCCGAAATCCCCAGACTTATAAATAAATGTCATAACAATAAATTGGTTAGTCTCTAAGGTGCCACAAGTCCTCCTTTTCTTTTTGCGAATACAGACTAACATGGCTGCTACTCTGAAACCGGTCATATTTTTGTTTCCAAGGAGTAAATATTGGTGACTATGATACAGATTTAATGATTTGGATGTGTATGTTTTTGTCTCTCTCCACCCACACACAACCCTGTCAAATGCTTTTTATTCATTTTTTAATTCCTTGCTAATCTTGGTAGTTTTTTCTTCTTTTTTACTATTGTTATTTGGAAACGGGATCTGTACATATTTGGCGAGTAGAGAAAAAAAGATTTTTACACTAATATATAGATTTTTGTTGTTGTTTAGTTGTTTCCTTTTATGTGGTGAATAAAAGCTTTGCATTTTCTATATCTGTCTCCTTGAAGTTGCTTTTCTCATCAGAAGTTGTGGGAATTAGGTTGTAAAGTTTTGTCAGACAAACTTGATACTGTTTTTTGATGATTTCACAACTTTGGTTGGTTGATCTATATACACAATGTTGAGAAAGGTAACTCTGTTGACATAATACAATGAGACTTTTGTACCACACAACATCCCAATTAAAAAAATTAGCACTCTGAAAAGATCAATGCAGCCCACATGAAATGAGTAAAAATTGACATACTGATAAATCTCAAGACATAGTTTTCAATGGGAAATTGTTATTGAATGAGGGTGTGTCTAATTGGATCTGTTCTGGGACTTACACTATTCAGTTTTGAGGGGGCAATGCAGCCCTCCGTCCCCAAACTACGCCCATGTAAAAAAGTGGGCAGGCATGGTCCCCCCTGACCTCCCCGGTTCCGGCACCCCTGGTTTCAGTAAACAGCCACAGGACGATTCCAGGTTTGGAAAACTTGCATTATAGTGACAGACTAAACAAGCCCGATCTATTTAGTTTATCCAGGAGAAGGTTAAGAGTGATTTGATCATGGCCCACATGGGGCGAAAATTGAGTGCAGAAGGCTTTTTAATCTAGTAGACAGAGGTAGAATGAGATTCAATGGCTGGAATTTGAAGCTAGACACATTCAGCTTACAAAAAGGGTGCAATGATTTAACAGGGAGGGTAATTAACGACTGGAACAACTTACTTAGGAACCTGGTGGATTCCTAATTCCCTGGAGTCTGTAAATCAAGATAAAATTGGTCTTATCCAAAATACATTCTAGCTCAACCACCAGATACGGGCTGGATGCCAGAATTGCTGGGTGAGCTCCTCTGGCGTGGGTGGGAATGCAAGAATGAATGTTGCTTCAGGTTGGGAGGGGACCTGGATGCAAACGGGGGAAGAAGAGAGGTGGCTATTTAGAAAAGAAAGAAGAAAGTAGTGAAGAAAGGAGTAACCGAGTGAGAATGAAAGTCAGTGTGGCTTGGGAGGGGGCCTTGGGTGCTACAGGCTACAAAATGGGAGAAAAAGGGATGGAAGGAAGGGAAAAGAAGGCAGGACTGGCCTCGGGGGTGGGCCACCCGGGCGACTGCCCAGGGCGCTGGGGTGGGGGGCGGGGCACCATGTGGCAGTGCAGAGGTGTTTGCCCTGCCGGTGTAGTGTCAGACATTGCTCCCCGCTGCTCTCCTGCCCTCCCCTTATGCAGCCCAGGTGGGGAAAGTGACCTGGATGCCGGGAGCCCTGACTGTCACTCCTCGCGCCCCTCCTCACAGCCCCCTGGGGGGCGTGGAGGAGCAGCAGTCCGGGAGCGAGCAGCAGGGCATCCATGTATCCAGGTCAGTTTCCCCATGTGGGCGCAGGATTGGGGGGGGGGTTGGAGTGAAGGGGGGAGTGCAGGGATTAGGGGCACGGGATGGGGTGCAGGGGTTAGAGATGCAGGGGCACAATACAGGGATTGGGGTGCAGGGGAAGCGTGGGGATTAGGGGTGCAGGGGTTAGAGGGTGAAGGGAGGGTGGGGAGCCAGGGGCAATGGGGTGCACCCACAGGGGCTGGAGCAATTTTGGGGGGCACCGCACACACACGGGCCGGGGGCCCAAAAACCAAGTTCACCCCGGGTGCCATTTTCCCTCATGCCGGCCCTGAAAGAAGGAAAGAAAAGGAACAAAGGAATGAAAGAAGGAGAGAGAGAGAATGCAAACCGGTGGGTTGGAGAACCCGTTACAAGCTGGGAAAAGGGGAATGGCGAACAAAGAAGGAAACGGAGCAAAGGGAACAAGAAAAGGAAGAGTCCAGGAACAAACGAATGAGAGAAGGACCTGGAAGGTTGCTGCCGGTTGGCAGGACCCAGCTCCAAACTAGGGGGAAAAGGGCTGGAACGAGAGACGGAGCAAATACAGGTAAGTGGCAGCAGGCGGGGAGGGGACCCAGTCCCAAAACTGAGGCCAGAGGGATGGAGGCAGATGGGGAAGAAAAAGAGAAAGTGGCTGAAAGTCGGTAGGACCTGGCTCCCCACAGGAGCGGGCGGGCGAGAATGGGGAGGAAAGAGAGAAAGAAAATGAACAGATGAGAGTAGCTGCAGGGTGGGAAGACCTGGTTCAGAGCTGGGGAGCAGGCCAGGAACTGGGGAGAGGGGGGTGGGGTGGAGAAGAGAGACTGAAAAGAGGGGAGTGGAAAAACAAATAGACGAAAAGCAAGTTGCAGCCGGTTAGGAGGGACCCTGTAAACTGAGCAGCAGGAGACTGTGGGTGTGGGTAGGGTGGGGTGGGGTAGTTTGGGGTGGGGGGGAGGGAGCAGGGGTTACATCGTACCTCAGAGCACGACTGCACCCTACTGGTGGAAACCCTCATTGCAGCCTCTGCTCCAGGAGGGATTAGGGTTGTAGAAAGCGGCTGTACCTTGTACCCCCCCGCCCCGTACACATTGTTTTAGGGAGAGGTTGGATGGGGGTAGAGCAGGTGAGCCAGGACTCCTGGGTTCTCCCCAGCTCTGGGAGTGGGGTCTAGTGGTTAGAGCGGGGGAGGGGGTGGGGGCTGGGAGCCAGGACTCCTAGGTTCTCTCCCCAGCTGTGGGAGGGGAGGGGAGTGGGGTCCAGCGGTTAGAGTGGGGGGGGGGGGAGCTGGGAGCCAGGACTCCTGGGTTCTCTCCCCAGCTGTGGGAAGGGAGTGGGGTCCAGTGGTTAGAGCCGGGGGGGGGGGGGGCTGGGAGCCAGGACTCCTGGGTTCTCTCCCCAGCTGTGGGAGGTGAGGGGAGTGGGGTCCAGTGGTTACAGCTGGGAGCCAGGACTCCTGGGTTCTCTCCCCAGCTGTGGGAAGGGAGTGGGGTCCAGTGGTTAGAGCTGGGGGGGGGGGGGGCTGGGAGCCAGGACTCCTGGGTTCTCTCCCCAGCTGTGGGAGGGGAGTGGAGGGGAGTGCGGTCCAGTGGTTAGAGCAGGGGGGCAGGGGGAGCTGGGAGCCAGGACTCCTGGGTTCTCTCCCCAGCTGTGGGAGGGGAGGGGAGGGGAGTGGGGTCCAGTGGTTAGAGCGGGGTGGGGGGTGGGGGAGCAGGGAGCCAGGACTCCTGGGTTCTCTCCCCAGCTGTGGGAGGGGAGTGGGGTCCAGTGGGTTAGAGCCGGGGAGGGCCAGGACTCCTGGATTCTACCTCCAGCTCTGGACATTGCTTCTGACTAATGCAAACAAAAGAAGCTGAACTTTGGACAGCCGGCGGAAGCGTGCGAGGCGGTGACAGCTGCCGGGCTCTCCCTTTCCTCTGGCAGGGCGGTGTATATGTGTGTGCGGGAAACGAAAGCAAAAGCCCCGGGGGCCCGTGGCTCCGCCCGGTCGGGGGACATTTCAGGGCGCTGGGCTGGGATGGCGTCTGCGCTGGACATGTCCAGCCTGGCCGAGGACCTGCTCTGCCCCATCTGCCTGTCCCTGTTCCGGGACCCCCGCATGCTGGAGTGCGGACACAGCTTCTGCGCCGCCTGCCTGGGGCCCTGCGTCCCCCAGGGGCAGCGCCGGGGGCTGTGCCCCGAGTGCCGGCGCCCCTTCGCCCTGCGCAGTGTGGCCACCAACTGGGCCCTGTGCAGCCTGGCGGAGAAAGCCCGGCTGCTCAAACTGGACGAGGGGGCCCAGCCGGGCGGAAAAGGGTCCGGATGGTCCATCTGCCTGGAGCACGAGGAACCCCTCAAACTCTTCTGCAGCCAGGACAAGGGGCCCATCTGCGTGATCTGCCGGGACCTGCCCCAGCACCGAGGCCACGACTTCCTGCCCATCAAAAACGCCGTCCAGAAATATCAGGTGAGGGCCAGGATGCCTGGGTTCTCTGAGTGGGGAGCAGGGTCTAGTGGTTAGAGCAGGGGGGCCTGAGAGCTAGGACACCTGGGTTCTCTGGGAGGGGAATGGAGTTTAGTGGTTAGAGCGGAGGGTCTGAGAACCAGGACGCCTGGGTTCTCTGAGTGGGGAGCAGGGTCTAGTGGTTAGAGGGGGGGAGGGAGCTGGGAGCCAGAACGCCTGGGTTCTCTGGGAGTGGAGTGGTGTTTAGTGGTTAGAGCAGGGGGGTCTGAGAACCAGGACACCTGGGTTCTCTAAGTGGGGAGCAGGGTCTAGTGGTTGGGGGGGGGTTGGTAGCCAGGACGCCTGGGTTCTCTGGAAGTGGGATCTACTGGGTTGGAAGATAGAGGCTGGATGTGAGGACTCCTGGCTTCTATCCCCGGCTCTGGGCGGGGAATTTGCGGTCTAAGGAGATCAAACTAGGCTGGGGGACCCTCCCGGACTCTGTCCCAAGCACAGCTCCTGTCTCGTTACATCACCTGGGGGCAATAAAGACACGGGCAATGTACTACACTCGGAAGGAAAAAATCAAATGCACGGCTGCAAATCCGGGAACGACAGGCCAGGTGGTCGAGCTGCTGGAAAGGGACTGGGGGGTCCAGTGGCTCACAAACTGAAGATGAGTCACCAAGGTGATGCGGCCGCAAAAGAGGCTGATCGTCTGGGGTGCATGAACGGGTGTCGTATGTAAGACGCGGCAGGTCGTTGTCCTCTCGATTCGGCCCTGGTGAGGCCTCAGCTGCCGTGTTGCGTCCAGTTCTGGGCGCTGCCCCTGAGCAAAGACGTGGACGAACTGGAGAGAGTCCAGAGGGGAGTAACGAAAATGATCAAAGGTTGAGAAAACCTGACCTGTGAGGAAAGGGTAAAAAACCCTCGCTGACTGGTGGGTTTCTCTGCCGCACAGGACAAGCTGAAGGCATCTCTCGTCCCCCTGAAGGACAATCTGAATTCAGTCACTGAGGACCAGGGCCGCCAGCAGGAGAACATAGCAGAGCTGGAGGTATTTCCAAAATCCTCCTCGTATGGTCCTGAGATTGGGTCAGGCTTTAACCTACATTTACAGTGTGGGCTCGCTGTCACCTCCTAGTGGCTGGACCGTGCCTATAGGCCTAGGAGAGCGATGCCACATACCCTAGTGCAGGGGTGGGCAAACGACGGCCCGTGGGCCACATCCGGCCTGCCAACCAATTTAATCCGGCCCTCCAGCTCCTGCTGGGGGTCTGTGGCTTGCCCTGCTCCAACCGGGGAGCGGGGTCGGGGTCCACCCCACGCACGCATGCCGTGGCTCCCGGAAGCAGTGGCCTGTCCCCCCTCCGGCTCCTATGTTTAGGGGAAGCCAGGGGGCTCTGCGTGCTGCCCCTGCCCCAAGCGCCGCCCCTGCAATTTCCATTGGCCACGCCGCTGCTTCCGGAAGCTGCTTGAGGTAAGCGCCACCCAGAGCCTGCACCCCTGAGCCCGTCCCGTGCCCCAACCCCCTGCCTCAGCCACCCTCCAAACCCCTTGGTCCCAGCCTAGAGCACCCTCCTGCACCCCAAACTCCTGATACCCAGCCCCACCCCAGAGCCAGCACCCCCAGCTGGAGCCCCCCCCCCACACCTCAACCCCATGGCCCAGCTCGGAGGCCCCTCTCACACCCTGAAATCCTTATTTCTGGCCCCACCCCAGAGCCTGTACCCCCAGCCAGAGCCCTCACCCCCTCCCACACCCCAACCCCAATTTCGTGAGCACTCATAGCCCACCATTTAATTTCCATACCCAGATGTGGCCCTCGGGCCAAAAATTTTGCCCACCTCTGCCCTCGTGGCTCGAGCACTGGCAAGGAATTCAGGACACCTGGGTTCTATTCCTGGCTCTGCTGTGGGATGACCTTGGGCCAGTCATTGCCCCAATCCTTGCCTCAGTTTCCCTGCCTGTCAGACAGGGATTATGACACTGACTTCCTTTGGAAACCCCCCTTTTGAAAAATCAGCCTTTCCCACAAGTCTGGTTTTTGACGAGTGCTCGTTAATGACGGGCCAGTAGCCAGGACTCAGGATTACAGAGCAGACCCCAGACGTTGGCAGATCCAGGAAAACTTGTCAAGGGCTGCTAGATCTGAGGATGAAAAGTGCTAGGTATTATTATAGTTAGGAGTCAGTGACTGTCCCTAAATTAACAGGGCCTGGTGCTTTAGCTCACTTCCCCGCCAAACGTTTCCTGATTTAGGAGATTTGTCATGTCCAAACCCTGATTCACACACAGTTTCTATTGTTCCGAATTTTTCTATAAAAAACATTTTGTCAAATAAATTCCCATCTCGCTCCATTTTCCTGTGCTCACCCTCCCAGCCCCTCTGTGAGGTAAGGAAGTGCAGTTCTCCCCACTGTACAGTTGGGGAAACTGAGGCACCGGTCATCCTGCCTCCTGCAAACGCTCCGTCGGTGGTGTGTTTTGAACCTCCTGCTGGTTTCTCCTCCCTCTGCAGAGCTATGCCCAGGACCTCTTGGGCTATATCACCGAGGAGTTTGGGATTCTCCATCAGATCCTGCAGGAGAAGGAGCAGGGCATGAAAGAGACTGTGGGGAGGTTGAAGGAGGAGAACCGGGCGGAGATGGAGGAGAGGCTGAAGGAGCTGGATGAAGAAGTGACCTTTCGTAGCGAGACCCTGTCCATGGCCCGGGCGGGGCTGGACACCTCAGATCACACAGCCTTCCTCAGGGTGAGGCGGGATTTCATCTGCCAGGAGATGGGAACATGACTGGGAGGCGCTGCATGACGGAGCTGTGGGATGGGAGATTGTGTAATGGGGCTGGGAGCCAGGAATCCTGGGTTCTATCCCCAGCTCTGGGAGGGGAGTGGGGTCTAGTGGGTTAGAGCAGCGGGGCTGGGAGTCAGGACTCCTGGAGTCTCTGGGAGGAGAACAGGCTGTCGAGGCAGAAGCAGGTTAGGGGTGATGGGCAGGTGTATGACATGAGGAACATGCAGAAGAAGGGGTATGGAGGGAAAGCAGCTGGAGACAGTAATGGTTGGATGAGGCAGGGGTGGGAATTGGGGCTGAGCAGGGGGAGGTGGGAAAGGGCTGTCCCATAGGGCTGGTATCTCACCCACAACGGGGCATGGAGTGTTACTGTGGAGGGTAGTTCCAGGGGTTAATCCTGTCCCTTTCTCCCTAATCTAGGGCATCAAGGAGCTGATGAGAAGGTGAGTGTGTCCCCGTCCCCCCCCCCCACTTCCTTTTTAGGGCTACTGTCTTGGTCTGCGTGTTCCTCTCTTTGTGGTACTGACACACATGCACAATCACACATGGAGTCACACAGAGATCTGTACACACACACACACACAATTGCACATGGCGTCACACACACGTCTGCCCTCACACACAGAGATCCGTACGTGCGCAGAGAGAGAGATCTGTGTGCACGCACACAGAGGTGGCTGCGGTAGTAGATTTCTCTCTTTGTAGAGTCCGGGAGGATCAGTCAAGCCACGGTGAGGAGGAGGAGGAAGAGGATGGTGTAAGTGACGAAGGGTCCAGCGGCGATGAAGATGATTCGACTGATGAAGATGAAAATGTGGCTAATGGCGAGGAGGAGGAAGGAGATGAAGATGATGCTAATGGCGAGGAGGAGGAGGGAGATGAAGATGAAGATGGGGATATCGTTGCTGTGGACCCAGCTCTTGAGGAATTCAAGGACTCACTGGACTTTGAGGCCTGGCAGAAAATGCTGGGGACCATCCAAGCAGGTCAGGCTGGTTTCTTACCCTTGTCCTTGTGATGGGTTGTCACCCCCCGGACTGCAGTTTGGGAGCCGTGGGAACTGCTGTGACCCTAACCATTTAACTGGGCTGGCCCTTCTCACGCGGCTCTGCTGGTGACTCAGCCAGCCTCTCCAGGCCCTGTTATCACCCTGCATGACAGCAGGTGGTGCCATGCACACAACTGAGCTACCTGAATGCTTTACCTAAGCCACTCAAGGACATACAGGAGACAGGAGCCAATTTCCCAGCTCCCTAGCCCTGCACCCTTGCTGGTGTATGAACCCAGAATTATACTGTCTTGCACTGCATGGGCATCTGTACAATGCAAGCTCTTTAATATAGTTCGCTTTCCCCTCGATGTGGGAAAGATATGCACAACAAGCCTGTGTCCACCAAGCTGAGATTTTCCCAGGCACTTCACTTCAAGACACACCGGTTAAGATAAAACCTTAAAACAAGTGTATTAACTGCAGAAGGAGAGATTTTAAGGGATTATAAGTGACAGCAAACAGATCAAAGCAGATTACCTGGTAAATAAACAAAAACACAAACTAAGCTTAATATACTAGATTGATAGGATTTGAATTAGCCATATCTCACCCTGACTGACGGTACAAGCAGGCTTGCAGATTCTTAAGGCACAAGCCACATCTGCCTGGCAGGCTCGGTTCCCCTCCCCCATTCCAAGTCCTTTGTCTTCCAGAGCTTCTTTCAGGTGTTGAGTTGTGGGGGAGTGAAGACCAGTCATGATGTCACGCCCCACCTCATATAGTCTCTCCACACAGCGGGAACCCCTTTGTTTCAAGCTAAATTCCCAGCCTGGTTTGTGGCAGAATACAGGCACCAAACTGGAGTTTAGTGTCATGTGGTCTGGTCACATGCCCTTGCTGGGGCATTGAAGCCATTACTCATAGGCTGGCTGAAACGTTTGCAGGAAGGCTAAGCTCTTCTATGGTCCATTGTCTTTGTTGATAAGCCATCAGCACTGTCTAGCGTCTTCATTGTTGTACCTGGAAGGCTAGTTGTGGGTGTTACCCAGAGTAAGCCCATTTGAAATACAGCTACACAGTCAATATTCATAACTTCAGATACACAAATGATACATGCATACAAATAGGATAATCATATCCAGCAAATAACAACTTTTCATAGACACCTCACAGGACACATCTTGTACAAAATACATCATAATTATGTCATAATCATGCCACTGTGATGAATATGGGGTGCAGTGTCACAGTCCTACCTTTAGGAAACACCGTGGGGGAGCCAAGACTCACCCCTGAGGTGGCTGCATCTCAGTGCTGGGCGAGCCATGCCCGTGTGGTGTTGCTGTGCAGCTGTTACCCAGATGCCCTGCCCCAAAGCTGGCTGCAACCCTGACTGAGGCAAGCCATTCCCATGTGGTGTCGCTGTGTGGCTGTTACCCAGCTGCCCCACCCCAGAGCTGGCTGCATCTCTGCAACGTATCAATATTCAACTATTTTTCTTTTCTAGACACAGTCCATGATGGATCTATCACATGGCACTGACGACCACCTGGGGTGCATCTGTGCAGATGATCGCAGCCCTTGGAGATTTGGATTCAGAGGAAAAGCTGCCATATATTTTGAGGAGGGAGATTTGGTGGAGAGTGAAGTCACCAGGATCCAGCCTCTCTAGCCTGCCAGTGTGAGAGACAAGCCATGGAAATGTACCCGGGTTGCCCAGCAGGCAGGACACCGGCATTTCATTGCGTGTTGCATGAGTAGCTGATTTTATCGAGTCTTTGGACGATATTAACCTGGTTACGAGGACATTTTCAAAGTGTATGAATCAAATAAACCAGAGCTCAGAACAGAACCCAGGAGTCCTGGCTCCGAGCCCCCCCCTGCTCTAACCCACTAGCCCCCGCTTCCCCTCCCAGAGCTGGGGATAGAACACAGGAGTCCTGGCTCCCAGGCTTCACGGCTTGCTGTGGGGCAGTTTCAGGAAGGGGGGAGGAGGTGTTTGCTCAGTCTGTCCCCCAAAATGACTTCACCATGACCCCCCCCCTCCCCCCGCACATTGTCTGCACAGCCAGGGCAGCTGGCAGAGCCAATCACGGAGGTGCATAGTCATTTCCAGCAGCCCTGGAGAGGCGAGGGTTAATGGGAGGAATGGTGAAAACAAAGCGGTGCTGAGTCAGGGCTGGGGGGGTGGGGGGGAAGGCAGGACGCAGGCACCTTGCAGCCCCAGGGGGAATCGCTGAGTCAGCAGAGGAGGCGGGTCCTGCTGCAGCTGCAGCCTGGCCACATTGCACTGCAGCCGGCTCCAGTGTCTCTGGGTTTGGGGGCAGAGACAGGGCAGCCCGGCCCCGGGGAGAAGGGACGTCCCGGCCCAGCAAGGACCCAGCCCCGGGGAGAAGGGACGCCCCGGGCCAGCAGCATCCCGGCCCCGGGGAGAAGGGACGTCCTGGCCCAGGAAGGACCCAGCCCCGGGGAGAAGGGACGTCCCAGCCCAGCAAGGACCCAGCCCCGGGGAGAAGGGACGTCCCAGCCCAGCAGCGTCCCGGCCCCGGGGAGAAGGGACGCCCCGGCCCAGCAGCGTCCCGGCCCCGGGGAGAAGGGACGTCCCGGCCCAGCAGCGTCCCGGCCCCGAGGAGAAGGGACGTCCCGGCCCAGGAAGGACCCAGCCCCGGGGAGAAGGGACGCCCCGGCCCAGCAGCGTCCCGGCCCCGGGGAGAAGGGACGCCCCGGCCCAGCAGCGTCCCGGCCCCGGGGAGAAGGGACGTCCCGGCCCAGCAGCGTCCCGGCCCCGAGGAGAAGGGACGTCCCGGCCCAGGAAGGACCCAGCCCCGGGGAGAAGGGACGCCCCGGCACAGCAGCGTCCCGGCCCCGGGGAGAAGGAACGCCCCGGCCCAGCAGCGTCCCAGCCCTGAGCAGAAGGGACGCCCCAGCCCAGCAGCGTCCCGGCCCCGAGGAGAAGGGACGTCCCAGCCCAGGAAGGACCCAGCCCCGGGGAGAAGGGACGCCCCGGCCCAGCAGCGTCCCGGCCCTGGGGAGAAGGGACACCCCGGCCCAGCAGCGTCCCGGCCCCGAGGAGAAGGGACGTCCCCATCCCGTGATGGCCTCAGTTAGGGAAGTCTCCAGTTTCACGGAGGATCTGCTCTGCCCCATCTGCCTGTCCCTGTTCTGGGACCCCCGCATGCTGGAGTGCGGACACAGCTTCTGCGCCGCCTGCCTGGAGCCCTGCGTCCCCAAGGGGCAGCGCCGGGGGCTGTGCCCCGAGTGCCGGCGCCCCTTCGCCCTGCGCCGGGTGGCCCTCAACCGGGCCCTGTGCAGCCTGGCGGAGAAAGCCCGGCTGCTCAAACTGGACGAGGGGGCCCAGCCGGGCGGAGGCGGGAGCTGGTATTTCTGCTCAGAGCACGAGGAGCCCCTCAAACTCTTCTGCAGCCAGGACGAGGGGCCCGTGTGCGTGATCTGCCGGGACCTGCCCCAGCACCGCGGCCACGACTTCCTGCCCATCAAAAACGCCGTCCAGAAATATCAGGTGAGGGCCCGGATGCCTGGGTTCTCTGGGAGAAGAGTGGGGTTCAGAGGTTGGGGGGAGGGAGGGCGGAACCAGGACTCCTGGGTTCTCTAGGCAGGGTCTCGTGGGTTCAATTCTGCCCACCCCAGCTGGCCTCCGGCTGCTTCCCAGCCCAGCCTTTAATTCTGCCACTTCAAGCCCCATGTGAGCCCAGTGCCCCCATCCCCACATCAGAGCTTTCTGGGCCCCCCACCCCAGAGACAAGTCGAGACCCACATCAGTGCTGATTACGATCAGCCACGTGTCAGTCCTGCCCCCACCCTGCACTTCGTCCCTCCCCCTCCCAGGGCTTGTGTTAGTGTGTGTGTGTGTGTGTGTGTGGACTGACCCATTGTTCATCGGGGGGGGGGGGCAGGGGGAGTGGCTCATCAAGGGGGAGGGGGGAGTGAACAGGCCCATTACTCTGCGGTGGGGGAGTGGACTGACCCATTGTTCATCGGGGGGGACACGGGGGTGGCTCATCAAGGGGGAGGGGGGAGTGAACAGGCCCATTACTCTCTGGGGGGGGAGTGGACTGACCCATTGTTCATCGGGGGGGAGACACGGGGGTGGCTCATCAAGGGGGAGGGGGGAGTGAACAGGCCCGTTACTCTGCGGGGCGGGGGACGTGGACTGGCCCATTGTTCATTATGGGAGAGGTGGAGAGATTCATCGCTCATGGAGGTGGCGGGGGGGGGTTGGTGGGGGGGGAGCAGTCTGAACTATTGCTTCCAGGAGGGGAAGGAGTGGACTGATCCACAGCTAACAGGGGAGTGGACTGGCTGACCCATTGTTCACAGGGGGAGGGGGGAAGCAGACTGACTCATTGCTCTCAGGGGGGAGTGGACTGACCCACTGCTCATGGATAAGAGGGGAGTGGACTGACCCATTGCTCACAGGGGAAGAGGGGAGAGAGGACTGACCTCTTGCTCATAGTAGGAAGTGGACTGATCTATTGTTAACAGGAGAGGGTGGGAGTGGACTGACCTATTGTGAGGGGGGTGAGAGCAGACTGACCCATTGCTCCCAGCGTGGTGGGGGGAGTGGACTAACCTGTGGCTGGAACTGTCTGGCTCTTTCTGCTCCTTCCTCCCCTACCTGAAAACCCCTCCCGGGTGGGGGAAGGTAGCACATTCTGCCTGCCACCTGCCGCAGCTCTGATTGGCTGCCCGTTCCTGGGAGGCAGGGATTTTGGGGAAGGGCAGCCAATGGGAAGGTCTGGGCAGGGCTGAAATTCCCGGGAGGGATCTGGGGCTGAAATCCCATTGCTGGGCAGGGAATCTCGATGGGGTGGCAGCAGGTCCCCCCGGCTCCAACCGGTGACCCCGGATCTCTGCTGCCCAGGAACAGCTCAAGGCGTCTCTGCAGCCCCTGCAGGAAGGTCTCAAGAGGCTGGTGCGGAGCCAGTGCCACCAGCAGGAGAACATAACAGAGCTGCAGGTACGAGGCCAGATACCGGGCTAGATGGGCACAAGGGCTTGATCCAGGGAGGGCAGGACTGCTGGGTTCTCTCCCCAGCTCTGGCAGGGGAGTGGGGTCTAGTGGTCAGAGCAGGGAGGGGTGCCTGGGACCTCAGCCTGCAATGGGTCTTGGTGTAGAACAGGGGAGGGCAAACTACGGCCTGCCGGCCGTATCAAGCCCATCAGGGCTTTCAATCTGGCTCGTGGGATTGCCAGCCCCATGGTGCAATGGGGCTAAGTCAGGCTCCCTGCCCGCCCTGGCCCTGTGCTGCTCCAGGAATTGGCTGGCACCGCATCCCTGTGGCCCCTGTGGGAAGGGCAGAGCAGAGGGCTCCGTACGCTGCCCTCGCCTGCAGGCACCGCCCCCCGGAGCTTCCATTGGCTGGGAATGGGAAACCGCGGCCAATGGGAGCTCTGGGGGTGGTACCCACAAGCGAGGGCAGCGCACGGCAGAGCTGCCTGCCCCGTCCTGTCCCACCCCACCCCCAGGAGCCACTGCTGGATATGCTGGTCACTTCCGGGAGCTGCGCGGGGCCAGGGCAGGCAGGGAGCCTGCCTTAGCCCCAATGCACGCTGTTGCCAGCCCGGAGCCGCTTGAGGTGCCCGCACCCTGCACCCCTCCTGCACCCTGCACCCCGCACCCTAACCCCCTGCCCTGAGCCCCCTAACCCCCTGCCGCATGCCTCCTGCACCCCAAACCCCTGCCCTGAGCCCCCTGCCACAGCCCGAACCCCTCCTGCACCCAATCCAATGCCCTGAGCCCCCAACCCCCTGCCCTGAGTCCCTTGCTGCACCCTGCACCCCTCCTCCTCCCCAACCCCATGCCCTGAAACCCTCCAGCACCCCGCACCCTCTCCTGCATCCCAGCCCCTGACCTGAGCCCCCAACACCTTGCCCTGAGTCCCCTGCTGCACCCTGCACCCCTCCTCCTCCCCAACCCCATGCCCTGAACCCCCTCCTGCACCCCATACCCCCTCCCACACCCTGCACTTCCTCCCACACCCCCACCCCCTGCCCCAGCCCTACATTCATGGCCCTGCATACAATTTCCCCACCCAGATGTGGCTCTCAGGCCAAAAAGTTTGCCCATCCCTGGTGCAGAAGTAGGTCTGGTGCCTGATGGATCAGACATCCACTGAGGTCTCCATCCTGTCCGCCCACACCTTTGCATCGCCTAGAGCTGCTCCGAGTCCCTGTTGGACCACATCTCAGGGGAGTTTGAGAAGATGCGTCAGCTGCTGAGTCTGCGGGAGCTGGGCCTGAAGGAGGCGCTGGAGTGGCAGAGGAAGAAGAACCTGGTACAGATGGAAGAGAAGCTCCAGGAGCTGAATGGGAAAGTGGCCTCCTGGACCGAGACCCTCTCCAGGGTACGCGTGGGGCTGGAGCGCAAGGACAACATTGGCTTCCTCAAGGTGAGGGGAAAGGGCCAGATCTTGGCTGGGGGAGGGTTGGGAGGGGACAGGGAAGGCTGGAGGGGGGCAGAACTGGGGCAGAGCCAGCCTGGGGTCAGGATAGGTCTTTGCAAGGGGCAGGGGAGGAAGAGCTGGGGTATGGGTGCCAGCAGAGATGGGTCAATGGGGGTTGATAGGACTGAAAGGGAACAGAGATGGGGACCAAAACTTGGTCGAGGGAGGAAACAAGGGTCCTGTTGACTGGGGTGAGGCAGCAGTTATGGGGCTGCAGAGCAGAGTTTCTCCCATAGACAGAGGTGGGGGGAGGCGGAGGTAGCTCCTTCGGGTGTTGACTCATTCCCATCCCTTTTCTCCTCTCCTCCAGGATGCCAAGGAGCTGATGGAGAGGTGAGTATCTTTGGGTTTGTCCCCACGCTCAAAATTTCCATGAGAAAGTTTGAGTTCATAGGTCACCTGCCGGGTTCAATCCAGGGTCCACCAGACATAGGAGGAGGGGCCGCTACCGTGTGAGTGACAGGAGCTACTCCATCTAGCTGGTCGCAGGGATAAGCTGTTCTCTCCCATGGACCAGCACACGCAGAACTCTACCACTTGAGCTCCAGGAGTACCACCCTTACCTGGCAGCCATAGTAGGTTATTATCCTCTCATGAGCACCCAGCGAACTCTGAACTCTACCGCTCGACATATGGGAGTACCACCATAAACTAGTAGCTGTAGTAGGCTTTTGTCTTCTGCAGGCCAGCTGACCACACACACGCCAGACATTACCCCTGAGCTAAAGCAGTAACCCCGCTAGCTGTCAGCGGTACATAGGCCAGTACCCTCCTTATGCCATTGGTTGACAGTGGTAGGTAGGCCGTTATCCTTGTGACCCCATTGGCTGGCGGTGGTGGGTAGGCTGTTCCCTTCATAACCCCATTGGCCGGCGGTGGTAGGCCGTTATCCTCGAAAACGGTAGGGCCACTCACGTCAACCCTCAACTTTTCCACAGGGTCCGGGAGGGGCAGGGAGCCCAGGGGAAGGAGGCGGAGAAGCTGGATGAGGTGGAGGCGGAAGAGGAATTGAGAACCAGTGATGACGACACCGACGAATGCGAGAAAGAGGAGGAAGAGGAAGAGGATGAGGAAGATGAGGAACCTGAGGTGGAAGAGGAGGAAGATGAGGAGGGGGCCGAGGAAGAAGAGGCTAAGGAGGAGGAGGACGATGGGGTGGTTCCTGTGGACCTGAACCTCGGGGAGTTTAAGGGACCCCTGCAGTTCTACGCCTGGAAGGAGCTACTGGGGATAGTCCACCCAGGTGAGGTGACCATACTCGGCCTCTGGGCTGTGGGGAGCGGGGCGGGAGATCAGGAGGGGGTGTTGGGGGCTGAGGAAGAAGAGGCTAAGGAAGAGGAAGGCGACGGGGTGGTGCCGTTCCCATGGTATTGATTTGCATGCCCCCAGTGGTGGAAAAAGCATCCCACACTCTGCTCCCTGCAGCACAGCGCCCCCTAGCCCTGCAGTGGGGTATTGGGGTCAGCATTGGCTGTGAGGGGAAAGTGCCCCCTAGGCCTGCAGTAGGGTATTAGGGTCAGCACTGGCTGTGAGGGGAGAGCACCCCCTACTGGTCCCCCACTCTGCTCCCTGCAGCACAGCGCCCCCTAGCCCTGCAGTGGGGTATTGGGGTCAGCACTGGCTGTGAGGGGAGAGCACCCCCTACCGAACCCCCTACTATGCTCCCTGCAGCACAGTGCCCCCTCGTGCTCCCATAGGGCCAGCACTGGCTTGGGGGAGAATATATCTCTTTAATTGATGGGGAATCCCCCTCCCCTCCGAGAGAACCCAGCCCAGCCATTAACCCCTTCCTTTCCCTCTCTCCTCCTGCAGTGCCAGCCTGCATCACCCTGGACTGCCACTCGGCCCACCCCAGCCTGGTCCTCATCGAGGAAGCCACCGGGGTCAAGTTCAGCCCGGGCCGGCGGTTCTGGCGCCGTAAGCCCCAGCGCTTCACGGCCAGCCCCTGTGTGGTGGGGCGGGAGGGCTGCGCGGGCGGCCGGCTCTACTGGGAGGTGCGGGTGGGTGACAGCCCCGACTGGGTGGTGGGTGCCGCCCGGAGGTCCGTGAAACGCAAGAGGCGCATCCGCTTCCGGGCCAGGGAAGGGGTGTGGGCCATCGAGCGGCGAGGGGGGCAGTACCGGGCTCTGACGGACCCCCGCCTCGCCCTGTCCGTCTGCGGGAGGCTGGAGAAGGTGGGGGTGTATCTGGACTTCGAAGGCGGCCAGTTGTCCTTCTACAACAGCTCCAGCTTGAGCCATCTCCACACCTTCCAGGACTCCTTCGCGGAGGAGATAGTTCCCTTCCTGAGCACCCAGTCCAGCGAGCCCCTCTCCATGTGGGACCTGGAGCTCTGACGCCCTGAGAGGGGAGAGGCCCCATCGCCCTGGGCCAGTCAGTCCCCCGATCCTGGGGCCTGATCGGAGCCATCTTGGTGCCAAGGCCAAGTTGCCCCACGTCGCCCTCTGCGGATGTGCCCGAGTCCTACAACTGGACGGATTCTTCTCTATTCAGTTCCTGAGGCCCGGGTAGTCTTGGCTTATCCACCAATGACAGGGGGCTAGTTAACAGCAGGATCAGTGATGATGGCTTCAGGGCCCCTTCCCTAGAGCAAGCCAAGATCCCACTACCTTGTTTTAGCCAAGCCAACAGCCATGGGATTCGAACCCGCAACCTAGAGGCAAAGGCAGTGGGAGTTACTCCCTTTACACCAAGGTAAATCCATTGAAGTTCATGGATTTACTCCTCAGATACGTGAGCATACCTGGAATAATTCCACTGGACTAACTGGAGTTACTCTGGATTTGTACCAGTAGAATACCGGCGCAGTCAGCAGAGTTATTTTGCAGTCACACCAACATGAATCCGATGTGGTTCCTGGGCTGGCTCCTCAATTGCACCCCAGTGTAAACCTGGAGTAACCCTGCTGGCCTTTCTGGAGTTATTCCTCAATTACATCCCTATAATGCAGTGAACTAAATCCATCAGTTTATTACTCCGTTACGCTGGTGGGAACCTGGAGTAATTCAGCTGAGTCAACCTCTCTTACTCTGGGTTTACAAAATGTAAATCTAGTGAAACTGCTGGACTTACTTCGCTTTACACTAGCATACTTCGAAAGTACATGCTGCTGGCTGAAGTGGAGTCGCTCTGGGTTTACACTGGGGTCGCTGAGGTCAGACTCCAGCCCTGATTCCATTGACTCTGGAGGGGTCATTCTGGATGTACACATCAGACTCTGGATTCCTGATTTTATAGGTTCAAATCCCATATAGGATTATGCATCTTCTCTCCTTCCCTGGGGGAGAAATTGATTTCTCTGGCCTCGGACCAGCTGAGCATGTCAGCTGAGTAAGGCTACGGATCCGTGACTTCCAGAGACCTCTGTGACATGGGGGCCCCCCAAGCTGCCCAGCCCCTGCAGGAAGTGGGGGACCCTCCCAGTCCCGCGGGCAGCAGGAGGACCCTGGCAGCTGCTCAGCTGCTGCGGATGGCGACCCCCCCCCACCAGCTCCTACTTACCGTGGGAGGTGGGGGACCCTCCAGCTCCCAGCCCCTGCAGGAAGAGGGGGACCCTGCAGTTCCCAGTTGCTGTTGGAGGTGGGGGACCCCTCCCACCTCCACCGGTGGCCCCTCCCCAGCTCCCAGCCACTGGGCAGGGAGGGCGGGGGCCGCAGCTCCCAGCTGTTGCATGCAACGGGGCAGGGTGCTGGCCCCACCTCCCTCCCCATTTTGTCAGGGATGTTTTTAGTAAAAGTCAGGGACAGCTCACAGCTTCCGTGAATTTTTGTTTACGGCCCGTGACCTGTCCCTGACTTTTCCTAAAAATATCCCTGACGAAACCGTAGCCTTACGGATGAGCCGTTGCAGACCGCTGACTCGGCCCTCTGAGTGAGTTGCGAGGTTCCCAGGGGGAAACGGGTCTCCCGCCATCTCTTGGCAGTGAAAGCTGAAGATGAGCTGGGCTGGAAGGCAAAGGTGCCAGACGGGTGGAGCCCAGTTGAATCCAGCGCTGACTTGCACCATTTGGGGCTCTGGCTCCATGGGCCCCAACGGAGCGAGGTCCGATTGACACCGGCTGGGGATCTAGCCCAGGGAGGGCTGCCTCTGTGCACTCTTGACCTGTATCTGAGATACAGAAGTGGGAACGTCTCTTCCTAGGAAGTCAGGGCCAAGTGGCTCGAACGCCGTTGAATCAAGGGTCGTTCGCCACCGGCAGGGAATTTGGCCTGGAATCTGTCATATGTTGCAATACGGAGCAGGACATCCCCACATGGCCTAAGGTGAAATGAACAAAGAGACCCGGGCACCCTGTGTTAGTTTCCCATCAGCCTGGTTTCTTGGCAAATAGGTCATGTCAGACAAACTCAGTATTGTTTTTTTATGAGCTCCCCAGTTAGGTAAATAAGGATTACTCTGTCGACATTGTACACTCAAAGGAAAGCTGACATCCCATATGGAAGGCATTTGACTTAGCCCTGCACCCCAGCCTGCCTCGAGAATTAGCCCTAGGCAAAAACCAAGGCAGCCCACATCCGCTGCCTTAAAAACTGGCTTGCTGATAGATCCCCAAAAGGAATTTTTGCTGGGAATTGTCGTCTAATGGGGTTGTTTCTAGTGGGGTCCTCCAGGGACCAATGCTAGGTAATATCTGTGTCAATTGAGCTGGAAAAAACCCCATAAAGCAGGGGTGGGCAAACTACGGGCCGGGGTGCAGGGTCAGGGCCGCAGCACGTGACTCCCAGAAGCCACAGGATGGCGCTGCTCCTGCTACTATGTGCTCCAGTGGCCCCCTCCAGCACGCCAATGGGAGCTGCATGGGGGGTGCCTGAGTGTCGGAGCCGGAGAAGGGACAGGCTGCTGCTTCCAGGAGCCGCTTGAGGTAAGTGCCGCTGGGAGCCTGCACCCTTGAGTCTCTCCCCAACCCCCTGCCCCAGCCCTGATCCCCCTCCTGCCCTCCGAACCCCTCGCTCCCAGCCTGGAGCACCCTCCTGCACCCCAAACACCTCATCCCCAGCCCCACCCCAGAGCCTGCATCCCCAGCCGGAGCCCTCACCCCCACTCCCCAACCCCAGCCCGGAGCCCCCTCCCGCACCCTGAACTCCTCATTTCTGGCCCCACCGTGGAGCCCGTACCCCCAACCAGAGCCCTCCCCTGCACTCCAACCCCAATTCATGAGCATTCATGCCCCCCCATTACAATTTCTATTCACAGATGTGGCCCTCGGGCCAAACAGTTTGCCCACCCCGGGCTAGATTGTCGCTCACACTCACACCCCAACTCTGAGTCTCTCCAGTAGGGGGCACCACACACACACACACACAGAAAGCAGGTCTGATTCCCTCCAGTGCGGGGCACCCCCCTCACCCCACACAGCAGGTCTGATTCCCTCCAGCACGCCCACTGCCTTCTGCCGACTCAGCGCAATACCGAGCCCCGGGTGACTGCGGTAGGAAAAGAGACAAATTGGTTTCTTTATTCAAGCAACATGACCAAGTTACAGTGGGCAAGACAGATGGTGTGGGGAGTGCAGGCCAGGAGGGATCCCAGGAGCAGGAGAGGGGGGAGATGTGGGGAGCACAGGGCGAGGTGGGGATCCCGGCAGTGGGAGAGGCGGGAGATGTGGGAAGCACAGGGCGGGGTGGGGATCCCGGCAGTGGGAGAGGCGGGAGATATGGGGAGCACAGGGCAGGGTGGGGATCCCGGCAGTGGGAGAGGCGGGAGATGTGGGGAGCACAGGGCGGGGTGGGGATCCCGGCAGTGGGAGAGGCGGGAGATGTGGGGAGCACAGGGCGGGGTGGGGATCCCGGCAGTGGGAGAGGCGAGAGATGTGGGGAGCACAGGGCGAGGTGGGGATCCCGGCAGTGGGAGAGGCGGGAGATGTGGGGAGCACAGGGCGAGGTGGGGATCCCGGCAGTGGGAGAGGCGGGAGATGTGGGGAGCACAGGGCGAGGTGGGGATCCCGGCAGTGGGAGAGGCGGGAGATGTGGGGAGCACAGGGCGGGGTGGGGATCCGGGCAGTGGGAGAGGGGGGAGATGTGGGGAGCACAGGGTGGGGTGGGGATCCCGGCAGTGGGAGAGGCGGGAGATGTGGGGAGCACAGGGTGGGGTGGGGATCCGGGCAGTGGGAGAGGCAGGAGATGTGGGGAGCACAGGGTGGGATGGGGATATCAGTGGTGGGAGAGGCGGGAGATGTGGGGAGCACAGGGCGGGGTGGGGATCCCGGCAGTGGGAGAGGCGGGAGATGTGGGGAGCACAGGGCGGGGTGGGGATCCGGGCAGTGGGAGAGGCAGGAGATGTGGGGAGCACAGGGCGGGGTGGGGATCCCGGCAGTGGGAGAGGCGGGAGATGTGGGGAGCACAGGGCGGGGTGGGGATCCGGGCAGTGGGAGAGGCGGGAGATGTGGGGAGCACAGGGCGGGGTGGGGATCCCGGCAGTGGGAGAGGCGGGAGATATGGGGAGCACAGGGCAGGGTGGGGATCCGGGCAGTGGGAGAGGCGGGAGATGTGGGGAGCACAGGGTGGGTTGGGGATCCGGGCAGTGGGAGAGGGGGGAGATGTGGGGAGCACAGGGTGGGATGGGGATATCAGTGGTGGGAGAGGCGGGAGATGTGGGGAGCACAGGGCGGGGTGGGGATCCGGGCAGTGGGAGAGGCGGGAGATGTGGGGAGCACAGGGCGGGGTGGGGATATCAGTGGTGGGAGAGGGGGGAGATGTGGGGAGCACAGGGCGGGGTGGGGATCTGGGCAGTGGGAGAGGGGGGAGATGTGGGGAGCACAGGGCGGGGTGGGGATATCAGTGGTGGGAGAGGCGGGAGATGTGGGGAGCACAGGGTGGGGTGGAGATCCCAGTGGTGGGAGATGTGGGAGATGTGGGGAGCACAGGGCGGGGTGGGGATCCCGGCAGTGGGAGAGGCGGGAGATGTGGGGAGCACAGGGTGGGGTGGGGATCCGGGCAGTGGGAGAGGCGGGAGATGTGGGGAGCACAGGGCGGGGTGGGGATATCAGTGGTGGGAGAGGCGGGAGATGTGGGGAGCACAGGGTGGGATGGGGATATCAGTGGTGGGAGAGGCGGGAGATGTGGGGAGCACAGGGCGGGGTGGGGATCCCGGCAGTGGGAGAGGCGGGAGATGTGGGGAGCACAGGGCGGGGTGGGGATCCCGGCAGTGGGAGAGGCGGGAGATGTGGGGAGCACAGGGTGGGGTGGGGATCCGGGCAGTGGGAGAGGCGGGAGATGTGGGGAGCACAGGGTGGGATGGGGATATCAGTGGTGGGAGAGGCGGGAGATGTGGGGAGCACAGGGCGGGGTGGGGATCCCGGCAGTGGGAGAGGCGGGAGATGTGGGGAGCACAGGGCGGGGTGGGGATATCAGTGGTGGGAGAGGTGGGAGATGTGGGGAGCACAGGGCAGGGTGGGGATCTGGGCAGTGGGAGAGGGGGGAGATGTGGGGAGCACAGGGCGGGGTGGGGATCCCGGCGGTGGGAGAGGGGGGAGATGTGGGGAGCACAGGGTGGGGTGGGGATATCGGTGGTGGGAGAGGGGGGAGATGTGGGGAGCACAGGGCGGGGTGGGGATCCCGGCGGTGGGAGAGGGGGGAGATGTGGGGAGCACAGGGCGGGGTGGGGATCCCGGCGGTGGGAGAGGGGGGAGATGTGGGGAGCACAGGGTGGGGTGGGGATATCGGTGGTGGGAGAGGCGGGAGATGTGGGGAGCACAGGGTGGGGTGGGGATCCCGGCAGTGGGAGAGGCGGGAGATGTGGGGAGCACAGGGCAGGGTGGGGATCCCGGCAGTGGGAGAGGCGGGAAATGTGGGGAGCACAGGGCGGGGTGGGGATCCGGGCAGTGGGAGAGGCGGGAGATGTGGGGAGCACAGGGCGGGGTGGGGATCCGGGCAGTGGGAGAGGTGGGAGATGTGGGGAGCACAGGGCGGGGTGGGGATCCCGGCAGTGGGAGAGGCGGGAGATGTGGGGAGCACAGGGCGGGGTGGGGATCCGGGCAGTGGGAGAGGCGGGAGATGTGGGGCGCACAGGGCGGGTTGGGGATCCTGGCAGTGGGAGAGGCGGGAGATGTGGGGGGCACAGGGCAGGGTGGGGATCCCGGCAGTGGGAGAGGCGGGAGATGTGGAGCACAGGGCAGGGTGGGGATCCCGGCGGTGGGAGCTGTGGGGGGTGCAGGCCATAATGGGGATCCCGGCAGCGGGAGGAGGGGGTAGGCAGACAGATTCCAGTCTCCGAGCGAGCTGGTGAGTTTTAGGGCAACTGGGTTTAGAGGAGGGGGAGGGGGACAGGTTTGCTTTAACTTCTGTAGGTGAAGTATTTGGGGGAGTTGCTCAGTTAGGAGCCTGCCTCGGTTTCCCCACTGGCTTCCGCTCAACGGTCTCTATTTGCTGTAATTGTAACGCTCGATGGCTTGGCAGATTAAGGTGACCAGCTCCCAGTATTCCTCGAAGGAGATGAGCTGGTTTTTGTCTGTATCCAACTTCTTCAACAGGTCCTTCCCTGCCTCTGTGCTCTGGGCTTCCTGAAACACCAGGGAGACAAGGCAAAGCCTCAGAGGGGGAAGCAGCTGGCCAGTGAAGGCTGCGACTGGTGGGGCGGCAGATGAGGGATGCCCCCGGCTGGAGGGAATCACACCTGCTACATGGGGATGTGTGTGTGTGTGTGTGTGTGATAAAGGAGGGGTGAATTAAGAATTAAGGGGCATCATCAGAGCTGGTGGCAGGAAAGGGGGAGCCCAGGGCTGGGCTAGCAGGGGCTGCAGGTCGGGACTGAGGGGCACCGGCAGAGCTGGGTGTGGGGGAGATCCCAGGGCTGGGCTAGCAGCAGGGGGCTACAGGTCGGGTTTGAGAGGCCCCGGCAGAGCTGGGGCAGCAGGGGGCTGAGGGTCGGGATTGAGGGGCACCGCCAGAGCCCCCTTTGCCAGCAGTGAGCAATGTGGCAATTGCCGGCGCCTTGGGGTGCGAGTACCCGGGTCTCACCTTGAGCTGATGGCTCAGCTCGTTGCTGAGCAATTTCTGGAAAGCCGCATGGTCCAGCACCTTGGCTCCAGGCGGGCCCTTGGTGTATTTGTGGAAGGTGTCCACGATGGCATGGAGGCCTTTCTCCAGCTCAGAATCTTTCCCAGCCATCTCGGCCGGCTTCCTTCCACCTGCAAAGCAAAGGCAGATGCCGCCTTTAGGGTCCCACCAGCCCCAGAGACCTCAGCCAAGGGCCCATGTCTTGGCCTTGCTGGGGAATATCTGCTTGTGCAACATTGCCCACTGCTGGAGATAGCCAGACCCACTCAAGTGTAGGATAGATAGATAGATAGAGTGGGTGTATGGAGATAGATAGCTAGATAGCTAAATAGAGGGGGTGTCTGGGGATAGATAGATAGGTAGATAGATAGATAGATAATCAGTGGTTCACAGTCAAGCTGGAAGGGCATATTGAGCGGAGTCCCGCAAGGATCTATTCTGGTTCTGGTTCTGTTCAATATCTTCATCAATGATACGGACAATGGCACACTTGTAAAGGTTGCGGATGATACCAAGCTGGGAGGGGTTGAAACTGCTTTGGAGGACGGGATTAAAATTCAGAATGAACTGGACAAACTGGAGAAATGGTCTGAAATTCAATGAGGACAAATGCAAAGTACTCCACTTGGGAAAACGGGAAATGACTGCCGAGGAAGGAGTACTGCGGAAAGGGATCTGGGGGTCAGAGTGGACCACAAGCCAAATATGAGCCAACAGTGTAAAGCTGTTGCAAAAAAAGAGAACATCCTTCTGGGATGTATTAGCAGGAGCGTTGTAAGCAAGACACGAGAAGTAATTCTTCCGCTCTACTCCGCATTGATAAGGCCTCAGCTGGAGGATTGTGTCCAGTTCTGGGCGCCACCTTTCAGGAAAGATGTGGACAAATTGGAGAAAGCCCAGAGAAGAGCGACAAAAAGGATGAAAGGGCTAGAAAACATGACCGAAGAGGGAAGATTGAAAACACTGGGTTTGTTTAGTCTGGAGAAGAGAAGACCGAGGGGGGACATGAGAACAGTCTTCGAGTATGTAAAGGTTGTTGTAAAGAGGAAGGTGATAAATTGTTCTCCTTAACCTGTGAGGCTAGGACAAGAAGCAATGGGCTCAAATTGCAGAAAGGGCGGTTTAGGTTGGACATTAGGAGAAACTTTCTGCCTTGGATAAATTGCCTAGGGAGGTTGTGGAATCTGGAGATTTTTAAGAGCAGGTTAGACAAACGCACGTCAGGGATGGGCTAGGTAATGCGTAGTCCTGCCTCAGTGCAGGGGACCTGGGCTAGACGATCTCTCTAGTCCTACATTTCTACAACTCCATGGTCACTAAATCAAGTATTTGGAGCTGTGCACAGGAAGTGAGGAGATCAGCGGCCCTTTCCCTAGGTTTTTCTCCATTCTTCTGAAAATCTCCAGGCTCTTTAAAAAGGTGGATTAAATGAGCCTCAAAGGGGCCGTGCGCTGCATTGGACTGGTGGGCACAATAACAGGGCACCGAGGGCTCGGGTTGAGCTGAGATTAGGACCCATCTCTCCAGCCTCCTCCAAGTCCTGTGCTCCAACCACCCGGTCCCTCCCCTGTCCCTGAGCTAGGAATAGAAACTAGGGAGTCCTGGCTCCCAGCCCCGCTGCTTTCATCCCCTAGACCCCGCTCCCCGAGCTGGGGATAGAACCCAGGAGTCCTGGCTCCCAGCCCCGCTGCTTAATCCCCTCCCCGAGCTGGGGATAGAACCCAGGAGTCCTGGCTCCCAGCCCTGCTGCTTTAATCCCCTCCCTGAGCTGGGGATAGAACTCAGGAGTCCTGGCTCCCAGCCTCCCCTGCTTGAACCCCCTAATTATTGCATCTGCTTGCTCTAAGAGTCTCTCCAACCCCCAAACTGAGGGGCAGGGGGGAAACCTACCTCCACAGGATGACAGCCCGCCCCTTCGTTCTCTTCTCTCTCTGTCCGGCCCTGCACCTGGGCAGTCAGTTAATGTCGCCTTGCACCTGGCTCTCATTCAAGTCCAGCCTCTCGTTAGGCAACCGGTCCCAAGCCCATGGAAAACCCCTCCCCATCTCCTTAGCCCAGGTGCTGGACAATTGCTGGCGTCTTTCCCAGCCGCAGATAACACCAGTGCTGACTCGTTAAGAGCCCGCACGCACCTGGGGAGCCGGAGTTTTAACTTTGCTCGCCCCAGCACAGGGCTCTACCCTTCCCCCCAACGGAGCGTCCCATGGCAGGGGGGCCTTTGGCGCGGCCACTAGGGGGCGCCACGCAGGACATGGCGGAGGGAGGCTTTGAACCCTGTGCCTTGCAGGTGCTGAGGCACTCAGACTCATTGTGCCTTTGTCCGCTAGATGAAGGAGCCCTCAGCTAGCAGAGGTGCTCTCCCCCTGTAGGACCAGAGAGCCTCTCCCCCGTAGGGAGCTGTAGACCATGACCAAGCCACCGCTTAACCTTCTCTTGGGTCAACCACACAGACTGAGTGCCTCCGTCTTCCAGACCTCGAATCATTCTTCATAGAATCATAGACATGTCGGGCTAGAAGGGCCCTCGAGACGTCACCCTTTAACCGTTCCCCCTCAGTCAGGTTTTCGCCACCTGTGATCATTTTCGTTGCTCCCCTCTGGACTCTCTCCCACCTCTTTCCTGGAGGGTGACGGCCAGAACTGGACATTGTTGGGAGCGTGAGCCCGGGAACAGAGTCACAAGTCTACCCACTTTAGGCTTCATCAAATGTTGCCTTTATTTCCACAATTCCACACAGGATTATTGTACACCGTGGTGGTGTAGCCGTGCTGGGCACAGGCTATTAGACAGATGAGGTGGGGGAGGCCATATCCTTTATTGGACACCAACAGAAGATGACCTCCCACACCTGGTCTCTCAGACAGAATTATTGTCGTGTCTGGACCTGCACTGATGCCAGACGAATAATGACAGACAAGGTGAAATGGGTAAATAGGCCCGTTACCACATTCCGGGACACGGAGAAACCTTTCCACCTTCCAACACAGTCATGGTCTCGCAGGATCTTGTGGGTCTGCTCCTTCGGTCCCATCCTTCAGCTTCCGGTCCCCCAACACCATACTCCAGCTGAGGTCTCCCCCGAGCTGGACAGAGCAGGACAGTTACGTCTGTAACCGAGCCTGGGACTAGGAGGGCAGTGACGTCTACTAGGTTAGCGCCAGAGGAGTCAGGGACGTAGGTTACATCCTGGGTTCTGGGAGTGGGGCTTAGTGGGTAGAGCAGAGGGGGCTGTAAGTAAGGACTCCTGGGTTCTATCCCTAGAGCTTGGAATGGGAGGATGGATCGAGTACGCTAGGGTGAGGGATGGGGCACCAGATCTCTGGGTTCTAGACCCAGCTCTGGGAGAAGAGGGGGGGTCTAATGGATCACAGCAGTGTGGGGCTTGGAGTTAGGTCTCCTGGAGTCTGTTCTGGGTGGAGAGTGAGGTTGGTTGTAATAACTGGGCCTACACGTGTATCCTAATTGTGAGCCCAGCTGTAAGAAAGTGAGTAGAAGTTCATAAAATGTCACAAAAAGCAGTGAGTATGAAGGAATCCTCATGTTATCCTGTATTTTACAGATAGGGAAACTGAGGCCCACAGAAATGCAATGACTTCTCCAAGATCACACAGGGCATCGGTGGCAGAGCTGGGAATTGAACCCAGATCTCCTGAGTCCCAGCCCAATGCTGTAAGGTCAAGCGGGGGGGAACAGGCACATACTTAAGACATTAGGCTGGCAGCTGAAGATTTTGATTCAATACCTGACCCTGACCCCGATAAAAGATTCTGTTTTGGCCCTGTCCACCATCCTTGGGAAGAGGTTTGGGGTGAAGTCTCATTGCTCAGCTGTGTACTGACCAAGATGACCTTCAGCCATGCCCCTGACTACCCAAAACCAATCACACGCTATCCAAGAGTCCCTAGGAAATTCACTCTTTGAAAATCCTCATGTTGGTTCATCTGGTTAGCTTGGTGGCAGCAGTGGGATCAACAGAGCCGCCTGCTACCTGGAGTCAGCGCAGCTAGGGGTGAATGGATTTCTGCAAACCACACCAGAAAATATTCCATGCCTCTTGGATCGCTCTCTTCATTCGCCCACCTTTAGCCCGTTCCCAATGAGCAGAGATACATATCACCCTGAGGCAACTGGGAACGTATTATTTCACTAGAGGGAGTGACTTCCACAGAATTAGTTAATTTAGCCACCAGGTGCTGTTCCCTGGACCCAAGAAATAAAGAGACACACCTTTCTCTTAAGTCTTCTGGGTGTCTCATTGCATTTGTTCTGCTTGTACAGATGGCCCTGCTCCGTGACTGGGATTACTGCAATACAAATAATAAATACTAAGAGGAGGGTGGGAATGTTTGTAAGAGACAAAATGTTCAAGTTGCAGCTGGTTGGAAAGCAGGAAAACGAGTTCACAAAAAGTACTGACATTTCAAATTTGTTACCAGGTCCTTTGATATTTTTCCATCGAAAATTGGTGGTTATGAAAATTTCAGTTTTTTTCTGTTTTTCTCCCCCCACCCCCCCACCCCCGTTACAACTCCTCCTTCTCCCGAGGCTCACTTCCCCCACCCCCTTTTTATTACTGCAGAAAAAGGAGGGGGGAAGAAAAACTGAAAAAAAATGGGGGATTTTGTAGAAAAACCCCAGAAAAGGATAGGGAAAACCCATTTTGTTGAGGAATATTATTCATACTTTTTTTTTCAAATACAGTATTCTCAACAGAAAAATTTCAGCTAGCTCCAGTTCTCTGCGACCCCTTCGCCCTGCTGGAGAGATGCAAAGGGGCCTTAGATTCAAGAAGAATCAGACAGAAGGGGGTTTGATTCATCCCTATGTTACTCCAGATATAGTCCGGGCAATGGTGCAGCAAGGAGGGTAAATGTGACCCTTGGATGGAGAAGCAGGCGGATATTGAGTAGGAGCAGGGGATCAGCTCTGCACATTTCTAGGGTCCATTTCTAGGGTCCACCCCTGAACAAGGAGGTTGACAGACTGGAAAGAGCTACAATAATGATATGAGATCTGGAAAACCTGCCCTATAGTGAGAGACTCAGGAGCTAAATCTCTTTAGCTTAATAAAGAGAAGCTGTCATGTTGGTGTAATACAGGGGTGGGCAAACTTTTTGGCCTGAGGGCCACATCTGGGAATAGAAATTCTATGGCAGGCCATGAATGCTCACAGAATTGGGATTGGGGTGCAGGAGAGGGTGAGGGCTCCGGTTGGGGGTGTGGGCTCTGGGGTGGGGCCAGAAAGGAGGGGTTCAGGGTGCGGGAGGGGGCTCCAGACTGGGGTGGAGAAGTGGGGTGCAGGGGGGAGGGGGAGGGCTCCAGCTTGGGGGTGCGAGCTCTGGGGTGGGGCTGGGGATGAGGAGTTTGGGGTGTAGGAGGGTGCTCTGGGCTGGGACTGACAGGTTAGGAGGGAGGGAAGGGGATCAGGGCTGGGGTAAGGGTGCAGGAAGGGGTGCAGACTCTGGCTGGGGGTATGGGCTCTGGGGTGGGGCTGGAGATGAGAGGTTTGGGGTGCAGGAGGGTGTTCTGGGCTGGGATTGAGGGGTTCAGAGAGCAGAGCTGGGGCAGGAGGCTGGGGCGTGGGGAGAGGCTCAGGGGTGCAGGCTCTCAGCAGCACTTACCTCAAGCGGCTCCCGGAAGCAGCGGCATGTCCTTCTCCAGCTCCTATGCGGAGGCGCGGCCAGGCGGCTCTGCATGCTGCCCCATCTGCAGGCACCGCCCCTGCAGCTCCCATTGGAGCGCCGGAGGGGGCCATTGGAGCGCTTAGGAGCCAGAGCGGGGCCATGCCGCGGCTTCCAGGAGCTGCGTGGTGCAGCCCCTGATCCTGTTCCCCGGCTGGACCGCCGGAGCACGGCAAGCCCCAGATCCCGCTCCCTAGTGGGAGCACATGGGCCTGCTTAAAATGGCTCACAGGCTGTAGCCTCAGAAGTAGACAAACAAAAGGTCAGCTACCCCTGAGAAGTCAGGCATGGCGTGCTGCCAGGCCAGCCGCTATGTTGTCGGAGACAGAACTGGAGAATCTCGCTCTGTGACTTTCCCACCCACGGGCCAGGTCCCACCAGCTCTTCATGCCTCTCTGCTGATACGGGCAAATCCAAGCACGAGGCAGAAACTAAGGAAAATATTTTTTTGAAGTCTGGCTTCTGCCTAGAGATGTTTCTTTTACTTTTTAATCTTATCTAGCCACCTCCAAACATGCCCCCGTGACATATGGTACCTTCGGGGAGCGTCTTGTAACCCCCACATTCCTCATTTATATATAATTGTGATCTCACATATAAAGCAGGCCTTGTAAGGTATCAGGGGAAAGGTCATGATCTGCTGAAAGTCATTTCTCCCTCCAGAGATGTGTATCATTCATGCATATGAAGCTATGAGAATTGTGTTGTATGGTTGTCACTAAAACATGCTGTAAATTGGGGAATTAGCCAGATATTAGCTTCCCAGAGGCAACAGCACGGAAAGTAACCAATGCCCCAGGTGGGGTGTCAAACAACCCCTCAACAGCCATTGTCCAGCAAGGGAGCTACAATGCAATGACTCACCCGCCTGAGGCCACACCAGGGGAATTGCTCAACCTTTCCTGGAGACTCAGCAATGCCGCCCAGACATGCCTGGACTTGTGTTCTCCAAGCACATGGACTGAGGGTATAAAGCAGAACATGGGGGGCCCAGGCTTGGCCTTTGTTCCTGCCCCCATCTAGGCTGCAAGCAACCAGGACGCTCTGAAGACTCCAACTGAGGGGACTGGCCCAGATTTGAAGGGTGAAATCTCGTAGACCAGGGACTGCAATATCTAGGGTGGTGAGAAAAAGTGCTTAATCTAGATATTGCCCAGTCTAATAGGGTTGAGAGTTTAGACCAGAGGTTCTCAAACTGTGGTCCATGGACCACCAGTGGTCCGCGAGCTCCATTCAGGTGGTCCGCGGATAGTTCCCTCTAAGGTGTGTACCTGAGCGGTCACACGCGAGAGAGTGAAGGGCCACCCACCTAATTAGGGGAGTCGTGCAAGCATCGTGGCTCCACTGCTTAGGTGCCTGGACCCTGGAGAAGATGCACATGTAAGGGGAGGTGGTGGCCTTGGGGGGAATAAGGGGTAAGTGGGAGGGGGAGGTGGGGGGGAAGTGGGGTGAGAAGAAGGGGTGGGGGGAATTTGGGATGTGCAGGGCTGCAGTGGCCAGAAAAAGAGGCCACTTTCCCCAGCTCCTGGGCTGTGGCTGACGGGGAGAGACCCCCCCCCAGCCCTTCCCAGCCCCAGCTCGGGGGCTGCTGCAGCGGGGAACAGAGGGCACATCCATCGTATTAGACAGGTAAGGCTACTGACATTAAAATATGAGTTGTGTGCTTTTATGTGTAGAACAAAAAATGTTTATTATTAAGGTTTTTTTTTTACAATAGTTAGCTAAAGGTACAAACAACATCGGGAAAGATCATTAAGTGGTCCGCCGAGACCCTCAGCAATTTTCAAGTGGTCTGCGGAAAAAAAAGTTTGAGAACCTCTGTTTTAGACTGCGTGCTTATATCTTCTTTTCTTTTGGTAACTACCTCTGACTTGTTGCCTAGCACTTAATATCACTTAAAATCTATCTTTTGTAGTCAATACATTTGTTTTACTGTTTATCTTTATCAGTGAGTTTACCTGAAGTTTGCCGTAAATCTGCTCAGGTTTTATAAAGGCTGGTGTATATCCACTTTCCATTGACAAAGTGGTGAACCAATTAATAAATTTGCATTTCCCATCTTGAGCAGTGCAAGACGGTATATTCCTGGGGTACAGTGCTGGGAGCTTGTGGGGGTGGGGGGGGGGGGGAATTTGGCTGGTGCCTCTTTCTGTGTGATTCATGAGTGGCTCTGGGAGTATTCACGCAATGTAGCTGGGTGTTGGGTCTCCACATGTGGTTGTGCTGAGTGATCACAGCACCTGGAGGGGTTTGCTGCTGGTCACTAGCAGGGCATTGTGAGAGACTGCCCAGGCTGGAGACAGTTCAGGGGGCACCACGGTCCCACAGTCCCAGGCTGCACCCCAGGGATCCCGTCACACCCCCATTCCTCGGTCCATCTGCATACATTCCCTCCCAATCCATAGACATCCATCCCCACAGATATCCATCCATCCATCCATCCCCATTCATACCTCTCCCTCCAGCCACCCATCCATCCATGCATCTAGCAGCCTATATAACTCCCCTGTCCATCCATCCATCCATCTACCCACCCATCCATATACATCCATCCCTACCCCACATATATCAATCCATCCATCCCCATACATACCTCTCCCTCCCTCCACCCATATGCACATACAGACATCCCCCCACACCTTTCTCCCCATACATATCCATCCATCCATCAATCCTCAGATATACCTCCCTATCCGTCCCTCCAACCCATATGCTGCGATCCATCCATGATCATACACCCCTCCCTCTAATCCAGATACATCCCATTTCATCCAGCCATCCAATTTCTCCAAATCTATCTGTCGAGCTAATCTTGTGGCATGGAGTTCCACCGGTACAAACTTTTTACAACCTTTTTATTTTTTCCAGGTTTTTTAAATTTAAAAACAAAGACTTTATTTAAAAAAAAAACTGGACCAAGAAACAACCAAACCAATTGGTTACTGATTCAGTATTTTAAAAATCAACTATCCTAGAAATGTACAAGTTGAGATATTTACAAGTGATTGAACGTGGGGTGGAAGAGGTAGTGTGCCCATTCGGTGTCATAGGAGAGGGCTCTGGCTGGATGGGTGGTGGGTGCGGCTCTAGATTATCAGGCTGTGCTGGTGTGTTTCACGTGGACGTCTTGCTGGGGTTATGGCCAGCTATGGATCAGCGATCACCGGCCCATGTCCTTGCCCCTCAGTGGTGAATGGGTGAGCACGGACCTTTATAAGCCAGTCCCAGATCAGCACCAGCACAGCCATGAACAGCAGGCCAGGGATGACGAGGAGAAACCGGTAGAAAAACAGCGGCCCTGGAATTGCAAGAGCAGCAGGTTAAGGGAGAAGTCGGCTCACCTGGTTCTAGCTCTGTGGGTGTTTGTCACCCTCTGATGGCCACTTGGGGTATTGCTATTACGAGCACCCTGAAGAACCATTACAGATGAGATTCAGGTCTGTGTTTGCCCATAGTAAGGTCAGTGGATGGGCAGATTTCCTTCTGCCCCTGCCCCCCCTACCAAAAATCCCCCAGTTTACAGGAGTGGTTTGATTTCTTTGAGCCACAATTATTATAGTACCTAGAAGTCTGACATCAGGGCACCTTTGCACCAGACACTGCCCAGACACCCAGGGAGAGACAGTCCCTGCCCCAGCTGAGATCAGGGCCCCATTGTGCCGGGCGCTGCACAGACACACAGCGAGAGACAGTCCCTGCCCCAGCTGAGATCAGGGCCCCGTTGTGCCGGGCGCTGCACAGACACACAGGGAGAGACAGTCCCTGCCCCAGCTGAGATCAGGGGCCCCGTTGTGCCAGGCGCTGCACAGACACACAGGGAGAGACAGTCCCTGCCCCAGCTGAGATCAGGGCCCCGTTGTGCCAGGCGCTGCCCAGACACACAGGGAGAGACAGTCCCTGCCCCAGCTGAGATCAGGGCCCCGTTGTGCCAGGAGCTGTTCAGACACACAGGGAGAGACAGTCCCTGCCCCAGCTGAGATCAGGGCCCCGTTGTGCCGGGCGCTGCACAGACACACAGGGAGAGACAGTCCCTGCCCCAGCTGAGATCAGGGCCCCGTTGTGCCGGGCGCTGCACAGACACACAGGGAGAGACAGTCCCTGCCCCAGCTGAGATCAGGGCCCCGTTGCGCCGGGCGCTGCACAGACACACCGCGAGAGACCGTCCCTGCCCCAGCTGAGATCAGGGCCCCGTTGTGCCGGGCGCTGCACAGACACACAGGGAGAGACAGTCCCTGCCCCAGCTGAGATCAGGGCCCTGTTGTGCCGGGCGCTGCACAGACACACAGCGAGAGACCATCCCTGCCCCAGCTGAGATCAGGGCCCCGTTGTGCCGGGCGCTGCACAGACCCACAGCGAGAGACAGTCCCTGCCCCAGCTGAGATCAGGGCCCCGTTGTGCCAGGAGCTGTTCAGACCCACAGCGAGAGACAGTCCCTGCCCCAGCTGAGATCAGGGCCCCGTTGTGCCGGGCGCTGCACAGACACACAGGGAGAGACAGTCCCTGCCCCAGCTGAGATCAGGGCCCCGTTATGCCGGGCGCTGCACAGACACACACAGAGAGACCGTCCCTGCCACAAAGTCTAAACAGACAAAGGATGGAAGGGGGATCTGAGGCTCAAGGAGGGGACTTTTGCTAGGCCACGTGGCAGCGCACAGCCTTGAGCCCAGTCATCCACAGCCATTGCCCAAGGCTCTATGTCCCGGTGCCCCACTCGTTTGCCTGTCCTCAGCCTCGCTCCTGGGGCTGCCAGCCTGGGAATAGCTGTTGTTTGGGTACCAGGGCGCTCAGACCCACCAACTGATATCACACCTCTTCGTGTCATGACTTGATCTGGGGCCGGATTACAGCCGGCGCCCCCTAGAGCGGAAACGCCCCATGGCCCCCTTCCTGAACCAGCCAGTCCCCGCTCCGCCTCCCAGCCTGGACCAGAACCAGCGCCCCCCAGAAAGAGACTCACCCACAGCCGTCAATAGGATGCGGGCCAGGCAGGTTCTGTTCTTCCCCGAGAGGACCCAGTACTCCCCCTCCACGTCTCCCTTCATCTCCTGCACCACGAGGCCCGACGTGTGGAGGATGAGGTGGCCCTTGAGGGCCCGCAGGAAGTAGTATAGGCGGCCCCGGATCAGCACCATTACCCAGTCGCAGCGGGGCCTGTGGGCATTCACTTTGCACAGGGCAACGCTCCCCCGGGGCAGCCGGAGCGGGATGACGGCCGTCGAGCCCCGGGCGACAAAGCGGTGCAGGAGGGGGCAGGCGCTGGGAGCTGGGGAGAGACTCAGGGTGAGTAACTCATAGCGGGACCCCAGGGGGACGGTGTGTGCCATTGATTAGCTGCAGCCACTAGGGGGCGATAGGGTCCTATATGCACCAGCGGGGAGGGGGGACGGTTTTACCCAGCTGATGATATGAGATTAGAACTGATTAGCAGGGAAAGGCCCCATAGCTCATTCCCCACTCCCTGAGCCAGCCATTGCCCCACCCTGGGGCTGGATCGGAACCAGTGCCCCCTAGAGGGGAAAGGTCCCATCTCCCATTCCCAGTCTCCTTGAGCCAGCCAGTCCCCCACCATGGGGTCAGATCACAGCCAGTGCCCCCTAGAGAGGAAAGGCCCCGTGTCCCATTCCCTGCCACCCTGAGCCAGCCAACCCCCAACTGTGGGCCCGGATCACAGATGGTGCCCCACAGAGGGGAAAGGCCCAGTGTCCCATTCCAATCCCCCTTGAGCCAGCCAGCGCCCTCTACAGGGGAAAGGCCCCATATCCCATCCTCCTTTATATTTGAATACATTCCCTGTAAACCCCATAGCACTCCGGTATACCCCAATACATCCCCTGATTCCCCCTGGCTATTCCCAGCACACCCCAATACACCTGTACCCCCCAGTATACTGCCTAGACATCCTAATACCTCCCTGTATACCCACCTCCTTACCTGCCACCTTCCCAACATAGGGCAGAGCCCGCACCTCCATGACCCCACCTGGGTAAAGCCCCCCCAGAATGAGAAGCATGGCCCCATAACCCCCACTCTGCCGCACCCAGCGCCCCCTAGAACTCCCCTCCAGCTGTGTCCCACACCCCCACATCCTGACCACCCTCGGTGTGTGTGTACTGGGGGTGCTGGTTCTATTGCGGGGGGGGGGGTCATAATGGCTGGGCACATCGGGTTCTATGCTCTGCGCAGAACAGATGTGACAGCAGGTTCCAACTGCTGGATCTCGCCCCCTAGTGGCCGTTGCCTGAGCTGCTGCATCGTCCAATACTGCATCTGGGACGAGGCCAGACAGACCCATCTGGGATGCAGCTGTGGCAGGGGCAACGCCAGGGAATATCCGGACTGAGATGCCCGGGGATTGGGACATGGGGTCTCTCCCCTCTAGGGGTCGTCCGTTCTGACCCAGCCCCAGGGCGGCGGGGGGAACTGGCTTGCCCAGAGAAGCAGAGAACGTGATACAGGGTTTTTCCCCTTTAGAGGGCACCAGTTCTAAATTTCACACCATCTACTGGGTGGAATATCAGACCCCCTGAGGGGGGTGGGGTGCTACCCTGCTGCCCCCTAGTGGCTGCAGCTGAAGTTGGCTCAGGCAAGCAGTTCCCCACCGCTGCCACCAATAACTGCCCAATCATACTGGAAGCAGAACCAGCCTCATCGGGTGAGTGACCTTGTGCTTTCAGGTCATTGTTGCCTGTTGAACCCAGGCGCTCCCCCCGGAGCCCAGCCAGTGCCGCTGTCCAGCCCGGGGTGGGGGCATAATTCATTTCCACATTTGAAAGGAGCACGAGATGGGAGAACATGGGGGGGGAGAAGAGACACACAGCGGAAACCCTGGCTCCATCCAGCCGGCCCTGGCTCCAGGCGTCTTCTTGCGCGTGGGAGGATGTGAGAGTCAAGGCAGGTTTTGTGGACCGGCGAGGAGGCGGGGAAGGCTAGTGGTGGTGTTGGGTCACGGTGGTGCAGGGAGCTGGCCCCAGGCGAGATGGTCGGGGTGTTCTTGCTCTGGGTCTTTGTGGGTGAGCAAAAGGGGTTTTTTGGGGGGGGGGGATGCTGCTTCTATGGGGGAGGGAGAGAGATGGCTGTGGGGAGAGGATGGGGGAAGATGGGAAGGAAAAAAGGGACGAGTGTGAAAGCGAAAAATATTTTGGTTACTTCAAGAAAGAAGGGGGGCACAGTGCCAGGGTACAGTTGGGCATGTTGGGGGGACGGTGTGTGGTGGGGAGGTGGGGGGGCAGGGTGCACAGTGTGGGGGGGCTGTGGTGGTGCTGTGGCAGCTGTGGGGGGCCCAGTGTGAGGGTGTGGGTGAGGCAATGAGGGGCTGGATGGGGGGGAACATGGGGGGAAGAGTGTGAGGGTGCAGGTGGGAATGTGGGGGACCGGGTGGCAGGGCTGTGTGGTGGGGCTGCGGGGAGGCCCAGTGTGAGGGTGCGGGTGGGGCAGTAAGGGGCTGAGTGACAGATCCATGGGAGGCTGGGTGTGGGGGTTGTGGGGGCCCAGTGTGAGGGTGTGGGTGGGACAGCGGGGGGCTGGGTGTGGGGGACGTGGGGGAGCCGGGGGTGAGGGTGCAGGTGGGGCAGTGGGGGGGCCGGGGGTGGGGGTGCAGGTGGGGCAGCGGGGGGCTGGGTGTGGGGGACATGGGGGAGCCGGGGGTGAGGGTGCGGGAGGGGCAGCGGGGGGCTGGGTGTGGGGGACGTGGGGGCCCAGTGTGAGGGTGCGGGGGGGGCAGCGGGGGGCTGGGTGTGGGGGATGTGGGGGAGCCGGGGGTGAGGGTGCGGGTGGGGCAGCAGGGGGCTGGGCGACGGGGCCGTGGGAGGCTGGGTGTGGGGGACGTGGGGGGGCCGGGGGTGACGGTGCGGGTGGGGCAGTGGGAGGCTGGGTGTGGGGGACGTGGGGGAGCCAGGGGTGGGGGTGCGGGTGGGGCAGCGGGGGGCTGGGTGTGGGGGACGTGAGAGGCTGGGTGTGGGGGACGTGGGGGGGCCGGGGGTGGGGGTGCGGGTGGGGCAGCGGGGGGCTGGGTGTGGGGGACGTGGGGGAGCCGGGGGTGGGGGTGCGGGGGGGCAGCGGGGGGCTGGGTGTGGGGGACGTGAGAGGCTGGGTGTGGGGGACGTGGGGGAGCCGGGGGTGGGGGTGCGGGGGGGCAGCGGGGGGCTGGGTGTGGGGGACGTGAGAGGCTGGGTGTGGGGGACGTGGGGGGGCCGGGGGTGGGGGTGCGGGTGGGGCAGCGGGGGGCCGGGGGTGGGGGTGCGGGTGGGGCAGTGGGGGTGCCGGGGGTGGGGGTGCGGGGGGGGCAGCGGGGGGCTGGGCGACGGGGTCGTGGGAGGCTGGGTGTGGGGGACGGGGGGGAGCCGGGGGTGAGGGTGCGGGTGGGGCAGTGGGGGTGCCGGGGGTGGGGGTGCGGGGGGGGCAGCGGGGGGCCGGGCGGCGGGGCCGTGGGGAGCAGCATAGAGGGGACGTGGGGGGCCCGCCCAGCCCCCCCCCGGCACTCCCGCTGCCTCTCCCGGCAGGCGGCTGCTCCCCGCTCTGGCTGGCGGTGCCGGCTGGCCCCGTGGCCGCGCTCCCCGGGGGCACGGCCCTGCTCCCCGCCGCCCTGCGGCTCCCGGCCCCGCCGCCCGCGTCCTTCCAGGTGCGCTGGCGCTTCCAGCCCACGGGCCGCCTGGTGCTGCTGCTGGCGGCCCGGGGCTGCGGCGGGGCGGCCCCCTGGCGCCAGTCCTGCCGCCTGGCCCTGGAGCGCGGCCGGGGCTACGAGGGCCGGGCCGGCCTGGGCCCCAGCGAGGCCTCGCTGCTGCTGCGGGACGCCCGGCCCGAGGACGCCGGCCCCTACCGCGTCAGCCTGCTGGGCCTGGACGTGCAGGCCGCGGCCGAGGTCAACCTGACCCTGGCCCCCGCCCCAGGTAACCGGTCGGGGGGGGCGGGGGCGGGCGGGGACAGCCGGGGCGGGATCCCGCCAGCCAGCCCCGGCCCCATCCCCCGCAGCTCAGCCCCCTCCCCAGCCCCTGCGTTCCCCCCCCCGCCCCGTCCCCTCCCCTCCCCCGTCCTCCATGGGATCCCGCGTCCCACCCCCTCCCCCGTCCCCTCCCCTCCCCTCCCCCGTCCTCCATGGGATCCCGCGTCCCAACCCCTCCCCCGTCCCCTCCCCTCCCCCGTCCTCCATGGGATCCCGCGTTCCCACCCCCTCCCCCGTTCCCTCCCCTCCCCAATCCTCCATGGGATCCCGCGTCCCAACCCCTCCCCCCGTCCCCTCCCCTCCCTTCCCCCGTCCTCCATGGGATCCCGCGTTCCCACCCCCTGCCCCACTCCCTCCCCTCCCCCGTCCTCCATGGGATCCCGCGTCCCAACCCCTCCCCCGTCCCCTCCCCTCCCCTCCCCTCCCCCGTCCTGCATGGGATCCCGCGTCCCAACCCCTGCCCCATTCCCTCCCCTCCCCCGTCCTCCATGGGATCCCGCGCCTCACCCCCTCCCCCGTCCTCCATGGGATCCCGCGTTCCCACCCCCTGCCCCACTCCCTCCCCTCCCCCGTCTTCCCTGGGATCCCGCGTCCCAACCCCTCCCCCATTCCCTCCCCTCCCCCATCCCCCATGGGCTCCCGCGTCCCAACCCCTCCCCCACTCCCTCCCCTCCCCCATCCCCCATGGGCTCCTGTAACCTTGTTCCCCCACATAATATGGGGATCCTGCCCCCACACATCCCCGCACCAGGGATCCAGCATCCCCGCTCCCCCCATGGGGATCCCACCCCCTACCAGGGATCCTGTTTCTCTGATCCTTCCCCGCATGGGGATCTCACCCCACCAGGGATCTGGCATCCCAGCTGTCCCCACGGATCCCATTGCAAAGCTGCCATCCCGCCCTACTCTCCTACCCCGGCCAGCAGGCAGCCCCTGTCCCACGGTGCTGCCCCCCACCCCCGTCACGGCCTCTAGTCCGCTCCCTGGGGAGGCCCAGCCAGTGCAGAGTTGAACTCAGAGCCCGGCAGGGGATCCCTCCCTCCAGCCAACCCCCCTCACCCACCCTGCTCTGGCTTGTCTCCCTACAGACCCCAGTCTCCCTACAGACCCCAGTCTCCCTACAGACCCCACCACCGTCCTGCCTCCCACCTCGCCAGCACCTGCCAGCAGCACCGAACTGCAGGGTGAGGAAGGAGAACAGAGGGGCACGGGGGGGGGGGGGCGGGGCGGAGGGGGCAGGTCTTGGTGTTACAGCACCGAGCTGGGACTCGGGATTTCGGCTCTGTTCCTGGCTCTGTGTCGCATCCCACAGTATTCTTGCCAGCACGTTAAAGAAGTATGGGCTGGATGAATGGACTATAAGGTGGACAGAAAGCTGGCTAGATTGTCGGGCTCAACGGGTAGTGATCAATGGCTCCATGTCTAGTTGGCAGCCGATATCAAGCGGAGTGCCCCAAGGGTCGGTCCTGGGGCCGGTTTTGTTCAATATCTTCATAAATGACCTGGAGGATGGTGTGGATTGCACTCTCAGCAAATTTGCGGATGAAACTAAACTGGGAGGAGAGGTAGATATGCTGGAGGGTAGGGATAGGATACAGAGGGACCTAGCCCTGGTCTACACTACGGGGTTAGGTCGAATTTAGCTGCATTAGGTCGATTTGAAAATGACTGCGTCCACACACCAACCCCGTTCCGTCGATCTAAAGGGCTTAGTGAGGACGCACTCCACTGACTTAATGCGCTTAGTGTGGACATACGCAATCGACTGTATAAAATTGAATTCTAAAAATCGACTTCTATAAAATCGACCTAATTTCATATTGTAGACATACCCTTAGACAAATTAGAGGATTGGGCCAAAAGAAACCTGATGAGGTTCAACAAGGACAAGGGCAGAGTCCTGCACTTAGGACGGAAGAATCCCAGGCACCGCTACAGACTAGGGACCGAATGGCTCGGCAGCAGTTCTGCAGAAAAGGACCGAGGGGTTACAGTGGACGAGAAGCTGGATATGAGTCAACAGTGTGCCCTTGTTGCCAAAAAGGCCAATGGCATTTTGGGATGTATAAGTAGGAGCATTGCCAGCAGATCGAGGGACGTGATCGTTCCCCTCTATTCGACATTGGTGAGGCCTCATCTGGAGTACTGTGTCCAGTTTTGGGCTCCACACTACAAGAAGGACGTGGAAAAACTGGAAAGAGTCCAGAGGAGGGCAACAAAAATGATTAGGGGACTGGGGCACATGACTTATGTGGAGAGGCTGAGGGAACTGGGATTGTTTAGTCTGCAGAAGAGAAGAATGAGGGGGGATTTGATAGCTGCTTTCAACTACCTGAGAGGGGGTTCCAAAGAGGATGGATCTAGACTGTTCTCCGTGGTGGCAGATGACAGAACGAGGAGTAATGGTCTCAAGTTGCAGTGGGGGAGGTCTAGGTTGGATATTAGAAAAAACTTTTTCACCAGGAGGGTGGTGAAGCACTGAATGGGTTACCTAGGGAGGTGGTGGAATCTCCTTCCTTAGAGGTTTTTAAGACCCGGATTGACAAAGCCCTGGCTGGGATGATTTAGTTGGGGATCGGTCCTGCTTTGAGCAGGGGGTTGGACTAGAACCTCCTGAGGTCCCTTCCAACCCTGATGTTCTATGATTCTATGATTCTTTCCCCAGGCCTCCGGTTCCCAGCTTCGCCCCCTGGGGCCCTGCGTCCCGGGTCTCCGCTCCAGCCCCTCTTATGTTACGTCTACCCTGCACTGTGAACCCAGATCTGTGGGCCCCGGGGCTTGCGGCCTGGGAGTTGCCTGCTTAATCTGGCCTTATGGTGGTTGGCCACGGGGCTCCGAGCCGTACTCACACGGCCGCCCTGCACTGCGCAGACCTTCTGTCTCGGGGCCTGACCCCCTTCCGCACTGCAAAACAGTCCTGATTGTGTGGGTCAGTGGAGGTTCCTGGTCCAGGCTTCTCGGCTTAGATCCCAGCTCTCCTGTGCGGCGTCATGACATTGAGGGCCCGGGGTGATCCATGCTTGACCCCCCCGCCCCCAATCCCGAGACAGGCAGGCGGGTGTGTGCGGAGGGGGGCGGGCGTCGGTGAGCCCTAGGGCTGTGCTGTTGAGCAGGGCTCTGAATTTGGTTTCCTCTCTGCAGGGGGCACGGCGCCACCCCTCGCCCCGGTATGGGCCACGCTGGATGGAGGGGGAGCTGTGGTGCCCAATGCTGTCCGGCTGTGCCTAGCGGGCCTGGTTCTCTGCCTCCTGGTGCTGATCGTGGGCGAGGTGAGCGGGTTCTCCCCCCTTTCGTGTGTGTGTGTGTGTGTGTGTGAATGCTGCCCCCTGCTGGAGGAAATATGTTATACAGGCCTTGAACTGTGTGTGTGTGTGTGTGAGTGAGAGAAATAACACTGCCCCCTGCTGGAGGGAACGTCTCACACCCCATTTGCCCTCGTGAATCGCACTGGATTCTCTCTGTGTGTGTCCGTCCTCATATCTATGAGTGGAAAGGTAGCTTAACATGGCCTCTGCCCCTTAACGCCCCCTACCACACCCACCAACTGGGCTCCTACTTGGAAACACTCCCTGTCGCCCGCTGAATGATCAGAGTCAACTTCACACTGTGATTCCCTTCCCCAGTATGTTCTGTCCATGAGAAACAAGGACACCTCGGGGACAGGTTCACCCCCAGATGCTGCTGCAACCGTCAAGACACTGTCGACGATATACGTCCTCCAAGAGATGCCCATACCAGATGGCTCAGAGGAATTATATGCCAGCCTAAGTTTCTGATCCTGCTGTATGATTGCACACACGTGCTGCCGTTTCTCCTCTCAAACCCGCACTTACTGTCATCATTAGGTGGAATTGTGTTCCTGCAGCAGTGAGTTCCACCGGTTGCTGCCACACTGCTTAGTAACCTGAGACACTGTGGTGAAGTCCAGTGCAAGCCTGCATGCTCTCTGCCTGAACAGTCTTTCGTTTAAGATTGGAAGGGGCTGATGAGACGAGAAAGAACAGACGTCAAGCTCCCAGGTGAGAGCCCCACCTGGTGTAAATGTGTGTCGCTTTGCTGGAGTCAGTGCGGCCAGACCCCCAGCAGGTGTGACTCAGCCGTCGCTTCATTGCAATCAATGGGGCCAGATCCCTGCAGGTGTGAATCAGTATTGCTCCGTTAGAGACAAACACACCAAATTCCCAGCTGGTGTTACTTCGCATCATGTCGCTGAAGCTAGCTCAGACCGGTGGATCCACAGAAGCTGGAATTTCCCATCCCCCGCCCTCCTTCGCTTTTATCACGGAAGAGAAGAGCGTGATACATTAGCCAATACTTTCTTCCTCATTTTCATTTCCCCCTCGCGTTTCCCACTGCAGACTAAAGCTGCCCAAGCTTTAAGCATAATATCACATGGGATCTTCTTGCATTTTGTAGTCACCCCACATCCTGTTTGGGTCACCAGTGAGATTTGGATCCAGGGACCAGACAAAAATTCCCTCTGATAACCACTGGGAGGAATTATTTGGCCCGGGTTAGACTAGATGACTTCATTTTCCCTTCTGGCCTTAAAATCTATGGGTCTTCGACACCTTGTGTTGTCATTTACACTAGAGCTGGGCAATTGATTTTTCAAGTTGGTGGCAAGCCAGAAAATCGGGGGAGGGGCAGGAACTTTGTTTAGGGCTTTGAAAGTGAAATGTTGTGACATTTTTGTTGAATCAAAAAGTTGGGGGAAAAATGTCATTCGGGGTTGAACGAGATCTGCATGCGTTCAAACAGGAATTCATTCAGCTTTAGGCTGTGTTATGCAGGAGGTCAGCTTGGATTATCACCACCTTGCCTTGGGATCTGTGAATTTCTGGATCTATGAAATCTTGGAATCTATGAATTTCTGGATCTATGAAGTTGTCACAATCAAACAATTCACCTTTTTCAGATTTTTGTGGGTTTTTTTGAGGTTTTAGTTTTGGTTTGTGACAGAAACAATTGGCCAAAATCGACAAAAATTCACGAAATGTTTCGGTTGAGCCAATTCTGCTTTTTTTGCGCCGAAAAGGTTTCGGTTGAAAATTTTTGCCTAGCACTAATTTACACCAGTCGGTGTAACACTTTGCCATTGTTGGTGTTCCACGTGCATTTTGCACAACGCAAGGTGCAAGTCGAGGGGGAAGGAGGCCTCAATGGACCTTCATTGTTTAAGCGAAAGCTGTAACTCCCCTAGCTGATGGGCTTTTATCCTCTACTAATCCCTGAATGAGAACAGAGTTATACCTTGTCCTAGAGCAGAGTACACAGACATAATTAGAGTTAGCTATTTTTTGAATTACAAGTTTTTTTTTCCTCTGCAAATTGGTCTTTTTAAAGAAAATGATACTTTTTGCGGGAAATGGTATTTGGCAAAATTTTCCGTAACACTTTTCACCAATATTTTAATGAAGATTTTGTTGAGGTTTGAATCAAAATGATTCTAGCAAGGCTTCGTTTGTTGAAAGGTGTGTTTTCAGCCCATCGCAGTAACAATGAGCTCTGAAATCATGCAGCAGTGGCCAGGTGTAACCGAGATCATTAACGGCACTTTAGCCTAATGGTAAGGGTTGGTTGAAAATTTTCCATTGAAGTTGTTCTCCGGAGTGAAATTGGGCTTTTGACAAGATGAAATTTTTCGCAAGCAGAGTCTGTTTTCTGCCAAAAAACTTAGATTTTCCTTGAAAAACCCAAGAGCCCCCAAAATGAAATATTTTCATTCTGGAATGCTGCTGCAGTGATGCCTCATGGGAGCTGTCATTCAGGTGCATCCCACTGCCATTCTCCTCTGTAGACTGGGCTTCCTAGTCGAACTTCATCTCCCATGGTGCAGCGACCTCTGTGGTGCCCAGCACTCGCTCACCAAGAGGGAAGACCGTGGTACATCATGGGAGATTGTGACGTACGCCTCTGGTGTTATCTGGACCGGTGATCTGCTAGGCCACTCCAATCCTTGACTCTGGGAGCCAGCCTTACCCTGCTCTGCTGTGAGAACCCCCACTCCTGGGCCGTTCACGCACAGCTTCTGGCATGTAAGCTGCTCCTTGGATTGTGCAACCAAATGACGCTAGCCAACCTCCGTCTTGCAATGTCCAGTTATGCCCGATGGACGCAACAAGCTTATATGAGTTTGTCAATTTAACAAACAAATTGATATGTACCAGGCTTGTTATCCCAAGGGGAGTCTCTGACAGGCTGCAAACCAAATGCACTGCTTCAGGTAGAATAAACAAACAGATTTATTAACTCTAAAGATAGATTTTAAGTGATTATAAGTCAAAGCATAACCAGTCGGATTTTGTCAAAAGAAAAGAAAATATAAGCACGCAGTCTAAACTCTCAACCCTATTAGACTGGGCAACACCTAGATTAAGCAGTTTTTCTCACCCCACTGGATATTACAGTCCTTAATATACAGGTTTGTTCCTTAAACCTGGGCCACTCTCCTCTGTTGGAGTCTTGTCTTCTTCTCAGTGTCCTGGTTGCTTGCAGCATAGCTGGGACAGGAGAAGGGCTCAATATGTGTCCACTCTGTCTGTTTTATACCCTCATTCCATGTGCTTGGGGAGCACAAGTCCAGGCATGTCTGGGCAGCATTGCTGAGTCTCTCCAAGCAAGGCTGAGCAATTCCCCTGGTATGGCTTCATGCAGGTGAGTCATTGCATTGTAGCTCCCTTGCTGGACAATGGCTGTTGAGGGGTTGTTTGACACCCCGCCTGGGCATTGGTTACTTTCCTTGCTGTTGCCCCTGAGGAGCTAATATCTGGCTGATTCCCCAACTTACAGCCTGCTTTAGTGACCACCATACAACACAATTCTCATAACTTCATATGCATGAATGATACACATCTATGGAGACAGAAATGACTTTCAGCAGATCATGACCTTTCCCCTGATACCTTACAAGGCCTGCTTTATATGTGAGATCACGATTATATGAAAAAGAGGAATACGGGGGTTACAGTATGCCCCCCCCCAAGATATAGAATGTCACAGAGGTGTAGTCCGATCCAGGTGTCCAGACTATGGATGAGAATGAGCAACATGAGGCTTCAGAGCTACAACCCCCAGGTGCCACCAGGGTGACATTTCCAAATTGAAATATGTCAGTTTTTGATTTTTTTTTGGCCAAAAACTTGACATGTTCCAGGGAACCTCCCCTCCCCAACTCATGTGCACACCCATCACAGGCATGCACACCCATCACACATGTGCACACCCCCTCACATGTGTTTACACACATGACACGTGTGCACCCATCACTCACCCGCAGCCAACCAACCAACAATACACCTGAATTACAATCATCCCTGACATCTTTGAAAGCATCCCCGCATTTTACACTGGTTGAAACGTATAGGTCTATGTTCATAATTGGAAGTGTGTTTGTTATCTTTAACCCACTGGCAGCAAGCATTCATCTGATCCTTAGTAGAGCATCTCTCAAATGGAATTTCCTTTATTCTCAGCGCTTGTTCTGTTTGCAGACCTATGCAGTATACATCAAGCAAGACTGTATGTGGCCGTATAAATAAGTGGCACTGAATTCCAACGGTTGGTCTTAATGACTTTATGACACAGACTTTTCTTTACTCTTCAATGCATAATAAATATACGTTGCAGCCACATCCTTTGAAGTGCTTTGTGTGATGGGTTAGGTCACAGAAACCGCCTTGGGACTGCCGCCTGATGTGCTGAGACTACCTCTGAGCCTGTTTTCCCTGCCAGCTTGGGACTCCAGAACCCTGCCTTGTTGAGCCAGATATGCTAGTCTGCTGCAAACACAGACCCAAGTCTGAACCATGTCCCCCAAAGCTGCAGGCTTTAACTGAAAGCCACTTAGCAGGTATTCCTGTCTCCAGCACCCAGATACCCAGTTCCCAATGGGCTCCAACCCCCCAATAAATCTGTTTTACTCTGCATAAAGCTTATACAGGGTAAACTCATAAATTGTCCGCTCTCTATAATACTGATAGAGAGATATGCACAGCTGTTTGCTCCCCCAGGCATTAATTACTTACTCTCGGTCAATTAATAAGCAAAAGTGATTTTATTAAGTATTAAAAGTAGGATTTAAGTGGTTCCAAGTAATAACAGACAGAACAAAGTAAGTTACCAAGAAAAATAAAACAAAACCACTCAAGTCTAAGCCTAATACAGTAGGAAACCAAATACAGATAAAATCTCACCCTCAGAGATGTTCCAATAAGCTTTTTTCACAGACTAGACTCCTTTCTAGTCTGGGCCCAGTCCTTTCCCCTGGTACAGTCCTTGTTCCAGCTCAGGTGGCAACTGGGGGATTTCTCATTACTGCAGCCGCCTTGTTCTGTTCCACCCCCTTATATACCTTTAGCACAAGGCGGGAATCTTTTGTCTCATTGGGTCCTCACCCCTCCTTCTAAATGGAAAAGTCCCAGGTTTAAGATGGATTCCAGTACCAGGTGACATGGTCACATGTCCTGTGAGACCCTGAAGCCTTCATTCTTCCCGGCCTGACCCACAGGAAGGCTTGCAAGTAAACAGAGCCATCTACAGTCAATTGTCCTGGTTAATGGGAGTCATCAAGATTCCAAGCCACCATTAATGGCCCGCACTTTGCATAATTACAGTAGGACCTCAGAGTTATATTTCATATTTCTAGTTTCAGATACAAGAATGATACAGTCATACAAATAGGATGACCGCACTCAGTAGATTATAAGCTTTGTAATGATACCTTACAAGAAATCTTTTGCCTGAAGCATATTCCAGTTACATTATATTCACACTCATTAGCATATTTTCATAAAATCCGATGGAGTGGACCGTCACACTCTGCATCACAAGCTGATCTGAGCAGGGCAGTGTGGTGGCCAGGCCCCATTGAGGGGCAATTTGCATCTTCTGTGATGACAATGTTCTCTCTCCCTTATTATTTATATTATGGTCACGCCAACCAAGATCAGCCATTGTACCAGATGCCCTAGAACCTTACTGACAGTCTTTACCCTGCAAGGCTTATCATCTAAATACATGAAAGGCTTATTATCCTCATTTTACAGAGGGGGAAACTGAGGCACTGAGCAATGCAGTAATTACCCATGGTTACACGGGGAGGCTATGGCAGAACTGGGGATAGACTACAGTCCTGTAACACAAGGTCAGCCTCCCTCTCAAATGAAGTTTACCAACCCCTTAAGCATGTTGACTTGTCAAGTACCATCATTAGGGCTCAGAGTCAACATCCCAAGGGGTATTTTGGCTTGCATGACTCCAGAGACCACCACCACACTGTGGGCACTCCACTATGCCTGCACTGGTTTACTGTTTCAGTAGGACCTGGAGCTCCATGGTCAGAGATCAGTTTGGAAGTGTCATGCACACCAAGTGAATTCTGGGATATGGGGAAGGCGGGCAGGGGGAAACTGTGGTCCTTTGATCCCTTTTCTCACGGGTGCTCTGGGCCTCTGAGAAGTGTCCCACAATGCAGTGCAAAAATTACCGAGGTGAATTCTGGGATACAGCATGGAGGCAACCCCCGCTGGCCTCCTGGAACTATCCCACAATCTAGTGCAAAATTTACCCAGTGGGCCATGGAGCACCTGGGTTAACTACCCACAATGCAATGCACCACGCACGGAGGCACGGCTCAGCTTGCACCAGCGCTACTGGAAGTGTGTGACTACGCACACACAGCTGTGGATTCACCACTGCGTGTGTTACCCGGGTAGAACTCCTACGGAGACCAGCCTTCAGCTGTGTGGATAATTAAGGGAGTGGTGGGGAGACCTCTGTGTCCCCAACACACACAAACAGCGACAGGATGATTTTGGGGGATCCCTGGTCACATCTACGGCCTTCTGTCTCCACCTTCTTGGTCACCCACGGCTATCCTCGCCCTCACACATCCTTTTATCTTCCAGCCCACAAGGGCTAGAACCGCCGAAACTGGAATGAGAAGGAGCAGGTACCATCTCCAATCCACAGGTTCTGCAAACAGAGAGAGGAAGGAAGTTTGTTCCAAGGCTGGCTACTGGGGGGGGGGTTCTTTTATGGAAAAAGTTAATTTGCATCTCATGGTGCGTGCCCTAACCTCCAGCCCTATTGGCTAGTCTGAGTTCTTGCTCCTTCTCCCAGAAATTCCATCTCGGACCAAGGCCCCCCTGTTCCTGATCACTGTTGTCCAATGATACATTTCTCTGAAAAGTTTTGAGGCATCGTCAGTTTGCTCTAGTAGCTTTGCGAGATGGGGCAGTGCGGTCCCTGGCCCTCACAGAAGTTTCGGGACGGGCATTTTACGTTTTCATTCAGGGGCATGCATTGGGTCGCTCCGCCCCCCGACTGAGATGAAAAATTCCCCCACCCCTCACCAAACCCTCCGAGCAAACAATGATGCTGAGCCGCCCCCTGGGCTGAATTTACCCAACACCACCAGATGGAGCCGGGCCAGGCAGGTCGCATCCAGATCTTGGAACCTGTAGACTCCCCCGTCCCCGCTGTGTACGCCCTGCACCATGAAGTCACCCCCGGACACAGAGACCCGCACTCGGAAGGAACGCAGCAGCTGGTGTGATGTCCCGTTGATGAAGGTGTAGACGTGGTCCCATGTCCCCGTGGAATTATGCCACTTGTAAAGGTCCAGGGTGGCGGGCAGGTGAAGCGGGATGCACAAGGAGCTGCCCCTGGACACAGAACAGTGGGCATGGGGGCAATCGCCAGCGCCTAGAAGGGGGAGCAGACAGGGGCCGGCGTGTGAGAGAGGAGAGCACGAGGTGGCAGGGCTGTGGGGCTATGAGTGGGAACGTGATGTAGACAGAGCACTGGCTAAGCATTCAGAATCCCCAGGCTCCATCCCCAGCTCTGCGCGGGGAGTGGAGTCTAGTGGTTAGAGCAGGTGGAGGGCTGGAAGTCAGAACTCCTGGGTTCTCTCCCCGGCTCTGGGAGGGGTGGAGGGTCTGGTAGGTTAGAGCAGGTGGAGGGCTGAGAGCCAGGACTCCTGGGTTCTCTCCCCGGCTCTGGGAGGGAAATGGGGGCTGGTAGGTTAGAGCAGGTGGGGGCTGGGGGCCAGGACTCCTGGGTTCTCTCCTCAGCTCTGTGGAGAGCATGCACCTGTAATGCCTGAGCTAAAAGAGCCATCTGTGTAACGCCAAATCCTTTATGTGGTTCAGCCACTAGAGGGAACCAGAGGGCCACACTGGGTTAGCACAGGTTACAGTGTGCGTGTCCCATATAGACTAGAGGATAACAACCTACTACTTCTGCTCTCAAATGGAGTAGCCCTTTTAGCTCAAGTGGTAAAAGGCTCTGCCGGAGGTCCTAGGTTCAGATCCTGTTGGCGATCCGTGTTGATGGGATAGTGACATCAATAATCAATGTGCTGGAAGAAGGTTGAAAGTTTCAACAGAGCAATTGGCTTCTCGGTTACCTGATGGCTCAGGTTGGCATTGGATGGAGGTAACAGCCCTGGAAATCAGCAGGAGGAGAAGGCAACCGTGTCCCACTGTCCTCCAGAGATGCCCCGCGAGCCTGGGAGCCATCGAGACGTGTAGGGTCAGCGTGTCTGAGGAGGCCTTACCTGGGAGAGGAAACCCGGTGAGAGGGATAAAGAGCGAGCCGGGGTGGGAGGCAGATGGACTGACAGAGAGAGAGGAGAGAGCGTGGGGAGAGGAGATTGTTGAGAGAGGGAACCCTCCAGGGAGTGAGGGATGGGAAGAGTGTGAGAGACAGATAATAGAGTGATACACAGGAAACCTCGAGTGGGAATGCCACGGGCGGGGAGATAGCTTCACTCCACATTGACCCTCGATCTGAATTGAGCCCTGATTCCATTGGGGTCACTCTGGATTTACACCGGGGTCACTGAGATCAGAATCCAGCCCTGACTCCATCTACATCAGTGGGGTCACTCCGGATTTACACCAGAGTCCCTGGGATCAGAATATAGCCCAGATGCCATCACTATCAGTGGTGTCTGTCAGGATTTACACAGGGGTCACTGAGATCAGAATCTGGCCCTGACTCCATTGATATCAGTGGTGTCTGTCGGGCTTTACACTGGGGTCACTGAGATCAGAATCCGGCCCTGACTCCATTGATATCAGTGGTGTCTGTCGGGCTTTACACTGGGGTCACTGAGATCAGAATCCGGCCCTGACTCCATTGATATCAGTGGTGTCTGTCGGGCTTTACACCGGGGTTACTGAGATCAGAATCCAGCCCTGACTCCATTGATATCAGTGGGGTCACTCTGGATTTACACCAGGGTCACTGAGATCAGAATCTGGCCCTGCCTCCATTGATATCAGTGGGATCACTCCGGATTTACACTGGATTCACAGAGGTCAGAATCTGGCCCTGAGTCCACTAGAGCTGGTTGGGAATGGGGTGTTTCCATTCCACGGGAAATCCTAACATTTTGCGGGGGTTGGGGGGGGGAGGGGAATTGTTCTGAATTGGAACAAAAAGCCAAACTTCCCCGCAAAATGCAAATGCCGAGCTATTTCAGCTCGGGGCCACCGAATTATTTTGTTTCAAAAGGGTCAAAAGTAGACCAGGGCAAATAATGATTTCTCCCCCACCCCCGCCCCCGGCTTGCCGACAATTCTGGGGAGGGGGGATTTATTTTGGGCTGAATGAAAAAATGCAGTTTGTAAAATTTCTGGCACATCATCAAGTCACCGTGGCTAATTATCTGGAGGCAAGCGGAACATTAGGGTTGACCAGAAGCGAAATGTTTCGTTCCAGTTTGGGCGCTTTTTAAAGGGGTGGGTTTTTCAAAACAAAGCCAGAGGGACTTTCTAAATGAAAAGTTATTTCAACCCAAAGAAACCAGCAGCCAAAAATTTTCATTTAAAAAATCTCCAACTGAAACATTTTGATGCTTTTCAAACAATGTGAAGGTTTTTCTCCCCCCGCCTCCTCACAATTTAGCCAAATAGACGCAAATCCCTTAAATGTTTTGGGGTCACCGAAGCTGCTTTGTCCACCAGAAAAATATTTTGCCCAGAAATTTCACCAGCTCTAGTCAAGATGTTTTATTCTGGGGGGAGGGATAGCTCTGTGGTTTGAGCTTTGGCCTGCTAAACCCAGGGTTGTGAGTTCAATCCTTGAGGAGGCCATTTAGGGATCTGGGGCAAAAATTGGGGATTGGTCCTGCTTTGAGCAGGGGGTTGGACTAGATGACCTCCTGAGGTCCCTTCCAACCCTGATATTCTATGAAAGCTGCTGTCAAGTCTCATTTTGTCTTTATCTTCTGATCTTTCTATCCTACTTATTAGTAACTAGATTATACATAATATTAAATAGAATATCTAAAGTATAATAACATGCAAATGAATATTTTGCTATCATACACGTGCCCAAATAAAGAGATAACGTTGGAATGCTGTGGTAGCCATGTCTGCCCTAGAAGTTGGTCCGATAAAAGAGATGAGCTCACCCACCTTGTCTCGCTAACGTTGAAATGAAACATTTTGACTTGTTCCCGTGGAAAAGGCCATCAAAATCAGCGTGTTCCCACAAAACAATCGGACGCTGATGAAATCGGGCGCTGTATTTTTCAACCGAATGCTCCCATCGCAAAGAAATTGACCAGCTCAGTTTCTGAACCTGTACTATCCAGAATCAAGGTACCTTCGGACTCAAATCAGGAATCGGAGCAAGGTTTCCTGACAAAGCTGCTTTTCTAGAATCGGGGTCGGGAGTGGGGAGGAAGGGGGAGACTTTGCACAGAAAGCCATCCCTGACATCAGGGAGGAAATACAGGCAGACAGGAGTTGAGAGACACCCTCGTCAAAGCAATGCCTTGGATGTGTGCCAGAGAGATGAACCCGGCGTACCTGGGAATTGGACTCTTCCCTGCCATCCCCAGATGGGGAAGGTGGATACAGTTAATCCCTGAGAGCGGGGACAACAACCTCCCTGGATTCTGCAAGGGGACGCTCCAAGCAGGACCTAGCAATGGAACAAGTGGGAAGGCAGCTGATCTCCAAAGACATCCAGCCTCCGCCACGTAGCTACTCACCTGCTCAGCGATCAGGCTTGATCCCAGCCCTCGGCCTGCTGGCACAATTCTGGGTCCAGGCTCTGCCGTGGGAGCTGACCTATTTATGCTCCCAGCGGCGGATTTTCCCCTTCGTCACGTTGCTGCTCCGCTCGCAAACCGCAGTTCTGCAATGAGCCGGTGCTGCAAAACCACCACGTACTGAGGAGCTGGTGGGGAAGAAGGAGATCAAACATCCCAGAAACCACAAAGGCCCTCAGCGTTGCTCAAGGCACCACGCAGTGACTAGATAACTTGCCCATGACGGGATGTTCACCCCAGACCCACTGGGATGGGGTAAAGGAGGCTGAGAAGGGGGCTGATTAACTTGAGAGGGAATGAGGCAGGATAAGCAACCCCTGATTTGGGAATAGAGCCCAGCTGAGAAGGAACAGGCAGGGCTATGGCAGAGCCAGGAAGCTGGCGGCAGAAGGAGCTGCCTTGGGTGATTCTCCAGCCATGGACTGGGAGACGAGGAACCAGGGGGAGAAGAGAAGCCCTGGGGTCCTGGCCCTGAGGGAAGGACGTACCCAGAGGAGGGTGGAGAAAGAGCCTGATAGAGGCAAAGTAGGAAGCAGCCTGGGGAAACCGTAACAAGGTAAGGGGCTGTGCAGACCTTGGCTGCTGTCTGTAAGGTCTCTGGACTGGAACTTGGCGTAAAGGGTGGGCACGTGTTCCCCTACCAGCCACAGGGGAAGTGGTACAGACCAGGCAGTGGGGCAGAAGGCTGTCTAGGACAGTTGTCCAGTGGGAAGTTGGGATGCCAGAAGGTGAGGACTATAGTGACCTAGTCAGAGGGCCAAGCCATGAAGAACGAGAACCCTGAGTCGCAGGGAGAGGTGGCTGGGTGTGCGGACGAGTGTCAGAAGGGAGCCTCAGGTCTGGCAAGAGCTAATCCCCAGAGAGGCCAGCAGGAGGCACCCGAACGGTGAGTGACCTCCATGACACAGCCCCCAGGGAACATTTCTTCCTGACCGCTGTATGAAAGCGCTTGAGCGATGCCCTGAAGCATGCGGGTTTTAGATCTCATCCCAACCTCTTACATCTGCACTTCAGTCCGCGACGTTGTGGCTGAAAGCAGGCATAGGGAGGTGGTGTCAGTGACACAAAGGCCTCTTGGCAAAGCAAGCAATGATCGTCTCAGACCCGACAAACTCACTCCATCAAATGCCTTGCTCACCGGGTGTTTGTCCATCAAGTGTAACATATAAGGTCTCTACTGAAATTAGCCGTGTTCAGGATCATAGAGTGATGTGCGCACAGGTAGCTTTTAAGGAACATTGTAACTGGTCTTCAGTTTAGAAGGTGTCTACAGGGCTTGTTAGTGCAGGGGGCTAGTTGCCACCCATCCCTGGCTAGCCGGCGATGTCATCTCAGGCTCAGTTGGCTGCCTTTGCCCAGATCTTGAACAGTCAAGGGAACACCATCAAAGGCAACGGCCAACAATCAACACCACATGGAGGTATAAAAGGAACATTACAGCATCCCGGGGATCACCAGCTCTATGGATGAAGCCAAAAGACTGTTTCAGCATAACACAGAGGACGCTTTGAACCCACCCATGGAGGTGCCATGATGAACGGGGGTGTTTTGGGCAGAATCGGATCCTGGTTCCTGTGAAGCCAGTTAACTCTGCAATAAACTGAACTTCGGGGAGGAGGGGACTCTCCTTTCTTCTTAGCTGGGGAAGGGAACTAGAGGTTAGTGCAGGCCCTGGTTTGCGTGTTGTGGTTTTGGTTTTGTGTGGTAACCACGTGTTTCCATCACGCGCTCTTGTTTCTAGTGGAATCGCCGTCCTTCCTGAAGCAAACCCGCTTGTGATTCGTGGTGTGGTTTACGGGAGCGGTGACATAAAGTGAGGGGGCACGCTGCTCCTTCGGGGGCAGAGGAGCTGGGATCTCTGTGAGTAGCCAGTGTCAGGGCTGGATGTCACAGGGGAGCGCAGCAAAGGGGTGCGGGGACTGGGGTCCACCTATTGTTAACTTGCAAGCCAGAGACAGGACTGGCCTAGCCCGGAGGAGGGGGCTTGAGAAGCTGAAAGGCTGGTGAGGTTAGGGAACCAACAGGCGATCCCCTGGCCCCCCCGGTTCCGGCACCCCTGGATCTGCTACCTTGCAGGGGAGCGCCCTAAGGGCTACGGGAGAGTCTAGCACAGGGGCACCCTCCTTCTCCTCTGCTGATGCTGTTCCACTAAGGAAAGACACTTTGGAAAGTTGGTGGCAGAAACGTTCCTTCTGAAATAAACCTTCGTGGGTTTCACCGCTCGGGCTGCGTAGTTCACAGGACCGGCGGGCTAGGGTGAAGCAGGCAAACTGGGGCACATTGCTGCTTTGGGGGCAGAGGATCTGGGATTTCTGTGAGGACCTGGTGTCAGGGCTGGATATCACAGGGGCGCGCTTCAAAGGGACACAGGGGTTGGGGTGTAGCTGTTGTTACCTCCAAGGCAAAGCCAGGGCTGGCCTAGCCCGGAGCAGAGGGTTTGCGAAGTTGAAAGGCTGGTGGGGTTAGGGAACTGACCACCAGTTCCTGTAAGGAAGACTCCCTCTCACTGGAGGCAGGGGTTAACCAGGTGGGTACCCCAAGATCCAGTGTATACAGCCTTGGGGAGATCCTTACTGGAGACTCTCTGGCGTCCATCATTCACACAGGCTCTTGCTAAGTTGGAAAGGGCTCAGATAAGAGCCGCGCAAAGGACTCGAGGTCTGGGAGAGCTGCCTTCCGGCGCTTGACCTGTTTAGCTCACCCACAGCCCGGGTAACAGGTGGCTTGATCACAGTCTATCAGACCCAACATGGGGAGAAGATTTCTGCTAGCCACGGGCCGTTTAATCATGGCAAATACCATGACAGAGGGTCCCAAAACAATGGGTGGGGTTAGGGGAGGTCAGTAGGGTTCTGTGTGATTCACCTTGTCTCAGGGTACAAGAACCAGGGGAAAGTTGATGGTGTTGAAAGGAGGGCACTTGAAACCAGATCAAAGGAAATAATATTTCCTCTCAAAGCATGCAGGTAGCCTGCCGAACTCTCTGCCGCAAGATTTCAGTGAGGCCAAGGGCATAGCTTCATTAATTCCACACGTCAGTCTCCAGGCCTGCCTGGCACAACGGGGCCCTGATCTCAGCTGGGGCAGGGCTTGTCTCTCGCTGTGTGTCTTTGCAGCGCCCGGCACAACGGGGCCCTGATCTCAGCTGGGGCAGGGCTTGTCTCTTGCTGTGTGTCTTTGCAGCGCCCGGCACAACGGGGCCCTGATCTCAGCTGGGGCAGGGCTTGTCTCTCGCTGGGTGTCTGTGCAGCGCCCGGCACAACGGGGCCCTGATCTCAGCTGGGGCAGGGACTGTCTCTTGCTGTGTGTCTGTGCAGCGCCCGGCACAACGGGGCCCTGATCTCAGCTGGGGCAGGGACTGTCTCTCGCTGGGTGTCTGGGCAGCACCTGGCACAACTGGGGGTGGCTTGGTTTGTTTTTTTCACTCGTTTGTTTGTTTATGTTTTCAGGCTGGTCTTTTTTCCCCCCTTCCATTCTTCAATTTTCTCAAGTTTCAGTCTCAAGGGATTGAGGCTGTCTTAGATCTGCAGACCAAGAGTCTGATCCAAGGCTCCCACTGGTGGCACACGGCCAGAGATCTCCTAGCTGGGTTGATGGGCTGAAGGCCCTGAGCCAGAGGGCGAAGGGCTGGGGGAGACCCCAGTGGTGGGAAGTGGAGGAGACAGAGAGGGGGGCGTTTCTTGGGAAATCCTCCCCCTAAGGGAGCCCCATGACTGGGGGCGTTTCAGGCTCTAGAAATTGGGTAACAGGGGACAATCCGCTCCGGGGCTGGCTGAGTTGGGTGTGCAGTGGGTGCCGGGGGGGTGACTCAGTGGGGTTGTCAGTCTGCCCGGCTGGGAAAGGGGAAATGCATGCGTGAAACGCAAACCGCCACCCGCCACGTGAGCCCTCGCTGGACGCGGCATAGAGGAAACACCAGTTTCTCGTCCTCAGAGCTGGGGCAGGCAGAGAGAGAGTGGAAGGAAGGAGGGGAAGAGGGAGGGTGAATGCAAAGAAAAGCCAGGGACTGTGAGTCAAGCTCAGTGGCTGTGGGTTATGGGCTGGCAGCCTGACACCTCGTGGTCACAGGTTGGTTTCTGCCCAGATGCAGGAAAGTTTATAGCCCTGCCAACCACAGCGATTGTGAACCCCTTCCTGTTATAACTCTGGAGAGTCTCATTCTCCAGATCAAGGTGTGATCCTCCTCTAAACGCTGCTAACTTGTGGCCCCAGTGAGATCTTGTGGCAGAGAGTTCCACAGTCCATCTCCGCATTCACAGATTCTAAGGCCGGAAGGGACCATTATGATAATCTAATCTGATTTCCTGGATAACACTGGCCAGAGAACTTGCCCAAATGAGCAGATCTTATACAAAAACATCCAGTCTTCATTTTCAAATGGTCAGTGATGGAGAATCCACCACAACCCTTGGTAAATTGTTCCAATGGTTAATTACTCTCACCATTAAAAATTTACACCTTATTTCCAGCCTGAATTTGTCTAGCTTCAACTTCCAGCCACTGCATTGTGTTAGAGCTTTCTCTGCTCGATTGAAGAGCCCACTGTTAAATATATTAAAAATATATATTAAATATTAAATAACTCTCATGCTTCAGGGCAGAACTCAACCTCTTTAATATTGTGGTCAGGAAGAAATTTTCCCCTGGGGGCAGGTTAGCCAATCGCTGCAGGATTCCTTGACCCATCCTCCGGAGGAGTTGTCACTGGCCAGAGGAGAGCGGATGACATGCCCGCCTGGTCTGATTGGCGTGTCCTGGAGCTACGTGGTGGTCTGAGTTTTGACTCAGCAAAGCCTCTGCAGATGGCTAGAAGGAGGATGCAGCCCTGAGCACCTGTGGCCATGAGGCTCTTTGATCTCCTTTCTCGCTTCCTCCCCACAAGCTTTGCAGCTCTCGGTGGCTTGGCAGTGCAAGTTCCTGGTGAAGCTACGGTTTCCAGGCACAGTGTCAACGTGACTACGGGGAAATGCAGCAGCAACAGTGCAGAAATATCAGCGGTGACACAGGGTCAGGACTCCCCACCATTCCTGCGGGGAGCGCGTTGGGCTCAAACCTACACTGGCAGCGGTCTCCTTCTCCATATCCGGGTCCGACCCGCCTCTAAACCCGTTTCAGATCGGGGTGGGAATGGGTTGTTGCAGGGCTGGGCAGCACAGGGGCCCCGATCCTCAATTCTTTGAGGAGCCTGGGCCAAGCAGCTTGCGGTGGCTGCCGGAGGCAGGCAGGGGCGATCTCAGGGCACAAAGAGCCCCGAAGGAAAGAGGTTTGGGTTCCCAGAAACACCAGTGCCCTCCTCGAAATGCCTCGTCTTGTGACTGAGGGTGTCAACCAGGCCAACCTCAAACCTCAGTCACACGCTGAGCAGCTGGTCCTGCGTAATCGGTCAGGGCAGTCGGCGGGCACGCAGGGTGGTGGCGAGATGGGCAAGTTCCAGTCCCCCCGGACCACACCCCCAGCTGGTGTCAATAGGCCGTAGCTCCTAGCGGGGCTGGATCCCCAGCTGCTGTGAATCAGCTGTCGCAAATTGGAATCAGTGGACTAGATTCCCAAGCGGTGTAAACGGGTGGACCTTCAGAGCGGTGACTCTGTATTTTACACCAGCGTCACGGAGATCAGAATCCAGCCATGATTCCTTTAATTTTCTGAGGGGGCGGAGAGTCACTCCAGGTTTATACTGGGGTCACTGAGGTCAGCATCCAGCCCCGACTCCATTGACTGCAGCGGGGTCACTCCGGATTTATGCTGGGGTCCCTGAGATCAGATATTCAGGGTCTGTGGCATTTTCATCGCTGAGGCACTACCATACGGCCATTGTGTGTCGCTAGGTGAAAATGACAGCCCTTTTCTAACAAACAGGCAGAAAGAACGATCAATGGCCTGCAAAAACTCTCCCGCAATGAGAGATTGAACTGACTGGGATTGCTCTCTTAGAGAGGAGATGGATACTAGGGGACAGGATAAAAGTCTAACAAATGGGATGGAGAAGGGAGGTCGGGAATTATTCCCTCTGTCCCAAGAAGCAGAAGACAGTCAATGAAACTCATAAGTATGTTCAAACTGGATCAAAGGAAATATCTGTACACATAACATGTCATGAGACTGTGGAACTCACTGTCACAAGAAATCACAGAGGCCAAGAACTTAGTAAAAAGAAAAGGAGGACTTGTGGCACCTTAGACACTAACCAGTTTATTTGAGCATAAGCTCACGAGAGGTCCTTAGAATTAGAAAGTTTTTCCTAATGTTGACCCTGAATCTCCCTTGCTGCAGATTAAGCCCATTGCTTCTTGTCCTGCCTTCAGTGGCCCTGGAGAACAATTGATCCCCGTCCTCTGATTAACAGCCCTTAACAAATTTACCAGCCTAAATCCTCCCTTCTCTAGACCAAACATGGTCATTTTTAACCTTTCCTCCTAGGTCAGGTTTTCTAAACCATCTATCGCTTTTGTTGCTCTCCTCTGGCCTTCAGAACGCCGTTCGCCTTTTGCGCTGCACTGTGGGCTCGAATTCAGTTTGTGACGGTCACCCTCGGCTCCTTGCCAGCCCAGGACCGGACTCAAACGCAAGCACAGAGCATTCACGGCAGGGGTTAGAGCTGCACGGCTTCTTTCTGGCAAATCCAGTTGATGTCGCCAGGGCAGGTGTCAGCCCGAGCCCGATTCCTCTTTAACAGCCCACAGCTGTAGCCTGTAGCAGGAGAAATTTTTTTTCCCCCTGTGACGACTCCCCCAGCCACCCACACAAAGCGTGAGAGCTGGTGGCGGCCCTGCCGGCCGCCCGGCCAGCAGCCACCGCTCTCCGGCCGCCCAGCTCTGAAGGCAGCGCAGAAGTAAGGGTGACAATACCAAATCACGGACATTTGTCCACCTGGAGGGAGATCAGAGGAGCAAAAAAGAGGCCGTATCCGGGAAAACCCAGATTTACGATGTGTGGTAACTCTCACGACCCGGCTACAGTAGCCTTGCGACCCCCTTTTGGTTCGGGACCCCGAGTCGGAGCTAAATCATAACAAGTCGCTCTTACGTCGGGATCAGCGTATCCATCTGTGTGGGGAGTTATAGCAGCAGAGCGATGCCAGTAAAATCGGGACGAGCCATCAGTACTTGTGTGTAGACGCACCGGTTTGTAGACACACCAGAGCCTTTCCCCAGCTATAATCCAGCCCTCAATCTCCAGAGATCGGGCATTGGGACCTGCATTGAGTGCGAGGGGAGAGCGCCCCCTACTGAGCTCCACCACCCTGAGCCTTGTAGAACAGCGCCCCCTAGTGCTCCACTGGGGCAGTGGAGCAAGCACTGAGCGCAAGGGGGTGCCCCCCCCCCCAGGACTCCCCTTTGCTCACTGCAGCACAGCGCCCCCTGGCCCCACACTGGGGCATTGGGCCAGTGCTGACTATGAGGGGTGAGCACCCTCTACTAAGCCCTCTGCCCCGCTCCCTGCAGCACAGCGCCCCCTAGTGCTGCCCTGGAGCCACACGGACGGTGCGCGGGAGCACTCCCCTACTGGGTCCCCACCCCGCTCCCTGCAGCACCGCGCCCCCTAGCGCCGCACTGGGGAAACGCCACCAGTACCCAGTGAGAAAACCGATGGCGTTTGCTCCTGGGCAGCAGCCGGTTAAGGGGGCAGCATCTGCACCCGGATCCGTCCACTGGAGGAAACGGGAGAGCCAGCGTTAATTGGACGGGAAGTTCCTCTGGATCAGTGCTGAGCGAGGCAGGCACAAGGGGGTGCTGTGCTGAGGGCCGGGGGCGAATCGCCGGTGGGTTTCCTTTCCGCCTCCCGAAATTCCTCCTGCAGGTTCAGGCGGATACAGGATTCCTCTTCACCGTTGCGTTGCTGTGGGCTGGTGAACAGCTGCCACAACCCACCCCAGAGGGGGCTGCATTTCAGGGCTGGATGCAGTGAATTCTATAGCTCTCCTATAGACCTCCTTGCTCCTTGTACTTTGGGGTCATTTGGGCTGAAAAGAGGACGGGAAGAGGACCATAAAGCGCTGGCATTCAGTGATCCGGGTTCAATTCTCAACTCTGCCACAGCCTGCCCGGGGTCACCCTGGGAAAATCACTTAATCTGTATGTTAAGCCCTGCCAGAGATTAATTAGGTCAGTGGTTTTCAACCTGGGAGCCGCAGACGATGTGTAAGATTTCCCCAGGGCTCTGCACGTCCATTTGAAAAAATTTTAGGGGTCCGCAAATGAAAAAAAGGTTGAAACCCACTGGATTAGGTGGCCCCGGTGTCTGAGAATTTCTGTGCCTCCATTTCCCCATCTGTGTAATGGGGATACCAATCCACCCTTTGTCTATCTGGAGGGTCAACTCTGGGGTGGGGACTCACAGTGTCTGCGCAGCGCCCGGCGCAGCAGAGGCCTGGGAGAAGCGCGGGTGTTCGGGCTACCTGCCCAGACTCCAGGCTGTTTGTAAAGCTGTTTTCTCGCCCCATGAGTCCCCACACTGGCCACTAGGTGGCACTTCTGTTCTGCCAAACCCCAGCTGAGTTTGCATCGGCGTGACTCAGTTTCCCCCAGAGCTAGAGATGGGCTCAAGGCCTGGCAACCAACTCCAGGTTTCTTCCACACACCCCGCCCTCACACAGACACACACAACAGCTGCCTTTGGCTCTGGCCTGTCGGGTGCTGGCCCATGTGTTCCTGGAAAATCCCAGCCTGCAGCGGGGTTTGCGATCTGAGGGAGCCGTCGGGAGCTGTCCCAGGGGCAGGATCCTAGGCAGAGGGCCCCAGCCGCAGGGAGTTTGGCGTGGGGTCTATCCCAGGCACTTCCCCACCCGGCTCAGCACGATCCCAGCCGGAGCCGCCCGCCCGGAGCCTTGTGGACCGGGGGAGACTCTGCGGGACAGAAGGGTCGGGGGCACAAATGTCACTGGCAACGTCGGGGCCTGATTCTGCCCTCAGGGGGGCAGATCCTCAGCTGGTGTAAATCAGCCCAGTGCGCCGTTCTGTCAGCTGACGCACAGAGCGGTGACCCCAGCGGGGCTACGGCCAGTTCCCCCCAGCGGGGATCGGGCCCCATTGACCCCAGTGGGGCTACGGCCGGTTCCCCCCAGCAGGGATCTGGAGTCAGGTTACTCCCATGGGCAGGGGTCTGTGGAATCAGCCGCTCCCCCTCCCCCGGCCCAGTCCGGCCCATCTCCAGTGCGATCCCGGCTCCGTCCAGATTCTCCCCCCCGTTCCCCGCCCTGGGGTGGCAGCCACCACCCTGCCCCCTGGGCTGTGACACAGAGCCCGTGTGGGCGAGGGGGGTGGATTTTGGTACCTTGGTTCCGGGCTGGGGACGGGACACCCACGCGCCCCTTCTGGGGCCACAGGTTCAGTGCTGGGGAGCCCTCCTGTTCCTGCATTGTGCCGGAGAGAGAGGAGATGGCGGGGGGGAGGGGGGGCGCAGTCAGGAGTTGTGGGGCAGGTGCTGGGGGGAGGGCAGTGAGGGGCTGTGGTGTGCGATCACACAGGAAGCTGCAGCTGGGGGGGCGGGGGGGAGGGATGCTGGTCAGAGCGTCCGGCCTCAGGGGCTCGCAGCTGTTGCAGAGGTCGGCTCGGGCAGGCAGGGGCTGGTCACAGACAGTGATGGCCGCCCCCGTTCCACCCTAATGCAGCTGCAGCCGCCCTGATGCCAGGGTGAGGGGCACAGCCTGACTATGGGCTATTCTGGCCCTGGTCATTTCACCCCCCTGCTTGGTGACACAGGGAGGTATCATGGCCCCCCCCGACCGGCCGGGGGGCGTTTGGCGCTGGGATCCCCGGCAAATGGTCACACCAGAGCCGCACACCCCGTGCTCTCCCCTTCCCGACGGCTGGCTGCCACCTAGGGGCGCAGCGGGAACTGCAGGCCCAGAGAGGGGATCGGTCTCACCCCGGCCCTCTGAGCTGTTTTCCTCTGGCTATAACGAGTTTTCAGGCACTCGCTGGGTCCGATCCTGGGCTGGGGTCGAGCCCTGTGGAAATCGACTCGCTCTCACACATGCTGGGCCCGATCCTGGGCTGGGGGGTCGATCATTGGGACTGATTCTGAGCGGCACCTGCTGAGGCTCTGACCCTAGAGCTCAGATTTTTGACACTGCGCCCCTCACCCTGGTGTCTGGCCAGCTGATCCCCCTCAGGGAGTGGAGGACGGGGGGTGTCCGGGGCTGGCTGGGAGCTTTCGTGTGACAGAGCCAACATCTGCCAGAGCAGAGAGAGGAAATTCAGGCCGGAGCCTCTGACCGTGGCCCCTCAAACCACGCGGCTGCAGCCCAGCGGCTCAGCTTCCTGTGCGATCTCACAGCCCAGCCCCCCAACCCCCTGCCCGCGCCTTCGCCGTCTCCTCTCACTCGGGCACGATGGAGGACGAGGAGGGCTACACGGCCTTGAACCTGCGGCCCAAGCGGGGCGGCTCGGGAGGCCCGTCCCCACCCGGGAACCAAGGTAGCGATTTCAACCCCCTCCTCCCCAGAGACGGGCCAGGGGCCGGCAGAGTCTGGCTATGTGGTTATATCAGGGGTGGGGGGGGAGTAGCGCCCCGGACAGAGGTAAATAGTGTGGGGGATCCACAAAGTGACAGAGCAAGAGTGAGAGCGCTCATGGGGAGCTTTCCCCTCTGGAAGCCAAAAAGGTGGGTCAAAAGGGGGAAACTGAGGCACAGATAAGGGAGAAAATCTTTCACAAGGACACACTCACTAGACCCCATTCCCCTCCCCGAGATAGGAATACAGCCTAGGCGTCCTGGCTCCCAGCCCGCCCCGCTCTGATCCACTAGACCCCACTGCCCTGCCAGGTTTGAGGCTTTAACATAGGAGTCCTAGCTCCCAGACACATCCTGCTCCAACCACTAAACCCCACTCCCCTCCCAGAGCCAGCAATAGAACCCAGGCATCCTGGCCCCCAGGCCCCGCTGCTCTAACCCATTAACCCTCACTCCCTTCCAAGGGTAGGGGCTAGAAACCAGGAGTCCTGGCTCCCAGCCCTACTGCTCCAACCTACTAGACCTCGTTTCCTGTGCATATCTGGTGGGGTTTGCAGAGCTTTGAAAACAGGGGTTTTTGCAATTCATGGAGCAGTGTCCTGCTTTCAGAGCAATTGGTGCAGGCTCTCTCCAAACTCAGGCAGTGTTGCTGTATCAGTAACACTTGGGGGTCACATTTTCAATCTTTTCTCCCCTTCTGTGAGGGTGGAAAACTGCCTTTCTCTTTGAAATGAAAGCTGAGACTCTGGTACAATCACTTGACTCCTGGAGCTGGGGCCTTAATTCAGCCTGGCTCTGCTTGTGTTTCCTTACAGGTTCCCGTCAGTGTCCTGGCTGGCTTCAGGTCGCTCTAGGGGCTGGGAATCTCATCCTGGCAGTGGCTCTGCTCTTGCTGGCAGTTTGTGGTGAGTCACCAAGGGCTGTAGCTTTATCTGTCCGGGTGCGTCAGTCGGCAGCGTGGATGAGACACTGGGGGAGGGGCGGCCAGTAACATTGAGAGGTGGCAAATTTAAAATGGATGTTCAGTCACAATGAGCCTGTGGAACTCACTGCCACATGATCTCACTGGCGCCATGAGCTTAGCAGGGCTCAGTGAAGGATCAGGACACATATATGAGGAACGAGACCAGCCAGAGGGCCAGGAAGTACCCAAGTGCTTTAGCAGGGGCTATAAACCCTCCTGCTTCAGGGCATCAATAAGCCTCTAAGTGATGGGCAGGAAGGGTCTAAGTTGGGGGACAAGTTATCATTGTCCGTTAGGGGCTGTCTTGCTCCTTGCTCAGAAGTAGCTGGGGCTGTCCAGCCTTGGAGGTGGGCTCCCGGGTGAGATGGGCCCCAGGTCTGATTCAGTCTGGCCATCCCCATGCAGCCTGTTTTGGGGGGTGTTTTGAGGGTGAGAATGGGCGGAAACACGATCTGGGTTTGCAAAGAAGCCCAAGGGATTTAGGCACCGGATTCTCAGTGATTTTCAATCCCAGACACTTTTTCAGACCGTGTCCCTTTGGGGCTTCTCCCAAGCCCAATGGAGTCAGTGGCGATGGGGCAGAACAGGCTCTGGGGCAGGCCCTGTGTCTCTGCAGGGCTCTGTGCTGGTGCTTTTACCAGCAACCCCCACAACATTGACCGGGCGCCCTCACTCCCACCGACGCTGCTTTGCAGTTTCCCACTTTCTGTCTGAGAAGGGACAGACCCCGGCAGCCCCTGGGAGCGACGGAGCCGGGAGCAGAGACCCCAGCACGGCAGAATGCAGCGCCCGCCTGGAGCGTTTCCGATCCCAGCTGTGTCACGCGGCCCCGACCGGCCCAGCAGGTAACCCCAGCTCGTGTGTCTCTGAGCCGCCCTCCGCCCCGGCCACGGCCAGTGGAAACCCAGCTGCCGTCCTAGCCCGTGGGGATCCTGCAGGGCAGGGACACGCCGCCCCCTGCTGGCTGCACCGATCTAGCCACCAGCCCCGCTGGGTGCCAGGCGAGGAAGATGAATGGACTTCCTCAGCGGGGACTGGGCACGGGGCAGCAACATCTACTGGCCGTTCAGGTTAATACACAGCCACGAAGATTTTAATAACAATGTAATAGAAAAAAACAACAAGGAGTCCGGTGGCACTTTAAAGACGAACAGATTTATTTGGGCCAAAGCTTTCATGGGTAAAAAACCCACTTCTTCAGATGCATGGAGTGAACATTACAGATGCAGGCATTATTATACTGACACACGAAGAGAAGGGAGTTACCTCACAAGTGGAGAGCCAGTGTTGACAGGGCCAATTCGATCAGGCCCTGTCTGATACAACCCAATTGAGCCAAGCCCTAAGATACAACCGCATTTGCTCCAATCCCTCAGATAGAGACAAACACCTACAAGATCTTTATGAAGCGTTCTTACAACTACAATACCCACCTGGGGAAGTGAGGAAACAGATTGACACCGCGAGACGGGTGCCCAGAAGTCACCTACTACAGGACAGGCCCAACAAGGAAAATAACAGAACATCACTGGCCATCACATACAGCCCCCAGCTAACACCTCTCCAGCACATCATCAACGATCTACAACCTATCCTGGAAAATGATCCCTCACTCTCACAGACCTTGGGAGACAGGCCAGTCCCCATTTACAGACAGCCCCCCAACCTGAAGCAAATACTCACCAGCAACTACACACCACACCACAGAAACACTAATCCAGGAACCAATCCCTGTAACAAATCTTGTTGCCTACTCTGTCCCCATATCTACTCTAGTGACATCATCAGAGACCCCAACCCCATCAGCCACACCATCAGAGTCTCATTCACCTGCACATCTACCAATGTGATATATGCCATCATGTGCCAGCTATGCCCCTCTGCCATGTACATTGGCCAAACCGGATAGTGTCTATGTAAAAGAATAAATGGACACACATCGGACATCAGGAACGGTAACATGCAAAAGCCAGCAGGAGAACACTTCAATCTCCCTAGACATTCGATAACAGATTTCAAAGTAGCCATCCTGCAACAAAAACCCTTCAGAAACAGACTTCAAAGAGAAACTGCAGAGCTAAAATTCATTTGCAAATTTAACACCATTAATTTGGGCTTGAATCGGGACTGGGAGTGGCTGGCTCACTACAAAAGGAACTCTCCCTCTCCTGGAACTGACACCTCCGCATCAATTATTGGGAGTGGACCACATCCGCCCTGATCGAATTGGCCCTGTCCACACTGGTTCTCCACTTGTGAGGTAACTCCCTTCTCTTCATGTGTCAGTATAGTAATGCCTGCCTCTGTAATTTTCACTCCGTGCCTCTGAAGAAGTGGGTTTTTCCCCACAAAGCTTATGCCCAAATAAATCTGTTAGTCTTTAAGGTGCCACCGGACTCCGCATTGTTTCTGTGGATACAGACTAACACGGCGACCCCCTGACACTTGACACAACGTAATATAAGGGTGTCCAATTTTTGTCAGTGGTTCTGGGGGGGTTTCACACTCAGTGCCAGGATATGAATGTCCCTCCCTCAGGTGGGACTGGGCACGGGGCAGCGACATCTACTGGCCATTCAGGTTAATACCCTGCCATGAAGATTTTAATAGCAACATAATACAAAGCTGTCCAATTTTTTTCAGTGTGTGTGGGCGGGTTTCACATCTTATTAGTGAGATTGTCTTACGGTCCCATCCTCTCCAGTTCCCTGACATCTGGGCCCAATGTCCCCTCCCATTCATCTCTGGGTCCCAGCCTCCCCTCCTGTTCCCAGTTTAACACCACCCCTTCCCCCCAGTTACTCCAAGACCCTACTAGGCCATTCTGGCAGTGTAAAGGGGTCATAAAGTGGGTACATTGGCCCCTGAGAATCTCCCCTGTCCTGGGGGGGCCTCTCCGGCTAATGTGAAGCTGGGGTAAGGGCCCTCACCCACCCTGTTCCCAACCCCCACAATGGGGGGCAGATTGGTAGTGTGGCTAGAGTGCAGTGCGCTGTGGGTCTTCTCTGCTTCCCAGGGCCCATCTGGGAGCAATGGATAAGGCAGAGCAGCTCTGAGGCTGCTGTAACTGATACCGGGAGCCAGGCAGGGCCTGGCCCAGCCCCAGATTTCAGGAGCACAAAGGGGACTCAAACCTATTTGAATCCCGTTCCTGCCCCAGTCGCAGGAAGGGAGTAGCCAGGAACGAGGCCCAGAGGGCTCAGAGCATTAATGAATCCTGTATCCCTGTAGGCGGCTCCGGGTGCAAACTCTGCCCCACGGACTGGCAGCTGCGTGGGGACAAGTGCTACTGGGTCTCCGGAGGAGGGAAAACGTGGAGCGAGAGCCGCGCCGACTGCTCAGCGAGTGGCTCCCAGCTGCTGGTTCTTTTCCTGTCTACCTGGCCAGTGCATCTGAGTTGAGAGTGCTGTCCAGAGCGGTCACAATGGAGCACTCTGGGATAGCTCCCGGAGGCCAATACCATCGAATTGTGTCCACAGTACCCCAAATTCGACCCGGCAAGGCCGATTTAAGCTAATCCACTTGTCAGGGGTGGAGTAAGGAAATCGATTTTAAGAGCCCTTTAAGTCGAAAAAAAGGGCTTCATCGTGTGGACGGGTGCAGGTTTACATCGATTTAACGCTGCTAAATTCGACCTAAAGTCCTAGTGTAGACCAGGGCTAAGTGACCCTTACCTGAATTTTGTGTAAATCGCTTGGTGGTGGCAGCAAGGACAAGGAAAGGAATTTATGCCTTGGGGAAGTTTTTAACCTAAGCTGGTAGTATATAAGCTTAGGGGGTCTTTCATGTGGGTCCCCATATCTGTATCCCAGACTTCAGAGTGGGGAGGGGAACTATGACTGATAAAAAGATTATTTGTATCTTCCTGAGGCTTAGCACGGTGGTGAGCGAGAGTGTATGTCACTGTTCGCAGTTTGTCTCATCAGGAATGGTTCCTGGGGATTGCGCCTGGCCAGAGAGAGAACAGCTCGGCTCTTTGATCTCTCTCCCCCACACTCCAGTGGGCTCATGACAGACCCGTTCTTCCCCAGGGCAGAGACACCAGTGCAGAGCCCTGCCCTTTATAGGCAGAGATCAGAGAAAAGCCCAATGAGTGCAGTGCCCTTCCCCTCGACCACATCACCCCCCGGTGGGCAGAGTTTTCCCTCATTCTGGGGGAGCCCCTCCCCAGCAGGCAGAGGGAAAGACAGGAAGGATGACCGAAAAACACACACACACACACACACACAGACTGTCCTCAGCTCATTAGTCCTTGTGGGGAGGGGCGCTCACAGTCCTGGTGGGAGGATGCAGCTGCTGCCTCAGTTTCTCTCCTTGGTTGCGAGGAGCCATTCACATGAGGACTTAAGTTTACAAAATAAAAGTTTCCCTTCTGGGAGCTGGTGTATTATTATACAAATATTTATGTGCACACATGTATAGACACACACACACACACACACACACACACACGTCTATGCTAGCATGTTCCAGCCAATCTCTCCTGTCCGCGGCGTCTCTTCACGCTCCCCCAGCGCTCAGCAGGGCCTGCACAACAGCCCTTCTTGCTGTACAGCAGAGTTCATGCGTCCTTGCGCCAGGCTGCAGGGTTCACACCGGCCCCTTCACTGCTTGGCTGCAGGGGCCACAGCACCTCCTGATGGTACATTGGCCTCTAGCCACAGCCCGGGCCAGTCTCCTGGCCTGGGCCCCTGACAGGAGGGACACAGCAGGCTGGGCTGCTCCCCTTCTCATTTCCAAGTCAGAAGATTCCTTCTCTGTGCCAGAGAGCGAGCTGGGGGATGCTGGCTAATCAGCACCCTCACCCCAGTCCCCAAATAGCCCAATGGGTGCCAGAGGCTCCAAGGGGAGGAGCTATACACTGTCCTTCAGCGAGCGTCTCTCTTCCTTGCTTCTGGGGCTGTCCCCCTTCGCCAGTCACTGAGGCAGCTTAGGACAGCCCCGTTAAAAGGACAAGGCCCCGCCTCATCCAGGTCACCGTCACTTTGCTCTGCCTTCTGGTTTCTCTGCTGGTTTGCTGCAGATCCAGTGTCCCCCACTGGAGCAGTTTGAACTGGCAATTTTGCCATTGTCCGCAAAAGCACATAGGCCTCCTCCCTCTATTGTAAACCTGCAACAGCAACAAATAATAATAAAAAACCCTGCACAACTCTCAGAGCAGCTGTGACGTTGCACTCCATGTGTTTTATGGAAATATGCTTATGAGTGTGAATATGATGGAATATGCTTTATGCAAAAGGTGTCTTGTAAGGTATCATAACAAAGTATCATAACATACTGAATATATTCCTCCTATACGTATGCATGGATCATTGTTGTATCTGAAGCTAGAAATATGAAGTATAACTCTGAGGTCCTATTATCATTATGCAAAGTGTGGGCCATTAATGGTGGTTTAGAATCTTGATGGCTCCCACTGACGAGGGCAACTGGTGGTAAATGGTTTATTTACCTGCAAACCTTCCTGTGGATGTGTGGGCCAACCCAGGAAGAATGGAGACTAGAGGCCTTACAGTGATGTGACCACGTCCCATGGTAATGGAGCCCATCTTAATCCTTGTACTTTTCCATTGACGAGGTGGGGATGGGGACAAGCACAGACAAAAGATTCCCACCTTGTGCCAAAGCTATAAAAGTGGGTGGAGCAGGAGCAATGGGGTGGCCAGTCATGAGAAAACCCCTGCTGATCAACTTAGATGTCTGCTGGAACTAACAAGGACTGTACCGGGGAAAGGATTGGGCCCAGACTAGGAAGGACTCTAGTCTGTGAAAGAAGCTTATTGGAACATCTTTGAGGGTGAGATATTACCTGTCATCAGTCTCTTAATGTATTAGGCTTAGACTTGCATGTTTTGTTTTATTTTGCTTGGTAACTTACTTTGTTTTCTCTGTTATTACTTGAAACCACTTAAATCCTACTTTTTATACTTAATAAAATCACTTTTGTTTATTAATTAACCCAGAATAAGTGATTATTACCTGGGGGGTGGGGGCAAACAACTGTGCATATCACTCTGTCAGTGATATAGAGGGTGGACAATTTATGAGTTTACCCTGTATAAGCTTTATAGAGAGTAAAATGGATTCATTTGGGGTTTGGATCCCATTGGGAGCTGGGTGTCTGGGTGCTAGAGACAGGTGACCTGCTGAGCTGTTTTCAGTTAAAGTCTGAAGTTTTGGGGGCGTGGACCAGACCTGGGTCTGTGCTGCAGCGGGCTAGCATGTCTGGCTCAACAAGGCAGGGTTCTGGAGTCCCAGGCTGGCAGGGAAAACGGGCTCAGAGGTAATTTCAGCACATCAGGTGACAGTCCCAAGGGGATCACAGTTACTGAACCCGTCACAGCTTCAACAAGCAGTGAAAATCCAGCCTCGAGCAATTCACCCCCGGTCACATGGCAAATCTATGCGAGAGCCAGGCACTGAACCCCCATTTCCCAAGTCACAGCCCCAGGCCTTAACCACACGGCCATTCTGCTGTTTTAAATGCGAGCTGCAACATTTACGGAGTTAACAGAACTGAAATGGACCCACCAGTCGTTGAATTCAGTGCCATTGGTCCACATCCAGTGTTGGTCCAGTTCCCTCCGGAGGCCGATCCAGTGGTCAGAGGGTCCTTTATAGTGCATCAGAAAATCCTTTGTAAAAAATGTAAAAGCAAATACACGTTACACATCTCCGTCTCTGGGATCTCTACAACCTACACTGGATTCCCTGGGCTGCTACTCAGGGTGCTGGGCAGGTGGTCCAGGCTGGGATTTCTACACCAAGAAATGACATCCCAAACTCAGAGGCAGCACCCGTCCGCTCCGTGAGTTATGGGTTGGTCAGCCCACGCAGGGACATCGTGCTCAGACTAGTCTAGTGTATTTCAAAGCGCTGGCTGAAGATTTTTCATCAGTATTTCTATGACAGAAAACATGTTTCCTATAAAGTTGAATTTTTCCTACATTTAATTTTGATTTCCTTGAAAAGTTTCTATTTTCCACTGAGTGATGGTTTTGTTTCCGGTCAGTTCGACATTTTTCTGTAGCCAGCTGAGTTACCAAGGTGCCTCATGGGAGTTATAGTTTGCGCCTCAGACCTCCATTCTCTGCTATGGGTTGGGTTCCCCCAGACTAAATCTCCTATAATGCACCATGGTTTCCCCATTGGCTAAGCCACTGCTGGGCATCATAGGAGACATAGTCCAACCTGGAATCTCAGGACACAGAAGGGGGCAGAAGGCACCCAAATGATAACCCCCATCAGGAACCACAGGTGCTGTTCAATGTTGAACCATGCGAAAGCAAAATGTTTTGATTTGGTCTGACAAATCAAACTGCTTTGATATAGGAATGATGAAAGAAATTGGTTTGATCAAATGTGGAAACCAGATATTTTGAAAAAAGAAAAGGAGTACTTGTGGCACCTTAGAGACTAACCCATTTATTTGAGCATAAGCTTTCGTGAGCTACAGCTCACTTCACTGAATGCATTGAGCTTATGCTCAAATAAATTGGTTAGTCTCTAAGGTGCCACAAGTCCTCCTTTTCTTTTTGCGAATACAGACTAACACGGCTGTTACTCTGAAACCAGATATTTTGACACATTTCTGGAACTGAATGCAAAGTAACAAATTTGTGAATTTCAACTCCTTGTCCTGACTCATGATAGAGACAAATGTGAAAATATCAGATTTTCCATCTAAATTCTGATTTTGCAGCTACCTGGCTCAGCTTCTCAGCTGCATTCCAGACCTTTAGCACTCCTGCATTCTTACCAAATCCCGTGATTTTCCTGAGAGTCTCATGCTGTTTGGTGTTTTTCTTAACACCCCAGCTCTTGGAGTCAGGTGATTACAAGAGACTCTCGTCTTTCATAAGTTTCTAGCCCTCATGGTTGCAGAAAAAAAAACTTGTAAATGTGACCCCTAAAAGCTATGACACCAGGAAACAAATTAAAAGCCTTGAAAGCTGTTATTTTAAAGTCAATCTCATGGTTTTGGGGGTCCCAATCCATGATTTTTGAACACTTGGGTTGGCAATGCTGCTCCTGTCACATTAAAGGGGCAGGAAAGCAACTGGATTCCCCTGCTGTGAATTCCCCTGGAGCAGAGGGTCGGCGTATTAGCCCCGCACTTCTCCGACTCAGTCCCCAGTGAACGGGGAGGATGGAGAGTGGGTGGAGCACTCTGTATTCTGGCTATTCTGGGATGTGAGAAGTTGCCCTAAATTCAAGCAGCATCTGGGGCCCTGACAGCCCCAAGGCAAACCCAGCATAAAGCTGCCTTTGCCACCCCCACCCTGTGCAGCCCAGAATCTGGGTCTCACCATTTCCTGCTGGGTGTCAATCACGGCCAGGGAGGCACCGAGTGCAGAGCAGTTGTTCTGGCTGTAGGTCCAGTTTCCTTCAGCCTGTGAGAAATAGTAACACTTCCCCAGGTACCCGATCCAGCCGTCTGGGCAGGCAGGACCAGCTGCATACGGCTCCGATTTCCTTGCTGGAGATGAGAAAGTAACAGGGTGAGAGATCTGCCCGTCTCCCTCTGTAGCCACGGCAACAAGTCCCAGAGTGACACCACACCATGGAACACCGCACACCCTCCGCACCATGGGAAGCTGAGCTTGTGCCTAGACACGTTCCTCTTTACAACATGGAGAGACCAGCGCCCACCCACCAGCTCCCCACAGCGACACCGGCCGTGAATTTGGAGTCTCCTTTCCAACCCTGCTCTCCTTTGCTGGGGTCCCCATTTAGCCCCCTGCAGTCCCCTGCAGGCACAGACCGTGACGCTGTATGAAATATGTGGAACACTTAGTGATATTATTGATACCAATATTATCAAATGGCAAACGAGCTGGCCAGATAGGCCGTGTGAGGTAGCTGCGAAAATGTTATGATTTGCCAAGTACGATAACCTTGTTTATATGTTTGTATCACTTTTGTGTTACGAGTTCTAGATGTGTAGGGTATATCTGTATTTCCAAACTTGTGCTGTGTTTCTGGGGGACACCCCCAGACAGACTGGCATCAGCACTGCCTAGCCTGATCAATGGCCCATCAAGGGTCCTCAGCTGTACAATGAACCCATGGAAAGGAGACAGGGGCTACCCCTTATGAGTCAGCAAGACATGTAGGGGCAGGCCGACGGACAGAGAGCTTGAAGGCTTTTCCATGTCCTGTGCTGTGAAGCTTGTGTTTGGGACACAGGAAGTACCAGCCACATAGCAAAAGAACAGAAAGGGCAGCTGCATCTTCTCCATTTTGTTTTCAATCCTGCTTCTTACCTCTGGAGGAACTTTTCTGCAAACTGAAGCTCTGAACAAAGGACTGAGTGGCCCATCCAAGCTGCGGATGTGTTCCAGGGGGACTTTCAAGCCAGCAAACACCAATGCAGCTAAGAATCTGATCTGTGGACTTTGAAGTCTCTGTATCTATCTGACTGCTTGACCATTTCACAACTCTCTTCTTGTTCTTTCTTTTATAATGAGCCTTTAGTTTTAGGTGCTAAAGGATTGACTGGAAGCATGGCATTTTGGGGAAGATCCAACCTAATACTGACCTGGTAATGTGGCTGGCTCACTGGGGTCAGAAGACCATTTTGTATAGTGAGCAGAGTTTTTAAATATATTCTCACTGTAGTGGACCCACTGAATCCATTCCCTGAGGAGGAGCAGGGTGGCTTTCAGGAAGGCTTGGATCCTCATTCCTGTGAAGCCGACCAGCTCTGCAAGAGTCTGGACTTTGAGGGAGTGGAGGGGGGTGGGGGTGGCTTTATTAGACAGGAAAGGCGAGTGTAGACCCAGTGCTCAGAAGTGCTGTGCGTGATATACCAATATAAAGTCAAACTATTAAACAGGGACACATGCATCTCTGGGGGCAGAGGATCTGGGATTTCTGTGAGTAGCCGATGTTTGGGGTGGATGTCCCAGGGGAATGCTGCAAAGGGATGCAGGGACTGGGGTGCAGCTATTGTTAACCTGCAAGAAAAAGCCAGGGCTGGCCTAGCCTGGAGAAGAGGACTTATGAGGCTGAAAGGCTGGTGGGTTTAGGGAGCTGACAGCCAGCCAGGTGCAGGTACGGCTCCCTCCCACTGCAGGCAGGGGGGTAAGACGGTGACTCACTGCCCTGGGTAACCAGGTGTCTTTAGGTGACACAGCAGAGTTACCCAACAGCCAGTGGGACAATGGGGGTGGCGGAAACCCCATAGAAACGATACGGGCTCAGCAGCGTCTGATGTGACTGCTGAAGCAGGGGTGGGCTGTGGGGGGAGGGGGGGGATTGTGACGTTTCCGGGCGCTGAGTGTAAGGTGCAGGGACGGGGTCAGTGCGGGCTCCACACTCACGTGACACGGCGAGGAGGACGATTAGGATGATGAGGATGATGCTCAGTAGGAGATTGAGAACCACACTCCGAACTGCCCAGCGACGTGCACATGCTTTCAAACCTGTAATAGAAAGAGCCAGTGATCCTCAGGCTGCTGCTATGGCAGGGAGGACGGGGCCCTACGCTGACTAACTGCATCCGCTGGAGCTCCTTTAAAAACGGGGCATATTCTGCAAATAGAGAGAGACATTTAGAGGGAATGAAGTGAAAATGTTCATTCCAACTTGGGGGGGGGGGGAAGGAGAGTCCTTTCAACTTTTATAGCGGGGGGGGATTGAAAAAATGTGGGTTTCAATTTGAGGTTTTCAGTGAATTCCCGGCCCCTTGAAAATGTTTCCAGTGAAAGTATATATTTAAAAAGGGAGAGAACGGGGGCAGGAGACTCTGACATCATAAATCAAAAATTGATTCTTCTCGTTATTTTCTAACACAAAACTCCCCTCCCTCCAAAATTTGTCCATCCGGAATGAAGACTGGCATTGTTTCCATTTGAAACCCTGAAAACTTCTGAACAAAACAATTGTGGAAAAAAATTCTTGTTCAAAAAAGCATTTTCCACCCAGAAGACGTTGATGGACAGTTGACCAGCCTGTCTAGCACTGATGGAGGAGGTGGGGTGACTACGCAGGGATTGAGCAGGGACCTCTGGAAAGAAAGACACAGCCTGCTCCTGCCTCGGCTAAAGGCCGGGGTATCTTGAAGGCTGTACCTGATCAAGGCCCGCACGGAGTTAATGCGGGGTGGAAAAGAGAAGTGTAAGAAGAACCCAAAGAGGCAGCTGTACCTGCAGGGCAGATTGTGCAGCTCTCTCCACCCTGTGGGGACATGGTCACACGAGTTGTTTCGTTTTGTGTCACTGGGGTTTCCTGGGAACCCAGGTCTGGCTCTGGCCCTGTTGTCTCAGCAGGAGACGACTCGGCGCATCTCTTCTGTCTCCGAAAGACTCCGGGCTCCATAACGGGAGACTTGTTCATCTGAAACGCCTTTCTGCAGCCACCAGTAACTAAGGCCTGTTCACAGTGGGTCTGGAGGTGCTGGCAGAGCCCTTCGTAAGGACAGATTCAAAGTAGCTCACTCGATTACAGCTCAAGCGCGGTTGGGCTACGTGGGGCGATCAGGAAAAACACCTTTCAAATATAATTTGATTGTGAGTTTTGCCCGAATACCCCGACCAGCCAGACGGTGTCTGGGTTGCGTTCGAATGAACTGTTTCAAAGCTTTCCTTGACACTGCTTTTATCCCCAGGGTGAAACAAGCCTTAGCAGGTGCTGGCCAAATCAACTCCAGGTCACTGAATCGTCCTTGTCCCGTCCCGTGGGGTCTGAACTTGAGGGTTTGCCTGTGGAGAGAATTGTCGGGTTACTCTGGCTGGCTTGTGTCGGGGTTTTATCTGTCCAGCCACAGCCCTGCATAGCAGGGGTAGTTAGAGCGGACAGTGCTCGGACTACCTGGGTTTCTCTACAGGGATTTGCATCTGAAGGATCCCAAAGCACTTGACAAACACATGGAGGCATGCGCTGGACTGGGGTCAGTTCCATGCAGAGAGTGTGGGGCCAGATCCCAGGCTGGTGTGAATTGGGGCAGCTCCATTGAAATCACGGACCCTAGATCCCCAGTTGGTGAAATTAGCCATCGCACCACTGCAGTCAATGGGGTAAGATCCTCAGCTCTGATGGGTCATGTCTGTTTCTGCAGACACACCTGAATTGGCAGGAATGTATTTGCTTCCCCTTATGCAAATAGTTTACAGCAAGTCCTAATGGTTCAATTTGAGAGCCTGGAATTTTGCATGCTGTGGGGACGGCAGTTCCCTCTCTCTGCCCTTGCGGGATGCCCCAGGAAGTCCCTGCACCCCTGGCAGGACAGAGACTGGGAGAGCAGCAGACACAGATTCCCAGATGAGCCCTGTGACAGCAGCAGAGCAGATCTGAGGGGAGCGACTCCAACTGCAGCCAGCACCAGCGGGGTACAGGACACCCCTGTACTGGACAGCGATGGAATCACCTGCCCCCAGAGAGAGATTCTTCCCTCACCCCCATTGGCTAGAAGCTGGGGCTTGTATCTTGCCACTTAGAGCCCTTCCCGCTCCAGTTTATTTTGTAATATTAACAGTTATAACTCTGAATGGTCCCATTATCCCTATAAACGCCTAAGAGCTTGGCAGGATTCAGAAAAGAAGATCAATCAATGAGACCTTGTGGCAGTGAGTTCCACAGGCTAGCTGTGCCTTGTGTGAAAACATAGTCCCTTGATCAGATCTGAATTTGCCGCCTTTTCGAGGCAGAGGGGGAAATGGTTCAGATCCAGCTTTTGGGGGAACAGAAGGAGAGCTGTTGCAAAAGAGACTTGACAGCATCTGCCCCCTAGTCGAAATGAAATGCCATTTCAATCAAGCAATAAACAAACAGCTGCATCAAGGAACCAATAAAACACAGCTAAACAAACAGCCCCCTCCTCTCACAGCTCCTCTAGGGTATTAGCAGAGCCGTGGGGTCATGGGGGAGGGGGGTAACGGCTACCTCAGCCAGCTGGCCATTGCCTCATAGTCCCATTGTGTGCCATAAAATGCTACAAGGGCAGGAATCCGGGAGATAGAAAATGCAGCCGGTTCCCCGGTTAGAGTCTCCTGGGCTCGTACAGGGATTCGGAGTCTCCCCTGCCCGGCACCTTGTAACATCTCTGCCACCTGCCTAGTGGGGTATAAAATGCCACCGGATTAGGATTCTCCCCTCTCTGTTAGACACTTGCATCATCACCAACCCACTGGTGTAGGATTCATACAAGGTTTATGCACTTGGCAACATTCAGGGCACACCCGGAGTGTTGTGCTGGACCTGTGCACACACAGCTCCCCTCAAGGGCATCAACCTTGGAATCTCGGCCAGATGACATGAACCGTGGGAAGCCCTCAGGACTGGGCTCAAGGCCTGAGAGCAAGGAATGCGGTAGATAGAAATTGGTAAATAAGAATGTTAAACAAAGCCAGTGTATTCCTTTTATCTGTTGGAGAATGTAATGCGCGGGGGGAGAGAGAGAATAAAGGAGAGGGTGGAAAGCTGACAGGCAGAAGCCCGTTAGCAGACCAGCTGGCTTGCTTGCTAAAAGCTGTGTTCTGTCTTGTCATTGAACCGCCACACACTGGCAACTACACCTGGCCTGGGCTGGTGCCAATGAATCACTAGGGCTACGTCTCCACGGCATGGTCAACCCAGCTCTGTGGGACCCGGGTTTGTGGCCACTAGCGTCCACACTGCACTGCAAACCTGGGCTTACGATTGCTGGCCCGGGGCCTCTCAGCTGTGCTAATGGTCCACACCGCACCGCACAGACCTTCTGATGGGTCTGCAGCTTGAGCTGTGTCCACACTGCAAAATGGCAGAGCTCGGACCGGAGTCACACGGGGACGCAGGCTCAGACTCGCCCCAGCAGGATGCTAGGACCTGACTTGACCGGAGTCAGACTGATCTGTGTGTGGACAAAAAGGGGCGCGGTCTCAAACCTGGGTCTGAGATGGGCTCACTGCGCCGTGTAGACACACCCTAGAGTCACTTTTTTCCACCAGTCAGCAAGAAACTAGCAGAATAAGGAACGCAGCATTCTCGGCTTAGATCTTAGTCCCTGCCACTGCAGAGCTTCTGTCTAGAGCTGCCCCCCACCCCCTCCTGTGTCGCTCCCCCCTGCACAATTACAGGAGCAGCCCTGCCCGCCTCCTCCCTCACGCACAAACGCACCCACAAGCTGGGGCAGCAATTCAATCACCGGTGTGACTCCCTGGGTGCTATGGAAGAGAAGTAGCGGGAGGCAGAGCTCTCATGAGCTCTGTGCTGCGAACAGGTTCTGCCCTGGGGGCAGGGAGTTTGTTTAGAAACAGAGGCAGAGGGATTAAGATAGCAAAAGTCTTGGCATTAAATGAAACGAAGGTTAGATGATCCTGAAAGCATTGCCAGGGGCTCCAGTTAAAAGGTAGGAAACAAAGGGCGGGAATAAATGGTCCATTCTCAGAATGGAGAGGAGTAAATAGAGGTGTCCCCCCAAGGGGCTTGTACTGGAACCAGCACTCTGCAAAATGCATCAGTGATCTGGAAAAAGGGGTAAGCAGTGAGGTGCCAATGTTTGCAGTTGATACAAGAAGAGAGAAGACAGAGAGGGGACACGATGGCCATTTTCAAGTACCTAAAAGGTTGTTACAAGGAGGAGGGAGAAAAATTGTTCTCCTTAACCTCTGTGGATAGGACAAGAAGCAACGGGCTTAAATAGCAGCAAGGGGGTTTAGGTTGGACATTAGGAAAAACTTCCTGTCAGGGTGGTTAAGCACTGGAATAAGTTGCCTCGGGAGGTTGTGAGATCTCCGTCATTGGAGATTTTTAAGAGCAGGTTAGACAAGCACCTGTCAGGGATGGTCTAGCTGGTGCTGGTCCTGCCATGAGCGCAGGTGACTGGACTTGATGACCTCTTGAGGTCCCTTCCAGTCCTATGATTCTACTCAAGATAGTTAAGACCCAGGCAGTCTGCAAAGAGCTATGAAAGGATCTCTGAAAACTGGGTTGTTAGGATATAGATATTCAGGCCCGTCTGTAAAGGCCTTTTCTCTAAGAATTTAGGTGTATTCTTGTCACTTGGCTAGTTCTAGAGGTACAAAAGAAAGAATCAAAATCACTGTCTGCCGGTTTAAGGGCTTTCTCTTACGACGACAGTCTGAGGCCCAGTTCTTATAAGGCCTTTGGCTAAGCAACAGAGGTTGCCATAAGCTGGGAAGTGACCAGTCACATCCTCACATCCCAAACCAGTCACATTGAAATAAGGCAATCTGGGGCTGTTGGAAAGGTGATCCGATCTACCACCTCCAGAGAAAGGGAAGGGCCTAGAGGATGTAAAAGGAAGTTTAGTTTCATAGTTTTCTGTCTGGTAAGAACTCACTTATCCATAGACACAGCTGGGAAACCCTTATGTCTTTATAGGTGTAGTTGTGAAATCCTCACTTCTGTATTGTTTTGTCATTATAGTTCCCACTTTGCTATTGTTTATTTGCAGGGTCTCTGTCTGGTTCTGTGATTGTTTCTGTCTGCTGTATAATTAATTTTGCTGGGTGTAAACTAATTAAGGTGGTGGGATATAATTGGTTAAATAATCATGTTACAATATGTTAGGATTGGTTAGTTAAATTTCAGGAAAATGATTGGTTAAGGTATAGCTAAGCTGAACTCAAGTTTTACTATATAGTCTGCAGTCAATCAGGAAGTAAGGGGGGCAGGAATGGGAACAGGGAATGGGGGTGCGGAAATTGGAATCATGCTTTGCTAGGGGGGGAATTGGAATCATGTTTTGCTAAGGGGGGGAAATGGGAACAGGGACACAGGTAAGGCTCTGTGGTGTCAGAGCTGGGAAGGGGGACACTAAGGAAGGAAACTGGAATCATGCTTGCTGGAAGTTCACCCCAATAAACATCAAATTATTTGCACCTTTGGACTTTGGGTATTGTTGCTCTCTGTTCATGCGAGAAGGACCAGGGAAGTAAGCGGGTGAAGGAATAAGCCCCCTAACATGGGTGACTGGGCAACTAAATGGCAGATGAAATTCAATGTTAAATGCAAAGTAATGCAAATTCAGTTGGGGCTGGTCCTGCTTTGAGCAGGGAGTCAGATTAGATGACCTCATCAGGTCTCTTCCAGCCCTAATCTTCTATGATACTATGACCTGGCAAAATATAAACCCAACTATACATACAGAATGATGGGGTCTAAATTAGCTGTTACCCATCAAGAAAAAGACCCTGGAATCATTTGCAGGACTCTGGAAGTATATGCAAATTGAATCCATCTCACTGTGCCTGTATCATCCCCAACTCATTCTCTAGCTTCAGAAGACTTAAAAATTCTCTCCAGTCTTCTCTCCTGCATAATGCAGCTGTCCTGAACGTGCATCAAGACCATACCAGGGAACTAGATGTAAATAAGATTGCTGGCTGGAGACATAATGTCTTGAAACTGGGACATTAGTGAACACAGCTTGTAGGTGACTGCAATATACTGTAATTCATGAGAATGTAATTAGGTAGTTCATAACAACTGAATCGTTATTAAAATAGTAAAGATACCAATGACTGACACATCCAAGAACTAGAATATGAAAGAAATGCATACATATGCTGAAAATAGCCTCCCCCCGAAACTAGCAGAATGCCCCCCAAAACACACACAATCTCTTCAAAAGCACCCGCCAACAAGAAGAAAAATCAGGGCCTATGAATTTAATAATCGGTAACTCGAGTCCAGCCAAAGCAGCTGACAACTGCTCTCCGGTGTCTCTGTGGATCTGCTCTGGCAGGGAGAGAAGCAGCAGCTCCTGCCCAGGGTGTTTGCAGGAGGGTCCCTATCCGTAGGGCCAGCCAGCGCCCGAGCAACGGGGCAAGAGCCCGGCAGCTCCGGCCCCAGTAAAGGCATCCAACGGGGCCGGCACCAAGGGTCTGACCCCAGGGCACAAATCCGGGTGCTTTGCAGTGGGGTGAAGCAATCAGATCCCGCCTGGCTCTGTGGGGCGGACCCATCCCAGGCCATTCACTACAGCCTGCCCAGGGGCATTGCATCTGCCCCCCGCTCACCCTGCCCCATAGGAGCCCCCTGCAACCAGCCCCTCAGAGACCCGCTGGGGCAACTGAGCTGGGAGCTAAACTGGATTCGTGGGGACAAAGCCGGGGAGAGACAGAATGGAGGCAGCCCAACCCCTCCCCCAGGAGAGCTTCCCATGCAGATATTGCCCCCCCAGCTCTTGCAGCTCTCTGCTCACCTGAGCAGCAGCCAGGCAGCTCCCCGCAGGAGGACCAACAGCGGAGAAAGGGTTAATTCCAATCAGGGAGGGTTTGCTGGGCTGTCAGAGCTCACAGTCCTGTGTCAGTCCCTCCCTGGGTTATATACACTGGCCCCACAGCTCCTCCCTGCTCTGAGCAGCCAGTCATGTAAATGTTCCCAGTCAGACTGAACCAGAAAGCAAGTTTTAACACTGCACCCTGGAGAGGATTCAAACCAAACCAAACCGCTCCCTGGTCCTTCAGAAACAGAACCATGCCCGGGTGGCAGGAAGCCGAGCTCCCCGGGGACCTGAGCCAAAGACTCTGTGGCCCAGTGAGCACTGCAGGGTCACTGAGGCACGCAGGTCAGGCCGGGCTAAAGTCTCCCCGTGCAACACAGCTTGGGGGCAGATTTCCCCGGGCGCGGAAACCTGCCGGCCACTCTGGACTCGGGGCCTGTCTGCACTACAGGGGCCTGCAGCCCTAACCGTCCTGGTTGGCTCCCCGGGGGTGTACTTGGATAAAGGGGCTCAGATGGGTACCCAGATCCCCTGGCAGGGAGGGAATATGCTGTAGAGGTGCAGGGCACCTTTATACAGAGGCAGATCACTGTTTTTTGGGGCCCTGGGTCAGAGCAGATGGAGGCCCCTCCAACCCCCCTCCAGTACCCCTGCTGGGGAGCAGGGTCAGGGTGCGGGGCCTTGCTCACCCCTCCCCCCCACCCCGTGTGCCTGGCGCTCCTGCCAGGGGGTGGGGGCCACTGCACCCCAACCCTACTCCCTGGCAGGAGTGCTGGGCAAAGCGGGTCAGGGCACCCATATTTCTGGGGGCCCCCCAATTGGCCCGGGCCCCGTTGGCCCAGTGGCTAATCCACCATGACCAGTATAACCCATTGTCCACACCAAGGGCTGCACCAGTGTAATTATTGTGCTAAAAAATATTTCACAGCCCCAGCCAGGGTACTCAGAGCGGGATAACTCTTCTAGTGTAGAGCAGCTCTTAATTCACAGTGTCTCCATCCATGTGCGGGGTGCAGGGGTGGGGGAGCGGAGGGGCAATTAAAGTGATTTTAAGTTTAAGGCACCTTTACACTCCCTGAGTGAAATCCATGGACCTCCGTGAGAGTTTTCCCTTGACTTCAGTGGATCCGGATTTCACCGCCCCCCGCCCCCGTCTTTTGATGAGCCTGCTACTGGGACATTAGGGGTATCCAGGGGGAGGAGGTGAGTGAGGTTGTATGGTTTAGAAGGAACCTATGGGCCAACGGGGTTAACATGCCCCAGTCACTGCCCAGCTCTGGACCCTTTCAAACAAGGTCGGAGGTTTGGTACATGGAGACTTCAGCTTGCTCAGGACCACGGCAACCCCCACTACAAATCCTCCTCCTAACCTTTAATTAAAGATAAAGACAAAGAAGGAAAAACTGACCAAGCCTTTGGAATGTAAAGTATCAACTCTAGTAAGTCCTCTATGGTACCAGCTCCCCTTGTCCCCTTTCGCTGGAGAGAGTTTTTAAAGAAGGAAGCCCCTCCCCTGGTCAGACAGTCCCTTAGACGGTATCACAGATGGCAACAATTGTCCTTTGGGGGAAGAGAGAAGAAGTTAGTTGAGATGGGCTGGAGCTGCTGTTGTTGCTGTTAAAGTCCGATCCCATTTCATCCCGGGGTGGTGTTTGGGATTCAGCAGAAAATGCCGACGTTATCCGGGTCCCTCTCTCTGGCCTGGTCTGGTCAGGGCAGGGCGTCTCTCAGTAGGACACAGAAGGTCTGGGGTCCCAGCAGACGACGGGGCAGTCAGGCCAGTCGGTCACTCCAGGAGCCAATTTTTCGCCTCAAAGTCTCTTTCATTAAGGCCCTGACAGGGGCGTGGTGGGCGGAATGGGATATTTTGGTCACCAGTGAGGCTTAGTTTCCAACACACCAACTTTGGGTCACACTTTGTGTGGACCAGGCATGATTTTAACCCAGTCCTTGAATGACATCAGCAGACCTTTTCCTTTGGACTAATTCAGTCGCTCTCCCTTGTACCTTTCCCCGTCCATATGTACCCCAGGCCTGCTTGGTGTGGGGCTCTGTCCCCTTCTCGTGGCAGCTAGGCCAGCTAGCGATTGTTGAGTCTGCTATAACTTTGGCCAAGAGAGGTGCGTCTTTTAGCTCATGCCTTAAGCTCCAGACGTCCCAGGTTTGTTCCCTGTGGCCGCCGACGGGGGAATCTGTCGGCCTTACAAGTGGTGCAAATTAAGCGCTGTTCCTAGCCCTGGACCAGGGGATGGAGAAAGGTGTGGGGTAGCAAACACTAATAGCCAGGGATAGCTAATAGGTGGATGTCAGTATTTGCTGCCAGTGGCTAATTGTGCTGGGGAGCAGTTTGTTACCCTATATGTGCCACCTCTGAGCTGGCCACCGGCAGCTCCAGCCAACACAACACAACACAACAGAAACCTTCCCTCCTCCCCTGGGTCTCTCTCAACCCACCTACCCACCCCACATCCCAGCTTCCATTGCTAATGCACAATGTGTAGTGATATGAACTGGACTGGTTGCTCCCCTGCTGTGTGGTAGTCAAATAGACACAGTGAATACAACAAACCCTCCCAAGGTCTCAGCGGGGATCAGGAACAACAGGCTTTGTGGCTTGGATGTGTCCGTAACGACTCCTTAGAGACAACTGGGCTGATATGGGCAGCGAAAGCAGGATGAAAACCCCCTCTGGATCTCATGTTACTGATTCAGCTGCTGTCTGCGAACGTATCACTCTTTTAGCCTGATTTGCCAATGTGCTCAGCACCCACAGATCGGCCGGAACTGAGCCAACTCCAAATCAGCGGATTGGCTTAAAAAGCAGGAGATTTAAAGCGAGGATGAAGTCCGGGTTCCGTTTATTTGTCATTTGGCGTAATCGGTCATTGGCTGCAGGAGTGTTCTCGGCGCGTGCTGTCCCAGCTCTGCACGGGTACGCAGCAGACCTCGATCCGACGGCCCAAAAAGACCACAGACTCGGTTCCGTAGCGAAGGCTACCGGCTGGGTTTATTGTCAACGAAGCCCCATAATAACACCCGGCAGACTTTATGGGGATACTGAGACATAGAGAATGGACATAGACATAGAGGCCCATGAGAATGGCCTCTGCTCAGCCAATGGTGGGATTTTACATTTCCCCCTTGGCCAGGCAAAGACACCCTCCTCTGAAACCCTTCTTTATACATCAATACAAACAAGTTACATGTTGCCCCGCCGACATGGTTCGTTACCACTCTCTGACATGGTCAGGAACTATCTTCACCTTGTACGTGTTGGCTTGCTCAAGAGATCTGTATCCATCATGCTGACCTTATCTTTCCGAGGGGTCAGTGTGTCCCCCTATCACCTTCTGGGCGTGTGTTTACACCATGACCGTGTAGCGGGGTGTTCTGGCATGACACTTCTGAATGTGTTTACATGAATAGTTAGTATCTAGGAGTGCTTCTGTTTTTGCAACACCAGTCCTGTTCTGGCCAGGTTCTGTGAGCTTGCAAGCAGGCATGTTTTCTAGCAAGGCCCGACTTCTGCTCACAGCCTGATTTTTGCTAACTTTGCTTTATACCACCAAGGTCTGACTACTTCAGTTCAGGCCCCTCATACCAGGCCTCACGTCTCAGGCTCTCTCTTTCTATTGCATCTTGTTTTGTGAATGTAGAGGCCACATTGTCAGGCCCCTCTCTACAACCGGGAGGGCTAGAGCCTTCCTTTTTAAATGGAAGCTGAGTTTCTCACCTCAATCACCTGACTCCGGGAGCTGAGGCTTTTTAAAAAAAATACTCCAAATACGATGAGACTCGCAGTAAACCTGTGAGCGTGCAATGCTGCAGACGTATTGTCAGATGCTGGGTTATGATTTCTGCTAATGATTGGGGGAAGGCAGGGCCTAGCACAGTCTCTTTGTAGAAGTGTATGCTACAAATGGGTCAAGGAACACCTAGCGCAGGGATTGGCAACCTTTGGCATGTGGCCTGCCAGGATAAGCCCCCTGGTGGGCCGGGCCGGTTTGTTTACCTGCTGCATCCGCAGGTTCAGCCGATCGCGGCTCCCACTGGCTGCGGTTCGCCGTCCCAGGCCAGTGGGGGCTGCGGGAAGCGGCGCGGGCCGAGGGATGTGCTGGCTGCTGCTGGCGGGCCGCGGGCCAAAGGTTGACGATCCCTGACCTAGAGCAAAACACAGGGACGCCTTTATGCTACCGGTGTTGAAACTGACTAAAGCAGGGAGGAGTGATTTAAATCTCCCAATTGAATCATGAGTTCAATCAGCACACGGAGAACCTGCATTTAAATCAGCGTGACGCCTGTTGTCCTTTTAAATTCTATTCCCAGAGAAAGGTTGGGTCCACTGCTTAATTTGTGCCAGGGCTGGGCCCCGCCCCCTTTAGGCTCAGCAGTTCATTGCCCCAGCATCTCTGGGCTTGCCGGGTCATTTATGAATGTAAAAAATTTATGAATGTAAAAAAATGGCTTGAGCCCCAGCACCTCCTAAACACATTTCCGTTCTTCTCTCTTGTTAAGCTAGGGCTTGAGCGTCTACACTCATTTGAAACCCCAGGTTAGGAATTGTTGAACCCTGGGTCCCAACTTGGGGCTCCAGCCCACTGCATTATGTCGGCCCAAGTTCAACCACCCATATCCCAGACTTCCTAGCGCCTTCCCAAAATCTGGTCGCACTAGTCCTTTGTTCGTGGTGCTGTGTGGGGAAAATTTGGCTGTCCACTAAACTTTGTCCAGAGGACAAAGAAAGTCAGCCCGTGGGGTTGTGGGATACTTTTGGCAGACTCCTGGAGCATGAGTCCAGTGGGTGTGTATCTATGCTGCAAAGGAATAGGCCTTGAGCCCTGGCTTGACTCAGGCTCAGACCTTCTGTCCCTGTGGGGCCCAGAGACCTTGGACCTGAGTCCTAGGTTGGTGCTATTTGTGTGTAGACGGAAGGGGGGTTAGGCTTGAGCCTGAGTTCGTGCTCCTGTCTTACATTGCAGTGTAGACATTGTTGCCGGCACCCAGTGCCGAGAGGCTAAACAACAGCAGGGGTTGGTTCGCTACCTTAATCACAACGGGGTGGAGAAGCAGACAAGTTTATTTGCAGCTGCAAAAAGGTACAGGGAGGTTAGAATCTCAAATCCTGCACCCAGAGCAGGAAGTTACACAGGCTTTTATACATCCTTTTTCCCAGCATACTTATCCAATAGCAAGCTGCCCTAAGTATCCATATAGCCAGCCAATCCAGTTCCCAGCTAGTGCCCTTGTTCTCTGTATCATTTCTTAAACCATACATAAAGCTGCTTTATTCAGCATTGTTCTTCCATATCTGCCCTGTTTGGCCTTGCTTAGTTTCAGGCAGTCTGACTCTGCAACATATTGTTGCAAATCCTCAGCATAACTGCTGCGAGTGCCTCCAGGCTGGGGGGGCCAAGGACACTTGGGCCTCGTACGCATAACTGCTGCGAGTGCCTCCAGGCAAGGGGGGTGGGGGGCAAGGACACCTGGGCCTAGTGCGAGGGGGCTTCATCGACACTCGTGGTCTTCCATCCCCTCGAGTTACCTAGTGGCCATGCCCCAGTGTCCCCAACAACTCCCTCCTTTGAGAACACTCAACAACCTTGGCTCTGAGTTTTCTCACTTGGGCTACTTATTTTTTTACAATAGGACTTTGCATAAGCACTTTGTGATAGCCCTGAAGAGAATGACTTATTAACTTTTGCAAAAGGGCCCTAACACATGATACTGCACAGCATAATACCAGTAATACAAGCAATACAGGAAAGAGAAGTTTCAGCAGCAGGCTAAATAAACCACCAAGCCAAGACGACAAACCCCAGCCTGAAAACAAGGTTTGCAACCAATCGCTCTCGGGGGCAGTATAGGCAACCTGTGCTCCGGCTCGGGCATGGGCCTCAGCCTGTACCACCTTCTCATAGATCTCATAACTGCTATCATTTACATATACACAACATCGGGGCCCGATGAGGGCACAAACCCCTCCTTGGGATGCCAAGAGATAGTCCAAAGCCAGCCTGTTTTGGAGGGAAAACGTCCTGAGCTGCTGTACCTCTTTATTTAATGTTTTTACTGCTGACCCTAAATCACTAACCGAGTCCTCTAACTCTAAGGCCACTTTCTCAAGTACCATTTGCAGCCTTACAGTATAGCGGCCTACGCATGCCATGGCTGGCCCGGAAAACAGTGGCGCTATTCCCGGTACAGAGCACCCTACAAGCTTCTCGGTTGTGAGGGAATTCTTCATATTGCCCTCCAAGGCCGTAGTCAGTCGCCGCAGGGTCTTTTCTCGTGACTCAACAGAGCTGTCTCGGGCATTTCTAATCTTTCCTTTGGGCAGTGTGGCAGTTATGGAAAGATGAGGAACTCCATGAGCTATATAACAGCTACCTGTCCAGTTGGCTGGCAGCACCTTGTAAGCCTTTCGGCCACATACAAAATAGTGACCCTGTAGGGCCCAGTAAGGACTGTTTCTTAAGGGTATTCCTGGGCTATTTAAGGCTGCTTTGGCTGCTTTTCTGAACAGTCCATATGCCCCTAAGGGGGCATCCCATCCTCCTGATTGGGTACCAGTGGGGGCGTTTCTAATTTGTGCCGTTCAAATTACACTCGCCATAGGGACCACTACAAACCCACCATTGGCTTGCTACATTGGAGATATTAACTGGACGGCAAGTTATATTTCCAAACCTTTCTTTTGTGGTAAGATTATTTGTAAGAGTTTCCCTAAAAGGGGAGGAACCATTACACCCACACTGTTGGCCTCCCCTCTTGGTCTTTATCCAATACCCATCAGCCCACTGTGTAATAACACAGGAGCTTTTTCCCACAGGACGCCCATAGTGATCAGATTGGTTTCGGGTAAAACATAACACTCCCTCAGTGAGTACTGCAACTGAATACGCCTGGTCCTGATAGGTGGCTTGCTGTAAAGAGGTCTTATTCCAGAACGGCGAGTCCGTTCTTTCCTGCTCTTTGGTGGCAGCTAATTCTGCTAGGGTCAGGGGCAGCATGTCAAGGGGCATTCCCGTTTTGGGGGACAGTGGAGTCGGAGCACATACCCAGCAATCAGTCTGGTTTGTTAAAGTAGCAACATGGTGCGCAAGCGAAACAAAGGAGTTATGCTCCCGATATGCACGGTTTGGAAATACCAATACAGAGAATAACAATGTTACCCAATTAATTATCACCAGAGTCTTCCCAACCCAGGGTCTCCAGTACCTGGGTGGGCCCATTTTAGCGTAAAGGTGCCCACCATTTGTGTCTTTTAAACAGTAGCTTTAGCCCGAGATCGTCACTAGATGAGGAGTCAGCAGGTTGGACGGTCCACTGTTCTGCTGACGAGGGGGCGGGTACTGCCTTCAGACGAGAGTGATGGATCCAGTTCTTGTGTCCCTCGATCTTTGCCGCTGTATGGGAGATCAGCAGGACGGTATAGGGTCCTTTCCACTTTTCCTGGAGAGGCTCGTCTTTCCAGGTACGAACAAACACGGAGTCACCGGGCTGTAAGGAGTGGACGGGAGAGTCCAAGGGGAGAGGCTGGGAATCCTTGGTATACCTGTGAAGAGACAAGAGAACAGCAGACAGGGAACACATATACTGTGACAAAAAACCATTACCCAACTCCCATTCCCCTGACAGAACCGGGGTGCCATTCATAGGCCATGCCCTTCCAGATGTAAGCAGTGTCAGGATGAGCTCCACCCTGACATCTGGTGGTGAGGTGTGGCAAGTTGTGGAAAAGAACTTCAGGGGCTGATCTCATTTGCATAGGCACACCCACCCCACCTAGAATGAGGCCATAGCTGCCCAAATGGTCACTTTGGCTGCTGTGGGATCCCCAGTGTCTCTGTTATTGGGGCAGGAAGAATAAATTGTTATTACCCTGATTATGGGAACTGTGCTTGGAACTGTACTTGGCCTTTTGTTATGATGGAGGGACTCACCATCAACTAAGTAGCACTCGCTAGGCAAGGGTCATGGGTTCCAAAACTCTGTGAATGGAGAGAGGTTGGGGACAAGTATTAATACTTGGTGGTATGGGCCCCTTGGTGAGGGCCTTACATGCTAATTGCACTGCCTCCTCTCTCCACTGTAGAATATCAGAGCTAATTTTGATTTCATTAGAAATCTAGTTACAGGCTGCTGAGCTCACTTTGGGCTAATGGTGCACCAGCACTAAGGCTCCCCTACTACAAGGTGAATTCACAAAGAGCTGAACTGACTAAGAGCTGAAATCACTGAGTGTTGTGTTAAGTAGTGGGGGAGCCTGAAGATATATTGTGGAGCAGTTTGCGGGATGGCTGGAGTGCCTTGTGGACAGGCTGGTGGAGCCGTTCATAGGACGGCGGGAGCTGCTGGTGGGACGCGGAGCAGTTCGTGGGACGGCGGGAGCTGCTTGTGGGCCGCAGAGCGGAGCTGAGCAAAGCAGTTCGTGGGGCGGCTGGTGGAGCGGAGCAGAGCGAAGCGAAGGCCTATGGAGCGGTGGGGTGGTCAGCTTCAGATCATGTAAGGTGCCTTTTACCCCTGCCCCCATCTCCACCCAGGTTGGGAGGTAAAAGCTCTGCAGATAAACTTTCGAACTCTGGGGCTGCCCTGACCAGGGGCAGAGACTTTTGGGTCATTGGACTTTTGGGACTTTGGGTGATTTGGGGTTGCTGGACTCAAGAACCAAAGGGAAAGGGCATGCCCCAATTTGCTTGGGGTGGGTTTTTTGCTCATGGGTTATGAATCCTGTTGGTGGTGTTTCCCCAACATAATGCCACATTGTTTCTCTCTGTTATTAAAAGGGTTTTTGCTACACTCAGACTAGGTGCTTGCGAGAGGGGAAGTATTGCCTCTTGGAGGCGCCCAGCGGGGGTGGTATATATTTGTCCCAGGTCACTGGGTGGGGGCTCGAGCCGGTTTGCATTGTGTTATTGGAATGGATCCCCTAGATATTGAACCCGGCCCTTGTTGCTGCCAACTCTGACGGGCAGAAGGGTTACACAAACATAATTTCAAAGGGACTAAGCCCTAATCTACCCTTTGGGAGAACGCGGATACGGAGTAGGACGAGGGGCAAAGCATCAGGCCATCGCAGTGAGGCTTCTTGGCACACTTTTGAGAGATGCCGTTTAAGGGTCTGATTGGTACGCTCCACTACCCCACTGGCTTGCGGTCTCCAGGGCGTATGGAGTTTCCAGGGGATCTGTAAGGCATGTGAGATGCTTTGAATGATTTTTGACGTGAAGTGTGTCCCGTTGTCAGATTCCATCCACAGGGGGAGTCCAAAGCGAGGAATGATCTCCTTAACAAACTTGAGGGCCACTGTTCTGGCAGTGCAATTACGGCATGGGAAGGCTTCTGGCCATCCGCTGAACCGATCCACTATGACAAGGAGATATTTGAACCCTTGGGTCCGGGGAAACTCAGTAAAGTCTATTTGCCACACTTGTGCGGGGCCCGGAGTGGGTTCTAGGGCAGCTGGTGGCACAGGATGTCCCGGTCGGGGGTTATTCTTTTGGCAGACTAAGCAGTCCGCTTGTACCTGGGCAGCCAGGGGTCGGAGTCCGGAAGTGATAAAGTATTTTCCCATTAGCTGGATAAGTGCTTCCCTGCCAGCATGAGTGGTTTGATGTAGTTTCTGCAGCACTGGCCGGATTAGGCCCTTTGGTAGGAGGACCTTCCCTTCCGGGGAATGGAGCCATCCCTCCTTTTCCCGGAGACCGAGTTTGTCAGTTAGCTGTCTCTCCTCCCCAGAGTACTGAGGGGTTGGAAGCTCCCCTACGGATGGGATAAGGGCATGCATATGGGCGTTCTCAGTCTGAGGGGATGACAGGGTGGCAGCATGCTTAGCCTCTCTATCTGCCCGGGCGTTACCTCTGGCCACATCTTGATCCTCCCTTTGATGGGCTTTACAGTGTACCACCGCCACTTCCGAGGGAAGTTGTACGGCTTCTAGGAGCCGGAGGATTTGGGGCCCGTACTTGACTGGGGAGCCTTGGGCTGTCAGCATTCCCCTTTGCTTCCATAGGCCAGCATGAGCATGCAGCACCCCAAAAGCATACTTTGAATCAGTAAAAATGTTGACCCGCTTTCCTTTTGACAGTTCAAGTGCACGGGTCAGGGCTGTTAGTTCGGCAAGCTGGGCAGAGGTCCCAGCAGGCAAACCTTCAGCTTCCACAGTGTCATGGAGCGTCACAACAGCATAACCCGCCCTCCTTTGCCCATCTATTACAGTACTGCTACCATCAGTGTACCACTCATCATCTGCATTTGGGAGGGGTACATCCTTTAAATCCGGACGGCTGGAGTACTGGGCATCTGTGATCTCTAAACAGTCATGTTTCTGTTCCTCTGTTTCTGGCAAGAGGGTGGCAGGGTTAAGGGAGGGGCAAGGCTGTAAGGTGACTTCAGAGTTCTCTAACAGCTTAGCCTGGTACCGAGCAATCCGAGCCTGGGTGAGCCAAAGCCCTCCCTTTGCATCCAATACGGCTCGGACCATATGGGGAGTATAGATTTGCATAACCCCTCCCAATGTTAGCTTCTCGGCTTCCTCAAGCACTAGGGCAGTAGCTGCGACCGCCCGTAAACATGCCGGCCAACCCTTTGCAACCTGATCCAGTTGCTTAGAAAAATAAGCCACGGGACGTCTCCATGCTCCTAACAACTGTGTGAGCACTCCTAGGGCCACCCCCTTTCGTTCATGTACATACAACTGAAATGGCTTAGAGAGATCCGGCAGGCCCAGAGCCGGTGCTTCCATCAATTTTCTTTTTAGGATTTTAAATGCCCTGTCAGCCTCTGGGGTCCAATAGAAGGGGTCATGATCTGCTCCTTTTACACAGTCGTACAGGGGTTTAGCCCACAGTCCAAACTCTGGGATCCATATCCTGCAAAAGCCTGCCATACCCAGAAATGCCCTGAGCCGCCTACGATTACTTGGGGTAGGAACTTGACAGATAGCTTCCTTTCTTTCGCTTGAAAGCTGACGCTCCCCTTGCCGTATGTGAAACCCGAGGTATCGTACCTCTGGGAGGGCGATTTGAGACTTACTCCGTGCTACCCGATATCCCCGGAGTCCAATAAAATTCAGGAGGCTCATGGTGGCTTTAAGAGAGGGGGTTTGGCCCACAGTGGCAATTAACAAATCATCTACATACTGCAGAAGGAGGGCCTCCTCATTATCCCACTCCTCTAGGTCCCTGTCCAGAGCCTGGCCAAAGAGGGTGGGGGAGTTTTTAAATCCCTGGGCCAACACTGTCCAGCAAAGTTGCTGTTCGTGCCGCTCCAGAGTCCACTAAAAAATCTATTTCTGAGCTTCCCACCCGCATCTTTACTTGGGGTTCCGGGGGTAGGGTGGTCCGTCTCCCCTGACACCCCTATTCCTGCTCCGCCATCGCCGTCATAGAGGCACCCCCCTTTTCTTTCCTCTTTGGGCACTCATTTTTCCAGTGTCCCTCTTGTCGACACAAGGCACACTGGTTGCGACCCAGTCGTCTTTCCTGTGAGCCCGGACGTTCGCGTCCACGGCTCCTTCCTCCCCGGCCACTTCCCTTAGTGCCGGCCTGTACCGCTGTTACCATTAGTCTCACTTGCTTTCTCTCCTTCTCTGTCTCTCTCAGACTATAAGCTCGGTTTGCAGTCTCTAAGATTTGTGCCATGGTCATGCCCATTAAATCCTCCTTTTTTTGTAACTTTCTCTTAATATCAGGGGCTGCTCTGCTTGTAAAAATTCCCTTAATAATTGACTCAGTTGCCTGATCATCAGGGTCTACATTAGTGTTCTGTCGAATTGTGTCCCAAATACGCTGTAGAAACCCCTGGGCTTTCTTTTAAATCCTGCATTACTTCATATGGCTTGGCCCAATTATTATGTCGGACAGCCGAGTGACAGAGTCCATGCAAAAGCAACTCCTTATAGGAGGTAAGGTGGGTCATATCCCCATGATCATTTGGATCCCACCTAGGGTCTGCTCGGGGGACTTGTGCATCTGGGTCAGGGACATTAATACGATCCCGGTCGTACCGTTTCTGCACCTCCTCCCTTGCCTTGGACACAACCTGTTGTCTTTCAACCTCAGACAATAGGGTTCGCAGGAGGATGTTACAATCATCCCAGTCTGGCTTGTGGCTGCTGAGGCACCCCTCAAAGGCTGATATAAACCTGCTTGGGTTGGTGGAAAACTCTCCTGCCTGTGCTTTGAAAGCAGCCAAATCCACAGGATTAAAGGGCACATGAGTATAGACCTGCATAGTCGTGGCCGGACGCCTGTCCGATCCAGACCGGGCAACTTTAGTTTCGGTGATTAAGGGGTATAGGCCAACCATTGGGGACTTACAAGGTGTGGGTGTAGGGGCCGAAGGGGACACCGGCTCTGCCATTACAGTGGGGGTGGGGGTTTGGGGACTAACATTAGCTGCTACCGAACCAGTCGGAGTCAGATTACAGTGCTGTAAAATATCTGGTCGAGTACATAAAGTCAGAAACGAATGCGCATACATATGTTCATTTCATTTCCTTGTTCTCTGACAGAACAGGAGTAATTGAAGGATCGTGTTGTAATCAATTGACCCTCCTGGTGGCCACCACTCCTGGTCCTCTAGTTGATACTGAGGCCAGTCAACTGTACAGAATCGTTTTAATTGTCTCTTAGTCATCGGATCCGCACCAAATACCTTCCACTTTGCTAGAATGCATTCTAGGGGCGTAAACCGTGCCCTAACCCCCGAGCTCTGTCCCTGTCCCATACCTACAGGGTAACTCTGGGCGTCCCCAGGTTCCAACAGAGCATACAATCCGGATTTCAAAAGGTTCCTACCTTATCCAAGGGACCGGTTCCTCACCATCGTCCGCAGCTGCTCCTCCCCTATGTCCAAGGGACCGGTTCCTCACCGTCGTCCACAGCTGCTTCTCCACTATATGAGTGAGTTGCCCCATTGTGCCCTCCGGGGTCGATCAAATCGCGTCTCCTCCGAGGCCCCCGATGAACTCACCGGTGCGCGCTGGGCGTCGGTTCTCGCCGCAATCCTCGACCTCCAGGAGGGGTCCGGGCAAGGCTAAATAGCAGCCTCGTCGCCCACTCAGGGACGCCAAAAGCTGTCGCCGGCACCCAGTGCCGAGAGGCTAAACAACAGCTGGGGTTGGTTCGCTACCCGGTGTGCTACACCCAATAATCACAACGGGGTGGAGAAGCAGAAAAGTTTATTTGCAGCTGCAAAGAGGTACAGGGAGAATAAGATCTCAAATCCTGCACCCAGAGCAGAAAGTTACACAGGCTTTTATACATCCTTTTTCCCAGCATACCTATCCAATAGCAAGCTGCCCTAAGTATCCATATAGCCAGCCAATCCAGTTCCCAGCTAGTGCCCTTGTTCTCTGTATCATTTCTTAAACCATACATAAAGCTGCTTTATTCAGCATTGTTCTTCCATATCTGCCCTGTGTAGCCTTGCTTAGTTTCAGGCAGACTGACTCTGCAACGTATTGTTGCAGATCCTCAGCATAACTTCTGCGAGTGCCTCCAGGCGGGGGGGCCAAGGACACTTGGGTCTCGTACGCATAACTGCTGCGAGTGCCTCCAGGAAAGGGGGGGTGGGGCAAGGACACCTGGGCCTAGTGCGAGGGGGCTTCATCGACACTCGTGGTCTTCCATCCCCTCGAGTTACCTAGTGGCCGTGCCCCAGTGTCCCCAACAACATCCTGGGCCGCTGCAGCAGGTCTCACAACCATACTAACTCATCCATTCTGCATCAGGCAGGCTTTCTAACTCAGGTCTGTGGCTTGAGCTGCATCCACACTGCAGAAGGACTGGGCTTAGACCTGAGTTGCTGTGGGACTCAGCCCTGATCCACCCCCAGAGTTGGGTCTTAGGACCCGGGTCCTGTATGCTTGCTGACTCAAGTCAGATTGATTTGTGTGTGGACAAGAAATGGGGGCTTGGGCCCAAACCTGATTCAGAGACCGGGCTTAGTGTACAGCGTAGACATACTCTGAGGCACTAGCCTGGGACTTGAATGACCGAGGGTCAAGTCTGTGCTCGGACATAGATCCCCTGTATGACTCTGGGCATGTTTCTTAGCCTCACTCAGTTCCCCACCTGTACAGTGGGGATCACTGCACTTTCCTGCTTCCCAGGGGCATTGTGAGAGGCAATACATTAAAGACGTGAGCTGCTCAGATGTTACACAGCTGTGGGACAGATAAGTCCCTTAGATAGCAGATAACCCCACTGCTAACCTCCTGGCTGTGATGAAAATGAGCCATTTGCTCTAACTCATCTGTTTCCTGTCTCTAAAATTCACCACCTCAAAAAGCGCTTACTCAATGGATTCAGAGACCTCAGAGCAACTTCTAATTGTCAATGAGAGAATCAGGAGATGGGTTATTTATTGCGTGGAGTGTTGAGGTGGAGGTTGGACATTGGCCATGGGTGAACCCCCGGCTTTGGGGAGGCTAGCTTGCTGGCCCCACCCCTTCAGCCTGAGGCCCTGCCCGCTCTGCCCGCCAGAGCCCCAGTTCCCATCCCCCAGCCCGCCACAGCTGGCCTGCCCCAGCGGTGCTGGCCGACCCCCCAGTGCCAGCCCAAGCCCCAGCACTGGGCCAGCCCCAGTGCCACCCCGGGCCACCAGCTGGAGCTGAGTGAGCCCCTGTTAGCTTCAGAGTAGAAGGGGAGGAAGAGAGGGCAGGGCCTCGGGGCGGAACATGGGCAGGGCCGTGGCCTGAGTCAGGGGAGGCTTAGCCTGCCCTGGCCTTTGACACCTGCTGCCCAGGAGGTTGGACTCAAAATCTGACCCCCCCGTAAGCTGGGAAAGAAAATCCTGCTTGTACGAAATTGCGAGCCACCATGTTGGACACTCCCTGTTTGAGAAAGGCAGGGGGAGGGCACCGAGGAATGGCTTGTGCTTCGGAGAACTGCTGTATTACAGGGACTGTGTTCAGGGCTGTGAGAGTGAACCTCTCTTAAAAACTTCATACAGACTTCGGAAACCTCAGAGACCACAGCGGGCAAATTAGCACGGAGGCTGTGGTCTCCAAGTCTGCAGTCACAGATCTGAGAGACAGAAACCAAACCATTGTTCTGCTCTGCTCTTTCCAGCCGAGAACCAAGGCTCGTTTTGCAAGGCGGGCTAGCGTGAGCCCCAGATGAGTTAAATGAGGAACACTGAGTTTCGATGGCTTGCCTGACTCAGTGGGGGAGTCGAAAATAGAACCCAGGTGTCCTGACTCCATCGCTCTGATTCTAGTGTTTGTGTTTTATTGTATCTTTTATCTCCATTTCTCACTCACCTGTCACCATAGGAGAAAGGCGCCATTTATGTGAAGCAAGATTCATGGCAAGATCAACCTGCTCCTTATTCGTGTTAGAAATTGAAGTCCACCTGGATGTGGTCCGCACTGCAGAAGCGAATGCAGCCTTCTCTGTCTCTCTCTCTGTCTCTCTGTCCGTGTTCGTCTTTCTGAATCTCCCACTCTTTCCATATGGGCCTAGTTATCAAAGATGGGCACTTTAAGTTGAGGCACCAGATGGAAATTTGGCCAACCCACAAGAGTTGGGTTGAAGATGCTCCCACTGTTTGCGTCCAGGCAAGGGTGCAGTGGTCACACATGAACGATGCAAGCCATGGAAGGGCAAATTAATTCTACGTGTAATGAAGGGAAGATGCCATGGTCATGCTTAGTGAGGCCATATCCTTATCACGGTCCTTGCATGTCACATCCTCCAAGCATGGTCTTCACAACTCATTACATCCATGCATGGTCCTAGCATTTCACAGCATCCATTCATGGCTTTTGCATCTGGTAACATCCATGCATGTGCCTGGCATCTTTCAGCATGCATGTGTAGCCCCCCACCCACGTTCACTGACCCAGTATGACGGTGTTCAAGAGAAGGGAAGCCTGGCCTGCCTTGTGACTTTTTACACAACTTTAGGGAACCGGGCCCGAGGCTCCCTTGTGTGCTCTGCGTTGTGTGTCAGTGTGCGTCCACCTCAGACCAGACCCACTCAGATAAACCACCAGGAACAGGCTTTATCCTGTAAAGAACACAGAACAAAGAACAAAGAACCTCCTAGTGAACTAGCCTTCACTCTGGGGAGAGTAATCTCTAGCCACGATAAACAAGCTGGCCCAGCGGACCTGCATCCACGGGCCTGGAAGCTTGACTCTGGCCCCGTGTCAATACAAATCTAGCATGACGCAACATTAATAAAATACGTGCTTCCGGGTTAACTGATGGCTTTCAAAAAGCAGTTGTCAAAGGGGAATATCATTGAATGGAGGTGTTCATGGGTGGCAGGTATAAAAGGCCAGGGGAGGCTAAGCCTTCCTTGGTGGAGCCACAGCTGTCCTGCTGCTGGATGCCTGGGCCATGGTGGCTCTGTCCATGCTCTGCCTCGTCCCCTCCCTCATGTGCCCCTTCCCCAATGCCCCCACCACCCACCACTGCCTGGCTGAGTCCCTCCTTGTGCCTTTCCTCCACCCTCCTCCCCAGTGAGATCTGCCACTCACTGCATCCCTCCTCACCCCCCTCCTCCGTGGAGGAGAGGAGGGACGTGGAGAGTGGGGGGTGGGGGCTGAGTGGGGAGGGAGCCAAGTGGGGAAGGGGGAAGGACCTGGGACAGAGTGGGGGTGGGGCCTGGGGTGGAGCGAGGGTGGGGCCATGGGCAAAAGAGGTGGGACAGGGAGCTAGCCTCCTCCATGGGAAGCTTCACCCGCCGCCCATGGAAGTGTTCCTAGTTAGGCCTGACGCAATTCCACATCTTCATCAACGATCTGGAAAGAAACCTAAAATCCTTTGCTGCAGCCATTTGTGGAAGACACAAAGACTCGTGGAACAGTAATTACTGTTGAGGAGCAATCTCGTTAGTGTGGCGAGCGAGGCCCATTCAAACAAAATGTACGTTAAGGCAGCCAAACTCAAAGTTGGACATGTAGGACCAAAGAATGCAGGTCAGACCTATGGAATGGAGGACTGTCTCCTGGAAAGCAATGACCCAGAAAAGAATTTAGGGGTTATAATGGACAAACAGCTGAATGTGAAGTCCCAGTGTGATGCTGTGGCCAAACGGCTGCTCCTTGGATGTATAAAGAAGGGCGAAGTGAGCAGGAGCTGGAAGATGATTTCATCTCTGCGTACGGCACTGGGGAGACCTATACTGCAACAGTGTGCCCGGTTCTGGTGTCCACATTTTCAAAAGGACGTTTGAAAATGGGAGGGGGTGCAGAGAAGTGCCATAACAATGATCCAAGTATAACCCACACACCTGGGTGGGGTGTTCTGTCCCATCTAGTGGCACCGAGACCACTTAGAGAGGGAGAGATTAAATAAATCTGCTGTACAGCCTTAAATACGAGGCAGTTGGCTTTTAGCTCTTGTGGTAGAGGCTCATGCACTAAGCTCAGTTCCCAAGTTCGATCCTGCCCGACGACAACTGAGGTCTGTCGGTGTTACACAAGGGTTGGGAAAAAATGCTTCATAGTGAGACAGGTTTACAGACCTTAATCTATTTAGATTATGAAAAAAGAAGGTCAGAACTGAGGTGACTTGGTTACTGGGTGTAAGTACCTTCATGTGGAGAAAATACTACCTGCTAAAGAGCTCGGTAATCTAGCAGAAAAGGTAGAACAAGAACCAATGGTAGCTGAAGCCAAACAAATTCAAACTGGAAATATGGCCGAGATGTCTAACAGTGAGGATCATTAATCATTGGAACAAACTCCCAAGGGGAGTGGTGGATTCTCTGTCTCTTGAGTATCAGAGGGGTAGCCGTGTTAGTCTGGATCTGTAAAAGCGGCAAAGAGTCCGAAGTGGGTATTCATCCACGAAAGCTTATGCTCCAATACGTCTGTTACTCTATAAGATGCCACAGGACTCTTTGCCTCTGTCTCTTGAGGTCTTCAACTCAAAATCGGATGCCTTTCTGGAAGAGATGCTTTAACCAACATTGGGCTCAAAACAGGGGTAAGTAGGTGAAATCTTCTGGCCTGTGATAGATATACAGGAAGTCAGATGATCTGATGGTCCAGTCTAGCCTTAACATTATTAATAATTGTCCTATCACGGACACTACGAGCACCTATCACCTCTGGCTAGAGGTGGCCGTTTTAAAAAATATATCTCCCCATCTGTATGTGCTTGGGATCCTGGGGAGAGGAAGTGTGACCTCTGAGACATGACTGCGTGCACATACAGTAAAAGAGGAGACGAAGAGGTGGCGGGTTGAGGTTTGCTAGCGTGCGTCACTCAGGCAAGTGGGGAGGGTGTGAACTGAGCCTTGAGCAGAGGTTTGCTGTTCCTGTGTCTCTGTAGCTCCACTCGTCTAAACACAAAAAGCACCAGTCTAAGGCAAATCATTTATAAGTCAGTTTAGTGAAACTGGTGCGACAGTCTTAAATCATTTTACACCCAGATCTCACTGATGTAGCCCAACATGTCTCTGTCCCTTCCAGGTGGCTGGGGAAGCTGAAAAAGTGCTTCCTTTTCTCAGCTTTTGATTCAGAGTCAGAGGGTTGTGGTTTTGTTTAATAACAAAAATACGGAAACACAGTTACTTCCTGCTGCCCCTGCCATGCACGCACTGAATGTGCTGATTCCTGGGTCACGCTATTTGGGGTTTTACTTCTCAGTAAGTAGAGGGAAGTGTCTGGCATGCATGGTTAGTGCTAGGTGAGATTTTTTGTTGTTGTTGACAAATTGTTTTGTCATTGAACTATACCGAGTTGTCAAAACTAAAACTTTTGCAGGGAAGGGTCAGTTCTGAGAAATGTGTTTTGTCTTGAAAAAAAAAGTCAATTTTTTTTTGAAAGGGTTGAAATGGAAATTTAATTTTGTCAACATTTTCAGTGGGGAGGAAAAAAATAACCATTTTCCAACCTGTTCCAATTTGTAGCAGTTTGGCTCATCTCAGTAAATTTAAAGCTGCAAGATTAAGCAAGATTACGATTAAGTAGGCTTGGCAGAATTCAATTTTCTTTTTTTAAATAATTTTGATGGATAATATTGATTTTAAGCATTTTCTTCTACTTTTATCTATTTGAATTTTCACAGTTGTACAAAGTTACGGGCTTTAAGCTTTTATTTGTATTGATTTAAATTTTTACAGTTGCCGGAAAATATGAAGGGGGTCAGAGAATAATTAATTAATGGCAGTAAATGTTGAGATTCAAAAAGCGAAAGCTTTATAACTGTTAAAGCACAAACTGTCAACATTATAAGTCAAAACATACAAAGTCAATATCCTTCAATCAAACTCAATTAAGTTTGCAAGCTGCATTTTGCTTACTTTGCCTGTCTGTAAATTTTGATGATCAGCGGAAATATTTTGTCATTGGTTTGTGTGTGTGTGGTGGAATCAAGGTTCACTGACATTTATGGATAAAAATCTATAGCCATAAATATCAGCAAACTGATTTTACATACAGGGGTTTGCAGGAGCTGAGCTGACACTGCTTCTGTTTAAACAGGTGCAGCTTGTGTGTGTAAACAAGGCCTAGATCCCCAGCTCCTGGAGTCCTGTGATAATATCAGAATCTTAGCTTCCAAGAAGAAAAGGAGTACTTGTGGCACCTTAGAGACTAACCAATTTATTTGAGCATAAGCTTTCGTGAGCTACAGCTCACTTCATTGGATGCATAAAGTGGAAAATGCTGTGAGGATGTTTTATACACACAGACCATGAAAAAATGGGTGTTTATCACTTCAAAAGGTTTTCTCTCCCCCCACCCCACTCTCCTGCTGGTAATAGCTTATCTAAAGTGATCACTCTCCTTACAATGTGTATGATAATCAAGGTGGGCCATTTCCAGCACAAATCCAGGGTTTAACAAGAACGTCTGAGGAGGGGGGGGGTAGGAAAAAACAAGGGGAAATAGGCTACCTTGCATAATGACTTAACCACTCCCAGTCTCTATTCAAGCCTAAGTTAATTGTATCCAATTTGCAAATGAATTCCAATTCAGCAGTCTCTTGCTGGAGTCTGGTTTTGAAGTTTTTCTGTTGTAATATCGCAACTTTCATGTCTGTAATCGCGTGACCAGAGAGATTGAAGTGTTCTCCGACTGGTTTATGAATGTTATAATTCTTGACATCTGATTTGTGTCCATTTATTCTTTTACGTAGAGACTGTCCAGTTTGACCAATGTACATGGCAGTGGGGCATTGCTGGCACATGATGGCATATATCACATTGGTAGATGTGCAGGTGAACGAGCCTCTGATAGTGTGGCTGATGTTATTAGGCCCTGTGATGGTGTCCCCTGAATAGATATGTGGGCACAGTTGGCAACGGGCTTTGTTGCAAGGATAGGTTCCTGGGTTAGTGGTTCTGTTGTGTGGTATGTAGTTGCTGGTGAGTATTTGCTTCAGGTTGGGGGGCTGTCTGTAGGCAAGGACTGGCCTGTCTCCCAAGATTTGTGAGAGTGATGGGTCGTCCTTCAGGATAGGTTGTAGATCCTTGATGATGCGTTGGAGAGGTTTTAGTTGGGGGCTGAAGGTGACAGCTAGTGGCGTTCTGTTATTTTCTTCGTTGGGCCTGTCCTGTAGTAGGTGATTTCTGGGTACTCTTCTGGCTCTGTCAATTTGTTTCTTCACTTCAGCAGGTGGGTATTGTAGTTGTAAGAATGCTTGATAGAGATCTTGTAGGTGTTTGTCTCTGTCTGAGGGGTTGGAGCAAATGCGGTTGTATCGTAGAGCTTGGCTGTAGACAATGGATCGTGTGGTGTGGTCTGGGTGAAAGCTGGAGGCATGTAGGTAGGAATAGCCGGTCAGTAGGTTTCCAGTATAGGGTGGTGTTTATGTGACCATCACTTATTAGCACCGTAGTGTCCAGGAAGTGGATCTCTTGTGTGGACTGGTCCAGGCTGAGGTTGATGGTGGGATGGAAATTGTTGAAATCATGGTGGAATTCCTCAAGGGCTTCTTTTCCATGGGTCCAGATGATGAAGATGTCATCAATATAGCGCAAGTAGAGTAGGGGCGTTAGGGGACGAGAGCTGAGGAAGCGTTGTTCTAAGTCAGCCATAAAAATGTTGGCATACTGTGGGGCCATGCGGGTACCCTTAGCAGTGCCGCTGATTTGAAGGTATACATTGTCCCCAAATGTGAAATAGTTATGGGTGAGGACAAAGTCACAAAGTTCAGCCACCAGGTTAGCCGTGACATTATCGGGGATAGTGTTCCTGGCGGCTTGTAGTCCATCTTTGTGTGGAATGTTGGTGTAGAGGGCTTCTACATCCATAGTGGTCAGGATGGTGTTTTCAGGAAGATCACTGATGGACTGTAGTTTCCTGAGGAAGTCAGTGGTGTCTCGAAGATAGCTGGGAGTGCTGGTAGCGTAGGGCCTGAGGAGGGAGTCTACATAGCCAGACAATCCTGCTGTCAGGGTGCCAATGCCTGAGATGATGGGGCGCCCAGGATTTCCAGGGTTATGGATCTTGGGTAGTAGATAGAATATCCCAGGTCAGGGTTCCAGGGGTGTGTCTGTACGGATTTGATCTTGTGCTTTTTCAGGGAGTTTCTTGAGCAAATTCTGTAGTTTCTTTTGGTAACCCTCAGTGGGATCAGAGGGTAATGGCTTGTAGAAAGTGGTGTTGGAGAGCTGCCGAGCAGCCTCTTGTTCATTTTCTAAACTATTCATGATGACAACAGCACCTCCTTTGTCAGCCTTTTTGATTATGATGTCAGAGTTGTTTCTGCGGCTGTGGATGGCGTTGTGTTCTGCCCGGCTGAGGTTATGGGGCAAGTGATGCTGCTTTTCCACAATTTCAGCCTGTGCACGTCGGCGGAAGCACTCTATGTAGAAATCCAGTCTGCTGTCTCGGCCTTCAGGAGGAGTCCACCTAGAATCCCTCTTTTGGTAGTGTTGGTAGGGAGGTCTCTGTGGATTAGTATGTTGTTCAGAGGAGTGTTGGAAATATTCCTTGAGTCGGAGACGTCGAAAATAGGATTCTAGGTCACCACAGAACTGTATCATGTTCGTGGGGGTGGAGGGGCAGAAGGAGACGCCCCGAGATAGGACAGCTTCTTCTGCTGGGCTAAGAGTATAGTTGGATAGATTAACAATATTGCTGGGTGGGTTGAGGGAACCATTGCTGTGGCCCCTTGTGGCATGTAGTAGTTTAGAAAGTTTAGTGTCCTTTTTCTTTTGTAGAGAAGCAAAGTGTGTGTTGTAAATGGCTTGTCTAGTTTTAGTAAAGTCCAGCCACGAGGAAGTTTGTGTGGAAGGTTGGTTTTTTATGAGAGTATCCAGTTTTGAGAGCTCATTCTTAATCTTTCCCTGTTTGCTGTAGAGGATGTTGATCAGGTGATTCCGCAGTTTCTTTGAGAGCGTGTGGCACAAGCTGTCAGCATAGTCTGTGTGGTATGTCGATTGTAATGGATTTTTTACCTTCAGTCCTTTTGGTACGATGTCCATCTGTTTGCATTTGGAGAGGATGATGATGTCTGTCTGTATCTGTACAAGTTTTTTCATGCAGTTGATAGATTTCCGCTCCATACGGCTAAATGCAGTGCCTTGCATAATGACAGGTTTCAGAGTAGCAGCCGTGTTAGTCTGTATTTGCAAAAAGAAACGGAGTACTTGTGGCACCTTAGAGACTAACCAATTTATTTGAGCATAAGCTTTCGTGAGCGACAGCCCACTTCATCGGATGCATAAAGTGGAAAATGGGACACAACAAAAAATTGTCAAGTCTTCATTATTGTCATTTATCTATTTGTCTATACTAAATAAATAATCATTTGAAAAATTATTAAGTGTTATACTGTAATGCTACCTAACTCTAAGAGAGGTTTACTATGGGTTCTCATTAGTTGGCCAAATGCTTCGGATTGTGTCAAGATTACAATAATGTTATGGTGGAAGTCACCTGGTGACAATGTTAACATAATCTTGTATAGTCTCAGCATGCGACCAGACATGGGGTTTCATTGTTTTTGTGATACAGATTATTTTGGAGGCAACCTGTTGGTAGCGGCAAGGTTTACTCCCTGCTTAAATGGGATAGCTAGCTTGACACAAAAAGAGATACTATCTAGAGCATCCGATGAAGTGAGCTGTAGCTCACGAAAGCTTATGCTCAAATAAATTTGTTAGTCTCTAAGGTGCCACAAGCCCTCCTGTTCTTTCTGCGAACACAGACTAACACGGCTGCTACTCTGAAACCTGTCTAGAGTAGGAACAACATGTAGACAAATGATGACCCCTACTGATAGAAGAGGGATAGGCAGTACTATACAATGATACAATAAGGGTGCATATACACTTTGTACACAGTTACTTATGCATTGTTGTGCCCTAAACCTTGATCAGCCACATCTGAGCTCCTGAGACATGCTCCTGAAGGAGAGTGAAGTGCGTGAATGCTAGCACATATAAGGGGTGTGGGTATGTTCATGCCTCTATTGAGGCCTGGCCCCATACGTGTTCCATCATGCACCAAGGACAGCGGGAAGGGGAATGTACCAGGTCATGGATATCGCTAGTCCTCCAGGGCTGTCCCACAATGCACGGATGACACAGACAAAGAAAGCAAAAGTAAAGAAACAATGAAGATATCTGAGACCGAGCTTTTTATGACTCCCCTCTCTCCCCCACCAAATAGTTACCACACACAGGTGTGGGAGGAGTCACACCCTGAGAGTAATCATGCGTAGAACTTCGTAAGAGCTGTAGGCAATTGTGGCTACATCTACATTGCGGCACTTAGAGCAGTACCACTGAAGTGCTTGTGGCAGAAACTCTCTAAGCCGAGGGGTGAGAGCTCTCCCACTGATTTAATAACTCCTGCCTCTGCGAGAGGGGTAGCTATTTTGGTGGGAGAAGCTCTTCCACCGACATAGCACTGTCCACACCGGCACTTGTGTCAGTATAACTTATGTCCCTCCAGGGTGTGGATTATTACAACGTAAGGTATTCCAGTGTAACCTGCAGTGTAGACAAGGTCTTGGTCAGACATAACGGTGAGGAAGGAGTGTGTGAAGTCACTCACCAACCCTTACAGGACTGTTTCTGAATTACTTTAATAATACTTAAATGCTCCCATAAACCACCTCAGAACAGAACAGTGAACGTCCAACAAAAACGTTACGGTGTTAAAGTACGTCAACAGTTTTCTTAGCACAAAGCCACATCCAAAGGTGTTAACTGTGAAGACCTCCCACAGCTGTCTGCTTTCATTTAGTACACTACCATCAGCTGCAGGGGATTGAAACCCACCGAAGTATGTTGTTACACAAGTGTGCTGTAAGGGTCTATTGAGCTTTTTCAGCACCACCACAGCATCACAATACTGTGCCTTGCCACAGCCCCAAGTCACCTGCTAGCTCAGCTCCTCACTCTTCCATGATGTTCAAGCTCACAGCATCACGAATTTCTCTGGACCATCAGGAACCAGAAGCAGTATGCATACAGGTGGGGTCTGGCTTTGGAAAGAAGTTCTGTCCTGTGCCTACTCACTGTGGAAATATTTCCATTTAGCTTCATCTGCATTTTGCTAAGCACAGCATGCTGGGATGATCCGGATTGGTCACACTGGCAATCAGATGGGTCCGGAGGCATCGCCAACGGGCTTTCAGATGCCCAAAAGGGCACTCCACTCCTATTCGGCAGCTACTCAATCTGTAGTTGAATTCCCTTTGTCTTTGGTCGGTGATGTCAGGGTATGGCTTTGTGAGCCATGATAGGAGCAGGTATGAGAGGGTCTCCCAAAATAAACGTTGGCACAGAAACTCTATGCATAATCGCATCATTTCTGGGGAATAACATCCCTTTTCCCCCATGTGGTACAATCCTAACCTCCTGAGCACCCTGGCATCATGGACCTTTCCCATGTGTCCAAGGATGGTGTTCATGAACTGACCCCTGTGGTCCACTAAGCCTTGAAGAACCGTGAATAGTAACCTTTTCGGTTCATGAATTGACTGGCCCTTTTCAGTGGGCAAAGTACAGGGATGTGTGTTCCGTCAATGGCCCTCGCACAGTTCAGAAAACTGTCTACTGAAATCCTGCTATAATGTCAAAGACTTTCAGCCCCCCGTGGATAGCTCACAGTACTAAAATCCTGGCACACCTGTTTAATCACTGCCAACAGGCCACTTCGCAATTCCAAACTGGTTTGCAGCTGACCGGTATCTGTCAGGTGTTGCCAGCTTTCAAAGGGTGATAGCCACCTGCTTCTGAATCGATATGCATCAGCAAAAACAAGTGGTCTGGCACTGGAGGGCTGGTGCGAGCTCCTTGCTCAACTCGATGAAGGTCTGCTTTCTCATTCTGAAGTTCAGCAGCCCCTGGTTGTCATCCCAGGTTTCCAAGACGATGTGGTCCCGTCACACCAAGCTGGTTCTCTGGGACCAGAAGCCGCGGTCTACAAATGGGCATATCCTTGCAAGCCCGGCATTTAATAATCCGTTCCATGGGTCCCCAGTGGATTTTCATTTCTGTTCTGGGCCAGCTGTCTTTGCTCTCTCCAATTTTGCTGGACCGAATTCGTCCAGTGGTCTGCGGTGTAGCACCAGATGGAAATCTGTCCAGCAAGCAGGAGCAGAAACACATCATCCCAGGGCCGCAGGAACAGTTTGTACAATGGGGGTGCTGAGAGCCATTGAACGAAACCGATGGAAACCTCTTCAAGCCAGGTGGTGCAACAGCACCCCTCCCCCCACCCAACCCCCCCCCAGCACACCTAGTTGCAGTTAGCTGGATCCAGCCAGCTTGGGTTTAACACTAGCAGTGAAAACAGCAGCAGCTCCGGTTTCAGCATGAGCTAGAAGCTGAGTACACACCCAGGGCCTAGCTCAGGCTCTCTAGCCAGCACTGAAGGCTGCGCTGGGCTATCTTAATTGTGATTGTTACCCACTATAATGGGGTGCACTCTAATGGAGCGCCCCCTGGTGGAGTGTGTGTGGGCCTGCACTTTCTTTCCCTGTAGCCCTTCTTGGGCTTAGGCCCTTAATTAGTCCCGTGGTCTATCAGTGGTCCCAGCCCTGGTATCGGGCCATACTCCAGGACTTCCCTTTAGAGTTAATGTCTTCACCTCGTTTCAGGCCTCAGCTCTCCTGCTGGGCCACTAAAGGGGTCAGTTCCCGTTCCGGGATGCCGCAAAGTCAGGCCACTTCCCCCTGGGGCTCATGTGGGGGCGGGATCCAGGCCTGCTCACTACTCCGGGTCCCAGCCCAGGGACCCTGTAGGTAGCAGCCATCCGCTGTATCCCTTTAGCTAAGCTGCACCACTGCTCTAATTCCCTGGGCCATTTCCCTGCAGCCCCACAACATCACCGCCCTTGCCATGATGAAGTCCCAGCCACAAGCCCACAGCTCCTTCTTGCTCTGGCAGCAGTGCCCTGTCCGAGGACCTGCCGCTCCCGCAGCCAGCCACACGCCAGCCGCCCTCCTCCAGCTCCACCAAGGAACTGAACTCACCCTGGCCCTGCAGCTCCTATTATACTAGCCTGCTGGGCCCTGATTGGCTGTGTCCCACACAGCCGCTCTAGGCAGCTTGGAGGACTCTCTCCACTGCCCTTTTCTGGGCCGTGGTGTGGCAGGGCCGCAAGGTCTTCAGCAGGGGGCCTCAGAGGGTCTGGTATCCCCCATGACAGCCACCCTTGATGGATTCAAGCTAGCTTAGTTTGGGTAACCCATACACTGCTTTTGCTGTGTAGACATACCCAAGGTTAGTGGATTTTTTCACTGATTTCAGCTCGCCACTCAACAACCACCGACGAGGTGTCACCAGTGGTTTAAATTCTACAGCTTCTTCCCTGACTCTTCGCTGGTATAAAATCACGGCAGGGGGTTCGTTCTCAGAAAACATTGCCCTGAAGTGGGCTGTGATCGTTCTGAGCCTGCCAGGTAAGTTTCAGAGCTAATCTGTTTCTTACGCATATGTACCAAAGGGTTGTCCCATATCCCGGAGCATGCAACAGGAGCCTTTCAGGGACTTCAAGGGGCACGGGGTGAAAGCCTACATTTCCTGTTGTCTTGGTTATTCTGCCTACGCTGTATTTACTTTATGTTACTCGGATGCAGGGATAGTGACAGGATCATGAAATATCCCCTTGAACAGGATGATAAAGCTCCTGTCATCCAGTTCTGGCAGCTTTCACCATAAAGAGAAGGACACTTAGATGCTTTAATGTTTTATCACACGTATCCTGCAGCTCTGCTATGACACAGGCAGATGGCACAAGGAACAAAATTAACGAGTAAATCCTATTCCGAGCTAGGGTCTGAATCCGGCAGCAGGGTGGTGAATGTAGAATAAATGCTTAGATTAGATTTCGATATAGCGATAAATAATCAGAATTAATTATATTGGGGTTTGATTGATTAGATTTAGATGTAAATTGATTATAGATTAGTAGTAGATAGATATAGATTAGATTTTAATGGATCTGATTAGAATTAGGTTCAAATAAATTGGTTAGTCTCTAAGGTGCCACAAGTCCTCCTTTTCTTTTTGCGAATACAGACTAACATGGCTGCGACTCTGAAACCTGTCATTTAAAATAGAATATAACACCATTTGACAGATTAAATTGAAATACATTGTGTTTAAATGGATTAACATTAGATTAAAATGTATTAATGGGAGTTCGTGTTCACCTGATTATCCATGGCGAATGCCAAATCTTTCTCAGAGTCCCTGCTTCCCAGAATAGAGTCCCCCATCCTGTAAGCCTGGCCTGCATTCTTGGTTCCTAGATGTAGACATTAAGCCGTATTAAAACACGTTTTGTTTGTTTGCACCCAGTTTGCCAAGCGCTCTAGATCGCCCTGAGCCAGTGATGTGTCCTTTTGGTTATTTACCACTTCCCAATTACTGTGTAATCTGCACATTTCTTTAGATTTAGATGAGCCGGATATAAATGGACACTTTAGGTTTAGACTTGTCCTTAGTAGGATTAAACTGAGGTGAAATAGATTTAAACAGATTAGGATTGGGTTTAGATTGACCGGAAGTAGCTGTAAATAGACAGATGCTCATTTGACTGAGAGAATTTTCTTGATCACTTGTCAGTGTAGCGCCTGGCTGGCCTTTTAAAAGAACCCTGAGACAATCAGAAATTCTGACGAAGAAGAGAGAAGTAAACAAGGCAGCCCCAGGGTAGTTTGTGGTGGGCAGAAAAGGGTGTTTCAAGGCCACACTATTTTTAGTCAAGTGTCAGTTGACTAATCTATCTGTGGGAAGCCTTATAACATCCAAGCTGTCATTACCAATAACAGAGGAGGAAGCTATGCACTCTTGGTAGTTTTAGTTTCATATCGCAGGGGTTAGGAAATAGAACAGGAAATCCTAGAAATCATAAAAATGCATGTCTGGAAGGGACCTCACTAGGTCATCGAGTCCAGCCCTCTTCACTGAGGCAGGTCTAAGTATTGTCTAGACCAGTGTTTCTGAACCTTTTTTGATGCCAGGGACCGGTTTGTAGCTGTGTCAGGTCCATCTCAGGGACCGATGCTGGTCCACGATGGACCGGTCATTGGGAAACACTGAGTTAGACCATCCCTGACAGGTGTGTGTCTAACCTGTTCTTAACACTCTCCAATGATGGAGGTTCCACAACCTCCCTAGGTAATTTGTTCCAGTGCTTAACTCCCCGGACAGTTAGGAAGTTTCTCCTAATGTCCAGTCTAAACCTCCCTTGCAGCAATTTGAATCCATTACTTCTTGTCCCATCCTCAGTGGATAAAGAGAACAATGCGAAGTCCTGGGTTCTAGTCCCAGTTCTACCACAATCTCAAGCTCTTGAGTCCAGTTACTCAGTAAAGTGTGTAAGTATATGCTTAATGTTGAATCCATAGGATTTAAGCACGTGCTTTAATGTGAAGCCAACTGAGATCAGGACCAACTGAGATCAGTCCCTGTCCCAGCTGAGATCAGGGCCCCGTTGTGCCGGGCACTGCACAGACACACAGCGAGAGACAGTCCCTGCTTAGGAACAGAATTTTTTATGTAAAAATATTTTCTGTTTTCAGGAAAAAAAATTGATTCGCTTTAGTTTTCAAAACCTGAATGTTTTTTGTATTGAAAATGGAATTTTTTTCCTAAAAAATGTCTGATTTCCACTTTTTCAAGGGGGAAAAAACCCCAATTTTTGTGGGAAACTGTTTGGCTTTTGTTTTCTGTCGTTTCAACAAAAACCCAGCAAATTTTAACCAAAGCAAAAATTCGCTGGGAACAGGTTTGTTTGGGTTGAAAGCCATTCTTCACTGGAAAGAAATGGTAGACCAAAAATTTTCAAAAAAGGCCTGCTATTTCTAGCAGTGTCATGTCATAACCCCTGTGAATGTCGTTCCCTGTCTCCATCTCCTGCCCTCCTCCCCACCCCCAGCCGCATGCTAAAGTGACAAGAAAATTCACTAATCACGTTGTATAGCAGAAAACTCAGAGCCGGACAATTCAGCTTTATCTCCACTGGAGAGAATTATTGCAGGATCCATTCACTGTTTTATCCGCTTGTCACCCCTAGGGGGCAGGGTCTGACTATGCACCAATGGAGGGAGCGTGGCCAGCGTTGTAATAAATACACAACCATACTCGTGTGTAAACATAAGCAGCTATGATCTATTTAACCCTTTTATTCTGTGCAATGACTGGAACTCATGAAGTCCAGCATCTGGTCACTATTCCCAGTTCGACGCCTCTTTTGTTCACGGAGAGAGCCATTTAACAGATTTAAGAATAACACCACACACTAGATCCCACTGAATTCCCAGAGTTGGGGATAGAGCCCAGAGGTTGAGATTCCAGCCTCTCCTGCTCTATCTATTACATAGCACTCTCTTTTTCCAGAGCTGGCATCATGATTCCCTGTCCCTAAATCCTGTTGGGGCCTGTTATATCTGGTGGCAATGGGTTCCGCAGGCTAACTGTGTGTGGACGTATTTCCTTGAATTGGTTTTGAATGTGGCCCCTTTTCAGTTTTCACAGAATATGGCTTTGTTCTTGTGTCATGAGACAGGTAGAATAGCAGTGCCCAATCTATTCCATCAATCCTGTGTACATTTATTGTGTTCCCTCCATCTCCCCTCAAATACTTTTGATGTTGAAGTCTTTCCATGTCCCTTATCACTTGCGCTCCTTGTTGTTCCAATAGGGCAGCAGATGCTGAAGAGCTGCCTTAGAGTTTGCAAAGAAGTTCTCCTCCTCCAGTTTGTTATCCCCCTGAAAAGCACAGAAGGGTGGATAGCATCAGAGAGCAGCTGCTAAGGATATAGCTACACTACGGAGACTATACTGGCATGGCTACATCAGCGTAGCTGGGCTGGTATAACACTGTAGTGTAGACGCACCAATGGAAGGGGTCGGAAGACTTCTTCCATCGACCAAGCTGTGTTTACACCGAGGGCTGTGTTGATAGCTACGTAGCTATGTCCACCTAACTTCTTCATGTAGACCAGGCCGAGGTAATGTGATTTCATGGACTAGGCTTTGGGGTAGGAGCCAGGACCAATTCCAGTCTCATTTCTCAGGCTGAGTCACTGTGCGAATCAAGGCCTAATCTAACCGCTTCTGGTCTCCCATCCCTGCAGTAGGTCAGCACCTCAAAACCGCTGACGGAGTTTATCACCGCAGCACTCCAGTGAGGGAGGGAAGGGTTGCACCCATTTTACAGATATGGAAACTGAGCTGTATGTACACTATACCAGGGACTATACCAGTGTAGCTAGGTTGGCATAGCTGTGCTGGCACAACCCCAGAGTGTAGACGGAGCCTATGCCAATGGAGGAGGTTCTCCCGCTCGGTGTAGGAACATCCTGCTTCCCGAACGATGGTCGCTAGGTTGATGGAAGCATTCTTCTGTCGACCTGGTTGTGTCTGCACTGGGAGTCTGGCTGGCATAGTTGTGGTGCCATAGGATGTGTTTTCTCACACCCCTGAGCAACCCCTAGCTCCTGCTGCTCAGAAAGGAGGAAGCACCTGTCCTATCAATGTAGTAAAGCTCTACCCGGACGGGCTCCAGCTGTAGATTAGCTCTGAGAACTGTCGACTAGCTCTTAAAAGTCAGAGCCGACGTAGCTACGTCAGGTAGGGGTGTGAATAAAAGAATTAGATAAGTTCACGGACGACAGGTCCATCAGTGGCTGTTAGCCAAGAGGGTCAGGGATGCAACTCCATGCTCTCAGTGTCCCCAAACCTCTGACTAGAGCCCTGCAAATCCGCACATATCCGCTTTATATCCACTTGTTGACTAGTTTTTGACTTGAAGCTTGTTGCTTGTTTAGCTTGTTGCTTGTTGCAGCTTGTTGCTTTTTTTTTTTTTTTTGATTGGCTCCTGGCAAGCAGGGGCAAGGGGGGAAAAGCAGGGGCAAGTGGGGGAGAGAGCCAGGGGTGCACAGCGGGCCACCACAGTCCCAGACTGCACGCCGGGGGGCAATCTAGTCACACAGAGTGTTGGGGTTCTTAGGGATTGGCTTGTTTCGGCCTTGTTTTGAGATGCGATTAGCTTGATTTTTGGCTGATTGTGAAAGTCGGGGTGCTTATTTATGGCGGGAAAGTTGGCAACTGAGGTATGTGTGTGTGTATGGGGCCACGTGGGGTCACGTGCCCCCCGCCCCCCCCCCGATTTGCTGCTTGGCTAGCTCTGCGCACGCTCCCGCGGGCGGAGCATGCTCAGGAGCATCTGCTGAAGCCGCCGCCCTCGCTCTGCTCCCCCCACTGTGGGCAGGTACGGGTCGTCTCGGGAGATCACCTTACACAGGACGTCAGGCTCGGGGGCCCATCCCACTCTGACATGTCTGCAGCAAACCGCTCTGCAGCCCTGCCCCCGCCCAGCAGCAGCAGGAGCTCTTCATGAGAGTCCCAGCAGCTGCAGAAGTAGGACGCAGCAGGGGCGGTGCAGGGCTGGACCGATGAGCCGGAGGCGATAACCTGTGGGTGCGAAGGGCTGCTCAAGCTGCCTAGCTAGCAGCGGCGTCCTTGCCCGAAGACGGTTTCCTGTGGGCCAGCGTGACCGTGAGGTTGCTAGCAGACGTGTGACCTGCTGCAGCTCAGTTTGCAAACCTTGATGCCCCTGAGGCGAGTTCCAGCAGCCCCCGTTTCGTCCGCACACATGACAATGGGACAGGCCCACTGCCCAGGAAAACGCTGCAGCCTGGCAGTGTGGACGCTCACTACGGCAATGGGAGGGGTTCTCCCGGGAGGTGGTACGTAGGGCGGTGGAAGAATTCTTCTGTCAACCTCGTGCTGTCTACTCTAGGGGTTAGGTCTGTACAGCTGCATCTCTCAGGGGCATGGATTTCCCCCCTGAGACACACACCGATGCTGCCATACGTTTTCAGTGCAGACGAGACCTCCAGTCCACGGCAAGTCAGTTCACCTCTGTTTCCTCTCCCACCCGCTGTCTTGTCTATTTAGTTGCAAGCTCTTCAGGACAGAAGCAGTGGTTCTCAACCTGTTTACCATTGTGGGCTGCATATGCAGCTCTCTATGTGTTATGTGGGCCGCAATCCCATCCACACTGTATATATACTACGTGTATGGCCCTGAGGATGGCACATGGGCCATAAGCAGCCCCCGGGCCGCAGGTTGAGAACCACTCACAGCAGGTCACTTAGCATTTGTACGTAGAGCAGCAATGGGACCCTGTTGGTGCTACGGTAACATAATAATAAATCCTGGAATAAATTCCATGCAGCCGTGGGGATTATTCCCTCTTCCCACAATTCCCCAGGTCGGAGGGATTTCTCCCACAATCCTGAGCAAAAATGACCCACAGTGCAGTGGGGGCAAGGATCGGATTGCATGCTAAGGGCGTACAGCTAGGGGAAAAATGGACGAAAGCTTCCAAGTTCTTGAATCAAGGCTGGTCCTTTTTCTGAAAGCCCAGCTGTAGTTCAAAGAGGAATTAATTCCAGGGAGGTCTATGGCTTGTGTTACATAGGTTGGAGGTCAGGGGTAGTCAATAAGCGGACCGCGGGCCAAATCCAGACCGCCAGATGCTTTGAACGGACCCCCGAAATCTTTTTTTTTTTTTTTACTTATTTATTATCATTATTGGGGCGTTTTTAAATTATTTTCTCTGGGGTCTGGACCTTGACTAGACCTTGACCAAGAAATTGGGTTGTTGACCTAAAATAATTGACAGCCCCTGGACTCGAGGATCACAGTGGTGCCATTTGGCCTTCGAATCGATGGACCCTGCTTCATTTGGAAGGTTTTTCAATGTTTCATTTATTTAAATTTTCATGTGCGTCGAAGTTTTCACCAGAAATTTTTTAGAACTTTTTCATTTTCAATTTTTTTTTCATTTTTTTTTTGGGTGGGGGGGGGATTGTTTGGATTTTTTCTTCTTTCTACCCCTACCCCTGATCTTTTTCCTTTTGCCACTGGAAAAAAAAAGGGGGGGGGGAACGAGGGGGGGAAGAAAAAAATGATTAGTAACTAAATATTTTGTTGTCCAAAAAAACCCTCAAAATACACGTATGGGTGAGAAGATCTGGTTTCGAAAAGGCCTTTTTTTTTCAACCCCAAAATGTTTAACACTTTCACTTTTGACAAGTCCTGTCCTTGTGCGATACATCTATTCAGCACGGTGCGAAGTAAGGATAGCTCTGTGGTTTGAAAGCATTGGCCTGCTCAACCCAGGGTTGTGAGTTCAATCCTTGAGGGGGCCATTTAGGGATCTGGGGCAAAATTTGGGGATTGGCCCTGCTTTGAGCAGGGGGTTGGACTAGATGACCTCCTGAGGTCCCTTCCAACTCTGATATTTTATTGTCAAGTATCATTAAATGTTCTAAAAGATACACTCTAGCACTTTGGTGCTCGAAGTTTTATACTGGGGACCCCTTTCACACAGCAAGCCTCTGAGTGCAACCCGCTTTATAAATTAAAACACTTCTTTTTATAATTCACACTATTATAAATGCTGGGTTTGGGGGGGAGGCTGACAGTTCGTGACCCCCCTGAGGAGGCCCAACCCCCAGTTTGAGAACCCCTGCTCTGACTCAAATAGCGGCTGTGGACTCGACATCTGCACTATGGCGATTCTCTGGCCTGCGTTACAGATGTTAGACAAGACGCTCTAATGACCTTTAAATCCATGAAACTATTAATCACTTTTCACAGCCACATTCGCCAGCTGTTTTCATGCTAGGTTCTAAACCTCACTGTAGGTCACCGGGGTGGAGCATCACACTCAGAGCAGTGGGTGGGCTGGAAAGGTCTTCTGCAGTAGAAAGAAAAACTTCACTGATGGGGGAGGGAGGGGTGACCTTTTTCTCCAGCTTCTAGTCAAAGAGCCGGGAGATTTGAAGGAGAGCTGGGGGCACGTGCAGGAGAGTAGGTCATTGCCAGTCTCTGCTCCCACTTAGGGCCGCTTGTGCAAAGACTCACGCTCGTTTCACGGGAGCTAGCATGCAAAATATGGCAGGGTGGCTGGGACTTGGGCTAGTCCCCTCAGCTCAGACCCGGGGGGAGGGCAGACGACAGGCCTGGACTTGAACGGCTAGCCTGAGACAACATCCACGCTGCTATTTTTAAGGTGCTTTCTGCAGTGAAGGAAGCGCAAGCCTAGCCACACATATAATGAAAAAACTGCCCCAAAGTCCTTATGCAAATAATGAATATTACAATCACCAATTTCCAACCCCTTGGACCGTGCAGTTGAACCGAGCCAGAAAAGTTTGATTTCAACGGCTGGGAAATGCTGTTTGTTTTTCCTTGGAAAATTTTGATGGAAATGATTTTCCCCCTACGGTTTCATCCACATTTTCAGTGGAAACTTTCCACTTCTTGTGCAACCTCCCCACAAAATCTTTTGACCAAAGCCTTTCCTTTTCGGAGGCGGAGGGGGGCGGTTTAGTTGGGGGACAAACATTCCAAACTTTTCCAGGAACGTGGCTGCTTTCTGCAAAAAAAATGTCATTTGAGTGAAACCCCCAAGAAGACATTTTGGTAGAAAACTGTCCACCCACCCTCTTTTCGAGCTCATTTCCGCCTCTTGAGCTAAGAAAGGAACACAGGCTTTTGACAGCTGGCTGCTGTGGACAGCCCCCTCAAAGACCATTGATTCTCCGAGCACAGAGGAAAGCAGAGGGGCATGAGCTAGACACACGACTGTCTGCACTGGCTCTGCCTGGTGCTCCAGGCTGGGATTTGCTGCCTCACTGAGTTAGAGTCGCCATCGAATCTGAGTAGAGTCAAGCGTCCAACCCTCAAAGAGCAGCTGGGGCAGAAGGTACAAATTATTCAGCCATTGGCGAATGCCCAGGCAGTGGTCAGAAGTGGGCAGATTTCAACAGAGACAATATTTCCTGGTAGAAGAGGTGTCAGTCATCTTAACTCAGACACAAGGACGGTGCTTTCACACCCAGCTCCCTGCCTGTGACCTTTGCTGGCAATGGCTGACGAGGGAATAATCTACACTTATCTAAACCACCCGGCAGGCTCTCTGCCCAGCCACACGTCGGCCCCGGCTCAGCATCACAGTGAGTGCCTTTTACTTTGTGGCGTTTTTTCAGGGGTGTGGATTTTGGGAGGCTGGGATTCCATTTTTGTGACTGTAATGTTGATAAATATTAGCAATGCACGAGGGGTGAGATCCCCATCTGGTGCAAGCGGGCATAGCTTCACTGACTTCAATGCATTAAGTCCGGATTTACACCAGGGTCACGGAGATCAGAATTTGGTCCTAACTCCACTGACTTCAGAGGGGTTGCTCTGGATTTACCTCTGGTCACTGAGGTCAAAATCTAGCCCTGACCCGATTCATTGCAGTGGAGTCACTCTGGATTTGGAACAAGGTAACTGAGAGTAGAATGCAGCCCTGACTCAATTCATTGCAGTGGAGTCACTCCAGATTTGGAACAGGGTCATGAGATAGAATCCAGCCCTGACTCAATTCATTGCAGTGGAGTCACTCCGGATTTGGAACAGGGTCACTGAGATCTGAAACAAACCCTGACTCTATGAAAGAAAATAACCTGAAGACAATCTAATGTCTTTTTCAAATCAGCTTCATCAAACCCAGCATTCAAAATGCTAACGTGTGTTCATCCTAATTGCATATTTATTTCATGGCATCGCTACAGGGCAGATGTAAATTGTGTGGCTGCCTCAATTGTGCATTTCCAGACCAAGATTCCTTTTCAGGGTAACCTTAACTCTCAATTTTGGGGCAGTGCTTGGTGGTAGGATGATTATAACACCCCTGGAATGCGTTTACCATTAAATTAAGGATAAAATATGCACTCCACCTTCACACTGATTTTTGTCTGAGCATCACTATGCAGGGCCAGATAATCAACAGGTGCAAATCAGCTCTGTAGACTACGGTGGCGTTTCAGCTGATTTGCACCAGCTGGGGGTCTGGGTTTAGGTTCCTCTGGCCAGTGGTTCCCAAACTGGGGTTCGTGAACCCCTGGGGGTTTGCGAAATGTTACAGGGGGCTCTTGGGAAAAGATTCCCTAATGGCAAACAGAGCTGTCCCTAGGAACCCCGGGCAGCGCCGGGCCAGCAGCCCGGAGCCCCTGGACTTCCAAGAGCTAAGCAGATGAAAGCAAGCATATCTATCACACTGAGGTGATTTAAACTTCAAGACTCCTTAGAAGAAATGGAAAGGGAGGGGGATATTTTTTGCTGTTTTTAAAATTAAATAGGCAGCTAATATTGTTTTTAAAATTATGATGAAGAACAAGTGCAAGCTTTGTTGTAACGTCCGTCGTTTGCCTGGACTGCTCAAGATCTGAATGCTTGTGTAGGAGGAACTCTTTGAGTTGGCTTCTTAAATCCCTTCACGCTGTTTCACATTAACATAGACTCATCGAATATCAGGGTTGGAAGGGACCTCAGAAGGTCATCTAGTCCAACCCCCTGCTCAACGCAGGACCAATCCCCAATTTTTACCTCAGATCCCTAAGTGGCCCCCTCAAGGACTGAACTCACAACACGTCTGATACTCCTTGATGAAACAGAGGAGCCTTGTCTTCTAACAGGCTTAATCAAAGTGATACAAGCTACGAAAGTGCGATCTTGGAAGAGTGTTGCCATTTTCATAATGGAATAAAAATACTGTAATGATCAATAATAATTTATAATAAGTAGTAAGCATGTCATAAAAACAAACTGTATATTTCCAACATCGCTGCTTTTATCATTTATACTCAGGTAAAGGAGAAAATCCCGGGAAATTTTCATTTTTAGGAGGGGGTTCGTGAGACTGGACATTTTAGTAAAAGGGGTTTGCAGGTTGTTAACGTTTGGGAACTACTGCTCTAGCCGGTAGGAGAAGGTCAGCGTAATGCTTTGACTTGTTTCTGGGCTGGTAAACGAGACAGTGTCTCTGAACTCTTGCAAACCAGTCGCAGTCTAAGAGACAGATTGGCACTGGTGTAAATCCTGTCGTCACTGGGGTCTACAGGGCTTTGCTGATTTATAGCAGCCGAGCATCTGGCCTTTATGCCTTGATTTATTTATTTATTTTCCCACAATGCTCAGCACCGCACGTGGGACCAAATTTGCAGGGGATCTCAGCTTTCGTGTGGGCACCCAGCTCAGTGGCTAGGGTTTCAGGGGAGCCCAGCGCATTGGGTGCTAATCTCTGGAAACCCGCCCATAGACCGTCATAGCCGGCGTTGCTGTTGGACTGGGAACATCTGGAAAGCTGTCCCCTCAGACACCGAGCCCTGATTGTGGGTCCTGACGCCTTGCAAATCTGGCCCTGAGCGCTGAGGAAAATGTGACCCCAGTTAGTGGGGCCCTGTGCTCAGCTTCATTCTTGGGGCCCCTCCTTGGGACGCAGCCAAGAAAAAGAACATTCGCTCTGATCTCCCCACCCCCCGGACCCTCTTTTTCATTCTTTTCTTCTTCATCCTCCTCCTATAAGTAATAGGAAGTAAATGAGAATAAAGGGAGGGACCTTGATTGTTCTTGTAGCCTAACTTATTTTTCACAGACCACTTGAAAATCGCCGAGGGTCTCGACGGCCCACGTAGTGATCTTCCCAAATACTGTTTGTACCGTTAGCCAACTAGTGTAAAGTGCTTTGGATAAGAGCACTGTATAAAAAAAAAATGTAAAAAACCATTGGGGTGCGGGGTCTGGCCAGGAGTTAGGGTGTGGGAGGGGGCTCAGGGCTGGGGGTGCAGGGTCTGGGAGGGAGTTAGGGTACAGAAGCAGGCTGGGGGTTGGGGTGCAGGGTCTGGCCAGGAGTTAGGGTGTGGGAGGGGGCTCAGGGCTGGGGGTGCAGGCTCTGGGAGGGAGTTAGGGTACAGAAGCAGGCTGGGGGTTGGGGTGCAGGGTCTGGCCAGGAGTTAGGGTGAAGGAGGGGGCTCAGGGCTGGGGGTGCAGGCTCTGGGAGGGAGTTAGGGTACAGAAGCAGGCTGGGGGTTGGGGTGCAGGGTCTGGCCAGGAGTTAGGGTGCGGGAGGGGGCTCAGGGCTGGGGGTGCAGGCTCTGGGAGGAAGTTAGGGTACAGGAGCGGGCTGGGGGTTGGGGTGCAGGGTCTGGCCAGTAGTTAGGATGCGGGAGGGGGCTCAGGGCTGGGGCAGGGGTTGGGGTGTGGAGCGCTTACCTGGGGCAGCTTCTGTTTGGTGCGAGGGGTGCAGGTGGGAATGTGGGGGCGGGGTGCAGGAGCTCCCATTTGGTGCGAGGGGTGGGGGGGATGTGGGAGGGTGCAGTCATCAGGGAGGGCAGGGGCTGAGGGGGATGCAGGATTCAGGGCTGGGGGTGTGGGCTGGGACTGGGGAGGTGCTCCCCGCCCACTGCCCCACCCAAGCCCCCAGCCCTGAGCAGCTCACGGCACAGGGATGGGGGGAAAAGTGTAGGGGGAGCGCGGGGGCCCCGCCTTTGCTCCGCCCTGCCCTGATTCCACCCCCTTCCCCAAGGCCCTACCCCTGTCTCTTCTCCCCCTCCACCCCCAAGCGCACTGCGGCCCCGCTCCGCCCCCTCCCCCTCCCCCCAGAGTGACCTGAGCACTGGCAAACAGCTGTTTGGCGGCAGGGGAAGCGCTGGGAGGGAGGGGAAGGGGCGGGGCCACAGCGCATTTGGGGGAGGAGATGGGGAAGAGGCAGGGGAGGGGGGAGCTTGGCTGCTGGTGGGGGCGGATCCTGCAGCAGGAGCCGCCAGGACCAAGCTTCTGCCCCCGCAGCTGCCCCGCCCTGGGGCCCTCTGTCGTTGGGAGGGGCCCCGTGCCAGGGCACCCTGTGTTTTACTGTAAATCTGCCTCTGACCCCGGTGCGGAGTAACTGCAGCTTTACTTTGCACAGACAACGATTTCATGCCGGCTGTGGGCGTGGTGAGAGCAATACACAGTGGGTCACAGTATATGGTACGGCTCTGCCCTCCTCTGCCATCACATTGCCCGACTGGAGTGCGGTCGACACGTACTGAGACCAAGAGGAAGGAGCAGGGAGGCCCAGGGGGAAGGACACTTGGAAGACCTGCGTTTAAGTCCTTTATTGCACACACCCTGCGTCGTCTTGCGCTAGGCACGTAGGGTCGACTTCCACAGGTACTTAGGTGCCTGAGCAAGCTGGCTTCAGCAGGACTTAAAGGCTTTAAAAAAATCACACCCGGCCTGGTTTCTTAGGTGCCTAAATACCTTAGGAAAGCTGGCCCTCCATCACTCCGTGCCTCTGTTTCCCACCTGTAAGCAGGCGTGGAGAGACAGGGCAGCGTTCTATTACCTCTGTATTTGTCCCCGGTACAAGCGCTGCTGGGCTCCTGCGGCCAGGGCTGGTGCGTGCCGTTCAAGAAGGAGGTTAATGAACTAGAGAGGGGTCAGGGAAGAGCCACGAGAACGATTAAAGGGTTAGGAAACCCGTGTTACAGTGAGAGACTCCAGGAGCTCCATCTAGTTAGCGTAACAAAGAGAAGGTGACTTGATCCCAGGCTGTCAGTACAAATATTTAATGACGGGCTCTTCAGTCTCGCAAAGCTCTAACACAACCCAAGGGCTGGAACTTGAAGCTAGACAAATTCAGGTGGGAAATAAGGTGTGCATTTATAACAGGGAGAGTAATTAACCCATGGAACAATTTACCAAGGGTCACGGGGGATTCTCCATCATTGACCGTTTTTAAATCAAGCTGGGACGTTTTTCTGACAGCTCCGCTGAAGGCATTATTGTGGGGCAGGTCTCGGGCCTGTGCTATCTAGAGGTCAGACTAGATGATCACAAAGGTCCCTTCTGGCCTTGGTATCCACGCAAGGTGGGGATAATGGTGCTGCCCTGTCTCAGAGCAGCGCAGGGAGGGTAAATATTTCCCGGGTTACGATGCGGCGCTCAGCTGCTACAGAAACGGAGCCAGGTGAGTTCCTGAGGAGGACAGAATTCTGTTACCGACTCCAGTTCCTTCTAGAGTCGGGCTGACTCCTAGAGGGGATAAAAAACAGCAACGAATTTTTAGTCCCTAAACCAATCAGCTATGGCTCTGAACCACCGAGGGAGCAGAGCTTTCGCTGAGTCACCATCCAGAGGCAGTCCCGCTCCAGTGTATCAGTTCAAGTGCCTCTTTTGGCTGGATGTCCTTGTTGCTAAGGTACCAGACTAGCACGTGGGAAACCTGGTTTCGGTTCTTGGCTCTGCCACTGACTCCATGGTGTGACCTCAGTCAAGTCACTTAATTATTATTTGTATTAGCATGGCCTCCAGAAGCCCCAGTCGTTTACCAGGACCCTGTTGTGCTCGGGGCTGTACAAACCCGGGATAAAAAGGCAGTGCCCTGCCCTATGACATTTCCAATCTAGGCCTAAGACAAGAGACAACAGAAGGTGACAGACAGACGGATACGGGAGAACAACGAGCCCATAATGAGCTGTGGTGGCTGCACTCTCAGCCAAGCCATTGTCAAGTTTTTTTGTGGGCTTCACAACCAAGGAGAGTGTTGGTCTCTCTGCTCTGGGTCCAACAGCTCCTCCCTCTCTCTAAACCAGGATGGCAGCACAAAGGAATCCCTTAGAGGATGATGCCTCCTGCATACGTGTGTCACTCATCGATGTATTCTGTGGCACACTTTCGTCCGACCACGCATTGCCAGGCTCGAGGCAGGAAATCCCAGGTGAAATTCCCAGCCCTGTGTGTTGCAGGAGGTGAGACGAGATGAACGGCCGTCCCATCTCAGTTTAGATATCTACTCAGAGCTGATGGAAAAGGAGTACTTGTGGCACCTTAGAGACTAACCAATTTATTTGAGCATGAGCTTTCGTGAGCTACAGCTCACTTCATCGGATGCATACTGTGGAAACTGCAGAAGACATTATATACAAAGGATTTGTGCTGGAAATGACCCAACTTGATGATCACTTTAGATAAGCTATTACCAGCAGGAGAGTGGGGTGGGAGGAGGTATTGTTTCATGGTCTCTGTGTGTATATAATGTCTTCTGCAGTTTCCACAGTATGCATCCGATGACGTGAGCTGTAGCTCACGAAAGCTCATGCTCAAATAAATTGGTTAGTCTCTAAGGTGCCACAAGTCCCTCCTTTTCTTTTTGCGAATACAGACTAACACGGCTGTTACTCTGAAATCAGAGCTGATGGTTTACACCAGTTCATTGTATCTCTGTATGATCATTAACACACGCTCACATCCCCCCTCACACACACATTTCCGGCAGTGGGTTTCCTGAGCTGCTGAGCTGAGAAGAGCAGTGTCTTCTCCACCTCTGTCTCAGAGACTTTTGCAAGCAATTTGCTCAGCTAGCCCCAGTCAAACAAGGGGGCTTGTTTCCACTGACAGGCGAGATCTGCAAACAGGCCAGGCCAGTGTGTTAAAAGGCAGAGACGTCGCCTTGCAGATGTCAATGGGTGTGGGATGCACCACAGACAGTTATCTCCCCTGGTGCATGCAAACCGGCTCTGCATTTCCCCCCTTGCTTCTTGCAGCTTGTCTGCAGTGTCCGCTTTGGCATCGGGTCGGCTGCGCCGGGAACATCGTCCTGCTGGGAGCTGTGATAGTCCTGGCTGTCCTGGGTGAGTAGCCCCCGGCTGTGGGTTTTGTGCTGCAGCCCAGCAACGCAGCGGGAACTCAGCACACATTGTGGGGCTCAAGGTGAGAATCGCTGAGCGGCGGCCTCTGGCCTGGGAGATACAGGAGGTCGCTTCTAGCATTGACATTTGTGATTCTGGGACAACTGTGCCAGATTCTCAGTTGCTATAAATTGCCATAGTGTCATTGATTTACACCACCTGGGGATCTGGCCCATTGACTCCAATGGAGCTGCGGCCGATTCACACCAGCTGGGATCTGGCCCATGGACTCCAATGGAGCCATAGGTGCTGACGCCAGGGGTGCTCCGGGCCTCAGGCACCCACAGAAAAAAAATAGGGGGGGGCTCAGCAGCCACCAGCCACCGTGGTTCGGCCTGGCCCCAGGGCTGGCTGCCGATCAGCTGTTCGGAGGGCAGGGGAAGAGAAGGTGATGGGACAGGGGACAGCGGGTAGAGGAAGGGAGAGGGGATGGGGTAGGGGGATCTTGGGGAAGAGGGTGGAGTGGGGGCAAGAAGAGGCGTAGTGAGGGCGCGGCTTGAGGGTGTGGCCTCGGGGGGAGAGGCGGAGTGAGGGCGGGGTCTCAGGACGGAGCGGGGGCGGAGCACCCTGTGGGAAATCCAAAAATCAGTGCCTGTGGGTGGAGTTACGGCTGATCGACACCAGCTGGAATCTGGCCTCGTCTTCTCCAATTTTTGGCTTCTATTTATCTTGAAGTTTCCCAGCGCCCATCCCAGAATCGCCAGACGGCACCCATGCCGCAGACCTCGGAGAAGCGTGATTCCTGTGAGATCAATCGAAACACAACACCGTACCACCGTAGATTGGAGGATTTCCAATCCTGCCTGAAGCGAAAGCTGTGTGGGGTGGAAACCAGCTCAGCAGGTAACCCCCGCGCATCCTGCATCCAGCCCGTCACTCGCCCTCACTGCTACACACCCTGATGTTTACATAAACCCGAGACACCTTCTGTCCCACCCCCTCTCTGTCCCATCCCTCCTTTCCGGAGCCTCTGTAATATCGCCAGGGACCTACACCCCCAGCTGCGACAGCTCGTGGCCAGTCAGGGTGGGCAGAGCCCTGGCAGCTGGAGCCATAACAGTGTAATAAGATTTTACAGTTCTTTAGCTGATCTGTGTATTACACGTGTAGCATCCAGAGGCACTAACTGAGATCAGGGCCCCGTGGTGCCGGGCGCTGCACAGACACACAGCGAGAGACGGTCCCTGCCCCAGCTGAGATCAGGGCCCCGTGGTGCCGGGCGCTGCACAGACCCACAGCGAGAGACAGTCCCTGCCCCAGCTGAGATCAGGGCCCCGTTATGCCGGGTGCTGCCCAGACCCACAGCGAGAGACGGTCCCTTCCCCAGCTGAGATCAGGGCCCCGTGGTGCCGGGCGCTGCACAGACCCACAGCGAGAGACGGTCCCTGCCCCAGCTGAGATCAGGGCCAGCATTGACTGACATTAGCGTACTCCCTATTGAGCCCTGCAGCACAGCGCCCCCTAGCCCTGCACTGGTGCATTAGGGTCAGCCGTGGCTGCAAGGTGAGAGCGCCCCCTACTGAGCCTCTGATAGCCCAACACAGTGCCCCCAGTGCCGCACTGGGGCATTGGAGCCAGGAATAGCTGTGAAGGGAGACTGCCCCCTCCTGAGCCCCCCGCTCCACTAACCTGCAGTACAGTGCCCCCTTGCAGCACACGGAGGTATTGGGGTCACCCCATGGTGTCCCCAGAGCACCCCATGGTGTCCCCAGAGCTCTGCCAAGCGCTGCACGTTGTCTCACTAACACGCTGAGTGGGAAGGCGCCGTGCGTCTCTGCGGGGGAAGCTGGTCAGAGCTGTTTGAATGATCAGACCCGTTATTGATACTGTTCCATTTCCCCGTCCAGAGGGCTCCGGGTGCAAACTCTGCCCCAGGCACTGGGTGCCGCACAGGGACAAGTGCTACCGGCTGTCTGAAGAGAATCAATACTGGAGCAGGGGCCGTGATGACTGCTCACGGAGGGGATCTCACCTGCTAGTGATCCAGGACCGGGAGGAGCTGGTAAAGAATGTGCTAAACTTCACCGTATTTGTGTCCTTGTTAATGAGAGCAGGTCAAAAATCCCTTTTTATTTTTCTATCCACAAACTTTTGAAAGCAACATTTTCATTCACAATTTTTCTATTTTTCGCTGGAAAATTTTACAGTGAAACAAGATGTTCATCTTTTTCAGAATTTTGACAGATATTCTCCATTTATTTTTAATCATTTTTAATTCTTTTTATCAATTTAAATTTTCAGTTATGCAAACTTATGGGTTATAAGTATTTTTTATCCATTTTTATTGCTTTACATTTCCACGGTTGTAGGAAATCATGGGGCGGGGACAGACACTGGGCAGGGAGGTCCGACCATAATTATTTAATGACAGTAGATGTTGAGATTCAAAAAGGTAAAGTTTTGTAACCATCAAAATATACAAAGTAAGAATCCTTAAATCAAATGCTAACTTCTCGAGCAGTATTTTTCTTACTTTGCCTCTCTGTAAATTTTTATCATCATCAATGGAAAGATTTTTTCATCAGTTTGTGTGTCTACAGTGAAGTCGACATTTACCAATAAAAATCTGATCTTTCCAAGCCTAAATATACTGAAATCAATACATGAATAGTAGATCCCAAAGCATTTTACGGTCTTAAAATGATGAAGTACAAACTGGAGACAGGGATTGTTCAGCTATCACTGGGATGCGGCTACTTCTGGGGTGGGGTAGCTGGGTAACAGCTGTATAGCAATGTTGCACAGGGTTTGTTCGCTCAGTACAGAATCATGCCCTATATGGAAAGAGGTGCAGTAGCTGGATAACAGCAAAGAGTTTGCCCAGAGCTGAAATGTTACTAATTATTCATTAGAGCTGTGTTAAAAAAAGCCAGCACAAAAAAATTGTAAAAAAATTTTCATTCAAACACATTGAGAATGTTTATTGAAGTTCATTGAAAAATTTAAACAAAATTAATCAAAATCTCAGTTATTAATTAGTAGTGTAAGTAATTTGTTATGTTTACAGTACTTTCAATTGGAGTTTCAGCTAGTCCTGATTTGTCACCGAAATTGATGATCAAAACCCCAACAAGAGATCAGGTCTCATTTGCATTGTGAGCAAAGGAACCAGAGAATTCTACCTTGTTCTGTTCCTTCTGACACCTTGTCCATTTCACAGGAGTTCATACAGAATATTCCAGGAAATCAAAATCCGGTGTGGATTGGACTCAACATCACATCCCCAGGGAGGAAGTGGACCTGGGTGGATGATTCCCCGTTAAATCGAACACTGTGAGTGATTCCTGATTAGTATTTGACATCAGCCTGCAATAAGTATATAGAGTGAAATCCCCATTAAAGTCAATGGCAAATCTGCTGGTGAAGGATTTCATCCATTAATTTTACAGTGTAAAGGCCTCAATCTTGCAAACACACATGGGTTTCACTTTGGAGTGAATGGCAGTACCCAGGGGAGGAAACCTAAGCAAACACATAAATGAATCAGGGTCTCTGTTTGCATGCGGTCATCTAGGGTCGCCAGCTTTGGTTGGATGAACTCCTGGAGGTTTCATCACATGACATCATCTTTAATTAAAGATTAATCTTTAATTCCTGGATACTCCCAGGCAATCCTGGAGGGTTGGCAACCCTGGACTCATCAATCCTTGGCATAACTGGTTACAGGTGCCGATTTTTTTCTTTCTGGGTGGGTGTTCCACCCTTGTTCCACCCCGAGGCCCTGCCTCCACTCTGCCTCTTCCCCCATGGCCTCACCCTCACTCCGCCTCTTCTCGCCCTGGCTCCGCCCCCTCCCCTCAGCATCTCCCACCTGCCACTGAACAGCTGATTGGCGGGTGGCTGGTGGTTTTTGCCCCGTGGGTGCCCCAGCCCCGGAGCACCCACGCAGTCGGCACCTTTGGAACTGGTTACACAACAGGGGAAACATTTTTTTAAGTCTTTTCTTGTTTTTAATCAACATTTGAGATTTCAGAATTCCAAAGCTGATCAGGTTCAAAACTGAAAAAGTTCCAACTACCTCAAATAATTGGTGAAAAAAACCAATTCTAGAAAAAAAATCTCACAAATTTCATCAAAACTTCCCCATTTTTTAATTGAAATTTGAAATGGACTCAACTTTTCATGTAAGTTTCAAAAGCGGAACATTTGCAGGGTTCTAAAGGTTGGTCTCTCGGAAGGAGCACCCGCATTAAACACTTCGCTGCAAGTTTCTGTACCACGTACAGCTCTCCAGAACATACCAACTTGCTTTACGTATTAGCCTATCTAGGGAAAGACCAAAGATCATGGCTGGAACCCCAGCCTCCTGGAAGGGAGGAGAACAGCGGCTCTTCTCCACCTCTAAACACACCGATAGTGACTGTCTCCTTCACTCCTTAGGTTCCCGGTATTGGGTCCTGCTGAAGAGAACAGCTGCGCTGCACTAAAGAAGAATCAGATCCAGTCTGAAATCTGCACCACTGACTATAAATGGATTTGCCAAAAGGAAGCTGTGCTAATTTAACTGGCTGGATTGGTGACCTCTGTTTGAATAGGCGGAATGCAAAACACCAAGTGTGTTTGTCTTTATTACCACTAACAAATTCTCAGGTAGGGGAAATCTGGGCCGATCCATTGAAGTCAGTGGAGCAAGACTGATTCACAGCAGCCGGGGATCTGGGCCCACTGATTCAAATGGAGTTATGGCTGATTTCAACCAGCTGGGGGTCTGGCCACATTGACTCCAGTGGAGCTCTCCCCGATTTATACCAGCGGGGGATCTGGCCCTTTGGAAGGGTTCTGGATTTACAAATTATAAAATCACTTAGCTTCTAAAATTGTTTTCCGTGTATAAAAATTAATTGATTCCTGGGACATCATTATGTGCATTACGGTAACGCTGCACAGACACACAGGGAGAGACAGTCCCTGCCCCAGCTGAGATCAGGGCCCCGTTGGGCCGGGCGCTGCACAGACACCCAGCGAGAGTCAGTCCCGGCCCCAGCAGAGATCAGGGCCCCGTTGGGCCGGACGCTGCACAGACACCCAGCGAGAGTCAGTCCCGGCCCCAGCTGAGATCAGGGCCCCGTTGGGCCGGGCGCTGCCCAGACACCCAGCGAGAGTCAGTCCCGGCCCCAGCTGAGATCAGGGCCCCGTTGTGCCGGGCGCTGCACAGACACAGTGTGAGACAGTCCCTGCCCCAGAGAATTTACAATCAGACTCTGAGATTCCAAGGCCCCTGAGGGTGTCAGGTGCTCAAATCCCAATGAAATTCAACTCTTAGGCTCCTCTGAAAATCAAAGCCTAACTGGACAGAGCAAACATTACTATCTACATTTAATAAATGGGGGAATTGAGGCCCCGTGATTAAGTGATTACAAGGTTACAACAGAAGTGTAAAACAGAGGGTGTGTCTACACTACAGGGACTATAGTAACATAGTGAGATTGCCATAACTGTGCTGGTGTAACCCTGTAGTGTAGACGCAGCCGACAGCGACGGGAGGGGTTTTTCCTTGGTGCAGGAACTCCACCTCCCTGTGCAGGTTGACAGACGCACTCTTCCATTGACCCAGTTGTGTCTACACTGGGGGTTAGGCTGCCTTTGCTCCCGTGCTCAGGGGTTTGGCTTTATCGCACCTCTGAGAGGCCTCGCTAGGCCAACTTACATTGGAAGTGTAAACCAGGCCAGAGCCAAGAACTGGAGGGAGAACGCTTGGGCTGCAATTCAATGTCTTATCCACAAGGTTCATTGATGTTGCTGGAGCTATGACAGCTTACGCCATCTGAGGATTTGGCCCAGAGAGTTTAAAGTAGCCTCAGTCCATAGGCGCCGACTCCGGGGGTGCTCCGGGGCTGGAGCATCCCCATGGGGAAAAAACAGAGGGTGCTCAGCACCCGCTGGTGGCCCCACGGATCAGCTCCTCCCCCCTCCCCCCCAGCAACTCCAGCCCGCCGCGGATCAGCTGCTCAGCGGCATGCAGGAGGCGGGGAGGGGGAGGGGTGGAACGGTGCAGGAAGAGGCGGAGCGGGGGCGGGAAGACACAGGGTGGGGCGGGGCCTTGGGGCGGAGCGGGGGTCGAGCACCCCCAGGGAAATGAGGAAGCCGGTGCCTGGGCCTAAATCCCCTGCCAATTGTTGTGGTTTGTAAAAAATGGTTGTCCTCTTCTCGGCACAGGACAGATGCACACACAGGGGCACTGGACTATGGGGCAGATTTCGGCCGTTATACCAAGTACAGTTAAATGGGGAAAGTAACCAAACTAAATATAAATTCCAGAAACAGAAGGAAAAAAAGCCGTAGAGTTTTAAGGCCAGAAAGGGCCATTCCGATGATTTCGTCTGATCTCCGGCGTAACACGGGCCGGAGAATCGCATCCGGTGATTCCGGCACGGAGCCCAATCCTTGTGGCTGAGCGACAGCTCTTAGACCAACCCGATCGTGAGTCAAAGAGCTCACGCGATGGCGAATCCACCACGTCCCTCGGTAAGTTGCTCCGATGGCTAGTTCCGCTCACGGTTAACAAAGGGGCGGCTTATTTGCCGTCTGAATTTGTCTTGCTTCAGCTTCCAGCCACGGGATCTTCTTCTGCCTCAGTGTGTTCGACTCGGGATCTCCATTAGCAATCCTCTTCCCGTGTAGGCTGTGAACAAGTCTCCCCTGAACGCTGTGTGTGATAAGTGAAGTAGACAGACCTCTTTAATGTCATCCACTGCCCGGCACGTTGCCAGAGCTTAAATCCTTCTTGTAGTTCTCTGAAACAGCTACAGTTTTTCAACATCTTTGCAAAGAGACAGCTCTGACCACCTGAGGTAGTGGGTTAAAAAAACCCTCGCTCATCTTCAAGTGTGATTCAAAGTTGTGAGTTGATCTTCGACGCCTCTGGAGCGCAGCTGACCACAAAAGGGCAGATATCGCTTTCATCAGGTGACAAAAAACACTTAGCACTATTCCACTGCATGTGTGAAAGGCGCCTCTTAACTGCTCATTATAGATATAGTTACAATTACCAGGCCATAGCTCAGTGCTCCCCAAACTGTGGGGTGGGCCAGAGGAACGTTTGGGGGGGGCCCAGGCCAGCCTCCACGTGGGGCAGGGAGTGAGCACTACCCAGCCCCACTCTGCCCCCAGCTCTGCCCCACCCCCAGCCTTGCCCCTGGCTCCCCGCCCCGGCTCCGCTCCTGGCTGCAGTCCCAGCTGCAACTCCAGCCCCGGCCATGGCCCCAGCTGCAGCCCCAATCCCGGCGGGGCTGGGACCAGGTAAGGAGGGGGGCCGGGTGGGGCACGACCGAAAACGTTTGGGGACCACTGCCATAGCCCCAGCCAGCATTAACTGGCCCAGCTCCTTTGACTTCTACCAGCTGGAGATTTGGCTCTAAGGACTCTAACGAGCTATGGCTGATTTACCGCAGCTGGGAGCTGGTGACCGTGAAGTGTATTTTTATCACAGAAGCCCAGCGCGAAGAGGAACTGCGAGTGAACTCTGGCTCCCTCTGCTGTCTGCACCCCAGCACAGAGTCAGTATTGTACCATGGCACGTAAACAGATTTGGATGTGTCGACACCTCCCCTTTGGGGATACAGGGCCTGATCCCCAGTGACTACGTTCCTCAGCTCAGGCTGGGATTTAAGTAGTTTTAACCCCCCTTTTTGCTTCCCCTATTCTGGGGCTGTGCAGAGCTCTGCCTGCCCCCTGGTGTAAATCGGAGCAGCTTCAAGGCTGCTCTAGTCTACAGTCTGTTCTCTATTGGCCTTAGGTAGCACAGAATAGGCGTAGCACAGTGCACCCCAACCACATCCTCAGTCCAGCCCCTACACCTGAAGAGTTTGCAGTACTTTGACGCTCACAAAGGGTCTAGGAAGAGAGGCAGATTCCGGGATGCTTGCAAAGCTGACTTAGTGTCCTTTGGAATCTCGGTGGATGATTGGGAAAGGAACGCAGAATGCCGCGCCGGTTGGCAGAGACGGCCTGGATCAAGCTTTCCGATGACCGGCATCGGAGGAGGAAAGAATCAGAGCATTGCTAATGTGTGGGGGTGTCGTACCTGTGGACTGGACTGTCACTCGCCCATCGGACTCAGCAGCCATCAGAGAACTCACCGGCGCACATACCATGCTCTGTAAAGAGCGACGGTGCCATTGCATTTGTACTGCCGTGGCACTTAGCCCCAGTCATGGAGCAGGACTCAGCTGTGCTAGGGGCTGTACAAACACAGACTAGACAAGCGCAAGACAAACGACAACAGGTACAGCACATGGTAAGAGTACGGTATTTTACAGAGTCTAGCACAATGTGATGGCTAAGTATCAAACATTAAAATAATCGTTTGTAATTGTTTCTAGGGGGCAGTCCCATACAGGGGATACTGGTATGACAGTGTCAAAGGGGGCTGCTCAGTGAAGTTCATGGGGCCCAGAACCTCAAAGGTATTTCAATTCTCATCTCCCACCTTTGACCATCTAGTTCTGTCAGTTTTTCCAATAATTTCAATAAGCTTTGGATCAGAACTTCTGTCAGGCTCCTTTTTGGCACCCCCTCCCCCCCAGAGTGTGGTGCTCGTTAGTGCTGTTATAACGAATGCCAGCCTCATTATCTGTTTCTGGGAGAGTCCCACTCGTGCTAGTCAGGAATCTTTTGATAAAGCCGCTCCTTGTTTGAAAATGCCAATTCAGTGAACACAAACCTTTTTGCGGAAACAGAGCTGGTTTGGTGAAACTTTCCTTGGGACGAGTTCTCACAGCCAGGCCAGACTATGTGAGAATAGCCCAGGGGCCAGGGCCCTCACCTGGGATGTGAAAAACCCCCGGTCAAGTCCCATTCAGAGCCGCGACTTACTTGTATCTCCTCCCTCTCAGGTGAGTGCGCTCGCTGTTGGGGGAGTGGGTTGCTCTCGGCTTGTTTGGGAAATTGTGAAATGGTTTCATCCCAATTTGGGACAGGATTTTTTTTTTTTTTAAATATCAAAATTTTTTGTGGGCTGGGAAAACCATTTCCTGCCCAACAATATACGCTCTGCCCTTTGCCTTGCGGGTGGTGAGCCGATGTGGCCTCTTTGGGCTAGGGCCGGCCGGGTTACATGGGTTGCCTGGCCATCAGACACTCACCTAACACCAGCCCCAGGCCTGGCTTCAGGAGTGGGTCCGATATTCCTAATCCAGGTGAGGTCCACATGCTCATTTTTTGGGCTTTCATGATCGTTTTTAGTCTGGGACCTCCCCCCAGACCTGTTCATCTAGGGCAGAGGTGGGCAAACTACGGCCCGTGGGGCTGCGAGCTCTAGGGACAGCGTAGCTGCAGAGCCCGGCCTGACCCGCTGTCTGTGCTGCGCGGTGCCTGGCTGGCTCCAGCCGGGCGGCACGGCTGGGGCGCTGCCAGCCATCGGTGCTCCAGGCAGCACAGTAAGGGGGCAGGGAGCAGGGGTGGGGGGGTTGGATAGAGGGCAGGGGAGTTCGGGGGGAAGTCAGGGGGCAGGGGTGTGGATAGGGGTCGGGGTGGTCAGAGGGCAGGAAACAGGGGGGTTGAATGGGGACTGGGGTCCTGGGGGGGGCAGTCAGGAAGTGGGGGGGTTGGATTGGGCGGTGGGGGGCAGTCAGGGGCAGCGGTTCTAGGGGCGGTCAGGGGACAGGGAGTGGAGGGGGGGTGGATGGGGCAGGGGTCCTGGGGGGGGCCATCAGGGGGCGAGAAGCGGTGGGGGGGGCAGATAGTGGGCGGGGGCCAGGCCACAGCTGGCTGTTTGGGGAGGCACAGCCTCTCCTAACCGGCCCTCCAAACAATTTCCAAAACCCGATGCGGCCCTCAGGCCAAAATGTTTGCCCGCCCCTGGTCTAGGGTGACCCTACCAGGAGCCCTAGGCTCCAGACGACATAGCCCTGGGGTTCATCAGAACACGTCAAGGTAACGATCCTCAGAGGTATTAAGGGAATATTAGATTTAAACCTCTAAAACACCTGTCCAGTAGTACCACGGTAACGGAGATATGGTGTTGTCGAGTTAGTGTAGTCGAGCGTTGTGAAGAGAGTTTTTCAGCAGGGACCTGGAGGGAGCAATGGCTGGAGAGGTAGGATGCTCTGCAAGAGATGATGAATGTGTAAGTTCTGCATCCACTGAAGAGGCTGCATTGGCCCTTTAAGTGATCTTAGCCATCGTGTCCCCTCCTGCGGCGCTTGGCTTCCTTCTAGAGCACTCGTCCGGCTGCTTGCAGATGAAATGTCTCTCTGAGTAGCACCGGGAGCTGCTGACCCCATGTTCATTCAGGTAGGCGCACTGCCCTTCCCCTCTGACCGGAAACCTGCAATGAGAAGCAGTGTGGGGTTATCAGATGCAGCCGGCTTCCATTCCTGCTCACGTACAGGGAAGCAATGTGGTCCAGCGGTGTATGATGCAGGGGAACTGGGTTCTCAACCAGGGTTTGCTACTAATCAACCCTGAGCTAGTCACTTCTAGCTGTAAATGTCACAGTGGACGCTGAGCACCTGGAAATCAGGCTCACAGAGAACAGGCAATAGAGGCTGTCAAGCTTCTTGCAGGTTTTTCCCAGTGTATGAGGGGACATAGGCCTGCAAGGGAGTTCCTGGGTCCCAGCCCCGCTCCAGCAGGCAAAACCGGCATATCGTCCTGTTCGTAGACTTCGCAGGCTCTGTATTCTACCTAGTTAGGTGGTTTTCCCCCACTGCTCTGACGGGGCGGCTGCTTCAGAACCTCCCTCCTCTGATGGGCAGAAATCTTCTGCTAATTTCCAGCCCCAAATTAATTCCTGGACAGTTTATCCCTGTGTGATCTTGTGACAACATTGTCCTGTAGCTTCGGTAGTTCTTCTCCCTCCCAGGTGTCTACTCCCAAGGTATTTACAGAGAGCAATGAGATACCCTCTCATCTTGCTAGCCTCAACCAGCCAAGCTCTTTCAGTCTCCTCTGATAAGAGACACTCTCCATTCCCGCGAGCATCCTAGCTGCACTTCTCTGCACCTGTTCCAGTCTGAGTGTGTCTTTCTTGAATGCAGATTGACAGAACTGGACGCATTAGTGCAGCTAGACTGGAAATCAGGCAGTGCCTCAGGGTAAGCAAACCCCATAAGAACGGCCATGCTGGGTCAGCCCAATGGTCCATCTAGCCCAGTATCCTGTCTGTCAACAGTGGCCGGTGCAGAATGAACAGAACAGGGCAATTATCAAGTGATCCATCCCCTGTCGGCCATTCCCAGCTTCTGGCAAACAGAACTAGGGACATCCAGAGCATGGGGTTGCTTCCCTGACCATCTTGGTTAATAGCCATGGATGGACCTGTCCTCCCGCTTTCCCTCTCGAACTCGCCTCTTCCAGCAACTTCTCCTTTCTCCCAATATCCTATTGCTGCCCCACCTGCCCCACCCCCATTATCTTCTCCCCGTGGGTTTCCCAAGCCCTCCCCCACACTTTCCATCCATTTCCTCTGCCTCCCCTTCTGCCCCAGGCAGCCAGAGCCCAGCTGTGCTTAGCAAGGCCCTAACGCGGCTACTGAGATGCTCCCCCGCCGAGCTGCCGCATCCCGTAGCCATAGAGATTCCCCTCAGCGGGGTGTCATTGTGCATGAACGATGGGATGTGTTTGTGCATCATTGAGGGTGGTGGGGAATGTGTGTACAGAGGTGGGTGACAAACGGAATTTCCATCCTGAGGGAAATTCTCATGTTTTGGGACAAAAAGTCAAAATATTTAGATTTCCCACAGAACCGAAATTCTCTTCCCCTAAAAAAAAAAAAGATTTAGGTCGACCCAAAATGAAACATTTTCATTAGACTGGGGGGCTGATGCCTGGCATCATGGGAATTGTCGTTCTTGGTTCTTCCACCCCTTTCTCTCCTATAGGTCCTGATTCCCAGCTGGACTACATTTGAAAAACGAGATTTTGGAGTTTACAAAGAACCCAAACTGAAATGACACATGAAGTTAAAAATGAAATGAAAAATTGCGGGGGGGGGGGGGGGGGGGAAATCAACATTTTTCTATTAAAAAATGTCAAATCCTGCCCCTGAATTTCCATTTTACAACCAGCTCCTTGAGTCTAGAAGCTGCCTTAGGCCTTCAGGAGGCGCCAGGCTCTGGCATGTCCCTAGCTGTGGTTATGAAGGTGCGTGTCTCTTCCTTACCAGCTCCGTCAGGGACTCAATCGAAGCCAGGGAGGCGTTGAGGGAAGAGCAGTGGCTCTGGCTCGTGCTCCAGTTCCCTTCAGTCTCTGAGAAGAAGTAGCAGTTCCCTTGGTATCCAACCCAGCCGTCCAGGCACGCAGCAGTGACGTGGGGCGGGCAGCGTGGGCAGGGAGGAGTCTTCTTGGCTGAAAATAAGTAACACAGTGGTGAGAGATGGACCTCTCCCTGGTGTCTGTCTCCGTGTGGGAATCCCGGCCAGAGAGACAGCTGGGGCATCACCCACACGTCTCAGGCCTGGGTTGTCGTTTTGCATAGATCCCGAGACCAGATGGGACCATTGTGATCTTCTTGTCTGACCTCCTGCATCACACAGGTCTTAGAACTGCCCCCAAAATAATCCCTCGAGCAGAGCTCTTACAACAACGTCCCACTGTGGTTTAAAAACTGTCAGTGATGGAGAAGCCACCGCGCCCCTTGGTAAATCGTTCCGATGGTGAATAACGCTCTCTGTTAACAACTGATGCCTTATTCCCAGTCTGAATTTGTCCAGCTTCAACTTCCAGCCATTGGATCGTGTAGACTGAAGAGCCCATTGTTAAATATTTGTTCCCCAAGTAGGTATTTATAGCCTGGGATCAAGTCACCCTTTAACCTTCTCCTGGAAATAGATGGAGCTCTTTGAGTCTATCACTATAAAGCAGGTTTTAATCCTTCTTGTGGCTCAACTCTGACCCTTCTCCAATTTATCAACATCCTTCTTGAATTGTGGGCACCAGAACTGGACACAGGATTCCAGCAGCGGTCGCACCAGGGCCAAATCCAGAGGTAAAATAACCCGTCTTCTCCTACTCGAGATTCCCTGTTTATACATCCCAGGGTTACATTAGCTCCTCTGACCCACCGGGAGCTCGTGTTCAGCTGATTATCCCCCATGACCCCCAAACCTTTGTCAGAGTCCCAGCTTTCCCGGACAGAGGAAATGGGCAGGGATGGGCAGCCCATTCAAATTCACCTCCTTGGGGCAAGGGGTGAAAAATGGTGGGTGCATTTCATGGACTCCCCCTTGACGTACCCTCCTCAGTGCACACGTGATGGCTGCCACACCAGGGCTAGAACTGGGGCCCTTCACAGCTAAGAGCGAGACCCGTAATGTGGGAGCCGAGAGCCCCTAGGCGGGGCTATAACAACTCATGTTCTCTGTGGCTGGGCCCAAAGGCCGGCCTGTCACACGCACTCGCTGAGGCTTTCCACGTAGGCGAGCGAAGCAGCCACAAAAACTTCGGGCAAAGGAGCCTAACAAGAGGGATGCGGGAAATGGTTTTCCCAACATCCTGAGAAAACGTTTGAGGTTTCACAGAAATTTCCCTTCCTGAGTCGGGGAGAAAAGTCAAACGTTTTCATGAACTGAAAAGGCAGAAACAATTTCAGTTTGGGTCAATGGAAACTTTGACCAGCCATGTGATTTCCCAACGCACAGACACATTAACTAGGGGCAGAAATGCTGGCGTGTGCTCTGTAGCAAAACAGCACGTGTGGCTGTCTGGCACATGTTGGCGTGATGCTGGCTTTGCGCTTTCTGTATTCTGGGGCCATTCAGGGCCCTGACCTTCCCCTGGCGTGACTTAGAGCAGCCTCAGGGTTGCTCTAACTTACCCTCTGCTTCTCAGGCCACCTGGGAAGCACAGAACAGCTGTAATGCAGCGTGCTCTGGCCACAACCCCAACCCATCCCCTACACTCTGGGTGCAGAGCCCATGCAGCAGCTGGGGAGGCCCGCTGAATTGGGGGGATTCTCAGAGGGCTCTTTGCATCCACCTTGAGTCCCCAGAGTGGTGTCAAGTGGTCTAAGGATCCAGCCCAGAGTCTCCCACTCTCCACGCAGTCCAACCCGACCCCTACAGCGTGTTCCTCCCTGTAACCATCTCCTTGTGAAGGTCTGTTTGCCCAGTGAGGCCAAGCAGCCGGCCCCTCGCTCCAGCATGGACAGCTGTCACCGCACACTCCCTACAGCATGTGTCTTCTCGAAGGAATCCCGGGAACTCTTCAGTTCCTGGGGGCAGGGCGCACACACGCCAACACCCCCCCTTCCACTGCACCATCGATGCCCAGACACCAACGGGAAGAATCCGTATGGCATGACAGTTTCACTGGGCCACGTGATTTTTACGGAGGAGCTTTGGTCCAGAAAAGAAATTCAGAAATGCTCCCAAAGCCATGAGAGACTGGCCCGGATCAGGGAGCTGAATCCTCTGCCTGAGACTCCCAGGTGCGTTTACACACAGTACGGTGGATGTGGGAGGAGGAACCGTGATCAATGGACTGGAAACAACTTTAGAGACGTGCTGTGAGCCGTGGCCAGACGGTGGCACCCAAACCTACGGCAATTTAAGGTGAGACTGGGCGTTGGATGACGCAGGTGGTGCGAGGCAGGGAGACCCACCCACTACCTCCCTACACGGCTACCTAGGCCTGGGCTCTGGTGGGGCTGCTTCCGAGGGGGCAGGGAAGGGGGTGTCCTTGGCTTCGTCTCCTGCTGCTCAAGGCCTCCAGAGCAGCTGGGCCAGCCCAGGGGATGTTGTAAACCAGAGTTTGCTCACTTCTCGTTTAAGGAATAAAGCCATTTCCTCCTATCCGCCTTCGCAGCTGGAGGGAGGGACCAGACTCCCCCGGCATCACCGCAGCCCCCCACCAGGATGTCCCCATAGCAGCTGCCCAGTGGGGATGTGGCGGCTCCAGTGTGGTGTTACACCACCACCACGGCACGGCAGCGGTGATAATCCCCTCAGCCAATCGGGATCCGGCACTATTCCTGGGGGCCAATCCACGACTGCGCCGGCTCAGAGCAGGACGCCAATGGGTCTGTGGCCAGAACGACTCCAGGCTGCTGGGGCTGGGTTGTGTTGGCTGGGCCCCCCAAGGTCTTCCGGTGCGAGAGAGACAGAGGGCGTGCAGGGGAGCGTGCACGCACAACAAAGAACGTGCAAAGCCTGCGAGTGCCCAAAGTGCCTTTTAATGGCCGCTCTGGAGATCCTGAATCGAGGGAAGGTGGAGAGCTTGTGGCCATTCCGGCAGCGAACGCCGGAGAGCCTGATTCTCAGCAGAGCTAGTGCCAGATGTCAGAGTACGTGCGTGGGGGAGCGGAAGGATCTAACCACTAGGTCGCTGCCCCCCCGCACCCCCCAGACAGAGAGGAATCACTGAGTTGGCTCCGTCTCCCATAGACCTCACCAGCAGATCTCAAGGGAAATCAACATCATTATCCCCGCTTTTACATATGGGAAACTGAGGCATGGAGTGGGGAAAATGACTGGCTCACAGTCACACAGCGGGGCCAGAGCTGGGAAGAGAACCCAAGTCTCCTGCATGCCAGGCAAGTGCTCTATCCATTAGGTCATGCTGCTGTCCCTAACGGGGCTACTCTCATCGTCCGTGGGTGGGTTCTATGGAATTGAGTGCTGCCAGAGCTTGATTTTCCCAGAGGCGCTCAGCAATTGCCATTCCTGATGGCTCTGGGTGGGGTTGCGGGTTGTCATAAATATAAAGGGAAGGGTAAACCCCTTTAAAAAATCCCTCCTGGCCAGAGGAAATCTCCTCTCACCTGTAAAGGGTTAAGAAGCTAAAGGTAACCTCGCTGGCACCTGACCAAAATGACCAATGAGGAGACAACATACTTTCAAAAGCTGGGAGGAGGGAGAGAAACAAAGGGTATGTGTGTCTGTCTATATTCTGTCTTTGCCGGGGATAGACCAGGAATGAAGCCTTAGAACTTTTAGTAAGTAATCTAGCTAGGTACGTGTTAGATTATGATTTCTTTAAATGGCTGAGAAAAGAATTGTGCTGAATAGAATAACTATTTCTGTCTGTGTGTCTTTTTTGTAACTTAAGGTTTTTGCCTAGAGGGGTTCTCTATGTTTTGAATCTAATTACCCTGTAAGGTATCCACCATCCTGATTTTACAGGGGGGATATTTTTTTATTTCTATTTACTTCTATTTCTATTAAAAGTCTTTTTGTAAGAAAACTGAATGCTTTTTCATTGTTCTCAGATCCAAGGGTTTGGGTCTGTGGTCACCTATGCAAATTGGTGAGGCTTGTTATCCAACATTTCCCAGGAAAGGGGGGTGTAAGTGTTGGGAGGATTGTTCATTGTTCTTAAGATCCAAGAGTCTGGGTCTGTAGTCACCTAGGCAAATTGGTGAGGCTTTTTACTAAACCTTGTCCAGGACGTGGGGTGCAAGGTTTTGGGAAGTATTTTGGGGGGAAAGACGTGTCCAAACAGCTCTTCCCCAGTAACCAGTATTTGTTTGGTGGTAGCGGCCAATCCAAGGACAAAAGGGTGGAATATTTTGTACCTTGGGGAAGTTTTGACCTAAGCTGGTAAAGATAAGCTTAGGAGGTTTTTCATGCAGGTCCCCACATCTGTACCCTAGAGTTCAGAGTGGGGGAGGAACCTTGACACGGGTGCTGGGAATCTAGGCCCTTCCTCTTTGGGGGAAAAGGGTCTGGAGAGAGATTTCCCCTCTGAAAAGGGGAATGTGCTTCCACGGAGGCATCAGACCAGGGTAACGACAGGGTGGGAAACGCAAGTGGGCCCCGTGACCTTGGGGCTCGGACAAGCGGTGAATGAAGAATACGTGACAAGGGAATGAGAATCGGCAGGGTTAGGAATGACCCTTCACTCACCCGCCAGCGCAATTACGGCGATGATCAAAGCTGTGACGACGACGGTAACGGTAATTGGGATCTGTTTATCTTTAATGCATTTTAGGCTGAAATCTGCAAAATAAAAAAAGACATGAAAAGAGACGAAGACGTTTCAATAGCAAATGCTGCCGGCGCATGAAAATGCTCTTGTTTTGCTCAGTGTAACCCACACACCTCCTGGGTGGGGTTCTGTCCCACCTAGTGGCACCGAGACCACTTGGAGAGAGAGATTAATGAGTCTGCTCTGCAGCCATGGCAAACAGCCAGTTGGCTTTTAGCTCATGCAGTCGAGGCTCATGCGGTCGAGGCTCATGCCCTAAGCTCCAGAGGTCCCAGGTTCGATCCCGCCCACCAACGACTGGGGTCTGTTGGCGTTACGCTTCCATGAGTGGATAAATCTAGTTGTTTGATGATCAAGGGCATGGAATAGCTTGTTTACAAGTTTGTTTACATTTACGGGAGATACTGCTGCCCCCTTCTTATTTACAATGTCACCTGAAAGTGAGAACAGGCGTTCACATGGCACTTTTGTAGCCGGCCTTGCAAGGTATTTACGTGCCAGACAGGTTCTATCTCGTCACTGTAGCTTTTGAGCTGCACAGACACACAGGGAGAGACAGTCCCTGCCCCACTGAGATCAGGGCCCCATTGTGCAGGGCGCTGCACAGACACACAGGGAGAGACAGTCCCTGCCCGGTTGTGCAGACACAGTCCCTGACCCAAAGCGCTTCCAATCTAAACAGACAAAGGGCGGGAGGGGAAGTAGTGCAGAGAGGGGACTTGCTCAGAGTCACACCACAGTTTAGTGGCAGAACCAGGATTAGAACCCAGGTCTTCTGTCACCCACTCTGCTGCTCCAGGCACTAGACTACAGCATTGCTGTGGTTTTCTGTTCTGATTAGCGTGGGCCTGGCTGGAGCCCTTGGCATAACGAACAGGCCTGACCTTGGCAAGATAAGCTTTAGCTAACACCAAGTAAGCATATCCTGAGCGGAGAGGAGGGTACAAAAACACACAGCTCTCTCAAGAGACTACATCAGCACATTCCCAAGAGATGGTGCAGGAACACACCGACCCCTCGGACGACAAGGAGGGGAGGACAGAATAACAGATAAGGATGTTTTGGTGGAACTGGAAGGTACAAGGACAAGGGTGGTAACTAGCAACGTCTGGGGCGTCATACATCACTTGTTTGTATCAATGCCTAGAAAGCAGACGCCAGAGGAGGGGTGACTTTACGCTGATCTAGGGGACAGGACCCTGGTGCGCTGACAGAGCAGGTCCCATGGACACGGGTACACACGGGTTAGTGTCCTTGTGGCTCCTACGGGACGCTAGCGCCGTGGTTTGGCCGAGTGTCTTTGCCACTGAACCGAGCTCAGGGCCTTACCACACCACACTGAACAAACACGCGGCTCCGCGGGAGGGAACAACGCTGCAGCATCAGCCGCACCCCGCAGCGCGGACGGCCGTCAGTCCTTTCCAAGGGCCCAATCCGCAGACACAGCCGAGGATCAGGGACGCTGAAAATCAGGCTTCTTTCAGAGGCCAGCAGGGGAGGCCCAGAAGAGGATGGAGCCAGAGGAGGAGGAAGAGAAGGGAGCCGTGAGCAGCACTGAGGGCCTCAGGGAGGGTGAGGCTGGAAAACGGGGCGTCAGGCCAGGAAGTGTCTTCAAGGACCCTGGGGCTGGTTCTTGGCCCTGATCCGCACCCTCCTGCCACCCGTACAGTGCGCAGCGACCGTCCCTGGGGCTCCCCTGCTGGGGCTGTCCCCAGCTCAGGGGAATCCCCTGGGCTAAGAGCCTGTCCTTCGCTTCCTGCCCAGGGACATCATTGCGCCTGTCCCCGATGCCCCCTGCCCCATAGGAGCCGCCCTGCAACCAGCCCCTCAGAGGCCCGCAGGGGCAAACGAGCTGGGAGCTAAACTGGATTCATAGGGACAAAGCCGGGGAGACAGGACGGAGCCAGCCCGGTGCCCCTCCCCAGCCCTGCAGATAACCCCCCCCCCCGTCCGCAGCTCTCTGCTCACCTGGGCAGCAGCCCCCCCGGCTCCCGGCAGGACAGACAGCGCGGAAAGGGTTAATTCCGACCCCAGTGGGTTTGCGGGGCTGGGACACGCAGAACGACAACCCCGGCCTGCTCTGGCCCTCTACAGTAGCCTGGGGGGGGCAGTGTTTATAAGTGGCCCCACAGCTCCTCCGTGGGGCGTTGAAACAAACAAGAATGAAACTGGGGAGGATCTGAGCTCAGACAAACCGTTGCCTGCCTGTGACACCGGTAGCAGGGTCCTCGCTCAGGGCTGCCAACTTTCTAATAGCTCAAAACCCAAACGCCCTTCCCTGAGGGCCTGTCCCGCGCCCTCCATCCCCTCTCCCTCCTCCTTCGCTCTCCCCCACCCTCACTATCATTCACCAGGCTGGGGCAGGGGGTTGGGGTGCGGGAGGGGGTGCAGGGTGCAGGCTCTGGGGGGGAGTTTGGGTGCGGGAGGGGGTGCGGGGTGCAGGTTCTGGGAGGGAGTTTGGGTGCGGGAGGGGGTCAGTAATGCTACGGAGAGCAGATTCCTGTCCCAAGTGAATAGGGCCAGTCATAGGCGCCAACTTCTCACGGCGCCGGTGGGTGCTCAACCCCCCCGGCCCCGCCTCGACTCCACCCCTGCCCTGTCCCTCCTGCCCCTGCCCCGCCCCCATTCCAACCCCTTCCCAAAGTCCCCGCCCAACTCCGCCCCCTCCCTGCCCCTATTGGACCCCTTCCCCAAATCCCCGCTCTGGCCCAGCCTCTTCCTGGAGCGCGCCATGTTCCCCGTCCCTCCCAGTGCTTGCCGCCGCAAAACAGCTGTTTCGTGGCGCCAAACACTGGTAGCTAGGGGGAGAAGTAGGGAAGGCGTGCTCAGGGGAGGAGGCATCGCGGAGGTGAGCTGGGGCGGGGGGCGGGGCGGGGCAGGGAACTGCAGGTGGGTGCAGAGCACCCACCAATTTTTCCCCATGGGTGCTCCAGCCCCAGAGCACCTACGGAGTCGGCACCTATGGGGCCAGTTTCCCAGCTGGTGTACATTGATCTTGCTCCACTGGATTAATGGGGCAGATCTCCAGCTGGTGAAGGTTGGTGTTGCCCCATGGGAGTCATGGGGCTGATGCCAGTTTACACCAGCTGAGGTGCTGACCCTTCCTGGTGTTTTCATGGGTTCGGTATTTATGGTACGACAGGCAGGGTCCCGCCTTCCCTGCAGAACTTACCCCCCAGATCCCAGCTGCCCCAGATCCCAGCTGCTCCCTTCCCACCAGCCAAACTCTCCATTTCCCCCCCACCCCAGCAGTTTCTAGACGCAGTTCTGGGCCATCCGTTCAAACAGTCCGGACACCTCAAACGATGGGAATGGGGGGGGCAGAAGAAAGTGAGTTGGGTGTAAGGGAAACAGCTCGCTAGGAAACTGATAGGCTGAGTGATTTTCTTTTTGAATGCAACGAACCTTTGTGACACTGAATTTCTCTCTGACCCCTCGTTGGCTATTTATTTTTAATAACGATTTTTCTTTTGTAAGGTCATGTCTACACGTACAGCTAAATGGAAGGCAGAAGTCGGGGGGGGGGGCACATGACCCCACGTACCCCTGCCCCACCTCACCCCCGTGGCTTTGTGCCCTAGGTGACTGTCCCGCTCGCCCCACCCTAGTTACATCCCTGCATGTACTGAACAGAACAGATTGTCACCCACTCACCAATCAAACACCTCTCACGGGGTTTTGCTGAAGCTTTCCCATCAAATGCTTCCTTTCTGTTCTCACGATGACTTTTTCTCCTCGTTATGCCATAGGTGCCGACTTCCCCTCTGCCCCGTGGGTGCTTGACACCCTCACGCCCCTGGCCCCACCCCTGCCCGCCCCTGCACCACCCTCGCCCTGCCCCAATTCCACCTCCTTCCCCCAAGTCCCCGCCCCTGCCCTGCCTCTTTACCGCCTCCTCCCCTGAGCGCGCCGCATCCCCACTCCTCCCCCTCCCTCCCGGAAAGTCCTAGGCGCCACCACACAGCTGTTGGGTGACAGGCGGGAGGCGCTAGGAGGGGGAGGAGCAGGGACATGGCACGCTCGGGGGGGAGGAGGGGATGGGGGCGGGGAGAGCTTGGCTGCTCGTGGGTGTAGAGCACCCACTAATTTTTCCCCGGGGGTGCTGCATTTAACACTGCTATGTCATCTATATACGGCCTTGCAAAATTCTGTAAACCATTTAACACTTTGTTGACAAGTCTTTTGGAGGTTGGGCCCATGTTAATTAAGTCAAAAGGTAATATTGTGAATTCATAGAGTCCTATGTCAGGATACAAGGATTTTTTTCTCTGCATCCTCCTCCAGAGGAATTTGCCATAACCCTGAGTTAAAACCAAAAGTACTGAGATATTTAGCTTTGCTTAAATTTTCCAGCATATCATCAATATGCATGTGGCCCGATAACAATATTAAGTTTTCTATAGTAAACACAAAATCTTACAGTGCTGGTATTTTTTAGGGACCAGAGCCCCAAGGAATGCCTAGGAGATGTCAGACTCTCTACTTACTCCCAGATCCAGCATGATTTGTATCTCTGCACAAATCGGTTTTTGCACCTTGCCAGTGGTCATATAAGGCCCGGAAGGAAGTGGCTGTGTCCCTTTTGCAATGATCTGGTGAGTTAGCAAGTGTGTCTTTCCTGGCTTGTTAGGAAACAACTCTGCATTCTTGAAGCACTGATAACACCTCTGCCCTTTTAACTGGTGTTAACTCGTTACAGATCTCAATGCTTTCCAGAGTTAAACCATCTTGGCATTCAGCCATCAAATCAATGAGGTGGTATGCCTCAGTTTCCCCCTTCCACACAACAGATCATGTTTAGTATGGCTTCTGTGCTGTAGTAAGCTTTAAGCCTGTTCATATGTACGAACTGTGGGGGGGCAACATCATGGGATTTTTTAAGCTGGTAAGTATCTTCATTTACCTCTTCTATTAACACAAAGGGTCCTTCCCAAGAATGTTGTATTTTTTCACGGGGTTTAGCACCAATCCCAATACCAACACCAATCTTAAAAAAATGTTTACAAGTATAATGGTTGTCGTACCACGCCTTTTATTTAGACTGACTGTCTTTGAGATTGGTCCGAACCATATCCATCATATCTTTTAATTCTGTCCTGAACCTCTGCACATATTCAGTCACCGGCTCTTCCTTTACCTCAGTGTTCCCTTCTCAGGAGTCTGTGATGAGATCTAGGGGTCCCCTCACTTTCCTTCCATATAAAAGATCAAATGGGGAAAACCCCATTGATTCTTGGGGTACCTCTCTAAACATACAACAGAAATGGCAGTAACTCATCCCAATTTTGGCCCCTTTTATTTGCATATATCCTCAGCATGGATTTTAGGTCCCATTGAACTTTCCCACTAAACCATTTGTTTTGGGGAGATGTGGGGCAGTCTAGCTGCTTCACCCTCACAACTTCCATAGCTCACTGAATAGCTGTGACATAAAATTCGACCCATGGTCAGACAAAATCTGTTTTGGAAAACCAACTCAGCCAGAGATGGTCTCAGTCTCAATGTTATCTTGAAGCAGTTGCTTTGTCTATATAGTAGCAAAGTTCATACTACCAAGATATATCTATTCCCCCTGCGGGTAGGATATGGCATAGGGCCCATAGTGTGCTTGCCACCCTTAGAAATGCCTCTTGAATTACAGGTAAGGGATGTAGAGGAACTTTCTGGGGTCTTACAGGGCCTCTTCCTCCTTTGACATAAATCACAAGACTTACAATAAACCCTCACATCATTCTGTATTCCTGGTCAGTATAAATTTTTCTTTAGCCTGTCACAAGTTGTCTGTTCTCCCAAGTGACCAGCAAAGGGACAGTCATGTGTTAACATTAATCCCCCTTGGGCAGGCACGATGAGTTCCTTATAAGATTGTCCAGGGCTTTTGTTTTTCCCTGCAGGAACTTCCCTATGCAACTTCCCACCTGCTTCAAAAAATCCCCATTCTCTCTTCCTGGTATTCCCTCTATAACATACCTCTTTATGCTCTCTTGAGTGGGATCCATCCTTTGGTCAGCCGCAAAATGCTGACAGCTAACTTCTGAAACAGCCTTTTCAGTGACAGGCATCAGCTCCTCTGCCCCTGGCTCTGAAGGCGTGTTGCCTTTCACTGCTATGCAGGAGACAGTCTCAACCCTCCCTTCTCCCTGCCCACCCCCACCCCATCTGGAGACGTGCTACTTCTCTCTGCTGCAGAGGAGTTAGAAAAGCCAGTGTGGTTTGGGCTTTGCAAAATTGGTTTGTGGGCATTCCCCAGACTTACAATATATTTCAGTAACAATCTGTGACGCTCTGTGCCTTGGGGAAACACCCTACAGCCCCATGTTCATCTTTATAAAATGATTGTGCGGTATCCAATGCAAAGTTTGTTGGGTGTCTTCGGAAGGCTCATGATGCACTGAGCATGGCTGTTATAGTGATGTTATAGTAATTGTTACAGTAATGTTATAGTAAGGTTATAGGTTATAATTTCATGTATGTAGTTATGAGGTTGAAGTCTTATTCTCGTGGCTTAAAATAAGCCCAGGCAAAAACTCTCCAAGAGCAGAGACGCAGTTCACACCTCATCAGCACAGGTATGGGATAAATCCAGCCCAGCCTCACAGGAACAAAGGACACTGGCCTAGGCAGCAACAAAAGGATCTGTTAAACTCTCGAGGGAGTCACCCCCCTTCCTTTGGTCAGTTTGGAACTGCGATGAGGTAATGCCCACCTGACTCTGCAGGGGGGGAGCAAAGCCAAGAGGGAAGAAAGAACATGATGAAAGGGAGAGACGTTTGCCATGCTCTTCCTCTCTTTTCCACCTACATCTACAGCCATCACCACCAAGCAACTGAAGCACTGATCAAAGGGGAGAGCCTGGCTGAAGGGCAACCAGCCAGCCTGTGCTGAGAAGCATCTAAGTTTGTAAGGACACTGAAAGTGTTAAGATCAGCTTAGAATGCATTTTGCTTTTATTTCATTTGACCAAATCTGACTTGTTATGCTTTGACTTATAATCACTTCAATTCTATCTTTATAGTTAATAAATCTGTTTGTTTATTCGACCTGAAGCAGTGCGTTTGGTTTGAAGCATGTCAGAGGCTCCCCTTGGGATAACAAGCCTGGTACGTATCAATTTCTTTGCTAAATTGACAAACTTATATAAGCTAGCAGCGTCCAGCAGGCATAACTGGACACTGCAAGACGGAGGTTCCTAGGATTGGAGTGACCTAGCAGATCACCGGTCCAGACAACACCAGAGGTGAACGTCACACAACCATATAGCAAAATCTCATAAATTGACTTGCAGTGATATTACACATATTTCAGCAGGATAATAATATTCTGCAGATTACGAGTTTTCAGATGGTTCCTCACAAGGCATACTTTGCGCACAATATATCATAACCATATAGAAATGGTGAATTTGGGGTACAGGGTGTCACCAAAACCATGGTGCATTATAAGAAATGTAGCTGGGGGGAGCCCAACCCATAGAGGAGGATAGAGGTATGAGGCACCCAAACTACAACTCCCATGAGGCACCCTGGTAGCTCAGTTGGCTACGGGCCAATGTTGAACTGACATGAAACAAAATCATTGCTCAATGGAAAATTGAAAAAATTCAGTGAAATCGACATGTATCTTTGGAAAAATTCATTTTTCCAGAAAACACATTTTCTGTCTCAGAAATTTTTGATGGAAAATCTCCAGCCAGCTCTATTAAATATACTAGACAAGCCTTAGCATGATGTCCACACATGGACTGACTTCCCTGTAGTTCATGGAGCAGATGGGTGTTGTTTTTGAGTCTGGATTGTCATGTCTTGGTGTAGAATTCCCAGCCTGGACCCCCTGCCCAGCACCCTGTATAGTAGCTCAGAGAATCCAGTGCACACCTGAAATGGTGTGTAATGCATATTTCCTTTCCTTTTTTTAAACAAAGGATTTCATGATGCGCTATAAAGGCCCCTCTGCGTATTGGATCGGCCTCTGGAGGGAACCAGCCCAGCCCTGGAAATGGGCCAATGGCACCAAATTTAACAAGTGGTGAGTCCCTTTTAGTTCTGTTCACTCAGTGAATGATGCAGCTCACATTTAAAATGGAAGACTGGCCTTGTTGTTACGGCCCTGGGCTGTGACTTGGGAAATCTGGTTCAATTCACGGTTCTACCCCAGACTTGCTCTGTGTCCTCTGGGTACATTGCTTGAGGCCAGATTTTGGTTGTTAGTTTGAGCTGCTCTAATAGTTTTATTATTTTTGTTGCCGGTTTACAATAGTGGGAGGAGAAACGTTTGCTTTTATGAACCACAACGATATTGCCAGTTCAAGCTGCTCAAGGGAGGGACGCTGGATTTGCAGCAAACCAGCGGAGAAACCAGAAGGCAGAGCAAAGTGACGGTAACCTGGATGAGTTGGGCCTTGTCCTTTCAATGGGGCTGTCCCAAGCTGCCTCATCAAGTGGGGAACTTGATGGGGCTGATGAGGAGGGGGACAGCCCCAGCAACAAGGAAGAGAGATGGTCACTGAAGGACATCAAGTAGCTGCTCCCCTTGGAACCTCTGGCACCCATGGGCCTCCCAGGCTGAGGTCAGCCCCTGTGTTTAGGTTTAGTAACATCTGGAGCCTGCCACGTAAAATCCATCCATGAGTCTGTCATTATTTTGCTGCTGTGTCCTCGTCAATGTTCCTTTTCCTGCCCACGTGCAACTACCCGTGGCCTGAATTAACCCCTTGTGATCATACAGCCAACAGCACAGGGACAGATGGTGTGACTGTGGTTGCTGGAGGGGCTATACTCAGTAGTGCAGGTAGGACGGTACCGTCCAGTACGCAGTACCGGCAAGAGATTTTTAGCAGGTACAGGGTACCGGAAAGACTTGGGGCTAGCTCCCCCTCTGGAGGGGATGGGTGGGGCTGCGCTCGGCTCCTTAAATGTGCAGAACGCAGCTAGGGAGGGCATTCATTCTTTATATGGCTTTAACAGCACAATGCATATGCTAACAAACATCAACAAAGGCTTTGTTTAGGTTTGTTAGCATATGTATTGTGCAGTTAAGTTGGTCAGAAGTTCTCAAGAGGGCAGGGGTGGAAGGGGGATGGAAGGTGTTTAAACAGTGTTTTTGATTCTGTTTCTCCCCATTGGTCTGAATTATCCATGACATTCATACTGCCTCGCATGGGGAGGGATAGCTCAGTGGTTTGAGCATTGGCCTGCTAAACCCAGGGTTGTGAGTTCAATTCTTGAGGGGGCCATTTAGGGATCTGGGGCAAAAATTGGGGATTGGTCCTGCTTTGAGCAGGGGGTTGGACTAGATGACCTCCTGAGGTCCCTTCCAACCCTGGTATTCTATGAATTTCTATAAGTCCAGATCATTAGAGAAATGCCCCTGCTTGCACTGTAAAATTGCTGGGCCACATGCCTGGATTCTATGGGAATGGGAGCAACCCCCTGTCCCTGCAGCATCACTACCAGTTCTATGCTATCGGCAACTCCTTGGGTTGCCCCTGGGAAAGCGTTGCCAATTGCAAGCAGAGAGCCACCGGGGAGTCACTCAAGTTTTGTTATGAAACTAAGACCACAAGAGACTCCATCCCATTCTTCTGGAAGCCGTTGTGGTCTCGAACGGGATGTACACCATCAAAGACAATCAGTGAAAGCCTCCATGGTGGTGGAAGGTGCAGGATAATCCTGGTTTCCTCCGCTGTTTGGGGATCAACCATGCCCCTACGTGTCATCATTGTCATTGGAACTCAGACAGCTCCGTTACCCGGAGAGAAACTGCAGCTGTCTCTGATCACGCCAGCTGGCAAGAATATCACACGATTCCTCATAACCTGGGAACCGCTGAACTGGACTTTAGCTGGACATGACTTGATTCAGCAAGGTCCCCCAGACTGGGGAGTTCCATTAAAGGGCACACATTGTGACAAGCTCATGCCAGCAATTTGGTTTAAATGCTATGGGCACATTGCCATTTCGGAGGGATTCATGAGCCCGGGTTGTACGGAATGGAATTGGGCCAACAACAAAAAACAGTTTTCAATTTTGACCCTCTGATCACAAACCTCGCTCCCCTCTGACATTTAAGAGCCCCAATTTCAGGACCCCATGTGTTAAAATTGGATCAACAAGAACATTTGGTTCTTCAACCTCAGACTTCTCTGAAGGAGGTTCAAATCCACTTAGAAGGCATGAGTGTCTCTCACATTGCACCTGCATGTCCTCCCTTGATTGGATCTAGCCATAAGGGTTGGGATGAACGGGTAAGAATGTGGCAAGGGGCCGACCATGTAAATAGAGTAAAAAGGGAATTAAGTGATTGGATTGCACCTGCAGGAACAGGAATCTCTTTAGTTGATGCCGCAAACATGGACGTTCTGATGAATAAACTATCATATGCCACCGAAAATATGGGAAAGATGGGAACCCCATTAACAGCATCTTTGAAACAGTTAAGTGAGGAACAACAGTTAATAAGTAAGGTATTTCCTGGGTGGGAAAGACTCATAGAAAAGATGAAGAATTAATGGTGTCTAGTGTACAGTCCCTCCAGAATAATGTCTCGTGGACCTCAGCGTGTAAGCAAGCTCAGGCTCTCACCCGGAATGGAATCATGGGAATGATTCGGCAAGCCATAGCAGGACGAATTCCCATGGAGGCAATCAACTTGATTCGTCCCCATGTAACGGAGGAAGAATTAGTCCTCCGGCCCTGGTGGAGACTAGTTAACGCTTTGTTCAATCACCACCAGCAAAGCTTGCAGTTATTCTTGATAACTGTGGAAGGCAAAGAAATTAGAGTAATCCACCCAGTAGTCCCACTGGGATTACAGATGAATGATAACACAGTAATGTACTCCAGAGATCCTAACACAGTAAATGTAAAGAGGGGTAGGAGAAAAGAAGGTTTGGGCTGTATCTGTGAAGACCAAGCATTGGAGGAACCTGATGAATGCTTCTTCCCACAACCTGGGAATAAGTCTCGCTGTCCCTTCGACATTATCCAGGAAGAGGGGTCTGTTATTATCTATGTTGGTAAAGCATGTGTGTGTAAGAACAAGTGACACAAGCAGTACATTGATAGACGTTCAGACCCGCCCCCGCCCCCTGAGTAACCCTAATAAATAAAAAAAGAAAAGGAGGACTTGTGGCACCTTAGAGACTAACCAATTTTTTTGAGCATAAGCTTTCGTGAGCTACAGCTCACTTCATCGGATGCATCCGATGAAGTGAGCTGTAGCTCACGAAAGCTTATGCTCAAATAAATTTGTTAGTCTCTAAGGTGCCACAAGCCCTCCTTTTCTTTTTGCGGATACAGACGAACACGGCTGCTACTCTGAAACCTAATAAATGAGCATACCCCAAAGTAACGGGCAAAGCTGGTAACAGCAGGAGGGGGTGTGGGGTACAAGCCTTGGAGGGTGTTTGGGTGCTGGAGGGGGCTCAGGGCTGGGGCAGCAGGTTGGGGTGCGGAAGGCGGTGAGGGGTTGGAGCTCCGGCCAGGCGGCCCTTACCTCGGGTGGCTCCCGGTCGGCGGCGTAACAGGACTAAGGCAGGCTCCCTGCATGCCGTGGTCCTGTGCCACGCCCGGAAGCGGCCGGCATGTCCCTGTGGCCCCTGGGGGTTTTCAGAGAACAAGCCACGGTGATTCCAAGATCTCTTCCTTGGGCGGTAACAGCCAATTTAGACCCCATCATTGGGTCTGTGTAGTTGGGATTAGTTTTCCCAATGTGCATTACTTTGAACATTGGAAAAAAAACATTTACTTTGCACTGGCAGGGGCTCTGGCCTATTGATTCCTATAGAGCTAGGGGGTCAATTCACAGCCGCTGGGGATCCGGCCCGAGAGCCCTGTTAATACTTGTTAACCACTGTCACACAACACCTTTGTCAGCTGGCTGGTTGTGGTATGACAGTAATATTTTCCGATGCGTGCTCAGACCACACTTCCAAAATAGATCAGCCAAGACTTCAGACAAGAACCATTCTGGCTACTTTGTTCTTCTGTTAGACCCTCTGCTGAACTCTTAGTGATATTGATCCGTTCTAATGCTACATCACAGAAAACCTTTCACCAGCAAAATGCCAGGCACAACAGCGGCACTGGGTAAATCATTCCCAGGCTGAACCAATGTCCTCAAGTGGTGTTAAAAAGAGAACTGAAGATGGTCTTCTGGTTAATGCACTGGACTGGGACCCAGGAGACCTGGGTTACAAAGTTCTGCCACAAATTTAGTGTGTAATCTTGGAAATCCCACAGTATTCTTGTCAGCAAGTTAAAGAAGTATGGGCTGGATGGATGCACTACAAGGTGGGTAGAAAGTTGGCTAGATTGTCGGGCTCAACGGGTAGTGATCAATGGCTCCATGTCTAGTTGGCAGCCGGTATCAAGTGGAGTGCCCCAAGGGTCAGTCCTGGGGCTGGTTTTGTTCAATATCTTCATTAATGATCTGGAGGATGGCGTGGATTGCACCCTCAGCAAGTTTGCGGATTACACTAAACTGGGAGGAGAGGTGGATACGCTGGAGGGCAGGGATAGGATACAGAGGGACCTAGACAAATTGGAGGATTGGGCCAAAAGAAATCTGATGAGGTTCAACAAGGACAAGTGCAGAGTCCTGCACTTAGGACGGAAGAATCCAATGCACCGCTACAGACTAGGGACCGAGTGGCTAGGCAGCAGTTCTGCAGAGAAGGACCTAGGGGTGACAGTGGACGAGAAGCTGGATATGAGTCAACAGTGTGCCCTTGATGCCAAGAAGGCCAATAGCATTTTGGGATGTATAAGTAGGGGCACTGCCAGCAGATCGAGGGACGTGATCGTTCCCCTCTATTCGACATTGGTGAGGCCTCATCTGGAGTACTGTGTCCAGTTCTGGGCCCCACACTACAAGAAGGATGTGGATAAATTGGAGAGAGTCCAGCAAAGGGCAACAAAAATGATTAGGGGACTGGAACACATGACTTATGAGGAGAGGCTGAGGGAACTGGGATTGTTTAGTCTATGGAAGAGAAGAATGAGGGGGGATTTGATAGCTGCTTTTAACTACCTGAAAGTTGGATCCAAAGAGGATGGATCTAGACTATTCTCAGTGATAGCAGATGACAGGACAAGGAGTAATGGTCTCAAGTTGCAGTGGGGGAGATTTAGGTTAGATATTAGGAAAAACTTTTTCACTAGAAGGGTGGTGAAACACTGGAATGCGTTACCTAGGGAGGTGGTGGAATCCCCTTCCTTAGAAGTTTTTAAGGTCAGGCTTGACAAAGCCCTGGCTGGGATGATTTAGTTGGGATTGGTCCTGCTCTGGGCAGGGGGTTGGACTAGATGGCCTCTAGAGGTCCCTTCCAACTCTGTTATTCTATGATTCTATGATTCTAAAGTCACTTAGGAGCAGACCTTCAGAGATATTTAGGCACCTAGTTTCAATGAGAGTTGATCCCCCACTGAGATCAGGGCCCCATCGTGTCTGGTGCTGCACAGACACACAGGGAGTCCACGCTGCAAAGAGTTCACAACTGAAATACATATGAAGCAGGCGGGGAAACTGAAGCACAGGGGAAAGAAGTGACTTGTGCAAATTCACACAGCAGGTCAGAACTGAGATGAGAACAAAGCCAGGAATTTTAATATTATATTTTATATATTAAATATTTTAATATTAAATATTTAATATTTAATATTAAAAAGCCCAATAGTTTAGCCCCTGTGACTAGACCCTACTACAGCTACCTGAAAGCTACGGTGCATCTGAAATCCCGGCCCCAAGACTGCACCAGTCTCTACATTTCAAGGCCAGTTGCACTGGTTTAAGGCTGCAGGACCTAGACAGCCCTGGCTGTGACAGGACCCTTTGCAGTCACATGTGAGAGGAGCGGAATTCAGCTCTCAGAGGCGGCACTTCCTGACATTGGATTGATGTCAATTACATTCACAGACCAAGCCCCGGCTGCCCTGAGAGCACAGCCAGGTGCTCGTATCAGCTGCTCGCATCATGGCAGGGGATCTGAACCGCCCCTCTGGCTTTTCTGGCTCCAGGACGCCCCTTTCAGCTCAGCCCCTCAGTAAGTGACCTTTATTTCCCGGGGGGTTCGTCGTAAACCCAAAGATGGATTTTGCTGGGAAGCCCAGAGCAGGTCTGTGCCAGGGGAATTTCTGGCTTTGGGGGAGGTGGCTGAAACACTTTTGATCAGCTCTCTGTAGCTGCTCACTTGTGTGTGCGGGGCTCTCTCGGTGCAGAAGCCTGGGGTGGAAAGGGGAAGTCCATGCTCCCACTCGCCTGCCCGGGTGGTGCATCAGACTTCTCCAGTTACGACCCACCGAGCTCTCGCTGGGGGCTTGTGGAATTCTAGATGGTTGCATGACGGACTCAGGCTACTAGGGCTTTGGCAAGAATAATTTGAACTGCTCGGACACGACCCTAGAGTGGGGATGAGCCACAAAAGCTACTGCATGAACTCTACATGCTACTGAGACAGCGGGGGCTGTCTCTGGCTATATGCTCCTGCAGCCCCCAGCCCAACAGGGCCCTGATCTCACACAGCCTCTCAGGGTGCTACCGTAATTGACTCTTCCTTCCGAGGAAAACCGGTACACGCAACTGTAATTCTGCCGCCGGGCATCCTCTGTAATGGTCCATGGAGCTGCTACTCGAAAGCTGAGGAGCGCTGGCTGGGCGGGGAAGGCTAGCTTCCGGGGTAAGCCCCTGCACTGGGAATCTGGACATGGTGGGTCCTTATTTAGGGCCAGATTTCTCAAGTACTCAGCCCCACACAGCTGGAGAGAGTTTCCAGTCCACAGCTCAGCACCCAGCCTGCCTTGGCCCCTATACTCCACACCGGCAGCACACAGGGACAGGATTTTGCTGCAAGTGACCAGAGGAGAATTTCACCCAGCGCAGGTACAGTGTAGGGTGGCCAGAATCACAAGCCCAGAATCACAAGCCCCAGGATTGCACTTCCCCTGCTGCACAGAATCTCTGCAATGCACAGCATTAGCACGCTTCTTAAGAAACTCCTCGAGATGCTTATGGTTCTAATCTCACTCTGGGCAGCCCTGACTTCACAGCCACTATATTTAAACTATTGTTTCCTCTCCCTGCCTCCCAACCTCGGTGGGGGAAATTCACATCTCTGCAGAGGGCCCAGCACAAAGGCCAATGCCCTACTTGTAGCCTGCAAAATAGGACTAGAGTGGTGTCTGGACTTTGTGTGGGTTCTCTACACAGGGGTGAATTTCATTCCGTGCACCCAGCGTCTTCAAGGCAGGGCATGTCTCTTGCTAGGTGCCTGTGATTCATACACGTTGCATGTCTGTAAGTGTCACTCTGATCGTCAAGTCTGACGCCCCCGCATAAGCCAGGCCAGAGATTTTCACCTACAGACACTGGCTTTGATTAGAATTCAGCAAAGAACTTAACGCACGTACCTCTCGTTAACCACTTTCTTAAGCCCCATTACGGTCAATGGGACTGGAGCACACTGTTAAAGTTAAACCCACGTCCAAGTTCTTTGCTGGATAAGGATGTTTTGCTGAAATGGGCCCTAATTGACATGATTGAGTCCAACAGGAACAAAGCATGCAGGTCACACTTACAGGATGCTGGGGGGGGGCACTCTGTCCTGGGAAGCAGGGACTCCGAAAGAGATTCGGGGGTCATGGGGGATAATCAGCTGAACATGAGCTCCCAGTGCGACACTGTGGCCTAAAGGGCTAATGTGATCCTTGGATGCATAAACAGGGGAATCTCGAGTAGGAGCAGGGAGGTTATTTTACCTCTGGATTTGGCCCTGCTGCGACCGCTGCTGGAATCCTGTGTCCAGTTCTGGTGACCACAGTTCAGGAAGGATGTTGCTAAATTGGAGAGGGGTGAGAGACAAGCCATAATTAAAGGATCAGAAAACCTGCCTTGTAGTGATAGACTCAAGGAGCTCAATCTATTGACAAAGAGAGGGTTAAGGGGTGACTTGATGACAGTCTATAAGTATCTACATGAGGAAGAAATATTGAATAACAAGCTCTTCAATCTAGCAGAGAAAGGTTCTAACATGAGCCAATGGCTGGAAGTTGAAGCTAGACAAATTCAGACTGGAAATAAGATGTAAATTTTTAACAGGGAGAGTAATTCATCATTGGAACAATTTACCAAGGGTCGTGGTGGATTCGCCATCACTGACAAGTTTTAAATCAACCCTGGGTGTTTCTTCTATAAGATCTGCTCTAGGAATTATTTTGAGGATGCTCTCTCGCGTGTGTAATACCGGAGGTCAGACAAAGCGATCAGAATGGTCCCTTCCAGCCTGGGAATCTCTGAGGAGCTCGTAGTTAAACTGTGGTTAGTTTAATCGGTTTGTGACAAGGGCTGGTATTCTTGTTCTTGGACCTTTTCCGTGGAATCTTTTTAATCACCATTTTTTGTTTTCAAACATCATCATTTTGAAATGTTTTGATTTCAAGACAGAGAAATGTTTAGAAGAGGTTTAGAAAACATGATTGACGAGGAGAGGTTGAAGAACTGTACGTGTTTAGTCTAGAGGAGAGACGGAGGAGGGGGAACATGAGACCAGTCTTCCAGTATGAAAAAGGTTACTATAAAGAGGGTGCAGATCAATTGCTCTCCATGGCCACTGAAGGTACGATAAATAGTAATCAGCTTAATTTGCAGCAGGAGAGAATTAGGTTTGATTTTAGGAAAAAAACTTTCTAACGCTAAGGGTAGTTAAGCACTGAAACAGGTTAGCTAGGGAGATTGTGGAAACTCAGTCACTGGAGGTTTTTAAGAATAGGTTAAACAAACACCAGTCATGGACGGTCTAGGGGTAAATAGGGTCCTGGCTCCGTGAGGGGTGAGGGAGGGGGAAGGTGGGCTACATGACCTCTTGAGGTCCCTTCCAGCCCTACATTTCTGTGGTTCTCTGTCTTCAAGATTGAAAGATATTCAGTCTGAAACAATAATGTCATGTGACTGAGCTGGCCAATCAAGCTCGGCCATGCAACATAGTAATTAAACCTTGAAAATGGAAAGAGAAAGCACCGAACCAAAGATTTCAGAGTGGCAGCCGTGTTAGTCTGTATCAGCAAAAACAACGAGGCGTCCTCGTGCCACCTTAGAGACTAACGTTGTTTGAACCAAAGATGTTTACAAATGGGAAAATGTTTCCAGCCAAAAATGTTGCAAATGGGAAACCTCTGAGAAAATCAAATCTGGGAAAGCAAAGTAATAATAGTGATGCCGAATCCTGCCCGGGCCATTGTAGGTTGCTCAGGGCACGACCCAGGCTCCACCATCCCTGGCTAACCTGGGCCACTCTTTGCCTGTATTTGGGGTTGTTACGTTCTGTAAGTTCTCTCTGTCTCTCGGAGGACGGCTCGATGGAGGGATTCTTTGCTAGGCCCCCTTTGCATGTTCTTCCAGCTGCCCGATGGCCAATGCTCTGCTTCATTCTTAACATAAGAACGGCCAGACTGGGTCAGACCAATGGTCCATCTAGCCCAATATCCTGTCTTCCAACAGTGGCCAAAGAAAACGCATCCCAGATCTTTCCAATTCTGTTCTGGATAACTTTAGAGAGCAGGTGATGTTGGACTCTTGGCATTTGTTATTAATTAATTGCATTTAATGTCTAGTAATTTTCTAAGGCATTTGCTTTCCAAGGTATTTAGACATCTGTCTATGCCTTTGGTGGATTTCCAGCTTTCACATCTATGCATTAGGGTGGAAATAACATTTGAGCTGAACATTCATAGTTTGGTCTTTAAACTGTAGATTTGCAATGACCAACTCTTGTTTAAGCTGGTCCATGCAGCTGCTACCTTGCCAGTTAGTGACATTATTTCCTCCTGGACTTTCCACTGGCGTGCACGTTACAGCCAAGGTATGCAAATTGACAATATACATAATGAACACAATAGACAATAATTAAGAATAATGCAATCAAACAGAAAAAGAACTTGAAAAACAACAAACAAATATGGTGAAGAATAAAAAAAAAGGGGGGGTCATTTAAAAATGTGGGAAATGTAAATATTGAGAAAATGTTCATATTTTCATAAAAATTCCCATTTTCAAGAAAAGGGCCAAAATTTCACCCCATTGACTTTACATTAAACATCAGACAGTTCTCCAGTCATCCCAGACTGGCCTACGAAGGGAAACCAGATGAACAGGGGAGTGTATAGGCCCCAATCCTGTAATCAACTCCCTGTGGGCATCGGATTATATCCACCCTGGGGATGTATTTTTCTTTGAAACGGTCTTTCGTACATTAGGTTCCAACTGGAATTCACCAGACGTGGCTCTTACAGGTCCCCCGAGTCCCCAGTGGCATCGGACAGTGCTGTGGGTCGGATGGATTGGGAACGTTGTCCTGGTGATTGCTGTGATAGTGCTGAGGATTCAGGGTGAGTAGCTGACAGCTCTGTGTTTATTTCTGCGGGTCCATCAGTGTATAGCATGGATTAGCCTGTCCCTCCAGAACTCCATTGTGGAGCCCCTCCCACTAGCTGGTACATTTTTTTGGTACTCTGGAGAGCTTGACGGTAATGTAGAGAGAAAATTAAATATATAGGAGATGGGTGTGCATGGGGATGGATGGATAACTAGATAGATCCAGGCATACACTGGAACTGGTTAAAAATAACGGGGGAATTTACTGATATATTTAAAAAAGAAAAAAACAAAAACCTTGTAACCTCTTTTCAAAATTCAAAAGACCCCCCTAAATTTTGAAAGTTCAAAATTTGAAAAGCTCTGCAAGTTGGCTGAAAAATGGGAGGGATTGAGGAGAATTATGTGACAGTTTCATCAATATTTTTCCTCATTTTTTGTTTCAAAGTTCAAAATGACACCATTTTAAAATTAGAAAAAAACTTCAGCCAACTGTAAAACTAGCCCTGGTTGAGAATTCGTCATCCAGATGTGGAAAATTTGGATTTTGCTATATGTGTAGCGCTCCCTATCCCCCCAGTTACCTTCTTTAGCACCAATCCCCTGACGGGTTTTGAGGGACGGGCCTGGGTTCTTCTGGATCCCGCCTCCCGCTCCCCAGGGTGTAACATTTTTATTTGCTTCCCGTATGAATTTATTTGTCGGTGCCGCTACCCACCTCACTCCTGCCTGGCAGGGTCACCAGGGCAGCTTGGGAGGAAAATTCTAAGCCCAGGGTAACCCCCACTTACTTGCCAGTTAGCTGGAAATTCCCAAGAAATAACACAGACACATACAATATATTCCACACTGTCATTATATTAGACAGGAGATAAATAGAACACTATTCCAGGGGAAACCGGTGCCCACGCTGATAATACCCATGAATTTCCCCAGTCACGTGACCTGATCTAGCAAAGGTCAAATTAGTGCCCCATTGGTGCGCGTACTTGTAGGGGCCCTTGATGACCTGTGACCACGATATCATCTGTGTCTGTTAGCAGCCTGGCTGACTGGGCTCAGTGCAGCCCAAAGGACTCGCGCGTGGGATAAGGCCGTCAGTCCCGCCACGGGTTTAATAGGCAGCAGGTAATAAAATCCCCAAACCCGGACCCTCTGGCTTGAGGGCACATTTCCCACGAGTAGGGGGGGTTTCTCCCGAACCATCTCCCTGACTAGCTAACAGAAGGATGGCGACTCACAACTCACGGTCAGAGATGGCTCTGGACTGCAGAGGGGCTGATGAACACTGCGGGCAGGCGTCCTCTTCATGCAGGGGTCAGGCTGCTGCTGCTCCCAGGATTTCTCCTCACCTCCAAGGGGTGTACGGCTCCAGGGGCAGGTTACTAAACTAGCCTAAAAATCCTAACTTCAGTCTCCCACTGCAGCGCTGCACAGACCCACAGGGAGAGACAGTCCCTGCCCCAGCTGAGATCAGGGCCCCGTTGTGCCGGGCGCTGCACAGACACACAGGGAGAGACAGGTTCCCCCCCCCCCCCCCGCCCAGAGCTCACAGTCAAAGCAAAAGAACTGAAATTACTTGGCCAAGATCGAACACAGATCTGTGGCACAGCTAAGATATGAATCCCGATTTCCTACCCATTACCTCACGCTGCCTTTCCATTAACCACGCCGGGCACTGGACTGGCCAGTACCACCAGCTGGGAGTTTCAGAGCCATTGTTGAAATTTCAAAAATTGAAACATTTCCATTTGCTAAAAAATCTGGGGCAGGGGGAATTTATCCTAGGAACTCCCTCCCTCCCCCCGGCACCCTCCGGCTTTTCATCAACGTTGGGCATTTCAGTACAAATGGCATCAAAATGTAATATTAGAATAATGTAGCTGGTCGATAAATGGAGAAAGAACGTCACCAAAACATGGCTGGGGATTTTTCCCCTGAATATCTTGTTCCCATCAGCATGCTGACATGTCAGACAGAGCTGGCTGTTCACAGCGGGATGATGGGAGTGGGCCGGAGCTCACAGGTTCTCGGAGAGGAAGGCTGGCTCGGGGGTTAGGTGCTAATCTGGGACTCAGGAGCTCTGGGAACTCTGGGAGTTCCTGGGTCTTACAGTGATCCTGGGCTGGTCCCTTAAGGCTGGAATTCCACAGGGGTTTAGGCACCTAACAATTCAGCTAGGCACCTAGTGGGTTGTTTTTTGGCACCTAATGCTTATTGAAATCCATGGGAATTGGGCACCTAGGACCTAATTTCTCAAATGTATTTAGGTGCCCAGCTCCCAAGGGAATTAGGAGCCTAAATCCTGTTGAGGATCTGGGCCTAGGCGCTTCTGAAAACCCCACTTGGGGCCTATCTGCAGCTTTAGGTGCCTAAACCCCTTTAATAATCTGTCCCCATGAGCCTCCCCTGCGTCACAGGGAATGCGGGTGAGGAACAGAGACAACAAGTGAAGGGGGCTGGTTAAACTCTGCAACAGACAGGCTGCGTCCCTCACCTTGGGCTCAGGGTGGCTGCATTGGAGGGGAGGCTTCTGGGAGCCCTGTTTTGACTGAGCCAACTTCCACAGCAGCAGAGAGCCCCTGACGCCGGACGCTGTGACCACCAACCTGACGCCCACATGGTTGCAGCCCAATATTTCAGCTTCCTGTGCGATCTCACACCCCAGCCCACGCGACTCCCGGCCCCTCCTCTCACTAGAGCACGACGCAGGGCGAGGAGGGCTACACAACATTAAACCTGCAGCCCCAGAGGAGTGGCTCAGGTGGCCTGTCCCCAGCCCGGAACCCAGGATGGAGCTCTGTGCCTCAGTTTCCCCACATGTACAATGGGGATAACAGCCCTGTGCCCTGCCTCACAGGGGGGTTGAGAAGATAAATCCAGTACAGACTGGGAGGTGCTCTGATACACCGGTGATGGGCACTGGGAAACTTATACCGATGCAAACATGGGCTGGGTTTGCAAAGAGTCCCTAGGGATTTAGGTACCCAGCTCCCACTGATTTTCAGTCCAGACACATTTTTTTAGAGCAGGGCCCTTTGGGGCTCCTCTGAAGTCCACTGGAGTCAGTGGCAATGGGGCAGAACAGGCTCTGGGGCAGGCCCTGTGTCTCTGCAGGGCTCTGTGCTGGTGCTTTTACCAGCAACTCCCACAACGCTGACTGGTCGCCTCACTCCCACCGACGCTGCTTTGCAGTTTCCCTCTTGGCGTCTGAGAAGAGACAGACCCCGGCAGCCCCTGGGAGTGAAGGAGCCGGGAGCAGAGATACAGCGACACCCCCTGGGAACGCAGACCCCAGCACGGCAGAATGCAGCGCCCGCCTGGAGCGTTTCCGATCCCAGCTGAGCCAACGTCTGTGCCCCCCGGCCCCGACCGGCCCAGCAGGTAACCCCAGCTCGTGTGTCTCTGAGCCGCCCTCCGCCCCGGGCACGGCCAGTGGAAACCCAGCTGCCGTCCCAGCCCGTGGGGATCCTGCAGGGCAGGGACACGCCGCCCCCTGCTGGCTGCACCAATCTAGCCACCAGCCCCGCTGGGCGCCAGGCGAGGAAGATGAATGGACGTCCTCCGCTGGGACTGGGCAAGGGGCAGCGACATCTACTGGCCGTTCAGGTTAATACACAGCCACGAAGATTTTAATAGCAACATAATACAAAGCTGTCCAATTTTATTCAGTGTGTGTGGGGGGGTTTCACATCTTATTAGTGAGATTGTCTTACGGTCCCATCCCCTCCCGTTCCCTGACATCTGGGCCCAATGTCCCCTCCCATTCACCCCTGGGTCCCAGCCTCCCGTCCTGTTCCCAGTTTAACACCAGCCCTTCCCCCCAGTTACTCCAAGACCCTACTAGGCCATTCTCGGAGTGTAAAGGGGCCTTAAAGCGGGTACATTGGCCCCTGAGAATCTCCCCTGTCCTGGGGGGGGCCTCTCCAGCTGGTGTGAAGCTGGGGTAAGGGCCCTCACCCACCCTGTTCCCAACCCCCACAATGGGGGGCAGATTGGTAGTGTGGCTAGAGTGCAGTGCGCTGTGGGGCTTCTCTGCTTCCCAGGGCCCATCTGGGAGCAATGGATAAGGCAGAGCAGCCCTCAGGCTGCTCTAACTGACACCGGGAGCCAGGCAGGGCCTGGCCCAGCCCCAGATTTCAGGGAGCACAAAGGGGACTCAAGCCCATTTGAACCCCGTTCCTGCCCCAGTCGCAGGAAGGTAGTGGCGGGGAATGAGGCCCAGAGGGCTCAGAGCATTAATGAATCCTGTCTCCCTGCAGGGGGCTCCGGGTGCAAACTCTGCCCCACGGACTGGCAGCTGCATGGGGACAAGTGCTACTGGGTCTCCAGAGGAGGTAAAACGTGGAACGAGAGCTGCGACGACTGCTCAGCGAGGGGCTCCCAGCTGCTGGTGATCCGGGACCCCGAGGAGCTGGTAAAGGGGATGATTCCTTCCTGTTGGAGCTGCCCCTGCAGGGCTGGGCCCTGGGTACAAAGTCCAAGGGCGTGCATAGGTTACACGGTAGGGCTGGGATTTTCAAAGCGGCCTAGGGTATTTGGACACCCTGTTCCCATTAATTGTTAATAATGGGGTGTCCAAACCCCCTAGGCCACTTTGACAATCCCAGGCTAAATCACTAGCCCCAGGATCAGGGGCACACAAAGGCAGTTTAAAGCCACTGGTATCCTCCCCCTTCTCAGCTCAGCTGGAGAGAGGGGCTGGGGGTGTGTGAGGGTGGGTGGCTACAGAGAGAGGGCAGATGGATGGATGGATGGATGGAGGGGTGTATATGGGGGATAGTTGGATAGATAGATGGTGTGTATGGGGACAGATGGATGGGGATGGATAATGGGTGTATATAGGGATAGATGGACAGACAGACAGACAGAGGTTGTGGTCCTAAAGTTGTCGACAACCTGGATTCACAAGAAAAGAGCCCGACAGCAGGTCTGGTCCCCAGCTGCCTGTCCCACGCTCTCTGCAGGAGTTCCTAAAGGACCTGACACAAGGTTCACGTCTGTTCTGGATCGGACTGTCCATCTCCTCCCTGGAGAAGGGCTGGACCTGGCTGGACGGCTCCCGGCTGAATCAGACCCTGTGAGTGATTCCTTGAGTCAAACACTTTCCCTCCCCTCTGTGGGCAGCAGGGGCCAGGGCCAAGGATGGGGGGGGTTTGGGGGGAAGGTCGAGAGCTCACGGGGAGCCGTGTACAGTGTCAGATGATGCTGAGACCCCAGGAGGGGGGCTGGGGAGCCCGGCTGAGACGGGGGCTGGGTGGCAGCAGACAGGGCCATGGGGCAGGGAGAGATATGCGCATCCCCCAGCACAGAGATGGTGGCTGGAGCCCTGGGGGCGGGGGAGGTGGCCCAGAAACGGGGTGTGGAGGGAGAAGAGCAAAGGGGCCAGGCCAGAGCCCTGGGGATCCCCCAGACAATGGGGCAGGGGGGAGGGGGAGACACAGAGCAGCCAGAGAGGCAGGAGGGGACCAGGAGGGGGCAGCGTCGGCCCAGCCCGGTGGGGAGGGGACGCGGAGCAGGGGAGGGAGATGGACAGGGTCTAGCCCAGCAGGGAGGATGAGGAGGGAGCAGGTCCCTGGGCTCTGGGCAGGGAGAGGCCGTTCGAGACCCTGGCCAGCGCCCTGACAGTGGGGAGAGGGGGCAGCCCCCAGGGCAGAGCTGGAGGAGACGACGGCTGCGGATCCCGTTGGAACAGGGAAGAGCCGCTACCGACTGCGTGTGATGGACCCACACGCGCTGACAGGGGCCCTCTCCTCTGTCCTGCAGGCTCCCGGTGTCAGGCCGGACTGAGGGGAACAGCTGTGGGGTGGTGAACGAGAATCAGATTTGTTCTGACATCTGCAGCTCTGCATTTCAGTCAATTTGCCAGAGAGACGCCGTCCCGCTCTGAGCAGGGTACGGGGGAGACCTCAGAGCGCGGCACCGTTAGCCCCATGTCACACATGGGGAAACTGAGACACAGACACTGACCTGCCCGCAATTAGAGCGAGTTTGTGGCAAAGTAGAAATGGAACCCAGGAGTCCTGACTCCCAGCCCCCCTCCCTCTAACCCCCAGCCTCTCCCCGTCTCCCAGGGCTGGGACTAAAACCCAGGAGTCCTGACTCCCAGTCCTCCCTCAGGCAAAGGAGTTTAAAGGGGTTAATTCCATTGAGAAGAACAATTCCAAGCTCTGGGGTTACATGTTCCAGCAGGAGTTGGAGGTGCTGTGGGGGCAGGGCTTGGGCCGTAGGGGTAATGCTCTGCACAGCCCTGGGGCAGTTTAGCCCCGGACGTGGGAGGGAGGAATCTGCCAGATTCCCAGCTGGTGTAAATCAGCATCCATCCAGGGACTCCAATGGAGCAGCACTGACTGACCCGAACTGGGGATTTGGCCCCATCGACTCCATTGACATGGATTCACACCAGGTGGGGATCTGGGGTTTCACCTGTATTTCACTCCTGGTTAATTTCTTTGCACCTCTCTGCCAGGTCCCTCTCTGAGCTCTCTTCCCCGGCCCATCCACTGCTCCCGTCCGCACCTCTGCCCATCCTGCCCTAATGGGTCGTTAACTCCTGTCACTAATGGTGGGATCTCAGCTTCCCCAGTCAGGCATCAGAGCTTTACCATGCTGACGTGCTGTCCCCTTGCTATCTCCTCAGAGCATCGCTAAGGGGATCAGTTCCTCGATCCCAAAGGGAACCTTTCCATGCATGTTGCTTGGTGATCTCTGGGGTCACTGTCTCTGTCAGAAGAGCCGGGTGGGGATGCTCAGTGGCACTACGGGGAGGGCTGGGGGCTAACGAACACCCTGTTACTCAGTGGCCCGGCAGCCCAGGAGGAGATGGACTGGGAAAGCTGGAGGGCAGGTTGGCTGACCAAGCCAAACAGACCCCAGTGTCTTTAGGAGCCACCCCCCGAGACAGCTGGGCTTGACTCTGCCAGAGTACAGAACTGGTCTGGTCTGTGCAAGAGACAGGGCTGGCGAGCGCAGACACATTTTGGGTTTGGTCATCGGGGCCGCATGAATACACCATACTGATGGCAATGTCCGGGAAGGGAGGCAGTGTGGCCTAATGGATAGCACACTGGACTGGGACATGGAAAGCTGGGTTGTGTTCCTGGCTTTGCTACAGAAGGGCCACCCTGGCGTTTGCTGCACCCTCTCTAGCCCCCAGCCTCGGCTGACGGGCTGGATGCCCCGTGCCTGCTGGGTGACTCCGCGTACGACACTTCATCTCTTTGGGTTTGTCTCCACCAGGGTTCTCAAACGTTATTGCACCACGACCCCCTTCTGACAACAAAAATTACTACACGGCCCCAGGATGGGGGACCAAAGCCTGAGCCCGCCCAAGTCCTGCTGTCCCGGGCCGGGGGGTGAAAGCCAAACCTCAGGGGCTCCAGCCCTGGGGATGGGGGACTGCAACCTGAGCCCTGCCACCCAGGGCTGAAATCCTGGGGCTTTGGCCTCAGGCAGTGGGGCTCAGGCTTTGGCTTCAACCCTGGGACCCAACAAGTGTAACACCAGCCTTGGATTTGAGGCTGGGGGAGAGGAGCCCCTCCCTCGGCCCAGCCAAGCCCCAGCTGCCGTGGGTGGGGAGAGGCGCTTCTCCCCCGGCCCCGAGCTGCTGCGGTGAGAGAGGGCTGGGGGGGTGGGGGGAGTCATCTCTCCCCACCGCACCCCAGGGCAGCGTGCACCCCAAATCCCTCATCCCCAGCTACATCCCAGAGCCCACATCCCCAGCCAGAGCCCCCATCCCCCCTGTAGTGAGGAGGTGTGGGTCGCCGCCGCCGCCCCACAGAGGGACGAGCCCCTCCGGACACCAGAGAGGGCGGAGCCAGGGAGCTCTGAGCCCGCCCCCCAGAGGGTCAGGCATGGCACAGGAAGGATAAAGGCCCCACCCCAGAGTCCCCGGCCTGCGTCCCCCCTGCCACCCAGCTCACGGGTGGCAGCCTCCCCCTCTCCCAGGCCTGACTCACCCTGGCCCTGCCCTGAGCCAGGGCCTGGGCTGACAACTAACTGTGGTTTTGCCCTCACAAAGGCCGCGGGGGAAGACCCCTGCGGCTGGACTAATTCCCTGCTCGGCCTTCTCCCCGACTTAGTGAGGCAGTGGGGGGTCCCTGCCACCCCAGGGAGAGATGAGCCCCGGCTAGCCTCATTACACCCCCACACCCCAACCCTCTGCCCCAGCCCTGAGCCCCCTCCCACACTCCGAACCCCTCGGCCCCACTCCCATCACGTGAACTTTGGTAAGTGCACCCCTAGGGAGGGGCTGTGTCACATGTCACATAAAATTCATTCCACACATGGATGTAAATCATTAGAGGGAACAGTGGTTGTGACCCACTTTGGGGTCCCGACCCACAGTTTGTAGTATAGACCAGCGGTTTCAATTAGACACTTGGGTCAGCTGGCTCTGGTGCATGGGGCTCGGGCTAAGGGGCTGTTTAATTCCCAGGTGGACATTCTGGCTCGGGCGGGAGCCTGGGCTCTCGGACCTTTCCACCTCGTGGGGGTCCCAGAGCTCGGGCTCCAGCCAGAGCCCCAGTCGCGATACTGCAGTTAAACAGCCCCTTCATTTGAGGCCCTGTCAGCTGGCACGGGCCAGCCACAGGTCTCTAACTGCAGTGCAGACACCCTTTGTGGTTCAGTTTCCCCATCTGAGAAACGGGGATAATGAGACTTTGTGAAGTGCTTTGAGATCTACCGTTGGACAGCTCTAGATCCGAGCGAGGGATTATTTCTATCGCACGGACAGTAAAGATTCCTGTTAAACCGTGCAAAAGCAGAGTGTGTTTATTCTTGATGTGCCGCAGAGCTGACAGAACCCTGGCTTGGGATTCAGGACAACTGGGTTTATTCCTGTCTCTGACCTGTTCTGTGACTTTCCACAAGTCACTTACACTCTCTGTGCTTCCGTTTCCTCTCCCAGCCTTTGTCTGTCTTGTCTATTTAGACTGTGAACTGCTTGGGGCACGGACTGTCTCTCCCTGTGTGTCTGTGCAGCGCCCGGCCCAAGGGGCCCTGATCTCAGCTGGAGCAGGGACTGTCTCTCCCTGTGTGTCTGTGCAGCGCCCGGCCCAAGGGGCCCTGATCTCAGCTGGGGCAGGGACTGTCTCTCCCTGTGTGTCTGTGCAGCGCCCGGCCCAAGGGGCCCTGATCTCAGCTGGGGCAGGGACTGTCTCTCCCTGTGTGTCTGTGCAGCGCCCGGCCCAAGGGGCCCTGATCTCAGCTGGGGCAGGGACTGTCTCTTGCTGTGTGTCTGGGCAGTGCCCAGCCCAACGGGGCCCTGATCTCAGCTCGGGCAGGGACCGTCTCTCCCTGTGTGTCTGGACAGCGTGAGGCACAACGGGGCCCCGATCTCAGCTGGAGCCTCTAACTGCTGATGTGATACTGTCATAAATATAAAGAAAAGGGTAGCATAAAATCCCTCCTTGGCAGCTGTACTGAATCGCTTTATCTCTAAGGGGTTAAGTAGCTCAAATCACCTAGTCGGCACCTGAGCAGAAGGACAAATGAGGAAAGAAGATACTTGCAAATCAGGGGGGGAGAGAATTTCTTTGTTGTTGCCTCTCTAGACAGAGGGAGAGATCAAGCAGATACAACATGTCCTGAAAAGATATCTGGAATGATCCATCTAAAATTACAGCAATTGTAAGTAAGGCAAGGAAATGCATTAGGTTATCTTTTGGTTCACCTTGTGAATTTTCCTATGCTACAAAGGTAGTTTTATTCCTGTTTTTGTAACTGTGACGCTGAGTCCAGAGGGGAGTCCTCTGTGTTTTTAATCTTTTTATTACCCTGTAAAGTGACCTTCCATCCTGATTTTACAGCTGTGATGCTTTTCCTTTTTTCTTTATAATAAAGTTCTTCTTTTAAGAACCAGATTGATTTTAGTGTCCTAAAGATAAAGGACCTGGTCTGTACTCACATTGCTAAGGCAATTAGTTGGTATATTATTCTCAAGCCTTCCCAGGAAAGAGGGTGAAGGGGCTTGGTGGGATATTTTTTGGGGGACAGGGATTCTAAGTGACTCTTACCTGAATTTTGTGTAAATCACTTGGTGGTGGCAGCAATACCGTCCAAGGAGAAGGAAAGGAATTTATGCCTTGGGGAAGTTTTTAACCTAAACTGGTAGAATATAAGCTTAGGGGGTCTTTCATGTGAGTCCCCACATCTGTATCCCGGAGTTCAGAGCGGGGAGGGGAACTATGACTGATACAAAGATTATTTGTATCTTCCTGAGGCTTAGCACGGTCGTTAGCGTGTGTGTGTCACTGTTCGCAGTTTTTCTCATCAGGAACGGTTCCTGGGGATTGTGCCTGGCCAGAGAGAGAACAGCCCGGCTCTTTGATCTCTCTCCCCCACACTCCAGTGGGCTCATGACAGACCCGTTCTTCCCCAGGGCAGAGACACCAGTGCGGAGCCCTGCCCTTTATAGGCAGAGATCAGAGAAAAGCCCAATGAGTGCAGTGCCCTTCCCCTCGACCAAGCACCCCCCGGTGGGCAGAGTTTTCCCTCATTCTGGGGGAGCCCCTCCCCGGCAGGCAGAGGGAACGACAGGAAGGATGACCGAAAAACAGACACACTCACCTTGTCCTCAGCTCACTAGTCCTTGTGGGGAGGGGCACTCACAGCCCTGGTGGGAGGATGCAGCTCCTGCCTCAGTTTCCCTCCTCGGTTGGGAGGAGCCATTCACATGAGGACTTAAGTTTACAAAATAAAAGTTTCCCTTCTGGGAGCTGGTGTATTATTATTTATAATATTATAATTTTTATAATTATTATAATTTATTTATATTATAAATAAGAATTTATTTAAATATATATGTACACACATGTGTATATACACACACACGTCTATGTGTTCCAGCCACCCCCTCCTGTCTGCAGCGTCTCTTCACGCTCCCCCAGCGCTCAGCAGGGCCTGCACAACAGCCCTTCTCGCTGTACAGCAGAGTTCATGTGTCCTTGCCCCCGGCTGCAGGGTTCACAGCAGCCCCTTCACCGCATGGCTGCAGGGGCCACAGCACCTCCCGATGGCCCCAGCTGGTCCATTGGCCTCTAGCCACAGCCCGGGCCAGGCTCCTGCCCTGGGCCCCTGACAGGAGGGACACGGCAGGCTGGGCTGCTCCCCTTCTCATTTCCAAGTCAGAAGATCCCTTCTCTGTGCCAGAGAGCGAGCTGGGGGATGCTGGCTAATCAGCACCCTCACCCCAGTCCCCAAATGGCCCAATGGGTGCCAGAGGCTCCAAGGGGAGGATCTATACGCTGTCCTTCAGCGAGCGTCTCTCTTCCTTGCTGCTGGAGCTGTCCCCCTTCGCCAGCCCCATCCAGTTCCCCCGTCACTGAGGCAGCTTGGGACAGCTCCGTTAAAAGGACAATGCCCCGCCTCATCCAGGTCACTGTCACTTTGCTCTGCCTTCTGGTTTCTCCGCTGGTTTGCTGCAGATCCAGTGTCCCGCCCTGGAGCAGCCTGAACTGGCAATTTCGTCATTATCTGCAAAAGCACATAGGCCTCCTCCCACTATTGTAAACCTGCAACAGCAACAAATAATAATAAAAAACCCTGCACAACTCTCAGAGCAGCTGTGAGGTTGCACTCCATATGTTTTATGGAAATATGCTTATGAGGGTGAATAGGATGGAATACGCAAAAGGTGTCTTGTAAGGTATCATAACAAAGTATCATAACATACTGAATATATTCCTCCTATATGTATGCACGTATCATTGTTGTATCTGAAGCTAGAAATATGAAGTATAACTCTGAGGTCCTATTATAATTATGCAAAGTGTGGGCCATTAATAGTGGTTTAGAATCTTCATGGCTCCCATTGACTAGGACAATTGGTGGTAAATGGTTTATTTACCTGCAAACCTTCCTGTGGATGTGTGGGCCAACCCAGGAAAAATGGAGACTAGGGGCCTTACAGTGATGTGACCATGTCACATGGTAATGGAGCCCATCTTAATCCTTGTACTCTTCCATTGACGAGGTGGGGATGGGGACAAGCACAGACAAAAGATTCCCACCTTGTGCCAAAGCTATAAAAGTGGGGGGAGCAGGAGAAAGGGGGTGGCCAGTCATGAGAAAACCCCTGCTTATCAACTTAGATGTCTGCTGGAAATAACAAGGACTGACCAGGGGAAAGGATTGGGCCCAGACTAGGAAGGACTCTAGTCTGTGAAAGAAGCTTATTGGAACATCCTTGAGGGTGAGATATTACCTGTCATCAGTTTCTTAATGTATTAGGCTTAGACTTGCATGTTTTGTTTTATTTTGCTTGGTAACTTACTTTGTTTTCTCTGTTATTACTTGAAACCACTTAAATCCTACTTTTATACTTAATAAAATCACTTTTATTAATAAACCCAGAGTAAGTGATTAATACCTGGGGGGGGGCAAACAACTGTGCATATCACTCTGTCAGTGATATAGAGGGTGGACAATTTATGAGTTTACCCTGTATAAGCTTTATAGAGAGTAAAATGGATTTATTTGGGGTTTGGATCCCATTGGGAGCTGGGTGCTGAGCTGTTTTCAGTTAAAGTCTGAAGTTTTGGGGGCATGGACCAGGCCTGGGTCTGTGTCGCAGTAGGCTAGCGTGTCTGGCTCAACAAGGCAGGGTTCTGGAGTCCCAGGCTGGCAGGGAATACGGGCTCAGAGGTAATTTCAGCACATCAGGTGACAGTCCCAAGGAGATCATAGAGACTGAACCCATCACAGCTTCAACTAGCAGAGAAAATCCAGCCTCGAGCAATTCACCCCAAGCCACACAGCAAATCTATGTGAGAGCCAGGCACTGAACCCCCATTTCCCAAGTCACAGCCCCAGGCCTTAACCATAAGGCCACTCTGCTGTTTTAAATGCGAGCTGCAACATTTACGGGGTTAATAGAACTGAAATGGACCCACCAGTTGTTGAATTCAGTGCCATTGGTCCACATCCAGGGTTGGTCCGGTTCCCTCCGGAGGCCAATCCAGTGGTAAAAGCGTCCTCTATAGCGCAGCAGAAAATCCTTTGTTAAAAAAGTAACAGCAAATACACGTTACACATCTCCGTCTCTGGGATCTCTACAACCTACACTAGATTCTCTGGGCTGCTCCACAGGGCGCTGGGCAGGTGGTCCAGGCTGGGAATTCTACACCAACAAATGACATCCCAAACTCAGAGGCAGCACCCGTCTGCTGCGTGAATTATGGGTTGGTCAGCCCACGCAGGGACATCGTGCTCAGACTAGTCTAGTGTATTTCAAAGAGCTGGCTGAAGATTTTTCATCAATATTTCTGTGACGGAAAATGTGTTTCCTATAAAGTTGAATTTTTCCTACATTTAATTTTGATTTCACTGAAAAGTTTTTATTTTCCACTGAGCGATGATTTTGTTTCGGGTCAGTTCGACATTTTTCTGTAGCCAGCTGAGTTACCAAGGTGCCTCATGGGAGTTATAGGTTGGGCCTCATACCTCCATTCCCTGCTATGGGTTGGGTTCCCCCAGACTAAGTCTCCTATAATGCACCTTGGTTTCCCCATTGGCTGAGCCACTGCTGGGCACCATGGGAGATATAGTCCAACCTGGAATCTCAGCACACAGAAGGGGGCAGAAGGCACCCAAACGACAACCCCCATCAGGAGCCACAGGTGCTGTTCAGTGTTGAACCATGCTGAAACAAAATGTTTTGATTTGGTTTGACAAATCAAACTGCTTTGATATATGAATGATGAAAGAAATTGGTTTGATCAAATGTGGAAACCACATATTTTGACACACTTCTGGAACTGAATGCAAAGTAAAAAGTTTGTGAATTTCAGCTTCTTGTCCTGACTCATGATAGAGACAAATGTGAAAATATCAGAATTTTCCATCTAAATTCTGATTTTGCAGCTACCTGGCTCAGCTTCTCAGCTGCATTCCAGACCTTTAGCACTCCTGCCTTCTTACCAAATCCCGTGATTTTACTGACAGTCTCATGCTGTTTGGTGTTTTTCTTAACACCCCAGCTCTTGGAGTCAGGTGATTACAAGAGACACTCGTCTTTCATAAGGTTCTAGCCCTCATGGTTGCAGAAAAAAAACTTGTAAATGTGACCCCTAAAAGCTACGACACCAGGAAACAAATTGAAATCCTTGGAAGCTGTTATTTTAAAGTCAGTCTCATGGTTTTGGGGGTCCCAATCCATGATTTTTGAACACTTGGGTTGGCAATGCTGCTCCTGTCACATTAAAGGGGCAGGAAAGCAACTGGATTCCCCTGCTGTGAGTTCCCCTGGAGCAGAGGGTCGGAGTATTAGCCCTGCACTTCTCCGACTCAGTCCCCAGTGAACGGGGAGGATGGAGAGTGGGTGGAGCACTCTGTGCTCTGGCTATTCTGGGATGTGAGAAGTTGCCCTTAATTCAAGCAGCATCTGGGGCCCTGACAGCCCCAGGGCAAACCCAGCATAAAGTCGCCTTTGCCACCCCCACCCTGTGCAGCCCAGAATCGGGGGCTCACCATTTCCTGCTGGGTGTCAATCACGGTCAGGGAGGCACCGAGTGCAGAGCAGTTGTTCTGGCTGTCGGTCCAGTCTCCTGCAGCCTGTGAGAAATAGTAACACTTCCCCAGGTACCTGATCCAGCCGTCTGGGCAGGCAGGACCAGCTGAACACGGCTCAGATTTCTTTGCTGGAGATGAGAAAGTAGCAGGGTAAGAGATCTGCCCGTCTCCCTCTGTAGCCAAGGTAACCCGCCCCCCCAGTGACACCACAACACAGCACACCATGGGAAGCTGATCTTGTGCTGAGACACGTTCCCCTTTACAACAGGGAGAGGCCAGCGCCCACCCACCAGCTCCGCACAGCGACACCGGCCGTGAATTTGGAGCCACGTTTCCAGCCCTGGTCTCCTTTGCTGTGCCCCGGTTTTGCCCCCCTGCAGTTAACTGCAGGCACAGATGGTGCCAGTGATTGCACCCGCACGTCAGGCACTTTGGCTTCTGCATGGCAGGGCTGGTCTGCGGGGGAAGCAATACCGGAGCCGTGTGTCGTGGGCCCAAAACCGTGCTCTGAAAACAGGCCAGTGGTGGGGCCTCCTGTGGTACCAACCAATCGATGAGATAATTATAAACAGCCGCCAGGTGGAGCTGTTACCCCCCGGACACCCACAGGTGAGATGCTAGCTATAGAATAGATGCAACCAGACACCAGGGGGCGCTGTTACCCCCCGTACCACCCACAGGTGAGATGCTAGGTATAGAATAGATGCAACCAGACACCAGGGGGCGCTGTTACCCCCCCGTACACCCACAGGTGAGATGCTAGGTATAGAATAGATGTAACCAGACACCAGGGGGCGCTGTTGTCTCTCAGTTTGAATATACCAGAGGAGAGGAAAAGACCCTCCGGATCCATTCACTGAGGAGGAGCGGGGGGGGTTTTCATGAAGGCTTGGATCTAGGTGCCCGTGAAGCCGGCCAGCTCGGCAAGACACTGGACTTGGGGGGAAAGCGGCTTCATGAGACAGGAAAGGTGAGTGTAGACCCAGGTTCGTGTTTTGTGATTTTGTTTTGTGTTGTTATCATTTGTGCCCACCTCGTTCTCTCGTTTCTAGTTAAATCGTTTTTCTTTCCTGAACAAACCGCTCTTGTTTGTTAGCCATGCTCACAGGGGCTGTGTGTGATACAGGAGCGGTGGTTTATGGTAAAACTGGTAAATAGGGGCATGCTGAAGGTTTGGGGCAGGGGATCTGGGATTTCAGTGAGTAGCCGGTGCCAGGGCTGGAGGTCACAGGGACATGCTGCAAAGGGATGTGGGGGCTGGGGTGCAGCTATTGTTATCTACAAGGTAAAGCCAGGGCTGGCCTGGCCGGGAGGAGAGGGCTTGCGAGGCTGAGAGGCTGGTGGGGTTAGGGAGCTGACAGCCAGCTGGGAATAGGTGGAGACAGGTGTCTCCCTGCTGGAGACAGGGGGGTAACACAGTGACTCACAGCCCTGGGTATCCAGGGGTGTTTGGGTGACATGGCAGAGCGAGCCAACAGCCAGTGGGAGCTGGACTATGGCGGGTGGGGGGGGAGAGACCCCACAGAAACACCCCGGGCTCAGCAGAGTCTGATGTGACTGTTGAAGCAGGGGTGGGCTGTGGTGGGGGGGAGGGGGGAGAAGTTGGGGGGTGTTGTGAGATTTCCAGCACGGAGTGTAAGACACAGAGACGGGGCCATGCAGGCTCCACGCTCACCTGACAGGGCGATGAGGGCGACGATGAGGGTGATGACAGTGATGGTCAGGATGAGAATGAGAACCATGTTCAGAACTGCCCAGCGACGTGCCTGTGATTTCAACCTAGAGAGCAAACCTGTAATAGAAACAGCCATTAATGCTCACGGGGCTGCTAGAGACGGGCCCTGCACTGACAAGCAGCACCAGCTGGAACTGGCTTAAAAAAAGGGGGGGTGGTATTTTACAAATATAGAGAGAGAAATTTAGAGAGCATGAAGTGAAAATTTTCATTCCAAATGTGTGGGGGGGGAGTCCTTTCAACTTAAAAAAAAAATAAAATCAGAAAAACAGGGGTTTCAACTGGAGGTTTTCAGAGTTTCCCCCTGCGCTTTCAAACTGTTTCCAGTGAAAGTGTTTATCTAAAAGGGGAGAGAATGGTGGTGGGGGGGCAGACCCCAACATTTTAAATCAAAAAGGGATTCTTTTCCTACTTCAAACACAAAATTCTGCCCCCTCCAAACAAAAACCTTCCCATTAGAAATGAAGATTGGCTTTGTTTCCATTTGAAACCCAGAAACCTTCTGAGCAAAAAGAGTTGTGGGGAAAAATCTGTCTTGTTCAAAAAAGCATTTTCCACCCAGAAGACGTTGATGGACAGTTGACCAGCCTGTCTCGCACTGATGGATGAATTGGGGTGACTATGCAGGGACTGAAGCAGGGATCTCTGGACACAGAGCTAAAGGCTGCAGTACATTGAAGGCCGGGGCTAATTTAAGTGTATTTTACATGGACCAGCCACTAAAGGGAGATAAAGGCCCTCCTGAGTCAAAGTGTAAGAAGATCCCAAAGAGGCAGCTGTACCTGCAGGGTAGATTTTGCTGCTCTCTCCATCCTCTGGTGGGATGGTCACATGAGTTGTTCCGTTTGGTTTCATTTGGGTTTCCTGGGAAGCCAGGAGTGGATTTGGGTTGCACCGCAATTCTTTCGGAGAGAGAAGAGATGACTCCAAAACAGGGGACATGTTCACCTTTCTGCGGCCAGCGGTAACTACGGCCCTGTTCACAGTGGGTCTGGCGGTGCCGGCAGAGCCCTTCGTAAGGAGATCTTCAAAGCAGCTCACTGGATTACAGCTCAGGCGCGGTTTGGCTACGTGGGGTGATCAGGAAAAACTCCTTTCAAATACAGTTGGATTGTGACTTTTACCTGAAGACCCCGACCAGCCAGGCTGGGCCCGAGCTGTGTTTGAATGAACTGTTTCAAAGGTATCCTGGGCACGGCTTTTATCCCCAGGGTCAACTAGGCCTTAGCAGGCGCTGACCAAATCAATTCCAGGTCGCAGAATCATCCTGGTTCTGTTTCCTCCGACTGGCTTCCGTAGGGTCTGGGTTCGAGGTTTGCCTGTGGAGAGAATTGTCGGTTACTCTGGCTGGCTTGTGTCGGGGTTTTATCTGTCCAGCCACAGCCCTGCATAGCAGGGGCAGTTAGAACGGACAGTGCTCGGACTACCTGGGTTTCTCTACAGCGATTGTCATCTGAAGGATCCCAAAGCACTCGACAAACCCATGGAGGCATGCGCTGGAGCGGGGTCAGTTTCATGTAGAGAGAGTGGGGCCAGATCTGATGGTGTGAATTGGGGCAGCTCCATTGAAATCACTGAACCTAGATCCCCAGCTGGTGAAATTAGCCATCGCTCCACTGGAGTCAATGGGTCCTGACCCCCAGCTCTGGTGGGTGATGTCTGTTTATACGTCTGTTACAGCCACACCTGAACTGGCAGGAATGATCACTTGTCCTTAAGCAAATAGTTTACAAGAAGTCGTTATGGTTTAATTGCAGTGCCTGGAATTTTGCACGGGGGGCCGGGGGCAGTTCCCTCTTTCTGCCCTTGGGGGATGCCCCAGGAAGTCCCTGCACCCCGGGTGGGACAGGGCCTGGGAGAGCAGCAGCAGACAGACAGTCCCAGCTGCACCCTATGGCCGCAGCAGAGCTGTTACTGAGCAGCTCTGAAGGGGGCGCCCCGTCTCCAACACCAGCCAGCACCAGCTGCTTCAGCGGGAGGGGCAGGACACCCCTGTACTGGACGGTGATGGAATAACCTGCCCCGGGGACAGATTCCTCCCTCACCCCCATTGGTTAGAAGCTGGGGCTTATACCTTGCCCAGGAGGGTTTAAAGCCCTTCCCACTCCAGGTTATTTTGTAATATTGATGTTTATAACTCTGGACGGTCCCATTATCTCTATAAATGCCAAGAGCTTGGCAGGATTTAGAAAAGGAGATTGACCAAGTAGACCTTGTGGCAGTGAGTTCCACAGGCCAGCTGTGCCTTGCGTGAAAACGTATTTCATTAGATTTGAATCTGCCGCCTTTTCAAGTCAGGGGCGTGGTTTTGGGAGAGCTGCTGCAAAATGACACCTGCCCCCGAGTGGAAATGAAAAGTCATTCCAGTCAGGCAATAAACAGCTCCATCAGTGAAACAATAAAAGGCAGCTAAACAAACAGCCCCCTCCTCTAGGGTATTAGCAGAGCAGTGGGGTCATGGGGGAGGGGGGTAACGGCTACCTCAGCCAGCTGGGCATTGCCCCATAGTCCCATTGTGTGTCCTAAAATGCTACAAGGGCAGGAATCCGGGAGACAGAAAATGCAGCCGGTTCCCCGGTAAGAGTCTCCTGTGCTCGTACAGGGATTCGGAGTCTCCCCTGCCCGGCATCTTGTAACATCTCTGCCACCTGCCTAGTGGGGTATAAAATGCCACCGGATTAGGATTCTCCCCTCTCTGTTAGACACTTGCATCATCACCAACCCACTGGCAACTACACCTGGCCTGGGCTGGTGCCAATGAATCACTAGGGCTACGTCTCCACGGCATGGTCAACCCAGCTGTGTGGGACCCGGGTTTGTGGCCACTTGCGTCCACACTGCACTGCAAACCTGGGCTTACGATTGCTGGCCCGGGGCCTCTCAGCTGTGCTAATGGTCCACACCGCACTGCATAGACCTTCTGATGGGTCTGCAGCTTGAGCTGTGTCCACACTGCAAAATGGCAGAGCTCGGACCGGAGTCACACCAGGACGCAGGCTCAGACTCGCCCCAGCAGGATGCTAGGACCTGACTTGACCGGAGTCAGACTGATCTGTGTGTGGACAAAAAGGGGCGCGGTCTCAAACCTGAGTCTGAGCTGGGCTCACTGCGCTGTGTAGACACACCCTAGAGTCACTTTTTTCCACCAGTCAGCAAGAAACTAGCAGAATAAGGAACGCAGCATTCTCGGCTTAGATCTTAGTCTCTGCCACTGCAGAGCTTCTGTCTAGAGCTGCCCCCCTCCCCCTCCTGTGTCGCTCCCCCCTGCACAATTACAGGAGCAGCCCTGCCCGCCTTCCTCCCAACACCGTCTGCCCCAGTGGGCATTTGTCCCCGGCTGCTCACAGGATCCAGCTTACGCAGTGGGGCTGGCAGATCGTATGATATATGACATCCTGACAGACTCACAGAGCCAACGCACCTACACACACCCGCCACTCACGCACAAACGCACCCACAAGCTGGGGCAGCAATTCAATCACCGGTGTGACTCCCTGGGTGCTATGGAAGAGAAGTAGTGGGGTGCTCAGCACCATGGAAGCAGAGCTCTCATGAGCTCTGTGCTGCGAACAGGTTCTGCCCTGGGGGCAGGGAGTTTGTTTAGAAACAGAGGCAGAGGGATTAAGATAGCAAAAGTCTTGGCATTAAATGAAATGAAGGTTAGATGATCCTGAAAGCATTGCCGGGGGCTCCAGTTAAAAGGTAGGAAACAAAGGGCGGGAATAAATGATCCATTCTCAGAATGGAGAGGAGTAAATAGAGGTGTCCCCCGAGGGGCTTGTACTGGGACCAGCACTGTGCAAAATGCATCAGTGATCTGGAAAAAGGGGTAAGCAGTGAGGTGCCAACGTTTGCAGTTGATACAAGAAAAGAGGAGACAGAGAGGGGACACGATGGCCATTTTCAAGTACCTAAAAGGTTGTTACAATGAGGAGGGAGAAAAATTGTTCTCCTTAACCTCGGATGATAGGACAAGAAGCAACGGGCTTAAACAGCAGAAAGAGAGGTTGAGGTTGGACATTAGGAAAAACTTCCTGTCAGGGTGGTTAAGCACTGGAATAAATTGCCTAGGGAGGTTGTGAGATCTCCGTCATTGGAGATATTTAAGAGCAGGTTAGACAAGCCCCTGTCAGGGGTGGTCTAGCTGGTGCTGGTCCTGCCATGAGCGCAGGGGACTGGACTTGATGACCTCTCGAGGTCCCTTCCAGTCCTATGATTCTACTCAAGATAGTTAAGACCCAGGCAGACTGCAAAGAGCTATGAAAGGATCTCTGAAAACTGGTTTGTTAGGATATAGATATTCAGGCCTGTCTCTAAAGGCCTTTTCTTAAAGAATTTAGGTGTATTCTTATCACTTGGCTAGTTCTAGAGGTACAAAAGAAAGAATCAAAATCACTGTCTGCCAGTGTAAGGGCCTTCTCTCATGGCGACGGTCTGAGGCCCTGTTCTTAGGCTAAGGCCTGTGGCTAAGCAGCAGAGGCTGCCATAAGCTGGGAAGCGACCGGTCACATCCTCACATCCCAAACCAGTCACACTGAAATAAGGCAATCTGGGGCTGTTGGAAAGGTGATCCGATCTACCACCTCCAGAGAAAGGGAAGGGCCTAGAGGATGTAAAAGGAAGTTTAGTTTCATAGTTTTCTGTCTGGTAAGAACTCACTTATCCATAGACACAGCTGGGAAACCCTTATGTCCTTACAGGTGTAGTTGTGAAATCCTCACTTCTGTATTGTTTTGTCATTATAGTTCCCACTTTGCTGTTGTTTATTGGCAGGGTCTCTGTCTGGTTCTGTGATTGTTCCTGTCTGCTGGATAATTAATTTTGCTGGGTGTAAACTCATTAAGGTGGTGGGATATAAAATGGTTAAATAATCATGTTACACTATGTTAGGATTGGTTAGTTAAATTTCAGGAAAATGATTGGTTAAGGTATAGCTAAGCAGAACTCAAGTTTTACTATATAGTCTGCAGTCAATCAGGAAGTAAGGGGGGCAGGAATGGGAACAGGGAATGGGGGTGGGGAAATTGGAATCATGCTTTGCTAGGGGGGGAATTGGAATCATGTTTTGCTAAGGGGAGGGGGGAATGGGAACAGGGACACAGGTAAGGCTCTGTGGTGTCAGAACTGGGAAGGGGGACACTAAGGAAGGAAACTGGAATCATGCTTGCTGGAAGTTCAGCCCAATAAACATCGAATTGTTTGCACCTTTGGACTTTGGGTATTGTTGCTCTCTGTTCATGCGAGAAGGACCAGGGAAGTAAGCAGGTGAAGGAATAAGCCCCCTAACATGGGTGACTGGGCAACTAAATGGCAGATGAAATTCAATGTTAAATGCAAAGTAATGCAAATTCAGTTGGGATTGGTCCTGCTTTGAGCAGGGAGTCGGATTAGATGACCTCATCAGGTCTCTTCCAACCCTAAGCTTCTATGATTTGATGACGTGGCAAAATATAAACCCAACTATACATACAGAATGATGGGGTCTAAATTAGCTGTTACCCATCAAGAAAAAGACCCTGGAATCATTTGCAGGACTCTGGAAGTATATGCAAATTGAATCCATCTCACTGTGCCTGTATCATCCCCAACTCATTCTCTAGCTTCAGAAGACTTAAAAATTCTCTCCAGTCTTCTCTCCTGCATAATGCAGCTGTCCTGAACGTGCATCAAGACCATACCAGGGAACTAGATGTAAATAAGATTGCTGGCTGGAGACATAATGTCTTGAAACTGGGACATTAGTGAACACAGCTTGTAGGTGACTGCAATATACTGTAATTCATGAGAATGTAATTAGGTAGTTCATAACAACTGAATCGTTATTAAAATAGTAAAGATACCAATGACTGACACATCCAATAACTAGAATATGAAAGAAATGTATACATATGCTGAAAATAGTGTGAAAGTAGAATGAATTATATTGAAATTATAATTCATTAAAGAAATGCTACTTGAAGGGTTTGTTGAAATATAGTTATCAGGAAGAGAAACATTAAGGCGTGTGAGACAATGGGTCCTCAAACTAATTAACTTAGAGCTCCTACTGAGCTAGGAGATTGGTAAACGTTAGTATGCAAATAAGATATGTATGTATATTTGTCAGTTTCTGCTTCCTTTTGTCTCTTATGTTAAATTGGCTTTGGCTTAGCTGTATAAATAAGTTATCTTTAGCCTCAGAGAGGGGCTCACATCTGGGTGCATTAGCAAAGCGCTTTGCTAATAAACAGAGTGGTCTGACAAATTATGTGAGTCCTGAATCTGACTTTGACAATTTGGAGGTTCCACCGAGATGGCAACCGTCTTCACTGGGGCCGTGTGACTCCTGACCGTTCTTAGGACCGCCGTGGCAAGCCGGCACCTGGGCATTTGGCCCGAGCGGTCCTCTGCCAGAACGGAAGGGTGCATGACCACAGTGAAGTCTACGCCATCGAACCTGTTGGTTCCCACTCTGTTCTGGTAGGGATCCCAGGATCTGACATCAGGAATCTGGTCAGGTAATTATTTCTGTGTTTTGTCCGGACTGAGGACTGTCTTGTCTCTGTGTCTATCCGTCCTCCCTGTGGTGTGTTTGAGTCTGGGCGCCGTCTCCATCCGGGGATCGGCTGACCAAAGGGTTCCTGTCCCCAAGGTCTGAGTGAGTGAAATCTGCACAATCGCAGCTGCACCGCGCCTTGGGTAAAACCCTTGATGTGAAAGCAAGAGTGATTGAGGCAGTAGCCTGTGGGCTCCTTTTGTGTGTTGCACCGGGCATCGCTCTGACGAACCCGACTTTCCTTCTTGTGTGATTGGTGTGTAAAGTCCTCCTGTATGGGTAACCGGACATCTAAGTCGGGACAGTTCCCTAAAGGAACGCCGGCTCAGTTTATGTATTTTAGGAAGAGTCCGGACTCCTGTAAATTTCTGGAAAAATGGTCTAGGCTAAGGGGGTCAGGTAGAGTGACTACTACCACCACTACGCTTCTGTCCCCAGAAGCCTTTACAGCTATTCTGAGGGGAAATGGGCCCTTTTCCCACAGAAATGGTCTATAAGGGACTGCTGCAGGCAGCAGGCAGAGAGAGAATCTGATCAAAATTATTTGACTATTGGGTAATGTAATCAAAATCACTAAAGGATGTAAGGGGTTTCTATTGGAACTTAACTTGGCTGCTCCTGGTTGTGTCTAGTTGTACAAGATGGAAGTGTAATCGGGGTACAGTTGTGTAACAGAGTAATCACAGCGCAAGGGATGTTAGGCAAAAGAGAATTTTGTGTGTGTGTACAGTGCTAAAATCTGAAGCTGTGTCTCCACTATTACCTGAGAATAAACTTATAGCTTGGTACAGCAGAGAAACCATGGCAAACATGGTCTGTTGCACAAGAGGGGAAACTAAGGCACACCACCTCATGAATTTCATAAATGACCAGTGAGTGGGGTAATTCACTAGCCTGACTATAGAACAGCCTGACTATAGAACAAAATAAGGACAGGCTGGAGGTAATTCTTCTGTTTTTCCTGCAATTAGCAAGGAAATTTGTAAAAGAAAGTGGTATTATTAGGCAATAATCTGTCCCCAGTAGGGGGGTGGAAATTGTTTCTTCTGTTTTTAGACTTTACAAGCAAGCTGGCGCCAGCGGAAGAAAAACTCAGAATACCATGGATCTATGTTTTGTGTTGTTTGTCTGTGGTGTTTGTCTTGTTGCTAGCATTGCTGTGTTTTAATGAACAGAAAACCTCATGACATGGGTGGGGGATGGCTTCAAAAGGCTGACCTTGGCGGGGGCCGGGGGGGGGAAGATGTGTATGGGAATGCAAAAGGCTAACTCAGGAGAATCCCAAAATTCAGTGGCCACTGTTAGGATCTTGGGACAAAGACCGAATAGAAGTTTTAAAAGACAAACTCGGCCAACCTAAAACTAAATTGGCAAGAGGAGAGGTTGATTGTTTCACGCAGTGGTGGGAAGAGGCAAATCATAGGTGGACAGAATCAAAACTTGCCTCTCTCAAAGATTCTGGCTTCTATCCCACCAGATGCAACTCATTTTACTGTTGTTGATTTGTGCTCTGCTTTCTTTTCTGTCCCGGTTCACCCTGACTCCCAGTTCCTGTTTGCCTTTTCTTACAAGGGGGCAACAGTACACATGGACCACACTGCCCCAGGGGTATACTGAAAGCCCGTCATATTTTTCCCAAGCATTAGCCCAAGACCTTGCTGACCTTGTTTTCCCGTCCAGGTCCACACTAGTCCAATATGTAGATGATCTACTCCTCTGTTCCCCTTCATTGTCTGCCTCTGAAACTGACTCTTTAGTGCTCCTTACTGCCCTAGCAAATAAGAGTCACAAAGCTTCTCGCTCTAAACTACAACTCTGTCAAGCTTCTGTCACATACTTCGGCTTTCTCCTCTCCCAGGGTTCCTGTGCACTTTCTCCCACCCGCGTCCAAGCTATCCTTAGCTTTCCCCGACTCCGCTCCCCACGCCAGGTCTGGAAGTTTTTAGGCATGGCTGGATTTTGCAGACAATGGATTCCCCAATATGCCTCCCTTGCAAAACCTCTCCAGGAACTCACTCGATTCTCTGTGCCTGACCCCATGCCGTGGCCGCCTGAGGCCAATTCTGCCTTTGTTTCCCTCAAACAGGGTTTGGCTTCTGCCCCTGCCTTAGGGCTGCCTGACCATTCTAAGCCTTTTACCCTTTTCTGCCACGAACAATCTGAGTGTGCGCTTGGAGTTCTCACTCAGATGCACGGAGAAAAGAACAGCCCAGTGGCTTATTTCTCTGCCACTTTAGACCCTGTTGCCCAAGGCTTACCCCCCTGCCTGCGTGCTGTGGCTGCTGCAGCGCGCCTAGTCGAAATGTCTGAGTCCCTTGTTCTCCGCTCTCCTCTTACCCTCCTGGTCCCTCACTGACCTCGCCTTGCTCCAAGACTCTGCCCCAGAAACCGAGAGAGAATCCTGGGTTGCCCAGGGTTGCTCTCTCCATCCCAAATCCTTTTGGCGCTCGCCTACTGGTGCCTTTGTAGCCCCCTTTTCACTCTACCCATCTCTGGCCGCCCTGCTACATGGTGTTTCGCGTGTCGGAAAGGAGGGGATGGTCTCTGCTGTAACTAAGACAGGATGGTGGGCCCTCCCCCCCTTTAGCTCTTTTGCAGCCTGCCACTGTGCAGCCTGTACCATTTGCCAAAGCCATAATATTGGTAAACCTGTAAAAGTGGCCCAGGGGTTCCGGGGCCTGCCTCAAGCACCGTTCTTGCACAAATGCCTAAGTGTCAACAATATGAATTTATATTGGTTATGGTATGTTTATTCTCCGGTTGGATTGAAGCCTTTCCTTGTTGCAAGGCTGACTCGCTGTCTGTTGCCAAATGTTTGTTAAATCATAGTATGCCTGCCAAGGGAATTCCTGCTACTCTGTCCAGTGATCGGGGTACACATTGTACTGGACAGCTTGTTCAACACCTGGACCGTATATTGCATATCAAACACCTGCTGCACTGTCCCTACCACCCACAGAGTGCAGGTGCAGTTGAAGGACGAAATGGTGTACTTAAGCCTATGTGAGCTATGACTACCATTACTGCCGTTCCAGATTTGAACTTGACTCACAGTGCCCTCCTTCAGTATTGCAAGGGACTAATGCAAGCTGTAAGTCACTTCCATTCACGGGTTCGAGCCGCCTGGCCCACGGAACCCACCTCCGACGCTTGCCACAGCCTCGAGCCAGGTGATTGGGTCTACGTACGGCGCCCTCATCGAAAGCACGCCTTGGAGCCCCGGTGGAAGGGTCCTCATCAGGTACTGCTTACTACACAGACAGCTGTTAAACTATCTGGCATCGCAGCGTGGATACATGCTTCACAGTGTAAGAAGGCACCATCCCCAGAGAACCAATCATCACCTCAGGACAATGCAGAGTCAATTTTGACTCCAGAAGAAGACGTAGAGGAACAGTCTGCAATACCTTACAATCTATGCTCTCGTAAGGGTTGCCAGAAGCAGACGCTGTTCCTCGGCTGCTGGTATCTTACGGTCTGGGGAGACCACGATGACAATTCTTTTATCCAGCAGCAGGTGTGGATAGCTCAGACCCTTAATATTTCTAATTGCTGGGTCTGCAGCCACATCCCAGCCCACTCTCAAACTGGTGTTCCTGCCCTGGCTATCCCACTCAAGTCCCCAGACCACACTGGAGGGCGTCATCCGTTTAACAAAATATGGATCAGCAATGACACTTGGGAAGCGGTGGCAATAAATGCAACTAAATGGATAAGTGTCGTGGAGGGAAAAGGTCATGGGTTTTGGGTGTGTAATGGGACAGGGCTGGATCTGGGGAAAAGCCGTTGCCTTCAGCATATTGTGGCCAATGGTGTATGGGATTATTCAAACAAAACTAAAAAGTGGCGGGCCGGGTATGGAGATATGAATTTTTTCTCAACCTGGGATCAAACAGAGAAATCAATCTCATGTTCCCCCTACAGTAACCTTAGTGAAAACAATACAATCTTTCAATATCATGCAAATAACACCACTGCTCGTAAGGAGAATTACCCTATACCCTTTGGGGGATACTACTCCTCCTTTGCAAACACCTATATGACAAATGGGTGCAACCAACCCTTCCTGGCCTTAATAGGCCATCACTGGGTGTGTGGGACCAGAGCTTATACCGCACTACCAGCTAACTGGTTAGGAATCTGTTATCCCGCCCGACTCTTCCCACAATTCCGAGTGCTAGGAACCTTCTCTCGAGAACGCCTCCGCAATTTCAGGTGAAAAAGAAGGGACTTAACAGATGCCCAACGGCACGTAAATAACATAAGCCCCTCAACCTGGGAAGAGGCCATTGGCAGTTCCTTAATACCATTAGGGGGAGTAATACACCATGCAAAAAGGCTCCTAAGGTTACAAGCAGTAGTTGAAATAATGGCAAATGAAGCCGGAGAAAGTTTAAGAGCCCTGGCCAAAGAAACGGGCAATCCGACAGATGGCCCTCCAGAACCGTCAGGCATTGGACATAGTGCTGGCAGCAAAAGGAGGGACTTGTGCTCTCGCTGGAAAAGACTGCTGTGTGTATATACCAGACAACACCAATGAGGTAACAGATCGTGCTAGCCACTTAGAACAAATCGCATATCTTCCCCACGAAGAGCCAAGTTCTTTATGGAAGTGGCTAAGTAACCTTTTCAATTTCTCTGGCATAGGAAACTGGTTGTTTCAGGGAGCCCTAACTCTCCTGTTTGGAATCCTAATAATTTTTGTATGTTTTCAGTTACTTTCCTGTTGTATCCAAAATTGTGTCAGGCATGCTACACAGATAGCTGCCCCAAACCAGAGCGCTAATTTGATGATTTTAAATATCACTGATGAACAAAGAGATAACGAACGATTGATATGTGGAACCCAGTCATTGTTGGTCATTGCGTAGCTTGACCAAAAGGAGGGATTATGAAAGTAGAATGAATTATTGAAATTATAATTCATTAAAGAAATGCTACTTGAAGGGTTTGTTGAAATATAGTTGTCAGGAAGAGAAACATTAAGGAGTGTGAGACAATGGGTCCTCAAACTAATTAACTTAGAGCTCCTACTGAGCTAGGAGATTGGTAAAAGTTAGTATGCAAATAAGATATGTATGTATATTTGTCAGTTTCTGCTTCCTTTTGTCTCTTATGTTAAATTGGCTTTGGCTTAGCTGTATAAATAAGTTATCTTTAGCCTCAGAGAGGGGCTCACATCTGGGTGCATTAGCAAAGCGCTTTGCTAATAAACAGAGTGGTCTGACAAATTATGTGAGTCCTGAATCTGACTTTGACAATAGCCTCCCCCCGAAACTAGCAGAATGCCCCCCAAAACACACACAACCTCTTCAAAAGCACCCGCCAGCAAAAAGAAAAATCAGGGCCTATGAATTTAATAATCGGTAACTCGAGTCCAGCCAAAGCAGCTGACAACTGCTCTCCGGTGTCTCTGTGGATCTGCTCTGGCAGGGAGAGAAGCAGCAGCTCCTGCCCAGGGTGTTTGCAGGAGGGTCCCTATCCGCAGGGCCAGCCAGCGCCCGAGCAACGGGGCAAGAGCCCGGCAGCTCTGGCCCCAGTAAAGGCATCCAACGGGGCCGGCACCAAGGATCTGACCCCAGGGCACAAATCCGGGTGCTTTGCAGTGGGGTGAAGCGATCAGATCCCACCTGGCTCTTCGGGGTGGACACATCCCAGGCCATTCACTACAGCCTGCCCAGGGGCATTGCGTCTGCCCCCCGCTCACCCTGCCCCATAGGAGCCCCCTGCAACCAGCCCCTCAGAGATCCGCTGGGGCAACTGAGCTGGGAGCTAAACTGGATTCGTGGGGACAAAGCCGGGGAGAGACAGAATGGAGGCAGCCCAACCCCTCCCCCAGGAGAGCTCCCCATGCAGATATTGCCCCCCCAGCTCTTGCAGCTCTCTGCTCACCTGAGAAGCAGCCAGGCAGCTCCCCGCAGGAGGACCAACAGCGGAGAAAGGGTTAATTCCGATCAGGGAGGGTTTGCTGGGCTGTGACACTCTCAGTCTGTGTCAGTCCCTCCCTGGGTTATATACACTGGCCACCACAGCTCCTCCCTGCTCTGAGCAGCCAGTCATGTAAATGTTCCCAGTCAGACTGAAACAGAAAGCAAGTTTTAATACTGCACCCTGGAGAGGATTCAAATCAAAACCAAACCGCTCCCTGACACCCGGGTGGCAGGAAGCCGAGCTGCCCCAGGGACCCGAGCCAAAGACTCTGTGGCCCAGTGAGCACTGCAGGGTCACTGAGGCACGCAGGTCAGGCCGGGCTAAAGTCTCCCCGTGCAACACAGCTTGGGGGCAGATTTCCCCGGGCGCGGAAACCTGCGGGCCACTCTGGACTCGGGGCCTGTCTGCACTACAGGGGCCTGCAGCCCTAACCGTCCTGGTTGGCTCCCCGGGGTGTACTTGGATAAAGGGGCTCAGATTGGTACCCAGATCCCCTGGCAGGGAGGGAATATGCTGTAGAGGTGCAGGGCCTTTATATACCTTTATACAGGTGCAGCAAGCTCCAGCACCCGGGGCCTCCCCGGTGGACCGCGGGCCACCCCAAGTCCCAGCTGCCCTAGCCCCAGCAGGCTTCCCGGAAGAGGAGCCGGCTGCCTCGGCTGGGGCCAACTCATGGCAAGCAGGGTGGAGTGTGGGCAGGGCCACACAGGGCTGTTTGGAGAGGTCCAGCCTTCCCCTGCCTATGCTACCCACCGCCCATGCATGTCCTCATCCTTCCTGGATCATATCTACACGAGTGTTCCTGGTCCCCAGACGGCATGCACAGAGTACACCATGCTGGGGCCTCTAAAAGAGTCACAGAGCTGACCCCTTCCACCCCAAACGGAATGGGTTTGCTTAGTGACACCAGCACAGTTATCATCTAGTAGTTTTTTAAAAAAACAACAGCAACAGGCCGTTAAAAAATCAAGAAAACAAAGCCATCAAAGCCATCATAACCCTTGTACCTCCCATGTAATAAGGAAAAGCAATAGTCTTGGCAAATATAAGCCATACACAACTCAGCCCCATGCAAACAGTCTTGCCTTTGAAAGAGGAGTTTTCAGTGTGGGTCAGAGATAAGGTTATTTGGAACGGATCTCACTTCTTCTCCCTCTCACTGGGGGGGAGCCCTGCCCCCTCCCCCCCCCCCCCCCCGAAGTCTATTGACTCACAGTACATGGAGTACCCAGAGCTTAGGTCCCATCCCAGCCAGACACGGCCCCAGGGTGGTGTTACAAGGGCAATACATGGCTGGGGTTACATGTGGAAAGGAGGAGACAACTGGGCCCTTGTCAGACAGGCGTAGTTATACTGCTTTATGTGGGACTTTGTTTGCCTGGCCGTGGGGCTCCAGGCACCAACCCCTGGCTCCAGCCATGTGGCCCCGGCTTCAGGCTCTGGACCCCGGCTCTGGCTGTGGGGCGGTGGAAGCTGGCCCTGGGTCCCAGCCGCGTGGCACCAGGCTCTGATCCCTGGCTTCAGCTCCGACCGCGCAGCGGTGGGCACTGACCCCTGGCTGCAGCCACACAGGCTCACCACCACCCCCATCGCCCTGGGCCTCCACTGCCTCCCCCAATCTCCAATCCACCACCCCCAGGTCCCCACAGCCCCCCCCGCCCCCCATCGCCCCTGCTGCCTCCCGCCCTGACCTGCCCGTCCAGGGCTTAATTTGCCCTGGAGCTCACTGAGAAAAGTGATATTAACAAACATGCAAGTATCACTTTTCACAGCAAAGCTAGCTGGGGGGCCCTGATGAGTGATACTTGTAGGATCGTTAATATCACTTATCAGGGCTCCCCAGTTAGCTACTAAGTCTGCTGTGAAAAGTGATATTAGCGAACACATATATATCACTTTCCCCACCATTGTTTTTATTATTGAATCTGCAAAAAAAATTTAAAAAATGCTGTGTACATAAATTACAATGATCTGGCCGTGTGTTGGGGCAGATTTATTTGTTTTCCCTAAAGTTAATTAAGTATTTTAGGGAAAAGTGTCCGAGCGGACACCAGCAAGAGTTGGTGGCCGCACTCTGAGGCTACCAGACAATTTCTTGCGAGAACCTCTGCCTTCGGGGTTGGCTTTGACAGCCCCCCAGCAATGCAAAGTGACCCGGGGGAGAGAGGCCGTTGGTTACATCCTCAAACAAAGGGAACAAAATCTGCCCTGCAGGGTATGTCTGCATTAGGAAAAGACATTGAGGTTAGGTGGGATCTAATCACCCTCCCAGATACAGACATACCTGTAATGGGCTCCCCATTGCAGCCTTAACTGGGAGAGCTGTTCGATAATAAGTCACACACAGGTTGGGGAAGCTGATTAGCTTTGGCACAAGATAAGCAGAGCTGCGCAAGGTTGACCTTGCATTTAAGGTCATGGGCAGGTATTTACGAGATCCAGGTGCAATTCATAGAATGCCAGGGTTGGAAGGGACCTCAGGAGGTCATCTAGTCCAACCCCCTGCTCAAAGCAGGACCAATCTCCAATTTTTGCCCTGATCCCAAATGGCCCCCTCAAGGATTGAACTCACAACCCTGGGTTTAGCAGGCCAATGCTCAAACCACTGAGCTATTCCTCCACCCAATCTTCCAGTTCCCCCCATCTATAGAAAAGGGTCTGGTGGATTCTCCTTCACATCAAGCCTGGATCTCTCTAAAATACACTCTGGCTCCCCAAGATGTTATGGCCTCAATGCAGGAATCCTTGGGCGAGTTTCTCTGGCCTGTGACCCACTGGAGGTCAGATTAGATGGTCAGAATGGCCCCTTCAGTATAAGCTAAGTGTTATACACAGAATCTGAAATCAACCAGTGCGTTTGGTGCCAGAATGAACGTTTGCAATAACAGCATCATAAAAATATATATTGCTTTTGAGCTGTGCACTGTTTGAATGTCTCGGCTAATGAGACAATAACCTTGGGTGCAGTTTTATGCTATTCAAGATTAGATTTTTCTCTTCCAAACAGACATTAGAACATCTCCCCTGTCTCACGCACAGAGTATTTCCTGAAAGTCCCCAACCCCAACATGCTATGGAAACTCCAGAAGCGTTGAAAATATTTACTGGAGCTCCGCTCTGGATAGCTCCTGCAGAATTTAAGCCCTGCGCATGCCATCACCCAGAGAATAATCATGACTTGCTTTAAGGTTTCTTTGAAGCATCACAGCTCAAGGGAGTTAGCCACCCAGTTCCCTCCACTGGAACCCCATCCACAAGTAACCGGGGATATAAATGCCCCACGCAGGTATTTCAAAATTCGGTGACATACAGAGGGGAAAATCAAAACCATCCAGGGAGTTTAGTAGCTAGGAAACAGAACCAGCCACTGATGCTGCAAAGACTTATGCATGTACTTGTCTTGAAGCGCCTGAGTAACTTGCTGGGTTCATTTGTGCATAAAGTTAATCACATGCATAAATCTTTACAGAGTCCAGAACACGTCTAGCTCATCCCCATCAGAAAGCAAAGGCCAGCCAGCCGCCTGGATAGGAGAAACTTGTTTCATTTTCCATCTTCCTATAGAAAGAGGCTTGGCCGGGAAAGGCAGGGAGCATGAGTGGGAACCAAGCAGAAATTTTCTAGTTATGGGAGATCCTTCAGCCTAGCGAGAATCGGGGGAAGAGTCAGCGTGGGAGCAGAGGAAGCATTCGATGGGAAAGCTTTAGCAAAAGCCCTTGAGAGGTTTTTGATTAGCGAGTGGGTGACAATCAGTTCTGTTCAGTATGTTCTTATCCCGCCCTCGTCACCAGGTGTGCATTAAATCTAGGGTGACCAGATAGCAACTGTGAAAAAACGGGATGGGGGGGTGGGAGGTAATAGGCGCCTATATAAGAAAAAGTCCCAAAAAACGGGAAGAGGTGGAACTAAACGCCTTTCGCTCGGCCCGAAATGAAACATTGGGTTTTGATTTCAAGCCTTCTTTTTTGAAAGGGTTGAATTGATTGACCTAAAACGAAAGGAAATTTCTGAATGGAAAAAAAAGATATTTTGAACGGAAAATGGCAAAACAAAGCGTTGTGATTTCTTCGGCATTTAAGGGGGATTCCCGCTCCCCAAAATGAGCAAATTGGCGAAATCGACATGAACTCGCAAACTGTTTCACTGTTGACTCATCTAATTTTTTGCCAAAATTTTTTTGATTGAAATATTTCAGCTAGTTTTAAGTGGGGAGGTTTGTGATGGTCTTTAGTGCCTAGGGGAATCCACGCCTGTTTCAAAGCAGGTTCCCCAAGAAAGCTCGCCCTTGCACTGACGTGCTTTACCATTAAGCTAGAGGGATCCCTTGGGTGCCTGAGAAGCAGAGTTGTTACCCATGATCCTCATCTTGGAGCTTTCAGCTCCTTCGGCTACCCTGGGCCCGGGCCATGGAGCGCCTTGAAGATAAGGATCAAGGCCTTGAAATCGACTGGATATTCCAGGGGAAAGCAGCACGGAGAGCACAGGACAGGTTTCCACCGGCCACCACTTATCTCCCACAGCTTCTTGCAAAAGAGCTGGTCTCTTTGTTGTGTGCTTGCATAGGGCTGGTGGCCACAGATACTCCCATATTAATAATTTGCCTCTGATCCTGGGCCTCACCCCACTGCTCATTGAAGTTCATGCAAAGCCACTCGTGAATGTCAATGAGCTTTGGATCAGCTGCCTTAAGTTTCCTTAACAGCCTCTTGTGAGGGACCCGGGCCCCAACCACGCACAGTCTAGGGGTGGGAGCTGCACAGCACGTAGGCACAGTGTTCTTTCAGCCTCATCCCCCTACTTGACCACACACATGCTGTCCTCTCCCACCCTTATACACTGTCACACTTGGACCACACGCGCCCGATTCCACCGCTGCGGAGTGTCAGCAGCTATCGACACTGTGACTGGATCAGCTGCCTCAAAAGTGTGGGTCCCAGGCTCTGTGCTATTCAAATCCCCACTCAGCTGAGAAATTTCCATCTCAAACGAGGCTCCTTTTCCATTTGCCTAACCAGGGCTGTTTCCCCTGCCCCGGAGGCGCTCTGTTTGGCGTGAATGCAGTAATTAATACTCATTCAACCAGACTGGGCCCCATTCACCCTAGCCCTTGCTCCCTGACTCTCCAACTGGACTACATCTCCCATAAGGACAGGCTGAAAAAATTGGGTTTCTTTAGTGTGGAGAATGGAAGATCGAGGGGGGGGCCTGATAACGGTCTTCAAGTACGTAAAAGGTTGTTATGATGAGTGAAGTGACTTGCACAAAAGAGATTGTGGTCGAACGGGGAATAGAACCCCAGAATCATCAAATACTAGGGTTGGAAGAGACGTCAGGAGGTCATCTAGTCCAATCCCCTGCTCAAAGCAGGACCAACCCCAACTAAATCATCCCAGTCAGGGCTTTGTCAAGCCTGACCTTAAAAACCTCTAAGGATGGAGATTCCTTAGGACTTCTCATTGTTCTCCTTATCCACTGGGGACGGAACAAGTAGCCTTGATCACCTTGATCAATCGGTCCTTCAGCCCTCATATAGATTGCGCCGATCACAACACGTCTTCCGTTCTTCTCTTACCCTGGCCTTCCTTCTCCGTGTGCAGCCAGGCTTTTCCACGATAAAATCTTCCCCTCTTTGGAGGTCAGCCGAGTGGTGGTTTCAGATCCCATGGATACCACTCGGCGACAGCTGCAGTCCATTGATTGTCAGGGAGTCTCGCTCTATGCTCGGCCCATCGCATTTTCCTGTACCTGCTTTCAACAACGGCATCCTGCACTTCGCTCTGCTGTCTGTTCACTTCACTGGGGACTCGATCCCGGATCAAAAGGACAAGAAGCAATGGGCTTAAATTGCATCAAGGAAGATTTAGGTTAGACATTAGAAAGAGCTTCCTAATGGTCAGGGTGGCTAAGCACTGGAATAAGTTACCTACGGAGGTTGTAGAATCACGAGCACTGGAGGTTTTTAAGAACAATTACCTGTCAGGGACGGTCTAGATAATACTTAGTCCTGCCTCAGTGGAGGGGGCCGGACTAGGAGACCTCCTGAGGTCCCTTCCCGTCTTACGATTCTACGACGCTTATTGGCCACAGGACTGTCATGATGCACTGCAGTGGCTCAACAAGAGAGGAGGCCATGGTGCATCATGGGAGATGTAGTCCGGCCGGGGAGCCTGGCCTATAGAGAAGAACAGAGGCATGAAGCACCTGAACTACAACCCCCACAAGGCTTTGGGGTAGCATTTCTGAATTGAATCGTTTGGTCTTCACCTATGAATATTTGGGTTTCGATTTTTTCCACTCAAAAAACTGAATTTTCCATGGAAAAAATGTTTTCTAACCAACTCTGTTCAGCAATTTTGAGTGTTCATGGGATTTGGGTTGTAGGGAAGTTGTGGAGAAAGAAAGTTATGCAATAGGGGGGTAAGGTTCCAGATTTCTGGAGCACTGGGAAATACCAGCTGTGATTTCCTGCATTGCATAAAAGAAACGCATTTCACAAGGCAAATATTATGCAAAAACTGAAATAGCCCACTGATATTTCTAGAGGGGTGGAATTAACACCAAGACACATTCCATGTGCTACTTGCGGCCCTGATCCTCACCCATGGGCTTTCGGTCTACGAGTAGCCTGCTTGACTTAGAATCATAGAATATCAGGGTTGGAAGGGACCTCAGGAGGTCATCTAGTCCAACCCCCTGCTCAAAGCTGGACCAATCCCCAACTAAATTGTCCTATCACCTTTGGTATGGGGACAATGGGGGGCCACACACAACTGCTGGCAGGGGCAGATGTGGGAATTTGCAGGAAGACTTTGACACCAAGGGTGTCTCCCCCCCCGCCCCCCCAGGAGCTAGTGGGGTGGAACGGAGGGAGGCAAAGAGCCCCTGGTGTGTGCAGTGAGCTCGGCCTACACAAGCTATGAAGCATGCATCCTCCTAGCCCAGATTCTGGAACTCCTTGTCCCCAGCCTGGGGACCTCGACCTCCCCGGCCCTCCACTTGACCTCAACATTTACCCCTGTGCCAATCCCATGTAAAATGCCACCCAATGAGTTCCCTCCCAGCACTGCGCCCCACACAAATGATCCCCCCTCCTGCGTGCAGGTGTAAATGCCACACGCCGTGGGGCAGAGGGGAATCCGCCCCGGACATGCGGGCGGGACAAGAAGCAGCAGCTCTTGCCTGGCATGTTCCCAGCTGGTTAAATGCTGGTTTCCCAGCTCCCTGGTAACACCCACAGGGAGCAGAGGAGTCTGGGGTTCGGTCCCTCTTACTGACACATTGTCCCAGATCAGAGGAACAGAATCCACTAAAAACCGACCAGATTGCAAGTCATTTCATGTCCCATCCCTGCCCCCTCATCCCTTAACTCTGCTAAGTTTTGTGGTGTCACCATCACATTTTACCCACTTCCCCGTTTGTTTCCTCTTTCCTGTTATCGCATGACAGTCACACAGAAAAGGGAAAATGATTAAACATCGAAAAAACAACGAGCCACTGTTATAAAAAGCTGCCTGTGACCTATTTTCCACTGCGTGCATCCGCTGAAGTGGGCTGCAGCTCACGAAAGCTTATGCTCAAATAACTTGGTTAGTCTCTAAGGTGCCACAAGTCATCCTGTGTTTTTATAAAATGAGGCTGACTTCCCACCACAGCCGTTACGAAGCGGGTGGCCTCAGGCACAGGTTGCTGATCTGAGTGTGTGTTTCTCTGTCATGAGTACTGGCCTTGAACCACAAACAGGGAAAGAAAACTGCAGACCACGCAGCACAAACCAGAATTGAAAAAGGGCGCCCCTGGGATCTGGGGGGGGGCACCACAGGAAAAGTGGGGGGGCCCAGCTTGGGCCGCTGGAAAAAGAGGGGAGGGGCCCACGTGGGCCGCGCCGATGTGTGGGCCTGCACGAGACCCATGTCGCCCGCCCCCCCCGGCTGCAAATGAGGAACTTTCATTGGCCCATCCAGCCGCTCCAGCAGAGACCCTGCACAGATCTGCACTGCCCTAGGCCGGGCGGGCAGCTCCATGGCTGCAAGTGTGGCCATTACAGAGCAACCTCAACAGCTCCCCCCGCCCCAGGTCCCACCCCGCCTGGCGCTGGGGCGCTCAGAGCCCTGCCGGAGGAGCTCAGCACCTGCCAGGATCCAGCCCTGTGATTCTGTGTCCAGTGTGTGATCCATTGGGCACAGAGCTCTCCTGCCCCCCACTGCCCCTCCCCCGCCCTGCCCCCCATTCCTACACCCTGTGCATCCACCTGCAGCTGCACCCCCCGCAGCCCTGCCCGAACTGCCCCTCCCCCAGCCCTGCCCCCCATGCCTACCCCCATGCATCCACCTGCAGCTGCACCCCCACAACCCTGCCCCCCACTGCCCCTCCCCCAGCCCTGCCCCCCATTCCTACACCCTGTGCATCCACCTGCAACTGCACCCCCGCAGCCCTGCCCCAACTGCCCCTCCCCCCACTTTGCCCCCCATTCCTACACCCTGTGCATCCACCTGCAGCTGCACCCCCGCAGCCCTGACCCCAACTGCCCCTCCCCCAGCCCTGCCCCCCCTTCCTACACCCTGTGCATCCACCTGCAGCTGCACCCCCACAGCCCTGCCCCCCACTGCCCCTCCCCCCGCCCTGCCCCCCCTTCCTACACCCTGTGCATCCACCTGCAGCAGCACCCCCGCAGCCCTGCCCCCAACTGCCCATCCCCCACCCTGCCCCCCCATTCCTACACCCTGTGCATCCACCTGCAGCTGCACCCCCCCAGCCCTGCCCCCAACTCCCCCTCCCCCGGCCCTACCCCCCATTCCTACACCCTGTGCATCCACCTGCAGCTGCACCCCCCACAGCCCTGCCCCCAACTGCCCCTCCCCCAGGCCTGCCCCCCGTGCCTACCCCCGTGCATCCACCTGCAGCTGCACCCCCGCAGCCCTGCCCCAACTGCCCCTCCCCCAGCCCTGCCCCCCGTGCCTACCCCCGTGCATCCACCTGCAGCTGCACCCCCGCAGCCCTGCCCCAACTGCCCCTCCCCCAGCCCTGCCCCCCCATTCCTACACCCTGTGCATCCACCTGCAGCTGCACCCCCGCAGCCCTGTCCCAACTGCCCCTCCCCCAGCCCTGCCCCCCCATTCCTACACCCTGTGCATCCACCTGCAGCTGCACCTCCGCAGCCCTGTCCCAACTGCCCCTCCCCCAGCCCTGCCCCCCCATTCCTACACCCTGTGCATCCAACTGCAGCTGCACCCCCTCAGCCCTGCCCCCAACTCCCCCTCCCCCAGCCCTGCCCCCCCATTCCTACACCCTGTGCATCCACCTGCAGCTGCACCCCCCCAGCCCTGCCCCAACTGCCCCTCCCCCAGCCCTGCCCCCCATTCCTACACCCTGTGCATCCACCTGCAGCTGCACCCCCCCAGCCCTGCCCCCAACTGCCCCTCCCCCTGCCCTGCCCCCTATGCCTACACCCTGTGCATCCACCTGCAGCTGCACCCCCGCAGCCCTGCCCCCAACTGCCCCTCCCCCCGCCCTGCCCCCCATTCCTACACCCTGTGCATCCACCTGCAGCTGCACCCCCGCAGCCCTGCCCCCAACTGCCCCTCCCCCCGCCCTCCCCCCCTTCCTACACCCTGTGCATCCACCTGCAGCTGCACCCCCGCAGCCCTGCCCCCAACTGCCCCTCCTCCCGCCCTGCCCCCCATTCCTACACCCTGTGCATCCACCTGCAGCTGCACCCTCACAGCCCTGCCCCCAACTGCCCCTCCCCCCACCCTGCCCCCCATTCCTACACCCTGTGCATCCACCTGCAGCTGCACCCCCCGCAGCCCTGCCCCAACTGCCCCTCCCCCAGCCCTGCCCCCCATTCCTACACCCTGTGCATCCACCTGCAGCTGCACCCCCACAGCCCTGCCCCCAACTCCCCCTCCCCCCACCTTGCCCCCCATTCCTACACCCTGTGCATCCACCTGCAGCTGCACCCTTACAGCCCTGCCCCCAACTGCCCCTCCCCCCACCCTGCCCCCCATTCCTACACCCTGTGCATCCACCTGCAGCTGCACCCTCACAGCCCTGCCCCCAACTGCCCCTCCCCCCACCCTGCCCCCCATTCCTACACCCCGTGCATCCACCTGCAGCAGCACCCCCCCAGCCCTGCCCCCAACTGCCCCTCCCCCCGCCCTGCCCCCCATTCCTACACCCCGTGCATCCACCTGCAGCTGCACCCCCACAGCCCTGCCCCAACTGCCCCTCCCCCCGCCCTGCCCCCCATTCCTACACCCCGTGCATCCACCTGCAGCTGCACCCCCCCAGCCCTGCCCCAACTGCCCCTCCCCCCGCCCTGCCCCCCATTCCTACACCCCGTGCATCCACCTGCAGCTGCACCCCCACAGCCCTGCCCCAACTGCCCCTCCCCCCGCCCTGCCCCCCATTCCTACACCCCGTGCATCCACCTGCAGCTGCACCCCCCCAGCCCTGCCCCAACTGCCCCTCCCCCCGCCCTGCCCCCCATGCCTACACCCTGTGCATCCACCTGCAGCTGCACCCCCGCAGCCCTGCCCCCAGCTGCCCCTCCCCCCGCCCTGCCCCCCATTCCTACACCCTGTGCATCCACCTGCAGCTGCACCCCCGCAGCCCTGCCCCCAACTGCCCCTCCCCCCCGCCCTCCCCCCCTTCCTACACCCTGTGCATCCACCTGCAGCTGCACCCCCGCAGCCCTGCCCCCAACTGCCCCTCCTCCCGCCCTGCCCCCCATTCCTACACCCTGTGCATCCACCTGCAGCTGCACCCTCACAGCCCTGCCCCCAACTGCCCCTCCCCCCACTCTGCCCCCCATTCCTACACCCTGTGCATCCACCTGCAGCTGCACACCCCGCAGCCCTGCCCCAACTGCCCCTCCCCCAGCCCTGCCCCCCATTCCTACACCCTGTGCATCCACCTGCAGCTGCACCCCCATAGCCCTGCCCCAACTGCCCCCTTCTCATCTCCTTTGCATCCATCTGCAGCTGCCTCCTCCCCCCCACAGAGCCCTGCCCCCTTTCCCACCCTCTGCTAATTCCTTTAGTCCAAACCCCTGACCCTGTTTCTGCATTTCCTTCCCCACTGTCACCTCAGCCCCCAATGCTGGGAGACCCAGTTCTTCTTTCCCCTGCTCTTTGCTTCCTCCTGCAGCCGCCCTGCCCCTTTCCCAGGCCACCCACAGAGCCGAGCTTCGCCTGGTGTGATCTGAATCTGCTGTGTGAGTGTGTGCGTGGGGGGGTGGGGGGTCTGGGGGCCACACCCGGCTCCTGGCAAACAGACTCCACGGGACCCTCCTCTTCTCTTGAGCGCGCTCATCAGCAGAGCCAGGCCACCCTCACCCCGGCGGTGCGCAGCCCCGATTCTTCAGCACCGGCCGCCAGGCCAGAAGGGACCCCCCAGGAGCACCTCTGCTCTGACGTCCTGCATCTCCCCTGCCACAGAACCTCCCCCACCCACTCCGGCAATAACATTGCCCCCCTACCGCCGGCAGGGAGCCGCCCACGGGGCCCCTCTGAGCCCGTGACCCAGAATTCTGTGCGACGCCGAGTAGAAATAACATAAACAGCTGCTGGAAAAACAGGTGGGTGCGTCCAGAGTTCACGGCTTAGAGCAGAAAACCAACGTAACCACTGGAGACAGATGAGCTTGGCTGCGTCAGGGCTGCAAACATCACATCCCTCCAGAGAGCAGGGAGGCTATTCTCGTAGCTGAAGTTGTGCATCTTAGATTGCTCCCCCCCAGACCCAGTGTAAACCAGGGCCAAGGGGTGGACAATCCACCTTGCCCCGGGGGAAGCTGCTCCAATGGTTAATCACCCACCTTGCTAAAAATGTGCGCCTTAATTCCTGTTTGAATTTGTTCCGCTGCAATGTCCTGCCTCTGAATCTCATTCGCCCTTTGTCTGCGACTCGGAGAGTAAAGAGCTGTCTCCTTTTCCTTGGGTAGAGACTTAGCCCTGGTCTACACTAGGACTTTAGGTCGAATTTAGCAGCGTTAAATCGATGTAAACCTGTACCCGTCCACACGATGAAGCCCTTTATTTCGACTTAAAGGGCTCTTAAAATCGATTTCCTTACTCCACCCCTGACATGTGGATTAGGGCTTAAATCGGCCTTGCCGGGTCGAATTTGGGGTACTGTGGACACAATTCGACGGTATTGGCCTCCGGGAGCTATCCCAGAGTGCTCCATTGTGACCGCTCTGGACAGCACTCTCAACTCAGATGCACTGGTCAGGTAGACAGGGAAAGAACCGCGAACTTTTGAATCTCATTTCCTGTTTGGCCAGCGTGGCAAGCTGCAGGTGACCATGCAGAGCTCATCAGCAGAGGTGACCATGATGGAGTCCCAGAATCGCAAAAGAGCTCCAGCATGGACCGAACGGGAGGTACGGGATCTGATCGCTGTGTGGGGAGAGGAATCCGTGCTATCAGAACTCCGTTCCAGTTTTCGAAATGCCAAAACCTTTGTCAGAATCTCCCAGGGCATGAAGGACAGAGGCCATAACAGGGACCCGAAGCAGTGCCGCGTGAAACTGAAGGAGCTGAGGCAAGCCTACCAGAAAACCAGAGAGGCAAACGGCCGCTCTGGGTCAGAGCCCAAACCATGTCGCTTCTATGATGAGCTGCATGCCATTTTAGGGGGTTCAGCCACCACTACCCCAGCCGTGTTGTTTGACTCCTTCAATGGAGATGGAGGCAACACGGAAGCAGGTTTTGGGGACGAAGAAGATGATGATGATGATGAGGTTGTAGATAGTTCACAGCAAGCAAGCGGAGAAACCGGTTTTCCCGACAGCCAGGAACTGTTTCTCACCCTGGACCTGGAGCCAGTACCCCCCGAACCCACCCAAGGCTGCCTCCTGGACCCGGCAGGCGGAGAAGGGACCTCCGGTGAGTGTACCTTTTAAAATACTATACATGGTTTAAAAGCAAGTATGTGAAAGGATTAATTTGACCTGGCATTCGCGGCTCTCCTGGATGTACCCCAAAGCCTTTGCAAAAGGTTTCTGGGGAGGGCAGCCTTATTGCGTCCTCCATGGTAGGACACTTTACCACTCCAGGCCAGTAACACGTACTCGGGAATCATTGCAGAACAAAGCATTGCAGTGTATGTTTGCTGGCGTTCAAACAACATCCGTTCTTTATCTCTCTGTGTTATCCTCAGGAGAGTGAGATATCATTTATGGTCACCTGGTTGAAATAGGGTGCTTTTCTTCAGGGGACACTCAGAGGAGCCCATTCCTGCTGGGCTGTATGCCTGTGGCTGAACAGAAATGTTCCCCGCTGTTAGCCACGGGGAGGGGGGAGGGTTGAGGGGGTAGCCACGCGGTTGGGGGAGGGAAAATGCGACCTTGTAATGAAAGCACATGTGCTATGTATGTAATGTTAACAGCAAGGTTTACCCTGAAAGAGTGTAGCCACTGTTTTATAAAATGTGTCTTTTTAAATACCGCTGTCCCTTTTTTTTTCTCCACCAGCTGCATGTGTTTCAATGATCACATGATCTTCTCCTTCCCAGAGGCTAGTGAAGATTAGAAAGAAAAAAAAACGCACTCGAGATGAAATGTTCTCTGAGCTCATGCTGTCCTCCCACACTGACGGAGCACAGACGAATGCGTGGAGGCAGACAATGTCAGAGTGCAGGAAAGCACAAAATGACCGGGAGGAGAGGTGGCGGGCTGAAGAGAGTAAGTGGCGGGCTGAAGACAGGGCTGAAGCTCAAATGTGGCAGCAGCGTGATGAGAGGAGGCAGGATTCAATGCTGAGGCTGCTGGAGGATCAAACTAATATGCTCCAGTGTATGGTTGAGCTGCAGCAAAGGCAGCTGGAGCACAGACTGCCACTACAACCCCTGTGTAACGAACTGCCCTCCTCCCCAAGTTCCATAGCCTCCTCACCCAGATGCCCAAGAACATGGTGGGGGGCATCCGGCCAACCAGCCACTCCACCACAGAGGATTGCCCAAAAAACAGAAGGCTGGCATTCAATAAATTTTAAAGTTGTAAACTTTTAAAGTGCTGTGTGGCCTTGTCCTTCCCTCCTCCACCACCCCTCCTGGGCTACCTTGGTAGTTATCCCCCTATTTGTGTGATGAATGAATAAAGAATGCATGAATGTGAAGCAACAATGCTTTATGGCCTCTGCAAGCGGTGATCGAAGGGAGGAGGGGAGGGTGGTTAGCTTACAGGGAAGTAGAGTGAACCAAGGGGCGGGGAGTTTCATCAAGGAGAAGCAAACAGAACTTTCACACCATAGCCTGTCCAGTCATGAAACTGGTTTTCAAAGCTTCTCTGATGCGTACCGCGCCCTCCTTTGCTCTTCTAACCACCCTGGTATCTGGCTGCGCGTAACCAGCAGCCAGGCGATTTGCCTCAACCTCCCACCCCGCCATAAACGTCTCCCCCTTACTCTCACAGATATTGTGGAGCACACAGCAAACAGTAATAACAGTGGGAATATTGGTTTCGCTGAGGTCTAAGCGAGTCAGTAAACTGCGCCAGCGCGCCTTTAAACGTCCAAATGCACATTCTACCACCATTCTGCACTTGCTCAGCCTGTAGTTGAACAGCTCCTGACTACTGTCCAGGCTGCCTGTGTACGGCTTCATGATCCATGGCTTTAAGGGGTAGGCTGGGTCCCCAAGGATAACTATAGGCATTTCAACATCCCCAACAGTTATTTTCTGGTCTGGGAATAAAGTCCCTTCCTGCAGCGTTTGAAACAGACCAGAGTTCCTGAAGATGCGAGCGTCATGTACCTTTCCCGGCCATCCCACGTTGATGTTGGTGAAACGTCCCTTGTGATCCACCAGGGCTTGCAGCACTATTGAAAAGTACCCCTTGCGGTTTATGTACTCGCCGGCTTGGTGCTCCGGTGCCAAGATAGGGATATGGGTTCCGTCTATGGCCCCACTACAGTTAGGGAATCCCATTGCAGCAAAGCCATCCACTATGACCTGCACATTTCCCAGGGTCACTACCCTTGATATCAGCAGATCTTTGATTGCGTGGGCTACTTGCATCACAGCAGCCCCCACAGTAGATTTGCCCACTCCAAATTGATTCCCAACTGACCGGTAGCTGTCTGGCGTTGCAAGCTTCCACAGGGCTATCGCCACTCGCTTCTCAACTGTGAGGGCTGCTCTCATCTTGGTATTCATGCGCTTCAGGGCAGGGGAAAGCAAGTCACAAATTTCCATGAAAGTGCCCTTACGCATGCGAAAGTTCCGCAACCACTGGGAATCATCCCAGACCTGCAACACTATGCGGTCCCACCAGTCTGTGCTTGTTTCCCGAGCCCAGAATCGACGTTCCACGGCATGAACCTGCCCCATTAGCACCATGATGCATGCATTGGCAGGGCCCGTGCTTTGAGAGAAATCTGTGACCATGTCCTGATCACTCACGTCACCGCGCTGACATCGCCTCCTCGCCCGGTATCGCTCTGCCAGGTTCTGGTGCTGCATATACTGCTGGATAATGCGTGTGGTGTTTAACGTGCTCCTAATTGCCAAAGTGAGCTGAGCAGCCTCCATGCTTGCCTTGGTATGGCGTCCGCACAGAAAAAAGGGGCGGAATGATTGTCTGCCGTTGCTCTGACGCAGGGAGGGGCGACTGATGACACGGCTTACAGGGTTGGCTTCAGGGAGCTAAAATCAACAAAGGGGGTGGCTTTACATCAAGGAGTATTTCAGGCAGGACTTCACGGAGGGTTCCAATAAGAAATGGTGCACCTAAGTTATTGTTCTTATTGGAACAAGCAGGTTGGTCTGGCCTCTGATTGATACATGGCTAGATTTACCTCGCTGCACCTTCTCTGTGAGTGACTGCAGTGTGACCTAGAGGAATGAGTCCCCTAGACGGGGGAGGAGGCAAATGAGTACAAAACAAATCTGGTCTATTTCTTGTTTTGATCCACTCCGTCTATCTTTTACATCTTTGGCTGGCAGCAGACGGTGCAGAAGGACTGCAAGCCATCCACATCTCATGGCTGCTCGGCAGAAGATGGTACAATAGGACTGCTAGCAATCCGTATCGCCTGCCTGCTCACCATAAGACGGTTCAATAGGACTGACTGCAGGACTAAAGAGAATGACCTGATCAAGTCACTCCAAATTTAGTCCCTGCGCCCATGTCTGCCCAGGCGCTCCCAGCCGACGTGGCCAGGAGCACCTTGGACACGACGAGGATGACTACCGGTCCTATTACACCGTCTGCTGCCACAAGGCAATGGGTTGCTGCTACTGTGTAGCAATGCAGTACCACGTCTGCCAGCACCCAGGAGACATACTGTGACGGTTACCTGAGCGGGCTCCAGGCTTGCGGTGGTATGGCGTCCGCACAGGTAACTCAGGAAAAAAGGTGCGAAACGATTGTCTGCCCTCGCTTTCACGGAGGGAGGGAGGGAACGGGGGCCTGAGGATATGTACCCAGAACCACCCGCGACAATGTTTTAGCCCCATCAGGCATTGGGATCTCAACCCAGAATTCCAATGGGCAGCGGAGACTGCGGGAACTGTGGGATAGCTACCCACAGTGCAACGCTCCGGAAGTCGACGCTTGCCTCGGTACTGTGGAAGCTCTCCGCCGAGTTAATGCACTTAATGCACTTAGAGCATTTTCTGTGGGGACACACACACTCGAATATATAAAAACGATTTCTAAAAAACCGACTTCTATAAATTCGACCTTATTCCGTAGTGTAGACATACCCTTAGAGACCAACACCTCCCACACACCGGGTGTGTGCCCCAACCACTGGGTATATGTGGGGGCCCTGGCCCCGCCACCTCCTCCAGGGGTTTAGTAAATGGTCCCTAAACCCCCTGGAGAATCTAACCCCCAATTTTATTGTTTGGTCTAAATGATTTGGTGAATTCATGAAGCATTTTGGCTGGCCCAAAACTGTGTTTTGCGTGGAATACACAATACAGTCAGCACCCCCAGCTCTGTTCTTTAGTCTCTCACTGTAAGGCGGGTTTGCCCAACCTCAGATCATTCCTGTTGTTCTTCTCCATGAACGCATTTCATTGTAATCTGTGTTTACTCTCCTTTATATAATGGCTAGTTATTGGCACTGGAATATTGTCACGCTGTCACGCTAGTGATGCATAGAAAATAAATATCACAGCTGCCCATTAATTATAGAATCACAGAATATCAGGGTTGGAAGGGACCTCAGGAGGTCATCCAGTCCAACCCCCTGCTCAAAGCAGGACCAATCCCCAACTAAATCATCCCAGCCAGGGCTTTGTCAAGCCTGATCTTAAAAACCTCTAAGGAAGGAGATTCCACCACCTCCCTAGGTAACGCATTCCAGTGTTTCACCACCCTCCTGGTGAAAAAGTTTTTCCTAATATCCAACCTAAACCTCCCCCACTGCAACTTGAGACCATTACTCCCCGTTCTGTCATCTGCTACCACTGAGAACAGTCTAGATCCATCCTCTTTGGAACCCCCTTTCAGGTAGTTGAAAGCAGCTATCAAATCCCCCCTCATTCTTCTCTTCTGCAGACTAAACATCCCCAGTTCCCTCAGCCTCTCCTCATAAGTCATGTGTTCCAGACCCCTAATCATTTTTGTTGCTCTCCGCTGGACTCCTTCCAATTTTTCCACATCCTTCTTGCAGCGTGGGGCCCAAAACTGGACACAGGACTCCAGATGAGGCCTCACCAATGTCGAATAGAGGGGAATTATCATGTCCCTCGATCTGCTGGCAATGCCCCTACTTATACATCCCAAAATGCCATTGGCCTTCTTGTCAACAAGGGCACACTGCTGACTCATATCCAGCTTCTCATCCACTGTAACCCCTAGGTCCTTTTCTGCAGAACTGCTGCCTAGCCATTCGGTCCCTAGTCTGTAGCAGTGCCTGGGATTCTTCTGTCCTAAGTGCAGGGACTCTGCACTTGTCCTTGTTGAACCTCATCAGAATGTACTGATTGTCCTCAGCATCCTACCCAGGAATGAACCAGATCTGGTGGTACTGATTAAGATTTGCCAGAGATTGACAACATTCCCCATTCAGTGGTGAGAAAGCCAGAGCCAGCCGGGCTGCAGTCGTATCTCTGCATCAGTGTGTGGGGCCTGATTTACACCAGTGTGTGGTCTTTTACACTACTGCAAAATGTTTCCATATCCCAACGCTGGATACTCACCTTGCACTAGGGTCAGTGACTGCACGAGGGGCAGGACCCTGGGGAAACAGGCTGATAGCCTTCAACTAGGTGGAGAGGGCATATTTCTATGACAACACATTCTGGTCATTTCTAGCGATGGAAGGACGAAGAACTCTGTGAGTTCATTTCCTAGAATGTTGTTTATGCGGATCCCAGAGCCCCTTGTTAAAAAATGAATCCCTCCTGATCCACAATAACAAAGATGTCCCCAGTCTCATTATATGGCCTCATCACCATAGTATCTGAGCACCTCACAATCATGAATCTATTTATACTCATAAACACCCCTGTGAGGTACACCCCTGGCTGGTACACCCAGATGAAATTTTTGGCCAACATTTTTTGGTGTTCCTGAGAATTTTCACCGGATCGGTAGAAATTTTTCAGTTGCTTTATAACTTTAAAGGAAAAAAAAAGGAGTTTGGTTGCTGAAAATGGAAACATTTTTGGTTTCCAAAGAAATTCCCTCAAAATCTTGTCAAAGGTGACATTTTCTCGCAGAAACATCTGTCTTGAAATGAAACATGTTGACCAGCTCTGCTCTGCAGTGTCTCCTGAGTTATGAAATGTCTGGATTTAGAGCTAACACAACCACCTCTTCAGTTGAGGAGCTTCCCCTGACAATGTGATTTGGCAAGAAACCATGAAGTAACTCCTCTCTTTGGCAACTGCTGAGGCCTCCAGACCCCTGGGGCTTCAGTTCAAACCTGCCCTGGCTCAGTTTACACAGAGAAAATTGCATTTGACTATCCCATGACCCTAACGAATAAAAAGGCTGTCGGTCAGCCAGATGGGACATTTCCCTTCTTCAGTTTGGATATACTGCTGCCTAAATCATTCCCAACTCTTCTTTAAAGCCTTCCACAGGGAAATCATTATAATTAATACTATAGAAAGCATCTAAAAGCCTCCAGGTTGGGCCCCACTGTGCTAGACACTGCACAAATATACTGCTCTGCTGGGTGGGAGATGCTGATGGATGCCATCAAGTGAGTCTTTGCTCCTAAGACAGTCGCAGACCTCGTCAGAGTCCATGGGTGGCTAAGCACCTTCCATCAGACTCAATGGAAGAAGCCAGGAAACCCCTGTTTTGTAGTAAAGGCAGCGGGGGACAATGGAGGGACCATCCAAGGCACATGGCAGGGCACAGCTAAGCCATGTGGGCCGAGGGGTTTCCCTGATTGCAAATGCAGGGGCTAGGAGACTGGTTTGCAGTCGGTGTGTGTTAGAGGTGGGAAGCAATTGTGAGCATGGCCCTGAGAGGGAGCAGAGAGACTGAGCTTTTTGGGCACAGAGCTCAATGGAGGGGCAGGCTTAGGATTTCTGAGCAAGTACAAGGCCTGTGGTTTTTGTTTCTGTTGTGTTCTTCTGAAATACAAGAGATCACACCAAGAATAGACCTGACTCATGTCACCAATTTCTCATTCTAATGGAAAGAACCCTGCAAGGCCCTGAATCCGGGCAAACCGCTCAGGCCAAAGGAGCAACAATAGTAATAAATATACTATTGTTATGGTATCCCATCGCTTCAAATGTGGGAAAGTTCCAAGTTAAAAAAGTAGACTAATGGCACGTAATAAAGACCTGGGTGTGAAATTTACCAATGTAGGTAAAATAACTCAATGGAGATTTTTTAGAACTGTCCCATCGTCAACTCTGTCACAGAGACTTAGACCTTGTCTACTCTACCACTTGCTTTGGTATAATGTACATTGCTCCAGGGTGCGACCCGCTGTGTCCCCTTGAATGACATAAGTTACATCACTGGTCTTTTCTACCCTCCCTTGGTCCTGATCTCAAACCAGCCCCAGGCCCGATCCCCACTTTGTGTCAATCGGCCGCAGCTCCATTGGTGTCAACGGACAGTAGGTCCAATTTACACCTGCTGATGACATGGCAGGTTGTTCGCTAGTTTGTCAATGGGCCGTCAAATGACTTGAGACCAAGAATGAACCCTGCAGCTGGGCCGGAGAGTCCAGCTTCACAATGGAGAAACATCTGACAGTTATTGCAACATTACCCTGCCCTACGGACGCCAGACCTCCCCGGTGTGCAAAATCCCTGGTCCTGTTCATATGCAAACACAGCAACAAAACCAGCTTTGAGGAGGAGCTGATCACATCCCCCAGCATCACCCGGGCAGGGCTGTCTCTGGAGCAAAGGCTGGTACCTCTGGAGCACCGAGGAAGAGCCGGGTTCTGTCTCCCAGCCAGCAACAGAGTAACGGTGGCCAAGGCTGGATCTTACATACCCCAGTCACAGTCTGACGTCATCACTGCAGTGACACCCCCCTGCTCTGAGTGTGTGTGAAGTGACAGCCCCTGCCAATGACATGGAAGAGAACCAGGGCCAGACAGTCCCATTAGAGTGCTGAGCTGAAATACCCCCATTTCTCTGCACTCAGGAGACCGGGATTTGGAGTTAAGACACTGGCCTGGTGCTTGAAAACCATGAAGTGACCTCCTAGCGTGGTCATGGAAAGCAGTTTGCAGAAGTAGCTTGTTTGTTATCTGGAGACTGAGCTGGAGGTGTCGCCAAAAAACCCCCTGATCATCCTAGATGCAGAACTGGTGGTTTAAGATGTTTACTAACCAGCATGGCCTTGCATAAAATAGGAGTGGCTGAAGATATTTCTACATATAGATGAATGGATTGTGAGTTCTGGGAACAGGATCTACAAGAAACAGTGAACAGTTGAAAAACTAAAACACAAGAAAGGAGATGCTGTTTTGTGCCCATGGGAGTCTGTTCCCATTCGCAGCACAACGGACTTTGCACATGCACAAGACCTATTAAGTAGAGCGGGTAGAAAATTTCCCCAATGGAGCGGGTTTTTCATGGGAAAATGCTGTTTGGACAAAATCAAAATGTTCTGCGGGAACGGGCCAATTCCGATGCAACTTTGTTTAGAAAAAATCAGAGCCAGTGGCTTTGGGAAGGTGAAACTCTCCATGTTGATTTTTAGTTTACGTTGCATGACGCATCGCAATAGAAAATTTAAACGTTGAAATCGAAACCATCGACTGAAAGCCAAATTTTAGACACTCCTTTGGCGGGAGAGTCCGAATTCGGCCGTTTCATTCCCGTCTGGAAGGAACGTCAACTTCAAAACCCTGACACTTCCTGCGAAGGGAAATTCCAGCCCCTGCCCAGCTCCTGCAGACAGACAAACAGCAGCGGAGGGACGAGGCCTTTGGCAAGGTCACGCTTGGTCCCAGGTGACGGGGCTCCCATTGGAGGGAGAGCAGCACTGGCCGGCTCACACTTCACCCCTGGCAGCAGAGGCAGGGTGAAGACGTAGCAGGAGCTCTGCCTGCCCCCCGGCAGCTAGCCCTAGCTCGCCCCATGGCTGCGGCGCCGGAGTCTCTTGGTTCTGAACCAGCCCTGCTCCCAGCACCCAGTGTAGGGGGTTTAGGAGCACAACCAAAGCATAGACAGGGTGCACAAGCCCATCCGTTCCAGCTGCAAGAGCAGAGCGTGTGTGTGTGAGAACCAGGCCCCAGGTGTTTCTTGTACAATCACAGGCGGGGCAGGAGCTATCTGGCAGTTATTTGTGTTGCTGGGGAAGGGAAGGGGTGTTTAGTTTGGGGGTTTGGTTACACATTATCCCTGCAAAACAACTGCAGCTGTTCCCTGTCTGTGCAATTAAAATCCTCTCAACAGAGACCTTGTTTGTTCCGGGAAATGCACCTGCAGCTGCTAATGGATACATCTGATCCTGTGTCCATTGCTCACACCTGTTAACCAGAAAGTCGACATTTCCCAGAGCAGGAAAAGCTTTTGAGACACCATGAGGCCACCTACACAGCAAAAAAAACCTCTCAGCAGCTCACCGGGGTCAAGCTGCGTGGGGTACAAATAGCAGTGTAGGTGTCTGGCACTGGGCTGGAGCCCAGAGTCCAAGACCCATCCCCATCACTGGGTTTCAGAGCCCGGACATGAGCCAGAACCCACCTGGCTACATTGTTATCATTAGCCCTGCCCTGTGAGCCTGAGTCCCTTGACCCCGGAGGGGACGGGGATGTTGCTGTGTGGACGTCCCCTAAGTCAGAGCCTCAGAAACAAAGGGAGGTGTATGGAGAACAGGCCGCATTGCCAGCCGTGCCAAGGAGCACGGCCCATCTCACGGCAAGAGCAGAGTGATTCAGGCTCTTATACAATCACTCGCCTTCTGCCCTGGTCACTGCCGGGACCACCCCCGCTCCGACTGGGCGCAAAGCTGCAGGCCCAGTCCGTGGCAGGGCCGGAGAGATCGAACAGGCAAAGGAATCGGTCTTTCCTGTTAGAGGGCAGGTTTCCACGTGTCACAAGGTGGGATTTCCTGCCGACAGCCTGGGCCCCATTGCCACGGGCTGAGGGGAGGGGAAGGCAGGCCGTGGGCTCATGGGCAGGGTTCTCGCCCTCACAAGACCTGGGATCAATTCCTGACCACTGCTGCAAGCTCCCCTGGTGACCACTTGTGCCTCAGTTCCCCCATCCGTAGCATGGGGATAATAACCTTTCTGATGCAGGGTGGGGATCAAGTTACTTCCATCTGCAAATGGGATTAAAAACCCTTCCTTTGTCGACTCAATTTATATAATAAACTCTTCAGGGCAGGGACTGTCTCTGGCTGTGTGTCTGTGCAGCTCCCGGCACAACAGGGCCCTGATCTCAGCTGGGGCAGGGACCGTCTCTCCCTGTGTGTCTGGGCAGCTCCCAGCACAACGGGGCCCTGATCTCTTGTAGGGCCTACTATAATACAAATAACAATGGAATTGGTCTTGCCCCTTAGGGCGCAGGTTTCCACGTGTCAGAAGGTGGGATTTCCTGTCAAGTTAGGGCAGCCAGGTGCTTGTCCCCACCTGGACTGATGCCGCAGACATACAGCAGCTATTAATCCTTGGTCTTTGGTAACGCCGGGCTTGGCTACGCCCAACCCTGCTCCTGCTGCAGGGAGAGCAGCACTGGCCGGCCTGCAGGTCACTGCCAGCCCCACAGGATTGGTGATGGCGTAGCAGGAGTTCTCCCTGCCCCCCTGCAGCCGGCGCGAGCTCAGCCCCATGGCCGCATGGGGCCCAGGGCAGCTGGTAGCTGGTGGTGGGCGTTTGCAATTCTATTCTAGCCTGGCTGCCTCTCGATGCACCAAGTGGGTTTAAACGGCTCTGTTGCATCCGTTATTTGTGCACAAAAATCGTGGGAGCCTGAATGTGTCTCATTATAGACATGGGGTGTAGTTTCTCTTACAGCAACCACTCGCTTGAGGTTAGAATGTGTCACCCGAACCACATCCCGACGTTTCCGTTCTTCTCTCTTCCTCCTCATTATTTCTCATTTGTTACAAGCTGTGTGACTAAATCAGTCCATAAACTCAAACACAACAAATAAATCTGTTAGTCTTTAAGGTGCCACCGGACTCCTTGTTGTTTTTGTGGATACAGACAAACACGGCGACCCCCTGAGACTTATCTCCATAAACTCATTTATTTTCATGGTAACCTATAATTTTAACCAGGTCTCTGCCCCCATCCTTAGTCTTAAAAAAGACAACAGCGTTTAGCTCAGGCGTGACTGGCAGAGAGCAGTGTCAGGAGATTTCAGCTCAGTGAAGAAAGATTCAAAGGTAGAATTAAGTGGCTTTAGACTAGAGACATCTAGGCAGCCTTAATTATCGCAGTTGCTAAACCATCTGCTACAAGCTCAGCGTGAAGGAGGCTGTTTTTTGAACATTAAAAACCAGGACACTTTTGGGGTAACATTTTTAGGATAGTGAAACACTCCTGCAAAGATCAACAAACTTTAAAAAAAAATCCTTTTTCTACAGCCAGCCTCTGGCCCCGCCACACCACGTGGGCATATTTGTCAGAGTGGAGGGTTATGTTCTGTTGACTCAGTGTCTGAATGAATTGAGCAGAGACACTACAGATGTTTTCCTCTGAGCAAGACAGCAGCTCGGATCATGTCTGTGCTCATTCCACTCCAGACATTGCTCATCGCACTGAACGCTCCTTCCACGGGGCTGTCGGCTCCCGCTGGACACAGAGCGCAGTCGGCCCTCGGCTGCGGTAACGTCCCACGTCAGCATTTTGTGGCCTGGCCTTGTCAAAGACGCCCGTGGGAGAGAAACGTCCATTTCCCACTGAAAGCCAATGGGGGTTGCGCTCTGAGCCCACCTTGGAAGAGCCCAGCTGTGGTTATTCAACATGGGAATGGTTCGAATGATGACAGGAAAAACCAGGACGTTTCAGCTTCAAGGGAACGACAGTGGATTCACACCAGCCGGGATCGGGTCCCATCGATTAGCGGAGCTACGGCTGATTCACATCAGCTGGGCACCTGGCTCCAATGATTCCAATGGAGTCCTGGCCAATTTACACCAGATCGGGTTTGGCCCATAATTTTTTCAGAGCAGGGACATGCAAACCTGGTTCTATATTTGCCCTTGTGGTGGTATCTAGCCAAATTGTCCGGACAAAGAGCTCAAGACCTTTCGGGAGACAGTTTTTTTTCTTTTAAAAAACAAGGCAAGTCCATACAAAAAATACTGCTGAGCAAACATTAAGATGGCAGAGTGAGGCCCGAGAAGGCAGGAAATGCTAACGTTAAGCTCACCCAGGCACCCTTAACTCTGCCCCTTTGTGCACCTGTGTTACAATGCAGACTTTAGCTCCATGAGCACACGTTGGTCTTTCTGCCGGGCTCGCTCAAGGCGAGGGAGTCACTAGCCCTAATACGGCCACACAAGGGAATTGTGGGTAAGGACTCCCGCACTAGGTTAGGGGTGCACAGACTGTGGCTCCAGGCATGGGGGGAGCAGGGTTTTCATGCTTCACACTTCTCCCCCCTCAATCTGTATAAGTGGGCACGGAGGGGCAAGAAGAGGGTGGAGTCTCGACTCCCCACCTCCCTTCCCCAGGGCCTAATCCGCACCCCACTGACCACCGGCTTCAGCAGGCTTTGAATCAGCCCCCCAGTGCGCCGTGCAGCAGAGCTGGCTGAGTGCGTGGACGGGCGGTTGGCTACACCTAGGGGTGCAGTGAGTGATTAGCCATCCTCCCCCAGAGCAGTGGGGGGCTCTGGGGGCATCTCTGGGGCACGGCGCTGCCTGCAGGCTCCCCTGCTGGAGCTGGGCTGTGTGCCAGTCCTTACCCAGCGCTGGGGCTGGGCGCCACAATCCGGCCCTGAGCATGCGGGCTGGTCAGTGCCCAGTGAATGAGACCTGGGCCCTGGGGCTCCCTCCTCACTCTGGGCCTCAGTCTGCTCGCACGTACGGCCCTGATCCTGCAAAGGGTTCCCCGTATGCTTCACTTTGTGCGTTGTCTGTCGTCCCATTGCAGGGCTCAAAGCTCAGCACGGGGGCACGTCCTGGCAGGATCGGGGCCTCAGAGTCAAACTCCACTGTCCAGTTTCACTGCCGTGGATCTGGGAGCGAGGGGAAGAAAACATGGGGTTTCTTTTTAAGAAGAAATGTTCAAATATATGTGCTATGGATTCGTGCTGTGGAGTTTCCACATGGAAATAAGATATTTATGATATTTAATTTTGGAGTTTGCAGAAATGCGACCAGCCCCTCTGCTAGCCCCAGCGACGTGTGGTTCTGGCCCTGACATATGAAATCTAAATATAAACAGGCTTTGACCAGCGATGGTTATCGCAGGAAGTGGAGTGGGAGGGACGGAAAGAAGACAGACACTCACTAAGCATTGCACTAAGAATAGACACATAGGCCAGAAGGCCTGGAACATGGTTCCTGGGTCATTTCTTTTTCCATTATTTCTTTGTTTGCCATTTCTACCCTGTAACCCTGTTTCCAGTATCTCCCCCCCGTCCCCCCGACACACGCACAGCACCTCTCTCCCCCAATACCAGGGGCTCCATCTGCCCCCCCCCCCCCAGGCCAGTGGCTCTTTGTCGCCCCCTACCTCCATTCCAGGGTCCTCCCTTCTCCACCCCCAAATGGCTGGGGCTCTCTGTCCCCCCATTCCCTCTCCCCCAATGCCAGGGGCTCTGTGAACACCCCCGTTTCCCTTCCCTCCACTCCCTCCTTCCCCGTTCGTCTTCTTTCTGTCTTTGAGATAAGTAAGTCATTGAAGGTGTCAGCTTGTGAAAGTCCTTTGGGGGGCTATTGAGCGGGGGTGGCGGGGTTGAAGCAGGAAGGGGTCAGTGGCTGCCTTCAACCTGCTCTTTGATCTGTGGACAGTTGCAGAGTTGCGGGCAGCCGTGGCCATGCTCAGAAGCTGGCAGGGACCCCGTGTGTCCTCATTTTCCACCTAACAGCTCTGTGATTCCCCCCACGCCCCATATCGGGGGGCTCCATCCGGGCCAGGCACCCTCTGGAGTCCCCAGTGGCTTTGAGATGGTGAAACACAGATTAAGTGATTTTCCCAGAGTCACCCCGGGCAGGCTGTGGCAGAGTTGAGAATTGAACCCAGATCACTGAATGCCAGGGCTTTATGGTCCTCTTCCCGTCCTCTTTTCAGCCCAAACGACCCCAAAGTACAAGGAGCAAGGAGGTCTATAGGAGAGCTATAGAATTCACTGCATCCAGCCCTGAAATGCAGCCCCCTCTGGGGTGGGTTGTGGCAGCTGTTCACCAGCCCACAGCAACGCAACGGTGAAGAGGAATCCTGTATCCGCCTGAACCTGCAGGAGGAATTTCGGGAGGCGGAAAGGAAACCCACCGGCAATTCACCCCCAGCCCCCAGCACAGCACCCCCTTGTGCCTGCCTCGCTCAGCACTGATCCAGAGGAACTTCCCGTCCAATTAACGCTGGCTCTCCCGTTTCCTCCAGTGGACGGATCCGGGTGCAGATGCTGCCCCCTTAACCGGCTGCTGCCCAGGAGCAAACGCCATCGGTTTTCTCAAGCCATGTCTCCTGCTCAGTCAGGTCCCGATTGCTCGCGATCCAGGAGCGGGGGGAGAGGGTAAAGAGCAGAATGCCGTAACTTCCCCTGGAGAGCTGGGGATTTCACTGGGTACCAGCGAATACGAGGGCTGGTGGCGTTTCCCCAGTGCGGCGCTAGGGGGCGCTGTGCTGCAGGGAGCGGGGTGGATTTTGCCACCCGGTGGCCGGAAGCAGTAGCTCTAAGCAACACCAGGGCTAAGAGTGTGTGCCAGGAACTAGCAGACATTTTTGCCAGGGTAGGTTGGCCCTCCGACATCCTCACAGATGCAGGAACTAATTTCCTGGCAGGAACTCTGGAAAGCCTTTGGGAAGCTCATGGGGTAAATCACTTGGTTGCCACTCCTTACCACCATCAAACAAATGGCATGGTGGAGAAGTTTAATGGAACTTTGGGGGCCATGATACGTAAATTCGTAAATGAGCACTCCAATGATTGGGACTAGTGTTGCAGCAGTTGCTCTTTGCCTACAGAGCTGTACCACACCCCAGTTTAGGGTTTTCCTCATTTGAACTTGTATACGGCCGCGAGGTTAAGGGGCCATTGCAGTTGGTGAAGCAGCAATGGGAGGGATTTACACCTTCTCCAGGAACTAACATTCTGGACTTTGTAACCAACCTACAAAACACCCTCTGAACCTCTCTAGCCCTTGCTAAAGAAAACCTACAGGATGCTCAAAAAGAGCAAAAAGCCTGGTATGATAAACATGCCAGAGAGCGTTCCTTCAAAGTAGGGGACCAGGTCATGGTCTTAAAGGCGCTCCAGGCCCATAAAATGGAAGCATCGTGGGAAGGGCCATTCATGGGTCCGGAGCGCCTGGGAGCCGTTAATTATCTCATAGCATTCCCCACCTCCAACCGAAAGCCTAAGGTGTACCATATGAATTCTCTAAAGCCCTTTTACTCCAGAGAATTAAAGGGTTGTCAGTTTACAGCCCAGGGAGGAGACGACGCTGAGTGGCCTGAAGGTGTCTACTACGAAGGGAAAAGTGCTGGTGGTGTGGAAGAGGTGAACCTCTCCATGACCCTTGGGCGTATGCAGCGACAGCAGATCCAGGAGCTGTGCACTAGCTACGCGCCGACGTTCTCAGCCACCCCAGGACTGACTGAACGAGCATACCACTCCATTGACACAGGTAATGCTGTTGGATCATATTAAAGAAGTTCTGTATTAAAATCACAAATGAGTTTGATTCCCCATAGTTTAAATTCCAGGGTATTACTAATTAAGAGCTCTCTTGGTTTTTGGTACTGTTTCTCTCCCTCTATGTGTGAAACTTGCAAGCTTCTAATTGTGTTCGTACATTCTAAGACTGAATCTCTTCTCAAAGCAATTCACACAGAGAGAGACTCAAAGCAATACTCTGTAACAACAGAAACAGCACCCAGAGACTCCCCGCCCTTTTGTTGTATTAACAATTGTGATTAAAATGGAGATAGAGGATGTATGTGGGTGGATGCTTGGTGTGGATAATAACTGAATGATCAGGGAGGTGCCAGCCTAAGAATCCAGTGTCCATCGGCTGAAGAAGGCGTCAAGTAGAAATAGCCAGAGGACCCCCGGAGGGCAGACTGGAATCCACCCAACAGCCTCAAGAATGGGAGAACCAAAGAACAAGATAATATCTAGCAGCACGGAGCCGTCAGGAATGTGCCATCTGCTGATTGATTCAGCAACAGCATGATGAAGCAATTCCCACAGACTTGCATAGGAAGAAATTCCTATAAAAATAGACTCTAAAAAGTGAGAACTTTGGGGTCTGATTCTGCAAACCAACTTCCAGGAGCATCAGATGAGCATCTGACAAGGCCCTGCTCCCTCCTTATGTCCAGGCCACCTGGCCAGTGGCTTGGCATGAGCAACTCTAAGGCTGGTAACTATGATAACAACCTTGCAGAACCTCTGTGTGTGTGTGTGTGTGTGTGTGAATAAATATGAGATTGAATGGAATGTTATAGCTGTAACTAACTGCTTACTATGATTCTTTCTGCATTCACAATAAATGTGGTATTTTGCCTTTTTCCCTTTAATAAGATCCTGCTGGTTTTTAATTTATTGGTATAACAATGCTCACCCAATTAAAGTCCAACCTTACCGGGTGTCTCCTCAAGCTAAAACTGCTGTAGAACGGGAGATCCAGGATATGCTACAGATGGGGGTAATCTGCCCCTCTGGCAGTGCATGGGCATCTCCAGTGGTTCCCAAACCAGATGGGGAGATACGTTTTTGCATGGACTACCGTAAGCTAAACGCTGTAACCCACCCAGACAACTATCCAATGCCACTCACAGATGAACTACTGGAGAAACTGGGACGGGCCCAGTTCATCTCTACCCTGGACTTAACCAAGGGGTACTGGCAGGTACCGCTAGATGAATCCGCCAAGGAAAGGTCAGCCTTCACCACACATCTCGGGCTGTAGGAATTTAATGTACTTCCTTTCGAGCTGCGGAATGCACCCGCCACCTTCCAAAGACTTGTAGATGGTCTCCTAGCAGGATTAGGAGAATATGCAGTCGCCTACCTTGACGATGTGGCCATATTTTCGGATTCCTGGGCAGACCACCTGGAACATCTACAAAAAGTCCTTGAGTGCATAAGGGAGGCAGGACTAACTGTTAAGGCTAAGAAGTGTCAAATAGGCCTAAACAGAGTGACTTACCTTGGACACCAGGTGGGTCAAGGAACTATCAGCCCCCTACAGGCCAAAGTGGATGCTATCCAAAAGTGGCCTGTCCCAAAGTCAAAGAAACAGGTCCAATCCTTCTTAGGCTTGGCTGGATATTACAGGCGATTTGTACCGCAATACAGCCGAATCGCCGTCCCACTGACAGACCTAACCAAAAAGAAACAGCCAAATGCCATTCAGTGGACCGAAGAGTGTCAGAAGGCCTTTAACCAGCTTAAAGCGACACTCATGTCTGACCCTGTACTAAGGGCCCCAGACTTTGACAAACCATTCCTAGTAACCACAGATGCGTCCGAGCGTGGTGTGGGAGCAGTTTTAATGCAGGAAGGACCTGATCAAGAATTCCACCCTGTAGTGTTTCTCAGCAAGAAGCTGTGTGAGAGGGAAAGCCACTGGTCAGTCACTGAAAAAGAATGTTACTCCATTGTCTACGCTCTGGAAAAGCTACGCCCATATGTTTGGGGACGTCGTTTCCACCTGCAAACCGACCATGCTGCTCTACAGTGGCTTCATACCGCCACGGGAAATAACAAAAAACTAATTCGGTGGAGTTTAGCTCTCCAAGATTTTGATTTCGAGATCCAACACATCTCAGGAGCTTCTAATAAAATGGCTGATAAAATAGTTTGTACCTTGGGGAAGTTTTAACCTAAGCTGGTAAAAATAAGCTTAGGGGGTTTTTCATGCAGGTCCCCACATCTGTACCCTAGAGTTCAGAATGGGGAAGGAACCTTGACAGTGATACTGTCATAAATATAAAGAAAAAGGGTAGCATAAAATCCCTCCTTGGCAGCTGTACTGAATCGCTTTATAAGCTTAGGGGGTCTTTCATGTGGGTCCCCACATCTGTATCCCAGAGTTCAGAGTGGGGAGGGGAACTATGACTGATACAAATAATCTTTTCATCTTCCTGAGGCTTAGCACGGTGGTTAGCGAGCATGTGTGTCTGTTCGCAGTTTGTCTCAACAGGAACGGTTCCTGGGGATTGCGCCTGGCCAGAGAGAGAACAGCCCGGCTCTTTGAGCTCTCTCCCCCACACTCCAGTGGGCTCATGACAGACCCGTTCTTCCCCAGGGCAGAGACACCAGTGCGGAGCCCGGCCCTTTATAGGCAGAGATCAGAGAAAAGCCCAGTGAGTGCAGTGCCCTTCCCCTCGACCACATCACCCCCTGGTGGGCAGAGTTTTCCCTCATTCTGGGGGAGCCCCTCCCCGGCAGGCAGAGGGAAAGACAGGAAGGATGACCGAAAAACAGACACACTCACCTTGTCCTCAGCTCATTAGTCCTTGTGGGGAGGGGCGCTCACAGCCCTGGTGGGAGGATGCAGCTGCTGCCTCAGTTTCCCTCCTCGGTTGGGAGGAGCCATTCACTCGAGGACCTAAGTTTACAAAATAAAAGTTTCCCTTCTGGGAGCTGGTGTATTATTATACAAATATTTATGTACACACATGTATAGACACACAAACATCTATGCTAGCACGTTCCAGCCATCCCCTCCTGTCTGCGGCGTCTCTTCACGCTCCCCCAGCGCTCAGCAGGGCCTGCACAACAGCCCGTCTCCCTGTACAGCAGAGTTCATGCGTCCTTGCCCCAGGCTGCAGGGTTCACATCGGCCCCTTCACCGCATGGCTGCAGGGGCCACAGCACCTCCCGAAGGCAGAGGTTGGGAGGAACCATTCACATGAGGACTTAAGTTTACAAAATAAAAGTTTTCCTTTTGGGAGCTGGTGTATTATTATACAAGTATCTATGTACACACACACACAAACACGTCTATGCTAGCACCTTCCACCCATCCCCTCCTGTCCGTGGCGTCTCTTCACGCTCCCCCAGCGCTCAGCAGGGCCTGTACAACAGCCCCTCTCGCTGTACAGCAGAGTTCATGCGTCCTTTCGCCAGGCTGCAGGGTTCACACCGGCCCCTTCACCACATGGCTGTAGGGGCCACAGCACCTCCCGATGGCCCCAGCTGGTCCATAGGCCTCTAGCCACAGCCCGGGCCAGGCTCCTGCCCTGGGCGTCTGACAGGAGGGACACAGCAGGCTGGGCTGCTCCCCTTCTGATTTCCAAGTCAGAAGATTCCTTCTCTGTGCCAGAGAGCGAGCTGGGGTATGCTGGCTAATCAGCACCCTCACCCCAGTCCCCAAATGGCCCAATGGGTGCCAGAGGCTCCAAGTGGAGGAGCTATATGCTGTCCTTCAGCGAGCGTCTCTCTTCCTTGCTGCTGGGGCTGTCTCCCTTCGCCAGCCCCATCCAGTTCCCCAGTCACTGACAGCTTGGGACAGCCCCGTGAAAAGGACAAGGCCCCGCCTCATCCAGGTCACCGTCACTTTGCTCTGCCTTCTGGTTTCTCCGCTGGTTTGCTGCAGATCCAGTGTCCCTCCCTGGAGCAGTCTGAACTGGCAATTTCTCCATTGTCTGCAAAAGCACATAGGCCTCCTCCATCTATCGTAAACCTGCAACAGCAACAAATAATAATAAAAAACCCTGTGCAACTATTCGAGCAGCTGTGACGTTGCACTCCATATGTTTTATGGAAATATGCTTATGAGGGTGAATATGATGGAATATATTTTATGCAAAAGGTGTCTTGTAAGGTATCATAACAAAGGTTATAACCTACTGAATATATTCCTCCTATATGTATGCACGTATCATGGTTGTATCTGAAGCTAGAAATATGAAGTATTACTCTGAGGTCCTATTATCATTATGCAAAGTGTGGGACATTAATGGTGGTTTAGAATCTTGATGGCTCCCATTGACGAGGACAATTGGTGGTAAATGGTTTATTTACCTGCAAACCTTCCTGTGGATGTGTGGGCCAACCCAGGAACAATGGAGACTAGGGGCCTTACAGTGATGTGACCACGTCACATGGTAATGGAGCCCATCTTAATCCTTGTACTTTTCCATTGATGAGGTGGGGATGGGGACAAGCACAGACAAAAGATTCCCACCTTGTGCCAAAGCTATAAAAGTGGGTGGAGCAGGAGAAAGGGGGTGGCCAGTCATGAGAAAACCCCTGCTTATCAACTTAGATGTCTGCTGGAACTAACAAGGACTGTACCAGGGAAAAGGATTGGGCCCAGACTAGGAAGGACTCTAGTCTGTGAAAGAAGCTTATTGGAACATCTTTGAGGGTGAGATATTACCTGTCATCAGTCTCTTAATGTATTAGGCTTAGACTTGCATGTTTTGTTTTATTTTGCTTGGTAACTTATTTTGTTTTCTCTGTTATTACTTGAAACCACTTAAATCCTACTTTTTATACTTAATAAAATCACTTTTCTTTATTAATGAACCCAGAGTAAGTGATTAATACCTGGGGGGGGGCGGGGGCAAACAACAGTGCATATCACTCTGTCAGTGATATAGAGGGCGGACAATTTATGAGTTTACCCTGCATAAGCTTTATACAGAGTAAAATGGATTCATTTGGGGTTTGGATCCCATTGGGAGCTGGGTGTCTGGGTGCTGGAGACAGGTGACCTGCTGAGCTGTTTTCAGTTAAAGTCTGAAATTTTGGGGGCATGGACCAGGCCTGGGTCTGTATTGCAGCAGTTAGCGTGTCTGGCTCAACAAGGCAGGGTTCTGGAGTCCCAGGCTGGCAGGGAAAATAGGCTCACAGGTAATTTCAGCACATCAGGTGACAGTCCCAAGGGGATCATAGCTTCAACTAGCAGTGAAAATCCAGCCTCAAGCAATTCACCCCCGGTCACCCAGGCACTGAACCCCCATTTCGCATGTCACAGCCCCAGGCCTCAACCACACGGCCACTCTGCTGTTTTAAATGCGAGCTGCAACATTTATGGAGTTAACAGAACTGAAATGGACCCACCAGTTGCTGAATTCAGTGTCACTGGCCCACATCCAGGGTTGGTTCGGTTCCCTCCGGAGGCCGATCCAGTGGTCAAAGGGTCCTCTATAGTGCATCAGAAAATCCTTTGTTAAAAATGTAAAAACAAATACATGTTACACATCTCCGTCTCTGGGATCTCTACAACCTTCACTGGATTCTCTGGGCTGCTACTCAGGGTGCTGGGCAGGTGGTCCAGGCTGGGAATTCTACACCAACAAATGACATCCCAAACTCAGAGGCAGCACCCATCCGCTCCGTGAGATATGGGTTGGTCAGCCCACGCAGGGACATCGGGCTCAGACTAGTCTAGTGTATTTCAAAGCGCTGGCTGAAGATTTTTCATCAATATTTCTGTGACAGAAAATGTGTTTCCTATAAAGTTGAATTTTTCCTACGTTTAATTTTGATTTCCTTGAAAAGTTTCTATTTTCCATTGAGTGATGGTTTTGTTTCGGGTCAGTTCGACATTTTTCTGTAGCCAGCTGAGTTACCAAGGTGCCTCATGGGAGTTATAGTTTGCGCCTCAGACCTCCATTCTCTGCTATGGGTTGGGTTCCCCCAGACTAAGTCTCCTATAATGCACCTTGGTTTCCCCATTGGCTGAGCCACTGCTAGGCATCATGGGAGATATAGTCCAACCTGGAATCTCAGCACACAGAAGGGGACAGAAGGCACCCAAACGACCACCCCCATGGGGAACCACAGGTGCTGTTCAATGTTGAACCATGCGAAAGCAAAATGTTTTGATTTGGTTTGACAAATCAAACTGCTTTGATATATGAATGATGAAAGAAATTGGTTTGATCAAATGTGGAAACCACATATTCTGACACATTTCTGGAACTGAATGCAAAGTAAAAAGTTTGTGAATTTCAACTTCTTGTCCTGACTCATGATAGAGACAAATGTGAAAATATCAGAATTTTCCATCTATATTCTGATTTTGCAGCCACCTGGCTCAGCTTCTCAGCTGCATTCCAGACCTTCAGCACTCCTGCCTTCTTACCAAATCCCGTGATTTTACTGAGAGTCTCATGCTGTTTGGTGTTTTTCTTAACACCCCAGCTCTTGGAGTCAGGTGATTACAAGAGACACTCGTCTTTCATAAGGTTCTAGCCCTCATGGTTGCCGAAAAAAAACTTGTAAATGTGATCCCTAAAAGCTACGACACCAGGAAACAAATTGAAAGCCTTGAAAGCTGTTATTTTAAAGTCAATCTCATGGTTTTGGGGGTCCCAATCCATGATTTTTGAACACTTGGGTTGGCAATGCTGCTCCTGTCACATTAAAGGGGCAGGAAAGCAACTGGATTCCCCTGCTGTAAATTCCCCTGGAGCAGAGGGTCGGCGTATTAGCCCCGCACTGCTCCAACTCAATCTCTGGTGAACAGGGAGGATGGAGAGTGGGTGGAGCACTCTGTACTCTGGCTATTCTGGGATGTGAGAAGTTGCCCTTAATTCAAGCAGCATCTGGGGCCCTGACAGCCCCAGGGCAAACCCAGCAGAAAGCCGCCTTTGCCACCCCCACCCTGTGCAGCCCAGAATCTGGGGCTCACCATTTCCTGCTGAGTGTCAATCACGGCCAGGGAGGCACCGAGTGCAGAGCAGTTGTTCTGGCTGTCGGTCCAGTTTCCTGCAGCCTGTGAGAAATAGTAACACTTCCCCAGGTACCCGAGCCAGCCGTCTGGGCAGGCAGGACCAGCTGAACACGGCTCAGATTTCTTTGCTGGAGATGAGAAAGTAACAGGGTGAGAGATCTGCCCGTCTCCCTCTGTAGCCACGGCAACAAGTCCCAGAGTGACACCACACCATGGAACACCGCACACCCTCCGCACCATGGGAAGCTGAGCTTGTGCCTAGACACGTTCCCCTTTACAACAGGGAGAGACCAGCGCCCTCCACCAGCTCCCCACAGCGACACCAGCTGTGAATTTGGAGTCTCCTTTCCAACCCTGCTCTCCTTTGCTGGGGTCCCCATTTGGCCCCATGCAGGCACAGACCGTGACGCTGTATGAAATATGTGGAACACTTAGTGATATTATTGATACCAGTATTATCAAATGGCAAACGAGCTGGCCAGATAGGCCATGTGAGGTAGCTGCGAAAATGTTATGATTTGCCAAGTACGATAACCTTGTTTATATGTTTGTATCACTTTTGTGTTACGAGTTCTAGATGTGTAGGGTATATCTGTATTTCCAAACTTGTGCTTTGTTTCTGGGGGACACCCCCAGACAGACTGGCATCAGCACTGCCTCGCCTGCTCAATGGCCCATCAAGGGTCCTCAGCTGTACAATGAACCCATGGAAAGGAGACAGGGGCTACACCTTATGAGTCAGCAAGACATGTAGGGGCAGGCTGACGGACAGAGAGCTTGAAGGCTTTTCCATGTCCTGTGCTGTGAAGCTTGTGTTTGGGACACAGGAAGTACCAGCCACATAGCAAAAGAACCTAAAGGGCAGCTGCACCTTCTCCATTTTGTTTTCAGTCCTGCTTCTTACCTCTGGAGGAACTTTTCTGCAAACTGAAGCTCTGAACAAAGGACTGAGTGGCCCATCCAAGCTGTGGATGTGTTCCAGGGGGACTTTCAAGCCAGCAAACACCAATGCAGCTAAGAATCTGATCTGTGGACTTTGAAGTCTCTGTATCTACCTGACTGCTTGACCATTTCACAACTCTCTTCTTGTTCTTTCTTTTATAATGAGCCTTTAGTTTTAGGTGCTAAAGGATTGACTGGAAACATGGCATTTTGGGGAAGATCCAACCTAATACTGACCTGGTAATGTGGCTGGCTCACTGGGGTCAGAAGACCATTTTGTATAGTGAGCAGAGTTTTTAAATATATTCTCACTGTAGTGGACCCACTGAATCCATTCCCTGAGGAGGAGCAGGGTGGCTTTCAGGAAGGCTTGGATCCTCATTCCTGTGAAGCCGACCAGCTCTGCAAGAGTCTGGACTTTGAGGGAGTGGAGGGGGGTGGGGGTGGCTTTATTAGACAGGAAAGGCGAGTGTAGACCCAGTGCTCAGAAGTGCTGTGCGTGATATACCAATATAAAGTCAAACTATTAAACAGGGACACATGCATCTCTGGGGGCAGAGGATCTGGGATTTCTGTGAGTAGCCGATGTTTGGGGTGGATGTCCCAGGGGAATGCTGCAAAGGGATGCAGGGACTGGGGTGCAGCTATTGTTAACCTGCAAGAAAAAGCCAGGGCTGGCCTAGCCTGGAGGAGAGGACTTATGAGGCTGAAAGGCTGGTGGGTTTAGGGAGCTGACAGCCAGCCAGGTGCAGGTACGGCTCCCTCCCACTGCAGGCAGGGGGGTAAGACGGTGACTCACTGCCCTGGGTAACCAGGTGTCTTCAGGTGACACAGCAGAGTTACCCAACAGCCAGTGGGACAATGGGGGTGGCGGAAACCCCATAGAAACGCTACGGGCTCAGCAGAGTCTGATGTGACTGTTGAAGCAGGGATGGGCTGTGGGGGAAGGGGGGGGATTGTGACGTTTCCGGGCGCTGAGTGTAAGGTGCAGGGACGGGGTCAGTGCGGGCTCCACACTCACGTGACACGGCGAGGAGGACGATTAGGATGATGAGGATGATGCTCAGTAGGAGATTGAGAACCACACTCGGAACTGCCCAGCGATGTGTCCATGTTCCCGAACCTGTAATAGAAAGAGCCAGTGATCCTCAGGCAGGGAGGGTGGGGCCCTACGCTGACTAACTGCATCCGCTGGAGCTCCTTTAAAAAAAAAAACGGGGCATATTCTGCAAATAGAGAGAGACATTTAGAGGGAATGAAGTGAAAATGTTCATTCCAACTTGGGGGCGGGGGAAGGAGAGTCCTTTCAACTTTTATAGCGGGGGGGGATTGAAAAAATGTGGGTTTCAATTTGAGGTTTTCAGTGAATTCCCGGCCCCTTGAAAATATTTCCAGTGAAAGTATATATTTAAAAAGGGAGAGAACGGGGGCAGGAGACTCTGACATCATAAATCAAAAATTGATTCTTCTCGTTATTTTCTAACACAAAACTCCCCTCCCCCCAAAATTTGTCCATCCGGAATGAAGACTGGCATTGTTTCCATTTGAAACCCTGAAAACTTCTGAACAAAACAATTGTGGAAAAAAATTCTTGTTCAAAAAAGCATTTTCCATCCAGAAGACGTTGATGGACAGTTGACCAGCCTGTCTAGCACTGATGGAGGAGGTGGGGTGACTACGCAGGGATTGAGCAAGGACCTCTGGAAAGAAAGACACAGCCTGCTCCTGCCTGGGCTAAAGGCCGGGGTATCTTGAAGGCCGTAGCTGATCAAGGCGCGCACGGAGTTAACGCGGGGTGGAAAGGAGAAGTGTAAGAAGATCCCAAAGAGGCAGCTGTACCTGCAGGGCACATTGCGTGGCTCTCTCCACCCTGTGGGGCGATGGTCACAGGAGTTGTTCTGTTTTGTGTCACTGGGGTTTCCTGGGAACCCAGGTCTGGCTCTGGCCCTGTTGTCTCAGCAGGAGACGACTCGGCGCATCTCTTCTGTCTCCGAAAGACTCACGGACTCCAAAACGGGAGACTTGTTCATCTGAAATGCCTTTCTGCAGCCACCAGTAACTAAGGCCTGTTCACAGTGGGCTGGAGGTGCTGGCAGAGCCCTTCGTAAGGACAGATTCAAAACAGCTCACACGATTACAGCTCAAGCGCGGTTTGGCTACGTGCGGTGATCAGGAAAAACACTTTTCAAACATAATTTGATTGTGAGTTTTCCCGAATACCCTGACCAGCCAGACGGTGTCTGGGCTGCGTTCGAATGAACTGTTTCAAAGCTTTCCTTGACACTGCTCTTATCCCCAGGGTGAAACAAGCCTTAGCAGGCACTGGCCAAATCAACTCCAGGTCACTGAATCGTCCGTGTCCCGTCCTGTGGGGTCTGATCTCAAGGATTTACCTGTGGAGAGAATTGTCGGGTTACTCTCGCTGGCTTGTGTCGGGGTTTTATCTGTCCAGCCACAGCCCTGCACAGCAGGGGCAGTTAGAACGGACAGTGCTCGGACTACCTGGGTTTCTCTACAGGGATTTGCATCTGAAGGATCCCAAAGCACTTGACAAACACACGGAGACGCGCTGGATTGGGGTCAGTTCCATGTAGAGAGTGTGGGGCCAGATCCCGGGCTGGTGGGAATTGGGGCAGCTCCATTGAAATCACGGACCCTAGATCCCCAGTTGGTGAAATTAGCCATCGCACCACTGCAGTCAATGGGGTAAGATCCTCAGCTCTGATGGGTCATGTCTGTTTCTGCAGACACACCTGAATTGGCAGGAATGTATTTGCTTCCCCTAATGCAAATAGTTTACAGGAAGTCCTAATGGTTCAATTTGAGAGCCTGGAATTTTGCACGCGGGGGGGCAGTTCCCTCTCTCTGCCCTTGCGGGATGCCCCAGGAAGTCCCTGCACCCCTGGCAGGACAAAGACTGGGAGAGCAGCAGACACAGATTCCCAGCTGAGCCCTGTGACAGCAGCAGAGCAGATCTGAGGGGAGCGACTCCAACAGCAGTCAGCACCAGCGGGGGACAGGACACCCCTGTACTGGACAGCGATGGAATCACCTGCCCCCAGAGAGAGATTCTTCCCTCACCCCCATTGGTTAGAAGCTGGGGCTTGTATCTTGCCACTTAGAGCCCTTCCCGCTCCAGGGTATTTTGTAATATTAACAGTTATTACTCTGGATGGTCCCATTATCCCTGTAAACGCCTAAGAGCTTGGCAGGATTCAGAAAAGAAGATCAATCAATGAGACCTTGTGGCAGTGAGTTCCACAGGCTAGCTGTGCCTTGCGTGAAAACGTAGCCCCTTGATCAGATCTGAATTTGCCGCCTTTTCGAGGCAGAGGGGGAAATGGTTCAGATCCAGCTTTTGGGGGAACAGAACGAGAGCTCTTGCAAAAGAGACTTGACAGCATCTGCCCCCTAGTGGGAATGAAATGCCATTTCAATCAAGCAATAAACAAACAGCTGCATCAAGGAACCAATAAAACACAGCTAAACAAACAGCCCCCCCCTCTCACAGCTCCTCTAGGCTATTAGCAGAGCGGTGGGGTCATGGGGGATGGGGGAAATAGCTACCTCAGCCAGCTGGGCATTGCCCCATAGTGCCATTGTGGGTCATAAAATGCTACAAGGGCAGGAATCCGGGAGACAGAAAATGCAGCTGGTTCCCCGGTTAGAGTCTCCTGGGCTCGTACAGGGATTCGGATTCTCCCCAGCCCAGCACCTTGTAACCTCTCTGCCACCTGCCTAAAGCTGTCCCCAGCCCCCTCCTACGTCACACAAGGAAAGGAGCTGCCCACCCTCCTCACAGCACCCATCTGCCCTAGGGGCCATTTCTCCCCCGCTGCTCACAGGATCCAGGCTCAAGAGACCGTGGTGAATTTCCTTTGCAAACCACACAACAGACGAACACAGCGAACACACACACAGGCTGGGGCAGCCGTTTAAATAAACAGTAACTAGAATCCAGCCAACACTCTCCGGTGTCTCTGTGGATCTGCTCTGGCAGGGAGAGAAGCAGCAGCTGCCGCCCGGGCCGGTGTTTGCAGGGGGGACCCCATCTGCCGGGACAGACAGCGCCAGAGCAACAGGGCAGGAGCCCAGAGAGCGAATCCGGCAGCTCCGGGCAGCAGGCGGCCCCAGCAAACGCCTCTAAGGGAGGCAGCACCAAGGCTCGGACCCCAGGGCAAAACCCTGCGGGCTCTGCTGTGGGACGGAGAGATCAGACCCCACCTGGCTTTGCAGGGCAGACACATCCCAGGCTGTTCATTACGGCAAGCCCAGGGGCATCATTGCCCCCAGCGCATCCTGCCCCATATGTAAGCGGGGGAATGCTCCCGCGACTGTGGGGAACTTTCCTGGCTTCTGCACGACCCCGGTTAAATGGGCTAGTGGAAGGATCTGACTCCTCGCTCCCACTTCCTTTATCCAGAGGCCTCCCTGCCCTTGAGGACTCCCCTTCCACCCTCCTGGCTGGCAGAATCCTTGTCACCCCAACAAGGCTGGGCCCAGGATTCCTGGGGGGGCTCGACCCCCAACCCTGCTGTGGTCACCTAGGACAGGGGCTAGGGTGTCCCCACTCGGGGGTACTCTCTCTGCACTGAGCACTTCCCTGACCCACTGATCATTACATACAATTGAAAGCAAATGCAATTTATTTAATCAGCAATTAATTTAAAAAAGAATAAGGAAAAATGAGAGAGGTTAAAGGAAAACATTACCCCGCTCTGTGGCAGGGAACATCACAAACAGTGTCTCTGGAACGTCAGCTTTCAGAATGCTAGCCATGTTGGTGTGTATCAGGAAAAACAATGAGGAGTCCTTGTGGCACCTTACAGACGAACACATTTATTTGGACCGAAGCTAGAACCCACTTCATCAGATGCATGGAGTGGAAAATACAGGAGCGGGTATAAATGCATGAAAAGATGGGAGTTCCCTTACCAAGTGTGAGGTTAGTCTAAGGAGACTATTCAATTGACAGCAGGATCCCAAGGGAGGGAAAATAAAGAACTGGAATTAATTTGCAAACTGGACACCATCAGATTAGGCCTGAATAGAGACTGGGAGTGCTTGGGTCATACTAATTTCCCCCCGCTGTTAGTGACACCTTCTCGTCAACTGCCTGAAATGGGCCACTCTCATTACCACTTCAGAAGTTATTCTCCCTCCCTTGGGATCCTGCTGGTAACTGAATGGTCTCCTTAGACTGACCTCACACGTGGTAAGGCAACTCCCATCCTTTCATGCGTTTATACCCGCTCCTGTATTTTCCACTCCCTGCATCTGATGAAGTGGGTTCTGGCCCACGGAAGCTTCGGCCCAAATAAACGTCTCCGTCTCTGAGGGGCCACAAGGACTCCTCCTCAGGGCGGTTCACGGGCTGCTCCTGGCAGGTCCCAGGCCTCCTCCTCCGGCCCGGCCGCGCTGCAGGGACGCTGCGGGTTGGAGACTCGCTCTGGGGGCGGCCACGCACCGCGGCCTCTGGGCGGTGGGACCCGCTCCCCGGCATCAGCCCCCGTCGGGTTCAGATCCCCGCCCAGCCTGGCCCGCAGGGACCCTTGGCTGGGGGCGTCTGGGGAGCTCGCCCTTGGCTGGCCCCAGCCGCTCCCCGCACCCGGCTCCAGACCCCTCCGGCTCCCGCCCCTGTTCTCGCTCCGGGCTCCCCTCGGCCTCGGCCCCGGCCCGGCGGCGGCTGCTGCCCCCGGCCCCCTGCGCTGCGTCTCTGGCCCCGGCCCTGCCTCGCCCAGGGGGAGTCCCGCTCACACGGAGGACGGGACCCATCCTGGCCTCCTGACTCCCTGATTGGCCTGACGCTGTGTCAATCAGGCTGACCTGGGGCCACGGCCTCTTCCCATTGGTCCTGGGAACTGTCACTCTCAGGGTTGTGGCTTCCCAGTGCTAGTGAGGGGACAAGAGTCGCCTGCCCCACAGGAACCGCCTGCCCCCAGCCCCGCACAGACCCGCGGGGGAACGAGCGGGGGGCGGGGGGGCGACACTGGGATCGCAGGGACAGAGCCGGGGAGACAGGACGGAGCCAGCCCGGTGCCCCGCCCCCCCCGCAGATAAACCCCGCCCCCCCGTCCGCTCGCAGCTCTCTGCTCAACCGCGCGGCAGCCCCCGGCAGGACAGACAGCGCGGAAAGGGTTAATTCCGCCCCCAGCGGGTTTGCGGGCTGGGACACGCAGAGCTCCAGCCCCGGCCTGCTCCGGCCCTTTGCCCAGCGGGCGGGGGGTTATTACCGGCCCCGCCGCTCCCCCCGCTCGGGCCCGCGAAGCGGGAACAAGAAAGAAACTGGGCCCGAGACAAACCAAACCGTGGCCTGCTACGGCTTCAGCCACAGGCCCCAGGAAGCCAGACTCTGCCCCCCACGGGATCCCGGCCAAGAGACTCTGCGGGGCCAGTAGCAGGGGCCTCGCTCAGGGTTGCCAACTTTCTGATGCAGGGGTGGGCACACTTTTGGCCCGAGAGCAGGGGTGCAAGTAAATTAGAGGACTTACCAGTACGGCAGAGTCCCGAGCACGGGGCGTGGCCTCAGCCGGAAGAGGCAGGGCCTTAACTCCCCGGGCCCTTTACATCTTGATTTCAAGGGCCAGGGCTCCAGCTGCGGTCCTGGCGGCTGGGGGCCCGGGACCCTTTAAATCACCCCCGAGCTGCCAGCTGCAGAGGTGCCCGGGAGCCCAGGGGCCCTTTAAATCACCCCCGAGCTGCCAGCTGCAGAGGTGCCCGGGAGCCCCGGGACCCTTTAAATCACCCCCGAGCTGCCAGCTGCAGAGGTTCCCGGGAGCCCCGGGGCCCTATAAATCACCCCCGAGCTGCCAGCTGCAGAGGTGCCCGGGAGCCCCGGGGCCCTTTAAATCACCCCCGAGCTGCCAGCTGCAGAGGTGCCCGGGAGCCCCGGGGCCCTTTAAATCACCCCCGAGCTGCCAGCTGCAGAGGTGCCCGGGAGCCCCGGGACCCTTTAAATCACCCCCGAGCTGCCAGCTGCAGAGGTTCCCGGGAGCCCCGGGGCCCTATAAATCACCCCCGAGCTGCCAGCTGCAGAGGTGCCCGGGAGCCCCGGGGCCCTTTAAATCACCCCCGAGCTGCCAGCTGCAGAGGTGCCCGGGAGCCCCGGGGCCCTTTAAATCACCCCCGAGCTGCCAGCTGCAGAGGTGCCCGGGAGCCCCGGGGCCCTTTAAATCACCCCCGAGCTGCCAGCTGCAGAGGTGCCCGGGAGCCCCGGGGCCCTATAAATCACCCCCGAGCTGCCAGCTGCAGAGGCGGCTGGGAGCCCCGGGGCTCTGGTGGGGATTTAAAGGTGCTCCTTGCTCAGAAGTAGCTGGGGCTGTCCAGCCTTGGAGGTGGGCTCCCGGGTGAGATGGCCCCCAGGTCTGATTCAGTGTGGCCATCCCCATGCAGCCTGTTTTGGGGGGGGGGGGGGTGTTTTGATGGTGAGAATGGGTGGAAACACGATCTGGGTTTGCAAAGAAGCCTAAAGGATTTAGGCACCTAGTTCCCAGTGATTTTCAATCCCGGACACTTTTTCAGACCGTGTCCCTTTGGGGCTTCTCCCAAGCCCATGGGAGGCAGTGGCAGTGGGGCTGAATGAGCTTTGGGGCAGCCCCTCTGTCTCTGCAGGACTCTCCTGGCGCTTTTACCCAGCAACTCCCGGAACATTGACCAGTCGCCCCCACTGCCACCGATGCTGCTTTGCAGTTTCTCACTTGGTGTCCGAGAAGGGACGGACCCCGGCAGCCCCGGGGAGCGACGGAGCTGGGAGCAGAGATACAGCGACACCCCCTGGGAGCTCAGACCCCAGCACAGCAGAATGCAGCTCCAGCCTGCAGCGTTTCCGATCCCAGCTGAGCCACCGGCCTGACCCGGCCCAGACCTGGGTTTTGTTCCCACATCTGCTGGGGGACCTTGCACAAGGCACTTTGCCTTTGTGTTCCTATTCCCTCCCCAGCCGATGATTTGCCTTGTCCATTTACGGGGCGATTTTCAGGAGCCCTTTAGGAATTTAGGAGCACCACCTTCCCGCTGACGTGAAATACCCTCCCTGTGTGACTCTGGGCAAGTGCTCTGGGCCTCAGTTTCCCCATCTATAAAATGGAGATTGTGCCTCCTTCGTCTAAGTAGATTGCAAGTTCTGTGAGGCAGGGACTGTCTCTCCCTGTGTGTCTGTGCAGCGCCCGGCACAACGGGGCCCTGATCTCAGCTGGGGCGGGGACTGTCTCTCCCTGTGTGTCTGTGCAGCGCCCGGCACAACGGGGCCCTGATCTCAGCTGGGGCAGGGACTGTCTCGCTGTGTCTGGGCACAGCTGGGCCTCTCGCCTCCACAGTCATAGATATAATACCAATAAGAGAAGGCTGGTCCAAGGGCCTACGGCCTAGCTGCAGCCTAGAATGTGTCTGTGCTGGGCTGTAAGGAGCCAGCTGGGCTCTGGGCAGAAGATGCCGTTTGCTGCTCTGTCCCTGTTTGTAACCTTGTTTACTTGGGCGGCAGGGGCAACACTGTGGTTTCTCTTTGTGTACAGGAGAGGAAGTAAAATGAGGACAGGAGCTGTTTTCACGCTAGACTGGGCAGTGAGGGGGCGATTCAACTTCAAAGGTCATCTAAGTCAATGGAAAGTTTTATTAACATTGCACTAGTAACCCAGCTGAGATCAGGGCCCCGTTGTGCCGAGCGCTGCACAGACACACAGCGAGAGACAGTCCCTGCCCCAGCTGCGATCAGGGCCCCGTTGTGCCAGGAGCTGTTCAGACCCACAGCGAGAGACAGTCCCTGCCCCAGCTGAGATCAGGGCCCCGTTGTGCCGGGCGCTGCACAGACCCACAGGGAGAGACAGTCCCTGCCCCAGCTGAGATCAGGGCCCCGTTGTGCCGGGCGCTGCACAGACACACAGCGAGAGACAGTCCCTGCCCCAGCTGAGATCAGGGCCCCGTTGTGCCAGGAGCTGTTCAGACCCACAGCGAGAGACAGTCCCTGCCCCAGCTGAGATCAGGGCCCCGTGGTGCCGGGCGCTGCACAGACACCCAGCGAGAGTCAGTCCCTGCCCCAGCTGAGATCAGGGCCCCGTTGTGCCAGGCGCTGCCCAGACACACAGCGAGAGACAGTCCCTGCCCCAGCTGAGATCAGGGCCCCGTTGTGCCGGGCGCTGCCCAGACACACAGCGAGAGACAGTCCCTGCCCCAGCTGAGATCAGGGCCCCGTGGTGCCGGGCGCTGCACAGACACACAGCGAGAGACAGTCCCTGCCCCAGCTGAGATCAGGGCCCTGTTGTGCCGGGCGCTGCACAGACACACAGCGAGAGACAGTCCCTGCCCCAGCTGAGATCAGGGCCCCGTTGTGCCGGGCGCTGCACAGACACACAGCGAGAGACAGTCCCTGCCCCTCCAAGAGCTCAGAATCTCAGTAGACAAGACAGTCAAAGCAAATGAGTTGAAATTACTTGGCCAAGGTCATACGGCAGAGCTAAGTCTTGAATCCCAATTTCCTCCTCACGCTGCCTTTCCATTCATCACGCTGGGCACTCGACTGCACCACCGGCTGGGGAGTTGTAAGGGGATTGTTGTAATTTCAAATTTTGAAACATTTCCACTTGCTTCAAAATCTGGGGGCAGGGGGAAATGATCCTAGTGTCCCCCCAGCTTTTCATCAGCCGTGGACGTTTCCATACAACTGTCCTCAACACGTAATAGTGAGGAAATGTAGCTGGTGGATAAAATGGAGAAGGGACGTCCCCAAAATGTGTCTGGAAATGTTTCCCCCTGAAGGTCGTGTTCCCATCGCCAGGCTGACGTGTCAGACAGAGCTGGCCGTTCGCCGCAGGATGGTGGGACGGGGTGGGAGCTCCCAGGCATCCCGAGAGGAAGGCTGGCCACTGGTTTTGGTGCTAATCTGGGACTCAGGAGCTCTGGTTCCTGGTTCTGCCACTGATTCCCCGTGTGACCCTGGGTTGGTTCCTTAAGGCTGGAATTCCGCAGGGGTTTAGGTACCTAACACTGCAGCTAGGTGCCTAAAAACGACCCACTAGCTGCCTAACGCCTATTGAAGTCAATGGGAATTAGGCTCCTAGGGCCCAAGTTCTCAAATGTATTTAGGTGCCCAACAGCCAAGGGAGTTAGGTACTTAAATCCTGTTGAGGATCTAGGCCTAGGTTCTTCTGAAAACCCCACTCGGGGCCTCTCTGCAGCTTTAAGTGCCTAAACCCCTTGAATAGCAGGAGTTAACAGCCCTGTGCCCTGCCTCACAGGGTGGGGTTGGGAGGCGATATGTAGCAAAGACTCTGAGGTGTTCTGATACTGCTTTGATGGGGGCTGGATAACTCAGATGCAAAGATGAGGTGGGTTTTCAAAGAGGCTCAAGGGGTTTAGGCACCCAACTCCCACTGATTTTCAATCCCAAGCCACTCTTTTGGACTGTGGCCCTTTGGGGCTGTTCTGAAGCCCATGGGAGTCAGTGGAGATGGGGCTGAGTGGGCTTTGGGCCAGGCCCTGTGTCTCTGCCGGTGCTTTTCCCCAGCAACTCCCCATCACATTGACCCGCCACCTCACTCCCACCGATGCTGCTTTGCAGTTTCCCTCTTGGTGTCTGAGAAGGGACAGACCCCGGCAGCCCCTGGGAGCGACGGAGCCGGGAGCAGAGATACAGCGACACCCCCTGGGAGCGCAGACCCCAGCATGGCAGAATGCAGCGCCCGCCTGGAGCGTTTCCAATCCCAGCTGAGCCAACGTCTGTGCCCCCCGGCCCCGACCAGCCCAGCAGGTAACCCCAGCTCGTGTGTCTCTGAGCCGCCCTCCGCCCCGGGCACGGCCAGTGGAAACCCAGCTGCCTTCCCAGCCCGTGGGGATCCTGCAGGGCAGGGACACGCCGCCCGCTGCTGGCCGCACCGATCTAGCGCAGCCCTGCAGGTTCCCCTGGCCTTCTCACACTCCCCCACGCTGCCTGGGGGAGACCAGACAGAAAGCGACTGCAAAGCCGGGCTGAAGCCTGTTTTACCTGCTAGAGGCTGCATCCCCCACTGGGTCACCCAGCAGTGGACTCATAGAATCAGAGAACTGGACGGGACCTCGAGAGGTCATCTCGGCCAGTCCCCTACCCCCATGGCAGGACTAAGTCTTATCGAGACCATCCCTGACAGGTGTTTGTCCAACCTGCTCTTAACAACCTCCAATCCCTGTAAATCTAGAGCAGGGAACCGGGACTCCAGGGTGGGACCTGATCACCCAAGAGGGGCAAGTGTCTCCTGCTCGTTTTGCACACCTGCTGGAGGCTAAAATCGTTGCACATTGTTCCATGATGGGAGAGGAGGGGAAGCAGCTGGAAAGGCAACAAACCAAGTGGGCCTGTTAAAGTGTTAGGGGTGGATTCTGATCTCAGTCACGCTGGGATCCATCCAGACTGACCTCACTACAGTCAATGGAGTCAGGGATGGATTTGGATCTCAGGACCCCGGGATAAATCTGGAGTGACTCCACTCATGTCAGTGGAGTCAAGGCTGGATTTGGATCTCAGGACCCCGGGATAAATCTGGAGTGACTCCACTCATGTCAGTCAGGGCTGGATTTGGCTCTCAGACCCCACTGTAAATCCAGAGCAGCCCCACAGCAGCCGGTAGAGCTACATCAGTGTAAACCCAATGTGAGATCAGAACCTTTCTCAGATACTTTAAGGTACACCCTCTACTGAGCTATGTTCTGCTACATTCCCCTCCAGCTGCTTGTAAGTTACACTGCTTAGCAAACTCCTTGAAAGGGCTAGAATTTGCCAGCTACTATTTAACGTAACATCATTCACTGCCTGTTTACAGGGACATGGCTGTCCTCACACACAGCAGCAGGGACAGAGGTGCCAGGGGCAGAAGGTAGGGGCTGAAATGTAGCCCTTTGTCCTCCGCTTGGAGTGTAGATGGAGTTTGTACAGCACCTTGCGCAATGGGGCCCTGGTTTGTGCTTGGTGCTGCTCTGGGCTACAGCCATAGAAATAATACAGACTAGTTAGGTTTGATTCCAGTGGAGATAGGGTGGTATTAATGCCACGCCCCCAGGTGCAGTGCTCCCATCTCTCCTAGTCCCTCCCCACCCAGCTGTTACACAGCTGCTGAAGCAGGGCCTGGAGGGGATGGAGGGGCACTTCTCTCTGCCGGACGTCCCTGCAGGGCTGCATTAGACAAGGGCACTCTCCAGCCCTGCGTGTGCGAGGTGGACAGTACCCAGGGATGGGAGACAATATTTATTCCTAAGTGATTCCTTGAAAGAGACGAGATCCCTGTGCAGTTGTCAGTGACTTTGTAAAATATTTTACAGAAATTACACTGAGTGATTTCTACCGCAGGGAGGTTATTTTGTCAGATCTTTTCTCAGTCATCGGCTTTCTGATTAGACTGTAGGTTCCCGTGGAGATAAAACATCTGTATGGCTTCCTGATATGACCAACACCTGTGTCCCTCCGTGAGTTTCTGGTTATTTTGAGTTCAGTTTTGAATATGTATCTATTTGGGTTCTTGCTTTCTGCACCTGTTTAAGTTTGGAGAGTATCCAGAAATCACTGCAAGGCTTAAATGCCACATTGTGTATTAGTCACTTTACAACTCAGTCTTTATTCCAAGAGAACATGCTTCATTTAGGTCTATTATAGTATTATGATGATGTATTTTATGGAAGCAGCTTGTTGCCCCAAATAAGATCAGGGCCCCATTGTGCCAGGTACTGCACAGACCCACAGCGAGAGACAGTCCCTGCCCCAGCTGAGATCAGGGCCCCGTTGTGCCGGGCGCTGCACAGACACACAGGGAGAGACAGGCCCTGCCCCAGCTGAGATCAGGGCCCCATTACACTGGGAGCTGCACAGGACCACAATAAGAGACAGTCCCTGCCCCTAAATGTTTGCAATTTAAGGTCCTTATAAAAGCCCAGTAAAGCGAAGAGAACTCCAGGTTGATTTCAATGGGCTTTGGATCAGGCCCTAAATTGACAAGGGAGAGGTCAGGTGGCAGGTGTGTAGATTGAGGAACTGAGACACAGAAAGATGGCTTGACGTGTCCAAGGTAAACCCCAAATAAATCCATTTTACTCTGTATAAAGCTTATACAGGGAAAACTCATAAGTGTTCTCCCTCTTTAACACAGAAAGAGAAATATGCACAGCCTTTTGCCCCCACAGGTAACAATTACTTCCACTGGGTTTATTAATAAACAAAAGTGATTTTATTAAGTATAAAAGTAGGATTCAAGTGGTTTCAAGTAATAACAGACAGAACAAAGTAAGTCACAAAGCAAAATAAAACAAAACACGCAAGTCTAAGCCTAATACATTGAGAAAGTGATGACAGGTAATATTTCACCCTCTGAGATGTTCCAATAAGCTTCTTTCACAGACTAGACTCCTTCCTAGTCTGGGCCCAGTCCTTGGTACAGTCCTTGTTAGTTCCAGCAGATAAGTTCCAGTTCCAGGTGGTAAGCAGGGGTTTTCTCATGACCGGCCGCCCCCTTTTTCCTGCTCCACTCCCTTTTATTGCTTTTGCACAAGGCGGAAGCCTTTTGTCTGTGCTTGGCCCCCACCCCTTTCTCTCAATGGAAAGGTACAAGGTTTAAGATGGATTCCAGTATCATGTGACATGGTCACATGTCTATGTGAGACCTCATGAACAGGAGTGCTGGAAGCTCCTTAGAACTGGCGGGGGGGACACTAGCACCCAGACCATGGACCCTCCCCCGCCCCGCCCCTCCCCCCAAAGCCAAGCCCATGTTCCACCCCTCCCCATGAGGCCCCACCCCTGTTCCACCCCTTCTCCAAAGGCCCTGCCTGCCGCTGGGTCCTTTTCCCGCCTTCCTCCCCTGTTGCTTGCCCTTAAGGCAGGAAAAAAACATAGCCCTCCCACTTTTACAAGTGATGGGGCCATGGCCCCCTGGTCCCCGCTCCCCGTCTTCTGGTGCCCCGATCATGCATCTCTTATGGAGGATGAGACAGAGCAGTTCTGTGGTCTGCTCCTGGGATTCGCCAGGTGCATTGGATGGTAGCTGGTGTCTCTATGAGCCCTGGCCCTGGCTCCCACCACGTCATCCCTCTCAGCCTGTCAAGGCGCACGCCTGGGACTCAGTGTGCAAGGCAGCCCAAGGACAAAGCTCACACAACATTATCCACGCAGGAAGCAGACACAGCTGTGGGATTCCGCCCTGTAGTGTGAAGAACTCTCCTGGCACCCAGGTCTCAGGGTTATGTCTGACGGGAACCATTTTCAACAACAAACACAACAGGGACACGAGACTGGTGTGAAAAATACAGCACGTTGGTGCTGAAAGGTGGTCACAAATGCAGACGAGACTTCTCACCTCAGCACAACTTAATCCGCTGCTCTGAAATGCATAAACCGCCCCAAACCACAAACTCGCTCTGCAGCTGGGCCTCATGTTTGAAAACTATATGCTCAGACACCACTTCCTGCCCTGCAAGCGAGTTTGCTCCTGGTACAGCTCTGCCTAACGTCTCACTGCCCAGCCCTGCTTCTCCCGCATTGAGTCCAGGGTCTGCAACACACCTCACCTCGTCTCCCCTTCAGACTCCCTCCTCCAGCCCTCGCCCCCTTCTCTGCCCAGGATCTAGCCAACTTCTCAAAGCAGAAGATGGCAAAATCCCACAGTACTCTGCCCTCCCCACGATCGCACCCCTTGAGATCGCCCTCTACTTATTATTACCGGTGTTCCAGGAGCACCCACCGGCCCCAGTGTGCTGGGAGCTGCACAGACACAGCATGAGAGACAGTCCTGGCCTTGAAGAGCTAATAGTCTAGATAGAAAAAGGATGGGAGGGAAAACTGAGGCACTAAAGAAGGGAAGTGAGGTGCCCAAGGTCACCCAGCCGGTCAGTGGCGGGAATAGAACCCAGGTCTCTCAAGCCCCAGAGCAGTGCAGTGCACTAGCCATTAGGTGGGGTTATCGTCCCTCCTTCATCATAGACCTCAAGCTCCCCCATCCACCCTCCTCTTCTAGCTCCATCCACCCACCCCCTCATCCCTAACTCCTCTGGCCACTCCCCTCCTGCCCCTGAGCCCTCCCCGCTCCCCGCTGTGCTCAGACATGTCCTGGTCTGTCCCCTCCCTAAAGGAAGCCCCCTTTGACCCTCTCTGTGTCTGCAGGTTCCTTCCCATCCCCCTGCTTCCCCTCCTCTCTGCACTCACTGAGCACCTTTCCTGCACCCGCCGCATCGACTCACCTGCCTCACACCCACCCTGGCCCCTCTCCCATGCAGCACCCACCCTCTGCACCCCACAAACCAGCCTCCCAGGGCCGGATTCACAGCTGGTCACGGCAAGGGGCGGGTGCTGTGCTGGGCCCCTGGCTCTTGGCCCCAGCTCTGGGGTAGCCTAGAGGAGCCGGGGAAGGGGCAGTTGCTCTAACCTGCCCCAGCTGGTGGCAGTCCCCCAGGGGGGCAGGCCTCTCCTCACACCATCCTCAGCCAGGGCTGTGGGGTTGGAGGCAAAGGACAGGCTCTGAACCGCAGGGGATGTCCCTGGGCTGTGGGGTGCGGGAGGGGGCTACAGGTCTGCGGCGAATAGAGAGGACTCCCCCAGCTCTCTCTCCCCGCAGCAACACCTGGGCTGTGAGGGAGAGGCACCTCTCCCCGCCACGGCAGCTCCGGGGCTCGGGCTGCAGGATAGGTGTCCCTTCCCTGGCCCCAGCAGGTCCGGGCCAGGGCTGGGTTTGGGCCAGGGGAGGGGTGCTCCAGCTGCACCTGGGTCTGGGCCGCACCACCCGGGCTGGGACTGGGGCTGGGCTGCACCACCCTGGCCATGTCTGGAGCTGGGCCGGGCTCCTCCGGCCGCACCTAGGTCTGGGCTGGGCTGGGCCACTCCTGGGTCTGGGCCACTCGGGTCGTGCCTGCACGGTGCTAAATAGGCTGCTGCCTGGCTGTGCAGCTTACAGGGAACCTAAGTCCTGGGGCTGGTTTTGTTCAACATCTTCATTAAGGATCTGGAGGATGGCGTGGATTGCACCCTCAGCAAGTCTGCAGATGACACTAAGCTGGGGGGAGACGTGGATACGCAGGAGAGTAGGGATAGGATACAGAGGGACCTAGACAAATTGGAGGATTGGACCAAAAGAAATCTGATGAGGTTCAACAAGGACAAGTGCAGAGTCCTGCACTTAGGACGGAAGAATCCCAGGCATCGCTACAGACTAGGGACCGACTGGCTCAGCAGCACTTCTGCAGAAAAGGACCGAGGGGTTACAGTGGACGAGAAGCTGGATATGAGTCAGCAGGGTGCCCTTGTTGCCGAGAAGGCCAACGGCATATTGGGCTGTATTAGTAGGAGCATTGCCAGCAGATGGAGGGACATGATCGTTCCCCTCTATTCGACATTGGTGAGGCCACACCTGGAGTATTGCGTCCAGTTTTGGTCCCCCCACTATGGAAGGGATGTGGACAAATTGGAGAGAGCCCAGCGGAGGGCAACGAAAATGATCAGGGGGCTGGGGCACATGACTTACGAGGAGAGGCTGACGGAACTGGGCTTTTTTAGTCTCCAGAAGAGAAGAGTGAGGGGGGATTTGATAGCAGCCTTCAACTACCTGAAGGGGGTTCCAAAGAGGGTGGAGTTGGGCTGTTCTCCATGGTAGCAGGTGACAGAACAAGGAGTAATGGTCTCAAGTTGCAGTGGGGGAGGTTTAGGTTGGATAATAGGAAACACTGTTTCACTAGGAGCGTGGTGAAGCACCGGAATGGGTTACCTAGGGAGGTGGTGGAATCTCCTTCCTTAGAGGTTTTTAAGGTCGGACTTGACATAGCCCTGGCTGGGATGATTTAGTTGGGGTTGGTCCTGCTTTGAGCAGGGGGTTGGACTAGATGACCTCCTGAGGTCCCTTCCAACCCTGATATTCTATGATTCTATGATTCTCTCTGCCCCCTGGCCGGACCCCAGTGCACCTCCTGCTCTGGGCAGTCTCTGCTTCCCACCACCTGTGCAGTCCCACCTGTCTCCCTGGAGCTGAGCCACCTGGGACTGGTGCAGAAGCCTGGCCAGTCTCAGCCAGTTGATGGGGGGACAGTGTGTGTGTGTGGGGGGGCGTGGCTGGGCCCCTCCAGGAAAGTGGGTCCTGAGGGAGGCTGGCTGGGGCAGGCCCTGGCCTGGCTGGTCGCTCCACTCCCGGCGGGCCAGAGTGATTCTCCGCCCCGGGACCAGCCCTGGCTGCATTGGCAGCTCAGCCCGGCAGACACAGTCGCCTCCCAGAGGGCCGGTGAGTGCGGCCAGGAGGCAGGGCTTGGGGGAGTGGGTCTGTGGGGGACCTGGGGTGGTGCTGGGCTGTGAGGGGGTGGGGAAGATCTGTGTGTGGGGGCACTAGAGTGTGGGGGGTGCCGGGCAGTTGTGGTGGGGCTGTGCGCAGGGGGGCACCGGACGGGGGTGGTGGTGTGCAGGGCGCTGTGCATTTGTGGCAGACTCTGGGGGGGGCTGGGCATAGTGGGTCCGAGGGGGCTCTGGCCATAGGGAACTGATGGGGGGTTCCAGTGTTGGGTGGGGGGGCCTGTGTGGCGCGGCATGGCTCACCCTGCGAGAGAAAGGGGCATGCTGGCAACACAGGGCCGGGCAGGACACTGTGCGTCTGGCAGCTGCAGGTTTGTAAATAGTGCCCTCCCACTGGGCTGGCCAGAGCGGGGCCGCCCCTGCCATGCCATACCCCTGGCCGGCTCCTCGCTCCGGGGGCTGGCCCCCCCGCACCATGCTCCATTTCCCCCATGGGGGCCCACACGTATGTTTGGCACCAGGCCCACACAAGGTTAATCGGCCCTGCCCGCAGCTTGACCCCGGTGAGCTGCTGAGGGTTTTTTTTTTTGCTGTGTAGGTGGCCTCATGGTGTCTCAAAAGCTTTTCCTGCTCTGGGAAATATCAACTTTCCGGATAACGGGTGTGAGCCACGGACACAGGATCAGGTGCATCCATTAGCAGCTGCAGGTACATTTCCCAGAACAAACAAGGTCTCTGTTGAGAGGCTTTTAATTGCACAGACAGGGAACAGCTGCAGTTGTTTTGCAGGGATAACGTGTAACCAAACCCCCAAACTAAACACCCCTTCCCTTCCCCAGCAACACAAATAACTGCCAGATAGCTCCTGCCCTGCCTGTGATTGTACGAGAAACACCTGGGGCCTGGCTCTCACACACACACGCTCTGCTCTTGCAGCTGGAACGGATGGGCTTTGTGCACCCTGTCTATGCTTTGGTTGTGCCCCTAAACCCCCTACGCTGGGTGCTGGGAGCAGGGCTGGTTCAGAACCAAGAGACTCCGGCGCTGCAGCCATGGGGCGAGCTAGGGCTAGCTGCCGGGGGGCAGGCAGAGCTCCTGCTACGTCTTCGCCCTGCCTCTCCCGCCAGCGGTGAAGTGTGAGCCGGCCAATGCTGCTCTCCCTCCAATGGGAGCCCCGTCACCTGGGACCAAGCGTGACCTTGCCAAAGGCCTCGTCCCCCTGCTGCTGTTTGTCTGTCTGCAGGAGCTGGGCAGGGGCTGGAATTTCCCTTCGCAGGAAGTGTCAGGGTTTTGAAGTTGACGTTCCTTCCAGATGGGAACGAAACGGCCGAATTCGGACTCTCCCGCCAAAGGAGTGTCTAAAATTTGGCTTTCAGTCGATGGTTTCGATTTCAACGTTTAAACTTCCTATTGTGATGCGTCATGTAACGTAAACTAAAAATCAACATGGAGAGTTTCACCTTCCCAAAGCCACTCGCTTTGATTTTTTCTAAACAAAGTTGCATCGGAATTGGCCCGTTCCCGCAGAACATTTTGATTTTGTCCAACCAGCATTTTCCCATGAAAAACCCGCTCCATTGGGGAAATTTTCCACCCGCTCTACTTAATAGGTCTTGTGCATGTGCAAAGTCCGTTGTGCTGCGAATGGGAACAGACTCCCATGGGCACAAAACAGCATCTCCTTTCTTGTGTTTTAGTTTTGCAACTGTTCACTCTTTCAATCCATTCATCAATATGTAGAAATATCTTCAGCCACCCCTACTTTGTGCAAGGCCATGCCAGTTAGCAAACATCTGAAACCACCAGTTCTGCATCTAGGATGACCAGGGTTTTTTTTGGCGACACCTCCAGCTCAGTCTCCAGATAACAACCTACTTCTGCAAACTGCTTTCCATGACCACGCTAGGAGGTCACTTCATGGTTTTCAAGCGCCAGGCCAGTGTCTTAACTCCAAATCCCGCTCTCCTGAGTGCAGAGAAATGGGGGTATTTCAGCTCAGCACTCTAATGGGACTGTCTGGCCCTGGTTCTCTTCCATGCCATTGGCAGGGGCTGTCACTTCACACACACTCAGAGCAGGGGGGTGTCAATGCAGTGGTGACGTCAGACTGTGACTGGGGTATGTAAGATCCAGCCTTGGCCACCGTTACTCTGCTACGGGCTGGGAGACAGAATCCGGCTCTTCCTCGGTGCTCCAGAGGTACCAGCCTTTGCTCCAGAGACAGCCCTGCCCGGGCGATGCTGGGGGATGTGATCAGCTCCTCCTCAAAGCTGGCTTTGTTGCTGTGTTTGCATAAGAACAGGACCAGGGATTTTGCACGCAGGGGAGGCCTGGCGTCCGTAGGACAGGGTAATGTTGCAGTAACTGTGCAGATGTTTCTCCGTTGTGAAGCTGGACTCTCCAGCCCAGCTGCAGGGTTCGTTCTAGGCCTCAAGTCATTTGAAACCTTTTGTTAGTTAAGTTTGCAACGGCCCATTGACAAACTAGCAAACAACCTGCCATGTCATCAGCAGGTGTAAATTGGACCTACTGTCCATTGACGCCAATGGAGCTACGGCCGATTGACACAAAGTGGGGATCTGGCCTGGGGCTGGTTTGAGATCAGGACCAAGGGAGGGTAGAAAAGAACATTCGCTGTCCCTGCGGCTTTGCCCACAGTAGGAAATGTGCACAGGCCGGATAACGTGTCTGAGCAATGCAGGCAGTTGCATCTGTCACCATCAACGGGTGAATTTCCCAGAACAAGCAAAGCGTCTAGTGAGAGGGTCTTATCTGAACAGATGGGAAACAAGAGCGTCTGGTTGCGGACATACAGTGTAGCCAACTCTCCATGATTAACACCGCTTGTCACAGTCTCCCCTCCCTCAGAAGAAGTACATGGGGCCTGGCTCTCAGTCACATAGTCCCTGTGGTTGGGAATCAACACGGTGCAGTCAATCAATAAGGCAGGTTCAACAAATGAAGAGGCTGCCTTTGTGCTTCCCGTGTTCTGGGGCTCTGCAGGGCCCTGTCCAGCCCTCAGCAGAATTTAGAGCAGCCTCAGGGCTGCTCTAATTTCATTCTGCTCCCCATGGGCCCTGGGCAGCATGGGCTAAAGCCATAGCACAGTGTGCTCTGGCCACACCCCCAATCCACCCCGTATTGGGGGGCCTGGAAGCAGGGTGTTTGCAAGGTCTTTACAAAAGCTCCACACCAGCCACAGAGATCCCTTGCATAGGGAGTTTCCAGGGGGCTGTCTGCATCCATTTTAAGGTGCGTTTACACTTCCAGAGCAGCACAAAGCGACCTGAAGCAACTACTCACCAGCAACCACACACCACACAACAAAAACACTAACCCAGGAACCAATCCTTGCAACAAAGCCCGTTGCCAACTGTGTCCACATATTTATTCAGGGGACACCATCACAGGGCCTAATCACATCAGCCACACTATCAGAGGCTCATTCACCTGCACATCTACCAATGTGATATATGCCATCATGTGCCAGCAATGCCCCTCTGCCCTGTACATTGGCCAAACCGGACAGTCTCTATGTAAAAGAATACATGGACACAAATCAGAGGTCAAGAATTATAACATTCAAAAACCAGTTGGAGATGCTCAGATAAATCTGTTAGTCTCTAAGGTGCTACAAGTCCTCCTTTTCTTTTTGCGAATACAGACTAACACGGCTGCTACTCTGAAACTTCAGTCTCTCTGGTCACTCGATTACAGACCTAAAAATTGCAATTCTTCAACAAAAAAACTTCAAAAACAGACTCCAACGAGAGACTGCTGAATTGGAATTAATTTGCAAACTGGATACAATTAACTTAGGCTTGAATAAAGACTGGGAGTGGATGGGTCATTACACCAAGTAAAACTATTTCCCCTTCTTTATTCCGCCCCCCCCCCCCCCCCCCCCCCCCCCGCTGTTCCTCAGACGTTCTTGTCAACTGCTGGAAATGGCCCACCTTGATTATCACAACAAAAGGTCCCGCCCCCGCCCCCGCCCCGGCTCTCCTGCTAGTAATAGCTCACCTTTCCTGATCACTCTGGTTACAGTGTGTATGGTAACACCCATTGTTTCATGTTCTCTGTGTATATACATCCCCCCACTGTATTTTCCACTGAATGCATCTGATGAAGTGAGCGGTAGCTCACAAAAGCTTATGCTCAAATGAATTTGTTCGTCTCTAAGGTGCCACAAGTCCTCCTGTTCTTTTTGCAGATACAGACTAACACGGCTGCTACTCTGAAAACTGTCACAAAGCGACCTGATTGTGATGGAGAATCAGGCCTGGGTGACACCTGTGCACAGAGGGTGAGGGGAGATTCTGCTTTGGGAATGTTTCAGTCTCACTTTGCACAAGTGTAAGTGACTTCGACAAGGAGGAGGGCAGGGCAGACAGAACCCATGTGTCAGCACGAACGATCCAGCTACCCTGGCAGGGGCTAGTGGGCTGAGAAAGGCTCTGCAGTAACCAAAGCCTCAGGTTTCCACAGGTTCTTAAAATGCATTCAAACTCCCTGGGCTAGAGAAAATTCTCACTGCCCTAACATGGAGGGTGCGGTTCTGCACAGGTCCAGGGTGAAGGTCACACGGGGGAAGGTTGGTCTTGTGATTGAGCCAATGGGCTGGGGATCAGGAGATCACATTTCAATTCACGGCTCTGCCACTGAGTTCTTGGGTGACCTGGGGCAAGGCTCTGTGCCTCAGTTTCCCCAGCTGTAAAATGGGAACAAGGCTCCTTCCTTTGTCTGTCTTCTCTGCATCAGCTAAGCTCTTCGGGCCGTGTCTGTTCCTGTCTCCACATAACAATACTCTAGCTTACGCCAGGAGATCCAACGAATGGGGGGGATCAATGGAGTGGTGTTCCACATCCCTGACATGCCCCCTGCATCAGCGGTGGAAGGAGCAGGCTGTCAGCATAGTAACCCAGCACCTCCTACTTTACACCACCAGGGCAATTCTCCGCAGGCCATTTCCGGCCAGAATCCGGATCCCTTGTGCCACCTGATTGGAGCGACGGGGATGGACGGATCCTAACCAAGAATCCAGCACAGCATCTCCACGCCCATGGACGTCCCACATGCTCTGAGAGAGCTCAGCTGGGGTGGAAACAGCCCTCAGGTTCCAGGTGGTGGTTCGCAGCCCACAGTCAGTGGTCAAGATTCAGGACATTGACGCTGAGCGATTGTAAAACATTCTGGGGCTTTCACACCTCCCTTGCTCCCCGTAGCCCTGGACGTTGATCTAACTGAGAATGGAAAGCATCTGAAATCCTTGCTCCCCGAAGCCCTCTGAGATAAGACAGAAACCACAGCTGGTAACTGCACAGAAACATTCAGTTTCACACTGTGAATTGTGGGCACGGTGACAAATTTGAAGCCACTCAAGAGGAATGGCCTGCGGTACCACAGGACATCCTCTGACTCAGAACTGTGTCTGGGATCATTTAGGAGTCTATTACAATTGTTGCTCCTTTGGCCTGAGCGGTTTGCCCGTATTCAGGGCCTTGCAGGCTTGTTTCCATTAGAATGAGAAATCGGTGACATGAGTCAGGTCTGTTTTTGGTGTAATTTCTTGTATTTCAGAAGAACACAACAGAAACAAATAACCACAGGCCTTGTACTTGCTCAGAAATCCCTAAGCCTGCCCCTCCATTGAGCTCTGTGCCCAAAAAGCTCAGTCTCTTTGCTCCATCTCAGGGCCATGCTCACAATTGCTTCCCCTGGCTTCCTGCCTGTAATGCACACAGACTGCAAACCAGTCTCCTAGCCCCTGCATTTGTAGTCAGGGAAACCTCTCGGCCCACATGGCTTAGCTCTGCCCTGCCATGTGCCTTGGATGATCCCTCCATTGTCTCCAGCTGCCTTTACTACAGGACAGGGATTTAATTGCTCCTTCCATTGTGTCGGACAGCGAGTGCTTAGCCACCCATGGACTCTGACGAGGTCTGGGACTGTCTTAGGAACAAAGACTCACTTGATGGCATCCATCAGCATCTCCCACCCAGCAGAGCGGTATATTTGTGCAGTGTCTAGCACAGTGGGGCCCAACCTAGAGGCTTTTTGATGCTTTGTTTAGTATTAATTATAATGATTTCCCTGTGGAAGGCTTTAAAGAAGAGTTGGGAATGATTTAGGCAGCAGTATATCCAAACTGAAGAAGGGAAATGTCCCATCCAGCTGACCGACGGCCTTTTTATTCGTTAGGGTCATGGGATAGTCAAATGCAATTTTCTCAGTGTAAACTGAGCCAGGGCAGGGTTCAACTGAAGCCCCAGGGGTCTGGAGGCCTCAGCAGTTGCCAAAGAGAGGAGTTACTTCATGGTTTCTTGCCAAATCACATTGTCAGAGGAAGCTCCTCAACTGAAGAGGTGGTTGTGTTAGCTCTAAATCCAGACATTTCATAACTCAGGAGACACTGCAGAGCAGAGCTGGTCAACATGTTTCATTTCAAGACAGATGTTTCTGCGAGAAAATTTTACCTTTGACAAGATTTTGGGGGAGTTTCATTAGAAACCAAAAATGTTTCCATTTTCAGCAGTCAAACTCTTTTTTTTTTTTTTTTTAAAGTTATAAAGCAACTGAAAAATTTCTACCAATTCGGTGAAAATTCTCAGGAACACCAAAAAATGTTGGCCAAAAATTTCATCTGGGTGTACCAGCCAGGGGTGTACCTCACACGGGTGTTTATGAGTATAAATAGATTCATGACTGTGAGGTGCTCAGATACCATGGTGATGAGGCCATATAATGAGACTGGGGACATTTTTGTTAATGTGGATCAGGAGGGATTCATTTTTTAACAAGGGGCTCTGGGATCCACATAAACAACAGAGGCTCCATTCCAGGAAATGAACTCACAGAGTTCTTAGTCCTTCCATTGCTAGAAATGACCAGAATGTGTTGTCACAGAAATGTGTCCTCTCCACCCAGTCAAAGGCTATCAGCCTGTTTCTCCTGGGTCCTTCCCCTCATGCAGTCACTGACACTAGTGCAAGGCGAGTATCGAATGTTGGGATTTGGAAGCATTTTGCAGTGGTGTAAATGACCACACAGTGGTGTAAATCGGGCCCCGCACACTGATACAGAGATAAGACTGCAGCCCGGCTGGCTCTGGCTTTCTCACCACTGAATGGGGAACATTGTCAATCTCTGTCAACTCCTAATCAGTACCACCAGATCTGGTTCATTCCTGGGTAGGATGCTGAGGACAATCAGTGCATTAATGGGCAACTCTGACATTTATTTTCCATGCCTCACTAGCGTGACAGCGTGACATTATTACAGTGCCAATAACTAGCTATTATATAAAGGGGTGTAAACACAGATCACAATGAAATGCATTAATGGAGAAGAACAACAGACTAAAGAACAAAGCTGGGGGGAATTATCTGACCGTATTGTGTATTCCACGCAAAACACAGTTTTGGGTCACCCAAAACTCTTTGTGAATTCATCAAATCATTTAGGCCAAACAATAAAATTGGGGGCTAGATTCTCCACAGGACTTAGGTGTCAGTTACTAAGTCACTGGACGAGGCGGGGATGCCAGGGCCCTCATTTATACCCAGTGGTTGGGGCACTAACCTGGCACATGGGAGGTGTTTGTCTATAAGTCTCTACACGAGGAGAAGGGTTCTGAGAGCAGACGACTCTTTACTCTCGCAGACGGAGGCTGAATGAGATTCAGGGCTGGACATTGCAGCGGGACAAATTCAGACAGGAAATAAGGCCCAGTGTTTTCGCGGGCAGGTGATTAACCATTGGAGCAGCTTCCCCCAGGACGAGGTTGATTCTCCCTCACGTGGAGTCTTTGCACCAAGGCTGGATTGGTCTTTCTAGAAAACACAGTCTGGTTCAAGCACACGTCATGGGCCTGATGGCTGAATCTTTTGGTGAGTTTCTTTGGTCTTGGTGATGCAGGTCAGGCTAGATGAGCAATACTGGTTCCTTTGACCTTTAAAATCTATGACTCTATAAACTTATGAAAGTACAACCCTGTATAGTCAGCCTTCATCTTTCATATGGCTTCTTTCATCTAGTTAGTCAGTTTCCCAGTTTTGTGTGGGTCTTTCACACAGTGGCAGGGGAGAATCCCATCAAAAAACACAGCGAATGGTTGTAAAATGACAGGAAATGCTCAAATAAATTGGTTAGTCTGTAAGGTGCCACCAGTACTCCTCTTCTTTTTGCGAATACAGACTAACACGGCTGCTACTCTGAAACAGGAAATGAGGTGTGTATTCAAAAGCAGGTGTAGGGACTGATATTGGTTCGATCTCATTTTCTCATATTGCGATAACCACTTGTTGTGAGATGATTAACCGTGAACCGTGTCTTCAGATCTGCCTCAGCACTGCCAGGGAGACCCCAGACCCAGCTCAGAGCCTGACCTAGCCATGGGTGTGTGAGATAACTGGCAGCCGGAGGGTCACTGCAGTTTGCGATGGTTGGTCTCTCTCTGGGGAGCAGTGCACCATGTGATGTTGTAACAAAGTGAAAGGTGGCCATGGGACACCGGTGGGTCTGTCCCCCCACAGGAGTAACGCCCCTGGGGATCCATTCCCCCAGGGTTTCATTGTGAGCTCAGATTCATTTTCAAGTAAGCTCACCAGGACTCACCCCAGCATGGGCGCTGGGAGAGGATTCACCCTTCAGCCCCACAAAGGGGGCTCTGCTCTGGTCACAAATTCACAGCAGCCTCAGCTCAGAACTGGCGCCCTCAGGAAAAGGTCAGTCCGGCCTTTACACAGTTCAGGGCTCTTCAATCTAGAGTTCCCAGGTGGAGGTAACCAGCTGACAATGGGGCTTTTCTCCCCAGGACCTGGCTTTGCAAGGCCTCCCAGGTACCGCCTAGGAAACCCCCTACACACGGCACTGTCCCAAACTGTTCTTTGAGGTTCCGAACATTACCCCGAGATTAGGTCACCTCCCAGAACAGTTACGTACAGCCCTACAATAACACACCGACAATTGCATTTTACATATAAAGCCCCCCAAAGGTATGAAACTGAGTTCAATGAGGTTTTATTTCATTCAGGACGGTTAATCCAGGATATGACAGGAAACTGCCCTTTGTCACAGCTCTTGGACTGCAGGGCCTTAATAAAGTGCCAGTCCTGTGGCCGGGGGGTCATTCTCTGACCCCCTGATGAAGCCCCTGGTGTCTGTGTCCTCCTGCAAGCCGCAGGCCCTGGCTCAGCATGCTGGGCTGTTTGTCTATCCCAGGCTATCAAGGGAACAGCTGCGTTTGCACGTGGGTGGGACGGGCATGGCTGCTCCCCCTCACCCATTTAGCTGTCTGTGAACACGAGGCTGGGGTGACTCTCAGCACCCCCGTGCGTGAACAGCTGCCCAGCAGTGACGTACGAATGGTGCCAAGATCAACTCTCGGGGCTGGTTGCTCAGGTCGCCAGCGTCTGCTCCGTGCAGCTGAGAAGGGAAAACGGGGCCACGGCAGCTTTGCTCTTGGGACCAGACCGCGGGAGGGGGGCTGTGTCGAACCCCAGTGTAATTCCAGCAGCCTCAGGGCTATTGTGACGGCACCACTCTGCAATGGACCCCCGAGGGGCTCACCCTGTGCCTGGGGATGGCTGGAGTCTCTGCTCCCTCCCAGCTGTCTGTGATACCCCCGAGTCTCAGCCTGCCCCAGCCTGGGTTACCTCTGAGTCCGAGCAGGCAGAAGCAGGCTCAGGGGTATCGCACACTTCCATTTCTCTGCCCAGCCACCTCTGCTGGGCATTACCCAGAGATCACATGGGCCTGGTGTCGCTGGTCCTGTGCCAACTGCTGACGGGGCAGAGGAGATGGACACTGTGTGTCAGCGTCTCAGAATTACTTGTGGCTCCGTCGATTTAAGTAAGGCACTGTGAGGGTTTCTGAGAAGAGCGGAGATCGTTGTGTGCCGTGCGGGGCAGGGGAAGGTGGTACCAGCGGACCCATTGCAATAGCCCGTGACCAGCTGTAGCATTTGTTCAGCTCTTCCTCTCTTTGGAGTCCCGGCTGGGGGGAGTTTCCGGCCAATAGGCTTTGAAATCGAGTAATTTCTGTTAATTTCAAGAAGTGTTAACTCTTAAGTGTAATTGTGGCGCATTGAATGCCAGCATTAACCATTTCTTTGCTGGTCCTTTTAGCAGAGTGGAAAAGGATGAGAGAAAGGAAGAAGCAAGCGTGAGGAAACATGTTTTTGAAGATATGAACACGCAGGAGATGGAGCGATAACACATCTTAGAAAAATCTACCATGTACTCATCTGTCTGAGCCTTGGTCTACACTGGGGAGGGGTGTGTCCACCTAAGATATGCAACTTGGCGTATCTTAGGTCGACTTACCTGGCCGTGAGGACGGCGGCAAGTCGACTGCTGCCGCTCCCCCGTCGACTCCGCTTCCGCCTCTCGCGAGCTGGAGTTCTGTAGTCAACAGGGACCGTGTTCGGGGATTGATTTATCACATCTAGATGAGACACGATAAATCGATCCCTGATAGATCATTCACTACCCGCCAATCCGGCGGGTAGTGAAGACCTGCCCTTAGCGTTCACCATGGCAGCCATCACTATCTCGAATAAAGCTGGCTGGAAAAATGTGCTCTTTTCCCCAGCGAAAATGTTGACATTTTATCAAAAGACTGAAAATCTTTCAGCATCTGTCAACAAAAACTCAACAGGCACTGGCCGTGAAAAATTTCAGTTCATCAAATACCCAATTTTTCATCAATTAACAGTTCGGATAGGAAAATTTTGACTCATTCTAATCTTGATTTCGAGATCTTAGATACCGTATTATCGAATAAAGAACAGGAGGACTTGTGGCACCTTAGAGACTAACAAATATATTAGAGCATAAGCTTTCGTGGGCTACAGCCCACTTCATTGGATGCATAGAATGGAACATATAGTAAGAAGATATATATATATACACATACAGAGAATGTGGAAGTTGCCATACAAACTGTAAGAGGCTAATTAATTAAGATGAGGTATTATCAGCAGGAGAAAAAAAACCTTTTGGAGTGATAATCAAGATGGCCCATTTAGACAGTTGACAAGAAGGTGTGAGGATACTTAACATGGGGAAATATATTCAATATGTGTAATGACCCAGCCACTCCCAGTCTCTATTCAAGCCCAAGTTAATGGTATCTAGTTTGCATATTAATTCAAGCTCAGCAGTTTCTCGTTGGAGTCTGTTTTTGAAGCTTTTCTGTTGCAAAATTGCCACCCTTAAACCTTTTACTGAGTGGCCAGAGAGGTTGAAGTGTTCTCCTACCGGTGTTTTTCTTCCAGCTCAACCATCAGTGTTCACGTCCTACCCAGGAAATCTCCTCTGTCTTCAGGCAGGAAAGGAAACATGATCACAATCACTGGCCCATTGCTCATATAGAATTGTGCCAAGACATAAAGCACGGACTCTCTTCGCTCAGAAACAACCTTGTTCGCTGCTGAGGAGTTTGCTTTGCAGAGGTTTCTATGCCTCATCTGGCTGGTCAGTAACACCCCTTGCTAACAGGGAGAGAGCAAAGCATCCCAGACTTTCCAGCACTTTAAGATGCAGGGAAATCATACCGCCATTCAGTGAAGCAACACAGAATCCCCCCAGCTCGGGATCTGGCCCCATTGACTCCACCAGAGCTCTGCTTATCTGCCTCAGCTAGAGGACTGGCCCAGTGACTCCAGTGGGGTTAAAACGGATTCACACCAGCTGGGGAATCTGGCCCTGTAGCATGCAACCTTCAGTACATTGACCATGGGATAGGCTGTGTGCTCTATCTGGGTCTCAAGGAAACCAGAGCCACAGTAATGGGGCTGCTCAGATCACACAAAAAGTAGGATTCTAGGTCACCACAGAATGGTATCATGTTACATGAACATGATACCGTTCTGTGGTGACCTAGAATCCTACTTTCGACGTCTCCAACTCAAGGAATATTTCCAACACACCTCTGAACAGCACACTAACCCACAGAGAGCTTCCTACCAAGACTACAAAAAGAAGGATTCTGGGTGGACTCCTCCTGAAGGTCGAAACAACAGACTGGACTTCTACATAGAGTGCTTCCGCCGACGTGCACGGGCTGAAATTGTGGAAAAGCAGCATCACTTGCCCCATAACCTCAGCCGGGCAGAACGCAACGCCATCCACAGCCTCAGGAACAGCTCAGACATCATCATCAAAAAGGCTGACAAAGGAGGTGCTGTAGTCATCATGAATAGGTCGGAATATGAACAAGAGGCTGCTCGGCAGCTTTCCAACACCACTTTCTACAAGCCATTACCCTCTGATCCCACTGCGGGTTACCAAAAGAAACTACACCATCTGCTCAAGAAACTCCCTGAAAAAGCACAAGAACAAATCTGCACAGACACACCCCTAGAGCCCCGACCAGGGGTCTTCTATCTGCGACCCAAGATCCATAAACCTGGAAATCCTGGATGCCCCATCATCTCAGGCATTGGCACCCTGACAGCAGGATTGTCCGGCTATGTAGACTTCCTCCTCAGGCCCTATGCTACCAGCATGCCTAGCTAAAAGTCGCAATTATGCAACAAAAAAACTTCAAAAACAGACTCCCGCGAGAAACAGCCAAACTGGAATTAATCTGCAAACTGGACACTATTAAATTAGGCTTGACTAAAGACTGGACGTGGATGAGTCATTACACTAACTAAAAGCTATTTCCCCATGCTAATTTTCCCCCTACTGTTACTCACACCTTCTTGTCAACTGTTTGAAAAGGGCCATCCTGATTATCACTACAAAAGTTTTTTTTCTCCTGCTGATAATAGCCCACCTTAATTGATTGGTCTGGGAACCCCCGTTTTTTCATGTTCTCTGTATATATATATCTTCCTACTGTATTTTCCACTACATGCATCTGATGAAGTGGGCTATAGCCCACGAAGGCTTATGCTCAAATAAATTTGTTAGTCTCTAAGGTGCCACAAGTACTCCTCGTTCTTTCTACAAATAAAATCAAATTTCAAATGTTTTGAAACCCAGGAAATACAGATTTCAACTTGTGCCGCCGAAACAAAGCACCCACTGTTGCTAACTATTGAAAGAACCATTGGGCCAGAGAAAGAAAACAAGCCCGAGAATGACTCCGTTGCCTAGTGGTTAAAGCGTTGACGTGGGAGACCCAGCATCCAGTCCCTCTGTGCCAATGACTTCTTAAATTATTTTTTTTCCACTGGGGAACAGCTTCAACAGGAGAGAGGATATGGGCTCATGAGGATACGGAGGGAAATTTGGGGTGGTTTCCAGGAAAGACGAGGAGGCTGCCAGATTCAGCAGGGTGTGGAGGAAGATAGATGGGACAGAGTCTACTACCACAATTCCTTTGCTCCCAAGTCCTGTGTGCCTGGATGGAGGTGACGCAACTCAGAGTAACCCGCAGGCTATGAGCACATCACAGGAGGAGGTCCCATAAGACCATGTGACAGCCATCTCCCTGTTTCACTAGACACAGAGTCAGCAGTTCCTGCTAGGATATTTATCAGTCAGTCTATATAAAAGGTGGGTATAAAATAAGAGGTCAACTGCATGACTTCACCCACCATCTGAAATGGACAGGTTCTGTGAGTGAAACTTCTCTTTGAACTTTTTCAGAGCGATGGAATACATTGTTCCTTTGGGCACATCTTACTGGATCAATGGGCTTTCTTGTTTCACATCTTTCTCTCTCTCTTATCATCTTTCTCTTTTTGTCTTTTTCTTCCTCACTTTCAACTGAGCTTCTCCCGGAACCCTCTACGCCTCTTTCAGTGTGCATGTAGGAGGGAAACGAACAGCAGTGTGGTATTTTCAGTTGCACTTGGCCTCAATCACACAGTAAATCAATTTTACTGTGGGACACAGGTGTAGCAGCTCTGCACTTCCCTTGGCTGTGGCTTGGTGATTAGATTCAGTTAAAACGTTAAGAGAGCAAATGATATGCTCGCCAAGTGAAGGGACAACAGTGTCGTAAGTCAGTGCTGGACATATTTATTTCAATACACCAGAAAAGCCTTGGAGATTTTAAATACATTGACTCAAAAATCAAAGTACGGATGCTGCTGAAATTCTTGGCAGGGGTTCTTAGGAATTGTTCCCTTGAGTTACCATGGCAAGGGCGCTCCCACCTGCAGGCTGTTTTTCCTCCCAGTATATGTTGGATGCCCTGTTTATTTCTTGTCCCATGTCCGTTTGGAAATGTGGATGGAAGAGAAATGAAGATTTTTATTAATTATTATTATTATTATTCATTATACCTTGGCTGACTCTTTTCACCTGCACCTGTTACAGTTAAATTGTATATTTCACAGTCCTGAATTATCCTGCATTTAAAGGTCTAGAAAACATGACCTATGAAGGAAGATTGAAAAAATGGGGTTTGTTTAGTCTGGAGAAGAGAAGATGGAGAGGGGACATGAGAAGTGTTTTCAAGTACATAAAAGGCTGTTACAAGGAGGAGGGAGAAAAATTGTTCTTCTTAACTGACAAGAAGCCATGGGCTTAAATTACAGCAAGGGAGGTTTAGGTTAGACAACTTCCTAACTGTCAGGGTGGTTAAGCACGGGAATAAATTGCCTAAGGAGGTTGTGGAATCTCCATCATTGCAGATTTTTAAGAGCAGGTTGGACAAACACCTGTCAGGGATGGTCTCGATAATACCTAGTCCTGCCTTGAGTGCAGGGGACTGGACTAGATGACTCTCGAGGTCCCTTCCAGTCCTACAATTCTTTGATTCTATGACTGCTGTCACGTCCTTTTATTGTTGGAAGGACTCCATGAATAGGACGTGGTCTGTCCTTTCTTTGAAGATAGCTGATTCAAAGCATGTTTCTGGAAAATGAAGTGAATTTTAATGCTGGTCAAAATATGTCATTTGAAGAATATTTTTTTCCCCGAAAATTGACCTTAGGTCTAAACAAAAACGTTGATGGGAAATTTTGAATTTTCTTTTAAAAATACATTTTAAGTAAAAACGGAGGATTGGATACATTCTGGTTGTTAACAGCTAAAACAAGTCAAGAAAAATGAATGCCTAGTGACCATTTCCAGCTCACATGGGCGTCCTTACACCTCTCCCACCAGGAGATCCCTGCGGTTCCATGGCTGAGGTCAGCTGGGGAAGGAGACCTAGGAGGGAGGATGTAGTGAGTTCCCTCTCTCTGCATCTGATAGAAGGTTTAAGGGACTAAGAAGCAAACAGGATGCCCCTAAGGTGAGCCTGATGCCTGAGTGGCTCTCTGGAGCCATTGAGGGATGACAACTTTCCTGCAAAACCCTGGGAAGGTGGGGAGAATTGAGCCAGGGCTAGACCGTGGGGTGGAGTGAAGCACCGGAGACTGAGGTCAGATGGGCATGATAGCTGGGTCCCGCCTGCAAAGGAGAGGGGTGGCCAGCTGAGGCTGAAGATGTTGTTATTTTTATATTTCTGTTGGACTTGTTAAATCAGCAGTTCTCAGGTGCGGGGTCCGCAGCCCCGTTCGGGGCCACAAGCAGGTTTCAGGGGTCTGCCAAGCAGGACTGGTGTTAGATTCACTGGGGCCCAGGGCAGAAAGCTGAAGCCAAGTCCCACCACTCGGGCCCCAAACCCAAGCCCAGCTGCTCAGGGCTGGAGCCGAAGCCCAAGTAACTTCGCTATGCAGGGCACCTATTCGTGGGGCCCTGGACCCTCGCCCTGCTTGCTACCCCCTAACGCCGGCCCTGCCTTTTATAGGCAGGAAAACAGTTGTTTTGGCATAGGTGGGCCCTGGAGTTTTTATAGCCTGTTGGGGGGCCTCAGAAGAAAGGTTGAGGAACCACGTGCTAAAGGATGCTGTGGTCCTGGATGGGGTCAGGCATTTGAAGGCGTCATGGATGGAAGGTCAGGCCACTCCTACAGACAAAATAGGCCCATAAAAGACATGAGGAAAACTGAAGCACAATGTCACACACGGCCACAATTGGGTGTGGTGCACTGGTGCCAGAAACAGGAGGGCCAGGAGTCCATGCCCCCCCTCACCCCCCCCCCACCTTTTAACAAAAGAAACATATGTGCTTTGGGAATAACAAGATCATGCTGCTAAAGGTCAAGATGCACTATCCCCTTCAGTGTCCCTGCAAATACACAGGTGTGGTGGCAATCCTCCAGCCCATGCTTCCCGGTGGCAATCTGAGCATAGCACCTCTGAAGATATGGATAATTGCAGAGTAAGGAGAACATAATAATTGTCAAGAGGATCAATGGCTTTAACCCAGTCCTTCCTGGTTTTGCTTTTTGCTAACCGTTCCAACACTGTCATTAAAAACACGTTACATGGGTGTTTATGGCTGTGGTGACCCTGTACCATTTTTGGTTTCATGGGATAGTTATTTAGAACGTAAGAACGGCCACACTGGGTCAGAGCAATGTTCCATCTAGCCCAGTGTCCTGTCTTCTGACAGTGGCTAATGCCAGGTGCCCCAGAGGGAGTGAACAGAACAGGTAATCATCAAGTGATCCATTCCCTGTCGCTCATTCCCAGCGTCTGGCAAACAGAGGCTAAGGACACCATCCCTGCCCAGCCTGGCAAATAGCCATTACTGGACCTATCCTCCATGAATTTATCTAGTTCTTTTTTGAACCCTGTTATAGTCTTGGCCTTCACAACTTCCTCTGGCAAGGAGTTCCACAGGTTAACTATGCATTGTGTGAAGAAATACTGCCTTTTGTTTGTTTTAAACCTGCTGCCTATTCATTTCATTTGGTGACCCCTAGTTTTTGTGTTATTAAAAAGAGTAACAGGATTTGTGACAGGATGTAGCCCTGTGTCCACACCCTCCACACTATGGTAATAATTTTTGTACCAAGTATGTTTTGTAAGGTATCAATTGAAAACTCATAATCTGATGATTAATATTGTCCTGATAACATATGTGTGGCAACATTGTCATGCAGTTATAAGGGTCCACTGTATGGTGTTATTAACTCATGTCCCAAACTGAGGTTGGCGAACAGCTCCTTCTCAAACAGAGGATTGTGTGCGCTGCTTAATTTGGATTGAAGCAGTCAACAGAGTCATCAAGCAGGAAAGGGAGATAAAGGAAGCTCAAAAGGGTGAGACAAAAGCAGCAGGGAACATCCTTCCATGTAGACCTTTCGTCTCCTGGTGGGGCTGGACACCATTAGAAACTCAATATAGGGGTTTGGTTAGTTCCAAGAGTGCTGGTGGATGCTCAGGATGGAGTTATAGCCCAGATTAATATATTTTTTCATCTGCTTTTGCTGAGCAGAGTCACCATTGCTGTGAAATGTGGGACTTCCATGCTTTTGTCACCTTCAGTTTAGACCAGTCAGAAACTGATACTAGTGGAAAATGTGGGTGCTCACTTGGAAGGAGCTTTCCATTGAGAACACCATAATAATCTTGCTTTGAAAGCGGCACTGGCTGCCCGTGAACTTCCAGACAGAGTTTCGAGTGTTGATTTGAATTTTAAAGCTGTAAGGGGTTAGGGGACTGGTGACCTCACGCACCACGTATTTCTTTGTGTGATCCTTCCGTAACTACACTCCACAGGACACAAAGCTGCTTCGCGGTCATCGAGAGGGGGAATCACAGCTTTCCATTTTGAAAAACAAAAACCTTATCTTGAATTGTGGAAAGCAAAAGCAGAACTGAGGTTTTTTTAATGGCATCAAGCACAGACTATGGTTAGGTTCCTCAATTCACCTCATGAAGTTAAATCTTGAAGACCTTGTTCAGTCACATTGTCCACAGCAGATGAATTTCTCCTGCACCATTCCCTCAGCTGATGGCTGGCCCCCAAAATCATCACATCCTTGTGGTATGCACAAGATATAAGTGAATCTGTGGGGCCCAAGACCCTCAATGGTAGACTGGGTGGTGGGCCATGTGTGGTACCAGCCACTGTTGGTAGACAGGACACTGGGCTAGAGGGACTATTGGTCTGACCCAGTATGGCCATTCTTATATTTTACAGTTTATAAGAATGCATGAACTGTGAGAGGATTTGAGAACGGACTTCCCTTCTCTGGGTTTATATGCTGATTGTATTGGATCGTAATAACATTCCTGGTTTGTTAATATAACAGTGCTCTGCATTTGAGGTTGGTAGCCTCTTCCTAGAGATGAGGAGTAGCATGTCAATGATGTTACTGAGCTGCATGGTCTCAGAGAGTGAGTTTGCTTCAACATGGGTGTTTTCTTTGCATCTCTGTTCTAGTATTTCTTCAGCTCTTCCTCCTTGTAGCAGTCCTGAGCTCGGAGGGTCTCGCTCGCAAACTGAAGGAGTGGGAAAAATGCTTTATGGACTCTGACTACGAAGAACTGGTGGCTATTGCCAAAAATGGGTTGGAAAAAGCGTATTGTTCAAAGAAGGTGGTGATTGTCGGGGCAGGAATCAGCGGACTCACTGCTGCCAAACTGCTGAAGGATGCTGGTTGCGAGGTAATTATAATGACCAAGAGGAGCCAGAGACAGGCCAGGGAGGCAGTTTTCCTCTGAAATAGTCTTATCATTCCTTTTGGATAGGAACTTTTTGGGCCGAGGGCCACATCTGGGTGAGGAAATTGTATGCAGGGCTGGGGCAGGGGGTTGGGGTGTGGGAGGGAGTGCGGGGTGTGGGAGGGGGTGCGGTGTGCAGGAAGGGGCTCAAGGCAAGGGATTGGAGCAGAGGAGGGGTGCAGAGTGCAGGAGGGGGCTCAGGGCAGGGGGTTGGGGTGCAGGAGGGGTGCAGGGTGCAGGCAGGGGGCTTAGGGCAGGGAGTTGGGGGGTGGAGGTGCAGGAGGGGTTCGGGCTCTGGCCCGGCGCCGCTTACCTAAAGCAGCTCCGGGGTGGCCAGGGCAGGCTGGCAGGGAGCCTGCCCTGGCCCCACACCGCACCGCTCCAGGAAGCCCTGCGGCCCCTGGGGGAGAGGGGGTGGAGGGCTCCGCGTGCGCTCCCCTTGCCACGCCTCCAGGTGCCTCCCCCGAAGCTCCCATTGGCCGCTGTTCCCCATTCCCGGACAATGGGAGCTGCGGGGGGCGGTGCCCGGAGGCGAGGGCAATGCACGGAGCCCTCTGCCCCCCCGCCCGGGGGCCGCAGGGACATGGTGCCGGCCGCTTCTGAGAGCAGAGCGGGGCCCGCGGCGCCATGGGGGGCAATCCCTCGGGCCGGATCCAAAGCCCCGAGGGGCCAGATCCGGCATGCGGGCCGTAGTTTGCCCCCCTCTGTGATAGAGTAAACAATGCTGAAGAACAAAACGATGTGAACTTAAGTAAACTGAGTGAATTGCGAAAGAAAGAAAGAAAGAAAGAAAGAAAGAAAGAAAGAAAGAAAGAAAGAAAGAAAGAAAGAAAGAAAGAAATCTATTATTTTGATTTCCAGACAACATGTTCATTGCCTTGAGGTTGAGGTTATTAGTGTGATAATAGCATAGTTGTATGACACATAATGATGAAGCTAAAAAAATTCGAATCACTAGCTTTTATGGAAATGGTGAGTCGTTCAGTAAATGTTCCAAGAACAGTTCCCATATTTCTGACAAAATTCTCTACCTATGAAAACTGATATTAACTAACCCATAACACCTTTAACTTTCACTCTTACTTGTTTGCTTGTTTGTTCGCGTTTTGTTTTGTTTTTCCATAGAAAGAGCTACTGTCTTGGGCCATGGGAAAGACCAAAATCCATTATCCCTATAGGTTGCCTAAACATCCTCTACGCCCCCTTCTCAAAACCACCCAGGAACTACAGCCCCCGAGTCTGGAAAAGTCAACGGAGAGAGCTTGTGTATTTATATACACAATTGGAGAGAGTCCAGCAGAAGACAACAAAAATGATTAGGGGACTGGAACACATGACTTATGAGGAGAGGCTGAGGGAACTGGGGTTGTTTAGTCTACAGAAGAGAAGAATGAGGGGGGGATTTGATAGCTGCTTTCAACTACCTGAAAGGGGGTTCCAAAGAGGATGGATCTAGACTGTTCTCAGTGGTAGCGGATGACAGGACAAGGAGTAATGGTCTCAAGTTGCAGTGGGGGAGGTTTAGGTTGGATATTCGGAAAAACTTTTTCACTAGGAGGGTGGTGAAACACTGGAATGCATTACCTAGGGAGGTGGTGGAATCTCCTTCCTTAGAAGTTTTTAAGGTCAGGCTTGATGAAGCCCTGGCTGGGTTGATTTAATTGGGGATTGAGCAGAGGGTTGGACTAGATGACCTCCTAAGGTCCCTTCCAACCCTGATATTCTATGATTCTATATTTGAAGTGCTTAGTTGATGTTGTTGGTTTAAAACCTCCCTCCCTGAAAATCTGGCATTAATAATGAATGCAAAAATCGCTGCTGTTATGAAAACTTCCATACTGGAATGTGTTCCTTGAGTACCCAATGCAGGAATACAACCCGATTCTGGAAGCATGCTTGAGAACATGCTTAACTTTAAGCCGATGCTTAAGTCTTATGAAGTTGAAATTCAAGTTGAGCATATATATACCTGCTTTCCAGAATCAAGGCCTGTATGCTTACATATCATCTGAAATTACTTCGATAAAACATTAATGTTCTTTCTTTGATGTCCATTTACAAAAGAAGGGATGTGGGATAAATCAAGCCCTACCTACAGCTACTAGGTACCAGCAAGGGATTGAAAATCATGACCTGCGTTTTGCCCCTAGGTCCTGATTCTGGAAGCCAACAACCGCGTGGGAGGACGTATCTTGACCTATCGAAGAAACGATTGGTATGCGGAGCTGGGAGCCATGCGTTTGCCAAGAGACCACCGGTAAGACACAGTTCGCCCTCCTCACCCGCCAACCTTGTTCAGAACCGTGAAAGCCCCGTTTTAAAGACTTTTATGATAATTCCAAGAAAAAAAAATCTTTGAAGCCTTAAATTTGAGTAGGTTAAAATCTCCCCTTGCTTCCTTATGTGGACTAATTGCATTGCATGAAATAGTCAGTCTGTGTGCATGAACTGAAATCTCTGTGGAGCTGTAACTCTTCCTGCAAAGCTGGGATGGGACTGGGTGGGCAGAAGTGCAGGATGGGTTGAGTTATGGCGAGCTACTCCACCAGCCCAAATGCCCAATGTCATTTTTTCAAAAGTAAATTCTTTAGTGCATTTTGTTGTTTCAGTTTGAGCAAAATGTTTCATGACACATTTAACTAAAAGTTTTATTCTGAACATATTTATAATCGTTATTGAAATAGTTATCCACATTTTTCATCTACTGCAAAACAGGGTTGAATGTGGATTTGGTAAAATATGGATTTGGGGTCATATGACACAAAAATAATTTACCTAGGTAGGATGGAACCATTCATGCTCGGGACTATATATGAGCATATAACATTCTCTCTCATTTTGGAATTTTTCTCTTTTTACTCCTTCTCTTTTCTTTAGGATTGTGCGTGAATATATTACCAAATTCAAACTTAAACTGAACCCATTCTATAACACTAACGACAATGCCTGGTATTTGGTTAACAACGTCAGGGCAAGATCTGAAGATGTTGACCGAAACCCTGATATCTTGCAATACCCTGTGCTTCCCACAGAGAGGGGGAAATCTGCCAGTGAACTTTATGACCAGACACTGGATACGGTATGTGTGTTGTGGAATGGACTCCTGTACTGTAGGTAGGTCTTCACTTCAAAGTTAGATTTTGGTCCTAAACTCTATTTCATCCACACACAAAACCATCTCGCTCTACTTAAGTGGTCCTTTCAACCCAGGCTAGCTGGCATGGCTTGAGGGCATGGGCGCCGGCTTCCTCCTTTCCCTGGGTGTGCTCAAACCCAGCTCAACCCCTTCCCCCAAGGTCCCACCCCTGCTCCACCACAGGCCCCACCCCACCTCTTCTGCACCTCTTCCCACCCAGGTCCGGCCCCTCTCCCAAGCGCGCCCTGTCCCCACTCCTCCCCCTCTCCCGCAGCCCCTTCTGCACGCTATGGAACAGCTGACCACAGCAGGCCGGAGGCACTGGGAGGGAGGGGGAGGAGTTGATCAGCTGGACCAGCCAGTGGGCCAGAGGTGCTGGGCTGTAGGGGGTGGCAGCTGACTGCTGGCGGGTGCTAAGCACCCGCTAATTTTTTCCCGTGGGTGCTCCAGCTAAGGGTCTGTGTTCACCTGAGCTAGTAGACAACTCAGCGTGTGCAGTGAAGGTGCAAGCTAAAACCCTGGAGTCCTGATAGTCCTCCAATGCCTTCCCACAATCCCCACCCCCGGGGGCCCAGAAATACAAACAAGTTCTGGGACAGAATCGTAGAGCGGCTCAGAGAACCATGGGAAACGGCCCCCGAAGTCCTAGCAATGTACACATGGGTGAATGCGTCACCAGAGAGGGCGCCCTAGCTCAACTGAGAGGAACAGACCCCTGTTCAAATCCCCACTGCTGATCAGATAGAGGGAAGACTTGCACCGGAGGTTTCCCAGAAGCTCGGTGAGTACCCAAACCCCTGGGAAACGCGACGAGGCTGGTGCTGTTGATTTCAAGACCCGCCTTAGGCTCCTGACTGCAGGAGAGGCTTCACAGCTGCGCTCCCCAAGCAGAGATCGGCGTCGAACGCCCTGGGAGGGGTAGGGATGAGGACATACCCCTCTCTTTGGCATCTCCTCTTGGCCAGTTTAGCTGTTGGCCAGCGCTGTTGTTGGTGAAACTTTTATCCATCAGGAGGGGTGTTTTTTCACACCACTGACGGACAAAAGTTTGGCCAACAAAAGTGCGACCGCAGACATTGCCTTAAACTATTTCTTTTATTGTTCAAAAAGTCTGAGCGAAAGCAGCTGAGTCAGCTGGAGAACTGCGGGAAGGGAAAACAAAAATGACCCCTCCTTGGCCCCACTCCTAGGCACCGACTCAGTGGGTGCTCCAGGGCTGGAGCACCCAAGTAGAAAAGTTCGCGGGTGCTTAGCACAGCACCAGCAGCCAGCTCCCCGCTCCCCTCCGTGCCTCCTGCCCACCGGTGGCCTCGCTGATCAACTCCTCCCGCTCCCTCCCAGCGCCTCCCACCTGCCTTGAACAGCTGTTCGGCGGCATGCAGGAGGCTCCTGGAGGGAGCGGGAGGAGTGGCGATGGGGCACACTCAGGGGAGGGGGTGGAAAGAGGTGGGAAGAGACGGGGCAGCGGCAGGGGCTTGGTGGAAGGGGTGGAGCGGGGGTGAGGCCTGGGGGGGGGCAAGCGCCCCCCAGCTAGAGGAGAAGTCCACGCCTATGTCCCCATTAAAAAGATCTTGTTAACAGCTTTTTCACCTGAGCGCGTCATTTCATGTCCTGCCTCCGTGAGCATAGGCACTAGGATACCACCTGTAAGTACATCATGGCAAACAGGGAAAATAACCAATCTGCAAAGATACAGCTGTGACTCTGAAACTAGCCACTGTTTTCTTCGTTGCTCCCCAGGTGACAACAGACTGCAGAGTTTTGAAAGAGAAATATGACTCCTTTTCCGTCAAGGTAATCGAATATGGCATTCCAGTCTCTCGTGCCATGTTCACACAGTCCATGGTCGGAGGTAGGACGTCTGAATCCTCCTACCCTCCTGGCTATGTGGAGCAAACCCGCTTGCCTCATGGGGCCTTGCATACTTTCCCCTGTGGTCCTCCGGGCTCTGCTTTGTGGAAGGGGGAGGGCAGGGCCACGGATCCACATCTTCTTTGCCTCTCCCTACCCAAGACATCGGTCTGCAGAAAGCAAACGGTCTCTGTGCTCCCATCTGCCCTGTGTTTGTGCAGTGAAGACAGGACCCTCCTCCATTCCTACGTAACTGACGTGGCATCTCTCCTTCTCACCCTGGGTCTCTGAGCGGCATCCAGCTATGTGCCCTCATCCACGGTTATTTCAATGAGATACGCTTCCTCTGTGTACCTGCGTACCCCAAGTTTCACCTCACTTAAAAACCACTTGCTTAGAAAATCAGACCTAAAAATACAAGAGTGTCACAGCACATTATTACTGGAAAATTGCTGACTTTCTCATTTTTACCATATGATTATAAAACGAATCAGTTGGAATATAAATATTGTACGTACATGGCAGTGTGTAGTCTATAGAGCGGTATAAACAAGTCATGGTCTGTGTGAAATTTTAGTTTGCACTGACTTCCCTGGTGCTTTTTATGTAGCCTGTTGTAAAACTAGGCAAAGATCTACATGAGTGGATGTAGCCCCTTGGAGATCTCTGCGTTCCCCTAGGGATACGTGTACCCCTGGTTGAGAACCACTGCTGTAGGAGGTCTGACCTGGACCCTGGCTGTTTAATCAAAGGCAATAAAATCTTGCTATGGACACTCGGAATGAAATCCTGCCCGCACTGAAATCAATGACAAAGCTCCCGTTGATTTCACTGGGGTCAGGATTTCACCCGGTGAATCAAAAGAGATGAGGGATTGCGTCCTGAAGGGGATCATCAGCCCGACTCCAGTGATTGGTTATGAGGAAGCTGAGAAATCACACAGGAGGGTAGTTGAGGTTTGGGATGGTGTTCCAGTCACCTGGGACAATAAGGCCTTGTCTACACTAACATTGGAAGTTGATCTAAGTTACGCTAGTTAAGTTCCGTAACTTAAGTTGACGTAAATGACATCGATTTCTATCGGGTCTATGCCGCGCTAGGTTGACGGGAGACGCTTTCCCATCCACGTAGCTTCCCCCTCTCATTGAGGTGGAGTACTGAAGTCGACAGGAGAGCGCTCTCCCATCGACTTATCGCGTCTTCACCAGGCCCGCTAAATCTTGCCGCACTGATGTAGCGTGGTAGTGAAGACAAGGCCTAAGTCGCTTTGTTTCTCCCTGCCTCCAGCTCGAGGAAGTCTTTGCTGGGGTAGCTGGATGGCAGCTCCCTGATGCCACCAGCCTTTCGGTCACTCAAGCTCTCTCCTCTGGGCCGTGCCAGTCGCAGCTTTGCCTTGCGGGTGGTTAACAGTACGTGAACCCCAATCCCCGAGACTCATTCCCCTGTGATATCCAGTCCCTTCGGCGGGCTACGCAGAAATCCCAGCTCCTCCGCAGTGTACCTCAGTTTACCAGTTTTACTTTAAACCACCACTCCTGTAAACCACATAGCCCTGGTGAGCACTTATAATAGACCGAAAGAAGGTTTGTTTGAGAAAGAATAAGTATTTAACTAGAATTGAGGTGAAAGTGAGAGAAGCAAATGGCTAGAACGTAAAAGCATAAACCACAAAGCTGGGCGCACCCTTCTCAATAGTCACCTTGCCAATAGACTAAAGTGGGCTTCCCCTGCAAAGCTCAGTCTGTTGCAAAGTTGTCTGGGTTCACCAGAGCCAGCATCAAAATGTTCATGAAAGGCCCCTGCTCCTTAAGGCAGTGGTCCTCAAACTTTTTCTGTCATGCTCCCCCTTACCCGTAATGTAATCTGTCTGCACCCTCCCACCCCCACAGCCAGGAGCCAGGGCCGGGAGCGGGGTCAGGGGCTGGGAGCCGGGGATCGGGGCCAGAGCTGTGACTGGGGCCAGGGCCAGGAGCAGAGCCACCGCCAGACCCGGGACCGTGGTTGGGAGATGAGCTGCAGCCGGGAACCAGGCTGTGGTCAGTGGCTAAGGCCAGGGCCGGGCCATGCATGGTTGGGGGCCGGAAGCTGAAGCCAGGGCCTCAGCTGGGGTTGGAGCAGAGATGGGGGCAGAGTGGGGCTGGGTGGTGCTCTTTCCCTGCCCCCAATGGGGGCTGGCCTGGGCCCCATCAAGCCCCCCCAAATGTTCCTCCATAGTTCGGGGACCACTGCCTTAAGGGGTTTTCTCAGTGAATGAATCCAGAATGCCTTTCCTGACACACTATTTATACAGAAACAGTCTTTTGCCTTGATTCATAGCCAGGGCGATCTCCTGCCTGTTATAAAGGTCTTTTTTGATAATTTGTTCTAGGATGTGGCCAGGGTAGGAACAGAACCTTGCATTACCTCCTGGCTGACCGAGGGAGGGGAACAAGTCCCTCTGGTTTGAATGAGTTGTCACCTAGACACAGTAGCCCTGGTGACTAATTTTTACCCCAAGTCCATCAAGCAAACTTTCAGTATAAATACTTTATTCCTTAACTACTACCCATTCATACATCTCGCCACGGTTATGAATCTTGACAAGTTGGGAGCTTTCTGCAGATACCTTACATGTTACTCTTCATAGATAAATAGCTTGTAAGATGTGTTTGGTGTAGTCAGTTTGTCAGGGCTGAGCTGAGAGATGTTTGCAAAGAACAGGGGACTGTTTGCCAAGGGGTCTCTGTGTCTCTGTGGGTGTGACCTTTGGCTAACCCTCATGGGTACCGAATAATTCCTATGTTCCTCTCTTCAGCTGTCAGGTTTCAATGTGGATATGATATGCATGCACTTTCTGCCCTTCCTCTCTTCCCCAACCAGGAATATTTGATTAAAGAAGGAAAATTAAGTAGAGGAGCCATTGACATGATTGGTGACGTGCTGAATTTAGACGGTAGTTTCCACCTGTCTTTTCTGTACTCTATCATGGGCGATATTGCATTCAAAGACGGGTAAGGAGAAGAGCATCTTTAATGACTTGCTTTATATGGAGAAGAACATGTATCTATGGTAGGATCTGTCTATCTATCCATCCATCTTCTGATACAATGAGGATGAGGATCAGATAGGTGTATCTCATCCATCTATCAGTGCGGCCAGTTGCCTTCTTTCGAGAAGGCACCGATGGTCTGAACTGTCATAGAGGGCAGGTTTCATTACTATATTTCCCTAGCCATACAAGGCAGGGGACACTTTCACAAGGGATGAGACGACCATTGCTGAAAGTGTCTATCTATGGCTTCTAATTCCCATGCAATTCAGTAATTAACTTCTGACGAGAGTATAGTGACCATCACTCTGTTGTACCAAGGGAACCCTTTGGCCAAATGACCCCGAATTGGGATTACTAACCCCACCCCATCCCCAGGAGGCACACCTAATTCTAAGGCAATCTTAGTAATCATGCAGAATTTAGATCATGTCGAAGAGTGAAGCTCTAAACAGAAAGCTGGTCTGAACCTTAACTACCGCAGACCTGGCACTTGCCTGTAATAAAAGAAGCCGGAACTGAAGTAGTCACTGGGGGAGGAGGGGATGGAAGGGGTAAATTATATCTTCAGCTAAGCAGCTCCTTACAGATCTGCTCATTATTTTTGTGATATTCACTCAGAGAACTATTGACGGAAGCTGTAATTCTTCTACCATCATCTCCCCCTCCATCCCCCCCCCCCCCCGCTGCCTTTCTTTCAGTTTTGATGAGATCACGGGGGGATTCGATCAGCTCCCAGAGGCTTTCTACAAGGCTATGCACGAGGATATTCTATTTCACTCCACAGCGGTGAAGATACTACAAGACAATGAAAAAGTGAGAGTGTTTTATCGCAGGCCATACACGTCGCTCCCCTTCTCAGTGACGGCCGACCATGTCCTTGTCACAACCACAGCGAAAGCCGCACGGCTCATTAAATTTTCTCCCCCTCTTTCCTCCAACAAGACCCATGCCCTGCGCTCCCTCCACTACTCAAAGGACGTGAAGATTTTTTTGGCCTGCAGGGAAAAGTTTTGGGAGAAGGATGGAATCAATAGAGGGAGGTCAATCACTGATCGCCCCTCCAGATTCATCTACTACCCCGGCCACAATTTCTCCAGTGGGGTGGGGGTGATCCTGGCTTCCTACACTTGGGACGATGAAGCTGAATTCTTCGTTCCCCTCAGTGATGAAAAGTGCGTTGATGTGGTATTGGACGACCTGGCAGAAGTCCACCAACTACCCAAGACTTATATCCAGAACGTCTGTGATGAACATGTGGTCAAGAAATGGGGCCTGGACAAATTTGCAATGGGAGCATATGTTTCCTTAACCCCGTACCAGTTAGTCGACTACTCCAAAGCTTTGTTTCAGAATGAAGGGCGGGTCTATTTTGCAGGAGAATACACCGCTCACCCTCACGCCTGGATCGAAACGGCTATGAAAGCTGCTGTGAGAGCAGCCACGCACATCCACGGCGCTATCCGTGCATCGCCTCCGCGGCAAGAGAAAGAGCGGAAGGAAAATGAAGTGTAATGGACGGATGAGTGTGTGGTGAAGGGGCAAACCCGTGGGGATTCTGATGGGGAATTAAAAATTGCCCGGCTAATCATCGAGCGTCCTTATGATTGTGGTTGGGCTGATGGTAGCGCCGAAATGTCCCGCTGTGTGAGTCACTCCAAAAACGCGGAAGGAAAGAGAGAGAGGGCCTGCTTGTGATGGGGCGTACAAACCCCACCCTGGGCAACAAGGAGCTAAGGGATTACTCTGGGCTCAGCCAGCCCGGCCCTGCCACGCCTGCAGCAAATGCTCCCTCTGCCGGAGGCATTAAAAGGCCGGGAATTCGCTCGTTTGGGGGGCAGAGCTGGAGGTGAGCGGACCTGCAGCCCACAGCTCCCGCAGCGCAGAGCAGAGGGAAGCCTAAGGCTCTCACCCAGCGACCCAAAGCACGCCCCCATCGCCCGCCCCTCCCAGGGTAGGGAGGACCCGCCCCAGAGACAACCAGAGAGGGATGTGTCCTGTGGACCTTGCACTTTGGTAACCCCCTTTACTTACTGTGGTGGGAAGACGTTGAACTAAGCTGAACCCGGGGGAGGGGGAATGAGAGGAAGAGGACAGCCTTAAGCAGCCTTGGTTGCCAGGCTACTGGTATCCTAAATGGCCCTAGGTCAGAGCTGACTGGCCCAGGCTCCCCTCCCAACAACCTCCTTGGCAGTCAGGGGTTGCAACTATGACCAGTAGGCCATGCTCCCCAACCAGACTCTAAGCAAGGACCATTCATTACACAACCCCCAGAGCTTACAATCTAATTATAAGACAAGCTTGATACAGACAGAAGGGGGCTGGGGGGGGGGGAGTACAATGAGAGAATGAAACAATCCGACCCTAGATTGTTACTTTAGGTGAAGCCCAGATGGGGCGGGGCGGAAACTGCCTAAACCAGCAGCAGACTGCTATGCCCCATCGCGCTGTGACCTCAGACTCTTCTGGCTGCTTCCCCAGTCTATTAACATTATCTCCGGCCTATCCGCACCAGGACACTCAGGGAAGTTAAAACCAAGTTACTGCAGGTATGAGGTTAAAGCCCATTAATATGCATTAACCAGCGGTGTGGACACTCTCATTCAGAAGTAAAGTAGCCTTAATTCACTGTAGCTTAATCTGCTTTTGTTTTAACACATTCTGGAAGGCGATTAGGTGTCACTGAGCAACCTTTACTTTGCATTAACAAAGTTTTAGGGCATTTAGTATCAGTCCAGGTTCTCTCTCTATATAGTAAGTATAGAGAAAAATCAAGAAAGTTCAATACAGATATGCTCAAAGAATGTGGGACAGCCACATTTTATAAATTTAATTACATTCATTAATAAATCGTAGAATCATAGAATATCAGGGTTGGAAATGTTCATACCTAGCTCTAATGAAGTGGTTTTCATACATATATCTCAAAGTCGGTAAGTATTATTAACCAAATGTTACAGATGGGGACACTGAGTTACTGGGATTTGACGCCAGAGAGCCGGGAATAGAATCTACCTCTTATGAGTCCTGATGTCTGGCCACTTGGCTTTAGTGCAAATATTTACATCTTACTGAATTTTCTTCCTTTCTCTCTCTACTTACCAAATAATTTCATTTAACCTTCTTTCAGCAGTCCTGCTCTCCATTCTCTGAGTCCTGTGCTCCTGTTTCTGACTCACCTCTGAAATAGGTAAAGCCTATTGTCCTTCTGAGGATGTTCTCCCCTTTTCCCCGCATACTGAGCTCTAACATTCAACTGACAGCTTGCACGACACTGATCGGACCCCATTCATGACATTAAAGAACTGGAGTACACGTGAACTAATTAAGCCAGCTGAAATGCATGACCAGCTATCTGGGTGCCCCCTTGACCTCTGCCCTTGGGCTGAGTCTGAGGCCTGCACTAGGAAATTGGGTCAGTGTAACTACTTCGCTCAAGGGTGTGAAAAATCCGCATCCTTGAGTGATGCAGTTAAACCAACCTAACCCCTAGTGTAGACACCTCTAAGTCAGTGGAAGAATTCTCCCATCGACCTGGAGGTGGATTACCTACTCCGATGGGAGAATGCCATTCAGTTGGGAGCATCTTCACTGATGCTCTGCAGCAAGGCAGCTGCATCGGGGTAGACAAGCCCTGAGTTTAGCTTGGAAGGGGGGTGGGACAAGTAGCTTTTTGTCTCCCTGATCTGGGGGACCTCTCTCTGCCAGGCCAGTTATGGAGTAAACTAGAGGAGGATCACAGCTGCTATGCCTTATCCCAGCTGGCAGTGACACAGAGGGGTATTCAAAGACCTCTGCGGGGTAGAGATCATCCCCTTTTTGCCCAGCCATGCTGCCCATGCTAGTTGGGGGGGGGAAGGTGCTGAAGATTGTGCTAGAGGGTCTCAGAACTATGAGGGGGTTTCCTATGCAGGGGACAATCCTGTGGCCAGATCCATGGAGTTTGTAGCCATTTTGTACAGCTGGACTGCCGAAAAGAGGCGGCAGCATGGCCCGAAGTATTAACTTGGAACTCCAACGGAGCTTTTCACTGACACCTTGCATCAAGCAAAGTCGGGGCATTGTATTATAACGAGAGTTTGTCAACACACCTTTTTTTTCCATTGAAAAATGGGGGTTTGCTTGAGCCTGGACACCGCTTCATCTTGGATGAGATGAGTGAGGGAAACACACAGCATCTGCTGGAACCCTGACCATATCGCGACCCAAGTACCAAAGAAGTATCAAGATAAAGTTATGGCCCCAATGAGCCGAACACTTCTGAGCATGTGAATAAATTCAGGGGGACAAATGTATGTCTAAAGTTACTCACATGAGTAAGTGTTTGCCTAAAGTTGCCATCGCGTATCCATTATTTCAAGACATTTTACCTTGCAGGGATGTTAAAATTAAAAGAAAGAAACACGTATTGGAAACCCAGTTACGGTGGCATCTTAATAATAAAGCACCCACTTAGATAACAGCTACAGAAATATGCACACAGAGTGAAATTCACCCCACGCAGTGGGACAGAACAAAGCCTTATGCCACACTTAAGTCATACTTAAGCCCTGTAAGAGTGGTTATTGAAAGGATCAGTCCTGTTGGTTTAGAACCTTATCCAATGGAGAGACTCATGGAGACTTTAGCGGGTGATGAATTAAGCCTATTATTGACTAAAAGAGGTAGCCATTTGTTTGACTACACTCATGGTTCTTTCCAGAGACCAAATAACTAAATTTAGCCACGGGCTGCGTAGACGTATCCTGTACGTGCTTTGTCTCGCACAAAAGGACCATGATTTTAGTTGGTTGTCTCGGTGTGACTATAAGTAAATAAATAAATAACTTGTAATTATTCTCACTCTTATATAATGTGTCTCACGTTGGGCTGCGGTCACTGGTCACTTTAGAAAATCTTTCCTTTGGGGCTGGTTCTCAGAGATGTTGAGCACCGGTATTTCCCAGTGACTTCAGCTGGATTTATGGATGCCTATAACATGGGAAATTCAGGCTCGAAAGTGCCTCTGGACCGCAGTGTGGACCGCAGCTGGTCAGACTCCGCAGCTGGTCAGAAATGTTCTGTTGGAACTCCCCCCCCCCCCCCCCCCCCCCAATGGAAGATGGCTTTTTGACTGAAGGAAAATTCCCATTTTCATCTAAAGCATGCTGTACCCAGAGAAATGTCAATGCAAATGTTCAAGAAAAGTGGGAAACCAATCTTGGTCGTCAGTTTTTTATAGCAGAAAAAAATATATTCCCAACAGCCTATGGTCTGGAGACTCTTTGTTCGATTTAAACCGAGCTTATACTGCTTTAGTTTAAGTTGATACCTTGCAGACGACAGTTAAATGGACATAAAATTGTTTTCAACCGGATGAAAATTGTCCGCACTGTGATTGATTTACATCACTTTATCTAGATGATTGTAAAATCACACTTTGAGTTCAACCACGGCAGCTTTAAATACAGACAAGACCTGAAGCTAAATACCCTAATGCGGAGATTTCCAAAATGACACATTATTTAAAAAACAAACAAACTTTAGCCTCAGGCCTGGTCTACACTTAAAAGTTAGGTTGACATAGCTACGGAACTCAGGGCTGTGAAAAGTCCCCATCCCTGAGCGACAAAACTATGCCATCCTCACCCATAGCACAGTCACAGATAGCTTAATGGAAGATTACTTCGAATAGAATCATAGATTATCAGGGTTCGAAGGGACCTCAGGAGGTCATCGAGTCCAACCCCCTGCTCAAAGTAGGACCAGTCTCCAATTAAATCATCCCAGCCAGGGCTTTGTCAAGCCTGACCTTAAAAACCTCTAAGGAAGGAGATTCCACCACCTCCCTAGGTAACGCATTCCAGTGCTTCACCACCCTCCTAGTGAAATAGTGTTTCCTAATATCCAATCTAAACCTCCCTCACTGCAACTTGAGACCATTACTCCTCGTTCTGTCATCTGCTACCACTGAGAACAGTCGAGATCCATCCTCTTTGGAACCCCCTGTCAGGTAGTTGAAAGCAGCTATCAAATCCCCCCTCATTCTTCTCTTCTGTAGACTAAACAATCCCAGTTCCCTCAGCCTCTGCCCTTCAATCAGACACAGCGATTGTAAAGTTGAATGTGATAGTAACTAGACCCATTTTAAACCCTTCACCACACAAGACAAAGCCCGTAGGATTCATCATTAATGATTTATTTCTTCCCCCCTGGATTCCTGCAGCCACCAGCCACCTTGGAGCTTTCCCTCGTCTCTCCCAGGCTGGGCTCACTTGATGGCAGGAGCTCAGCGGAGGGTCCAGCTTTGCTCTTTCGCTTCCATTCTTCACGTCTTTGGGTGGCTGCATTTGCAACTGAGCAGCCTGATGGAAACACGGAGTCCTCTGTCTCGGCAGGCAGGCCCAGCCGCCAAAGCCAAAGACTCCCTGAGAACAGGGGGAGGTTCGCCCGAACTCTCAGGAGTGGAGGCTGGGCCCATAGGGTAGGGTTACCATATTTGAACTTTCAAAAAAGAGGACGCTCCGGGGGGGGGGGGGGGGGCGGGGGGAGGAGTTGTAGCCCTGCCCCCATCTACTCCCTCCCACTTCCTGCCCCCTGACTGCCCCCCACAGAACCGCCAACCCATCCAACCCCCGCTGCTCCTAGTCCCCTGATCGCCCCCTCCCAGGACCCCACCCTCTATCTAAGCCTTTCTTCTCCCTGTCTCCAACTGCCCCCTCCTGAGACCCCCCCACCCTAACTGCCCCCCTAGAACTCCATTCCCTACCTGTCCCCTGACTGCCCCGCCCCCTATCCGCACCCCCGCCCCCTGACAGACCCCCGGGTCTCCCACAACTATCCAACCACTCCCTGTCCCCTGACTGCCCCCACAGAACCCCCGACCCATCTAATCCCCCCTGCTCCCTGCCCCTCACTTTGCCCCCGAACCTCCGCCCCATCCAACCCCCCCTTCTCCCTGTCCCTTGTCTCCCCCGACCCCTCTCCATATGCCCACCCCCTGACAGGCTCCCCCCAGAACATCCAACCCCTCCTGCTCCCTGTCCCCTGACTGTCCCTTGAGACCCCATGCCCCTTCTCCAGCCCCCCGGCCACCATACCCTGCTGCTCAGAGCAGTGTGTCTGGGGTGCGGAGCCAGACACAGTGCCGTGCTCCCCCGCAGAGCGTGCAGCTCCCCCGCCCCCGCCCCCAGAGTGCTCAATTGGGAGGGAAATCCCGGCCCTTTGGAGAGTTTTACAAATTCCTCCCGGAGGGCGATTGAAAATCCCAAAAGCCGGACATGTCCGGGAAAATCCGGACGCATGGTAACCCGACCACAGGGACTCCAGGATCTGCAGCTGCTGCCACCTCTATGGTGAATCCTCCGACTCATCACCAACCAGCTCTTCCCCATTCTGCCGCCCGGCCCCACGGTCTGACCGTGCAGGAGAACAGAAACCCTTTGGGACAGCAGGAGAGTCTCCTCAATGCCGCACCCTTTGCATGGCTTCCCGCAGTCACCGGGAAACACGACTACCCTGCCCCAGGAGTCTCTCAAGGAGCTGCCGGCGCAGTCACTGGGCACCCACTCGTAATGGTCTCGGGCAGTGGCATTGCAGAGGGAGCTGAGCAGACCGTCCCTTCCGTGACTTCCTGAATTGCTGCCAGGACGGATTCTCTTCTGCGCTAGGGAGAGTCCCCGAGGAAAAGCAGCCGTTGGTGCGGGAGGGGGCAAGATAAGCTCTCCCCCTGAGCCCTTGACTAGCAGGCAAGCAGGACTCTGGGAGCCAAGGGATCAGTGTGTCTTGCTGGGAGAGCAGAGCTGGAGAGCAGAAAAGGGCACTGGAGGAATTGTCTAAAAGTCAGAATCATGGCTGAGTCATGGGCAGCCAGACCTAGTGGTCAGAGGCGGAGTCCACACTCACAAGGCAGGAGTCGAGAGTCAGCTGGGTCAGGACGCTGGAAGAGCAGAAGCAAAAGACCAAATTGTGTTCAGCACCTCAAGTCAGATGAGTCACCCCGAGTCCGCATGCCAGGAAATCAAGCCTGGGGAGCGGGAGCAGGAACAGCCAACACACGGTCCAGAACCGGGGAGGAGCTCGGGTGTTCAGACAGCTCCTTGTTCCTGCTGCTGGTTTAAGGAGGTCCCGGGGGCCGATTAGCTGTTCTGGGACTCTGCCAATAGGTCCTCAGGGATGGAGCCTCAAATTGGGTCTGGACTTCGTCAGTCCTAGGTAAGCAGTTTTTCGTAGGCTTCCAGGTGGCATGCTGGAGGGTGGCTGCTCCCAGGAACCCTGGAGACCCGGGTTAATGACCCGGGGTCATGACAGCGACTGATCTCTCACCGCTCAAACCTGCTGCATGAAAGAGTCTCCAGGGTCCCAGACGCATCCTCTGAGAATAAAAAAACACAGTCATGAGGACAAATAGGCTAGGGAACAGGAGCCCCCTCTTTGTTGCAACAGCCCCAAGTGCCCGGAAGAGTGGACGGTTCTTACCTCCAGGAGATGCCTGGGATCTTCCATCTAAGTCTCATTGGGACCCCTGTTTCTTGGTCTGACAGGATGAGATCGTCTGTCTCCCCTGCTCCCTGCGCTGGGCTGGCTGCAGCACACATCTGGGTAAGAGGCTGGGCCAGAGAGATGTTACAGTCAGGGTCCAGGCAGCCCAGAAGGAGAACAGAGGGTCTGAAACCAGAAGACGAAGCAATCAAATCAGCGGATTGGACAGAGAAGTTTTCTACCCTACAGGGACATCAAAGAAGGTCTGTTAGGAAAGCTGAGATGTTAGTCTGGAAACTGCTAAGGCAAAGATTGTGACTTGTTAAGATTCCGTTTTAGTCACTACAAAGTGTGTTGTGTTTTCTTTGTCTGTTTGAAATTTGTCTCTTTCTCTTGCTTAGTCTCACTTAAATCTCTTCTTTGTTACTGTGCTTCCAAAACCACCTCAGCGTCGTGTGTTCGAGTGAAGTGTGAGTCTCCAGCCTACCCAAGAGGCTGAGCTGTGCCCTGTCTCTCTGAAGGTAGCGAATAATTTCTGAGCGGTGCTGGGCCCGGAGTCCAAGGGCAGTTCACCAGACATCTCCTGTGAAGCCCAAAGAGACCAAAGGATCAGGAGAGATTCAGGCCCCACTGACCCATGAGAACTTCCCACAGAAGAGGCTACACAGGGCTCCAGACACAGCCAGCAGGATCCCTCCCACAAGCTAGGCCATGTCCTTCCCCTCCCAGCCCCACAGCTTCCTCCCCACCCCAGCCTCAGGAACCCCTCCCACCCCCCTGCTCTCCCCACCCACTCTCCAATGCTAGGCTGTTTCCAGAATGGAAACGGAATGGAAATGGAAATGGGGGGGAGGGATAGCTCAGTGGTTTGAGCATTGGCCTGCTAAACCCAGGGTTGTGAGTTCAATCCTTGAGGGGGCCATTTAGGGATCTGGGGCAAGAATTGGGGATTGGTCCTGCTTCAAGCAGGGGGTTGGACTAAATGACCTCCCGAGGTCCCTTCCAACGCTTACCTTCTATGATTCTATGATTCTAAGGTGCGTACCAGATTTCACTCACCGCTAGATGCTGGCCAGGCCTCGTGTCACCGCTTTCTCGCTAGGCTAGCAACCCCGCTGATACTCACGCTTGCAGTTTGTTGGCTGGGAACTCAGCCCCCCAACCAGGTGACTGTCCTCTAGTCCACTCCTTCCTGGGTCGTGCTCCTTCCAAACAAAGTCCAACAATGTCTTGAACAGAAACAAGGCCTTCCACCCTTGTGGGGAGCTCTTCCTCGGCCTGATTTCGGCTTGGCCTGCCCTTCTTGGGTTTCTATGGTCTTCTATGTCCCCTTCCTTAGGGTTGGTGAGAGAACCCAGTCCTACCCTGGACTCCAGGTTTTGGCCAGAGGCCGTCTACTGAGCAGCTCGGTCTGCTTCTGTACTTTTGCTGCTGTTTCCCTTCGTTTCCTCTCAGGTGGGCTCACTTGGTCATCAACTTGGCCTCGCCCCAGGCTTGGCAGCCACAGGCCAAGCCACCCTGTTAGATACCCTCCTCCTTCAAATCTGGTCCAGCCCGGCTGACAGGTTTGCTGAGAGGATGGTGAAACCCCATTGCTGATCAGGAGGAGGTCAGAGTCTGTTCTCTAGGAGGCCTCCATTTCCGCTTCCACTAGCCCCGCATTTACAGTGAGACAGAGCAGTACCTGCAGCAGGGAGTGGGACTTGCTGAACAGGGAGGGGAACCTTTCAGAGCATCAGACGAGCCACAGCCCTTGCAGCGCCTCGGGCATCTGGTGCAAGTGCCTGATGATGTGCAGCTGGCCCATGATCTTGGCTGTGACATCCTCGTGCTGCAGGGGAACGGGAACATGTCAGAGACTGAGACGCTCCCCAGGAATCAGGGAGGATTAAGGGCACCTGGAACCAGCACCATCATTTCCACCCAGCAGCTGCTCATGTCTGAGTGGTGGATTCACCCTCCCAACCCCCAGGATGGAGGCTTGCTGTCCTCTCTAGTGACCTCCAGTGCCAACCTCCCTCCTTGTCAGGTGAGCTCCTGCCACCTCCCCATCAGTGCCCCTGACAGCTGTTCCACCTCCAACCCACCTGGGGACACCGCTCACGTTCGGAGAACCCTCTCCTCCACCCCTACCTCCATCCCCACCTAGGTAGGGCAGGGAGGGGGCTGTAGCAGGGTGGCGGGGGGCAGGAGGGATTCTGGCAGTAGTGAAGTGGGATGGGGAGAGATTGAGACCTTTCCCCAAGTCACCCCAGTGACAAAAGCTGAAGCCACAGGATGGCAGCCCTGGTGAAGGGGGCAGGTCAGCAGTCCCTGCTGACTGAATCCTCCCAATCGCTCGAGAGCGGGTCCAGCCCTACCAGCAGCAAGACCAGCTTCCCACGCCCATGTGCCTCAGCCCTTCCTGCTCAGTCACCATCTCCAGCCAGTCCTTGGCCTCCCAGGCTGCCAGAGATGGGAGCAACTCTCGATGGTGGCTCGGGCGACATGGACACTAGGCCATGGGGAAATGGGTGCAGCTCTGTGGGGCAGGAAAGGTTCCCAGAGGGTACTTAGGGGACTCTCCTGTCCTTCCCAGGAGTGATAGCAGAGCACCACATCCTAAGAAGAGAAGTCCATGAAGTCCAGAAGTCCCCACTAGGCTCCTTGCTATCAGGCCAGTGAATGGCGATCGGATGGGAATGAGGACCTGGGCCCCACCCCAAGCTCCTGAGTGGATTGCAGCTGCTTACCGTGACCCCCATCAGTTGCTGGGCTTCCCCCAGGAGGGAGTAGACGAGCACCAGCCCAGCCTGGCTGACTCGTAGCAGGGGGTCATGGATGGCCAGGACTGCTGTCTGCAGAAAGGATCTTTTCTGCCCATCGCAGAAGAATTTTCCAAAAACCTAGAACCAAGAGGACACGAGGCTCGAGCAGATTGCCCAGAGCCAGCCTCCAAGTCCTGGCCGTACAATGGCATCACCGTCGTGCCCCAAAGGGCGGGGAAGAGAGCTGCTGTGGCCAAGGCAGTTCATTCCCCAGGAGGCTTTCAGGGTCCCAGGGCTCAGGGAAGCCCCTTTAGCAAAAGGTGGCAGGTGCTTAGGGACCAAAGCCTCCAGTGGCTCTTTCGGGAGGGCAATTTCTGGCAGGGGCCAGGATGGGCTGGAAATGGATCTCTAATGTGTGTGAGCAGGCCCACTCTGCTGTGCAGGGCACAGAGATGACAGGGGACCCTGTGTTGCTCCCAGCAGAGAGATCTCCTGCATCTCAGCGGCTAGAGGAGTGTGTGTGTGTGTTGTGGGGGGCGAGGGGGTTGGAGCTGACAGCCAAAGGTCTCTTCACCCCAGCTTAGTGATTTCTCTCGTGGCTGGGAATGGCCTCTGCAGCTCCTTGGTTTCTTCAAGGGGAATCCAACCTGCAGCCTGACAAGGACAAGGAGACTCATGGCCCAGTCGCCATCCCAGACACTCCTCGGAGACTTTTCTTCAGCTGCAGCAATTCAGCGTGTGGGAGGCGGGACAAGCTCACACAGTCTCTCTCACGGGGCGTCTGGGGAGCAGCGTTCTGCAGACGCCCTTGTCGATCCAGGAGCCCTCCAAGGCCTCCTCTGTGATGTTGTGGAAATCACCCATTTCACCTTTGACTCCAGTCTGGGGGCACTGTGTTACGGTGTGTTCGAAGGATTGGATATTCTCACCACAGTTGTGAGACGGGGGCGGGGGGGTGTCTTGGATTTTCTACTTGTGCAGCAAGTAGCCGCAACTTGGGTCAGTGACAATGTGCTTCTTTGGAACAGTGGCTGAGGTCCAGATACTCTGCCATTCCCTGGCCGGGTCTGGAGACATGAGGGGGGCGCATGTGGTCCATATTTGCTCTGGAGCTCACTGTGTCCCCTACCCAGTTCCCAGGTTGGGGCATTCTGCTTCCTGACTGGCAATGGAGGGCAAAGCCCACCTCCTTTCTCTGCTTCTACAGGGTGCAGGGAATTAAACAAGGGTCTGATCAAGCAATCCTGACTGACTGACCCAGTGCTCTCCTCTCAGACACTTGGGGATCAACCAGGGGGAAAAGGAGCAGAGAGACACCCAGAGCCATAATCCTATATTAACTCACCCACCCGGGGATCCTCCTTATGCCACGTAGCAATGCAGCCATGTAAGACACTCAAATCACGGCAACTTGCGAGGTTCAAATGTGGGACCTTTAGCACCAGCCTGTCCCACGGGTTGCTGGATGAGGAACTCTGAACTGGAAATAAGGAGTGGGCTCTTTTCCTGTCTCCAGGAGGCATCCACTGCAGGGAACCCAGCCAGCCCCACTCCCTGAGCTGTGTCATGCCCTGGCACAGTGCCCTTACCTCCCCCACTCTGGCTGTATTTTTGTAGCCCAACAGCCTTCGGTCCTGGTGCCAGTCATAGCACCAGAGATCTTCCGCGTCATGTATGGTCAGCCCTGGAAGAGAAAGAAAGAGACTTTTCTCCTTCTGGTTGCAGTTTCTGTGTCCTTCCAATCCCATTGGTGGCTCCACAGTGGAGTGGAGAAGAAGAGAGGCAAAGAGAGACTTGTCCTCCAGCTGGGGTCAGTCGGAGAGAAATGGTCTGGGGTCCCATTCTCCACCTGTGGTCACTCTCAGTCCCCTATTGGGTTCCGTGTCCCAGCTGGGTTCCTTACCCCTCTGTCGGAGCAGCAGCTGGTAGAGCCGGTAAGTCCCCTCCCTGGCCTGCCGGCTGATGTTCTTGTCTGGATCGCTGACAAATAGAGCCAGCTGGGCCACATGGTGCCCCATCCTGGGGAACTCGGCTGAGATCTAATGGAAGGGAGAGGAGAGGGGACTCCATCAGCATTTTCCTGTCAGCTCCCTGTCCCCCCCGGGCCAGAGGCCTCCTTCCCCTTAGCTCCTCTCCCTGCTGGGGGAGAGGAGCTTGAGATCGAGCCTTCATTTGCTCTGCTGCCAAGGGAGCCCGCAGCTGCTTTGGGATGCCAAGCAGGGGCTGGAGCATGGGCCCCTTAAAGGCCCAGGGACAACACTGAACCAGGACAAGAAGAACTTGACTCAAGCCGAGCTCAGTCCCTGCTCTGACCCTGCCTCCCCATGAAGAACCCTCCTAAGCCACAGCCCCGGCAACAGCAGATCCTGCAGCCCGCCGGAGCCAGCCCGCCTCCGCCTGGAGCCAGCAAGCTGGGGTCGGAGCTCACTTACGTCAAACTCAGGGAGGGTGACTATGTATCTCAGCAGGGCTGTGCTGCTCCTGATGGCCCTGGCTCGCTCCTGGGACACCCTGGACACGACCCAGAAGTTGACATGCTGTGGGGAAAGGAGGCAGGTCAGACTCAATGGCCAGCTGCACCTGCTTTGCAAATGAGCCCCACGCCCCCAGCCCCAGGGGCCTGAGACATTCTGCGCAGGGGGGAATATCTCAGGCCTTGGTGGCAGAGCTTTAGAAGGGGATTCTTTCCCCCAGGACACAGCTTGTACCTTGCAGGTCACAACTTGTCAGCATCTCTCTCGATTGGGACAATGTTCGGGGTCGGGGCTGGTCCCCTCCTCCCAGAACTCCTGATTCCTGAACAGTTCACCAGAAAGGAGACTGAACCCTCGCCCTTCCCTGCTACGCAAATCCTTGGGGGGGTGTAGGGAGTGACTGAGAGCACAATCCCCCCAGGAATTTCAGAGCAGATCAGAGGGAAGGGCTGATTCCCTGGGGTCCTCCTGTTTCTCTAGGAAGGAGCGTGTGCCTCTTCTCTGAGAACCATCTCCCAAATCTCATGGGGTGTGTGTGTTGGAGGGGTGGGGGAAGGGTGGGTTTTCAGTCTCTCACTCCCCAAGACAGCCAGGAGCCCTGTGGTTCGTGCTCCGCAGAACTAGGCAGAGCTCTGGCTTGAAGTCCCAGCTCCTTCCTCTGTCCCTCAAGAAGGAAGGACCTGACACTGCATTGCACTGACCTCCCCAACCAAGGACGGCCCACTGGGGACCCAGCTAGGAGGACACAGTAGAAAATGGATCTTCCAGTCTCTCCTTACCAGTCCCCCAAAGAGTTAAGGTAAAATGGGGCTCACCTCCAAGATGAAGTGGAGCCTGTCTGTGTCTGGGGACTCTGCCAGCAGATTCCCCAGCATGGCATCCAGGACCTCTGGGATGACTTTGTGCAGAGCCTGCAAAGCATGGGTCAGAGTTAGGGAACCTGAGCCTACACCTGCCACAGGATGGGAAGAGGGGTCTCTGGGAAGCACTGGGCAGACTCCCAAACACATCTCCTGGCCTCTCTTCTTCACATCCCACTGCAGGCAATTCGCAAGAACTGATGACCCCTGGACCTTTGATCCATGAGCTTAGCAGGTCTCTGCAGAAGGCCTTGCAGGGAGAAGAGTATGAAACAGCCAAGTTGCTATGGATGGAAGCTGGGCTTCTGGGCAAAACACGGCTTATGGAAGAAAGAAAGAAAGGAAGAAAGAAAGAAAGAAAGAAATCCCCCAGAGAGGGGTAATCTCTTCCCTGCTAGAGGGAAGGATCCAACCCTGCAGCTTGTTCCATCTCCGCTACCCCAGCGAATCAAGGGAGCAGGACCAAGAACCACTCTGGAAGAGGAGGAGGATGGAGGAGGAGGAGGTACCTGGATGCCGGTGGTGTCCCTCTCCGTGCCCAGGGTAAAGACGGAGTGAAGGGCAGCTCGCAAGAGGTGGGTCTCTATGTCTGGCTCCAGAGCAGGTTTCATGGTGCTGGCAAGAGAGAGGAGCTGGTATTAGACTGTGCAGTACGGGGGTGGGACTGTCGCCAACACAGACACCAACCCACAGGGATATAGGCACAGGCTGGTGAGAATGGAAACTGAGGCACTGAGCTGGGAATGACAAGGCCAAGGAGTCCCAGACAGACAGTGGCAGGACAGGAATAGCTCCTGTTCCCTGGAGCCTGCTGCCCCTCCTGTATCTGAGCCCGGGAGTGAGCCCCTCCCCAAGGCCCCTGTCATGTTATAGGAGTGAAGAGAAGAGCCCCGCCAGGAGAGAGTGACCCTTCCCACCCCACCATCTCTGCCAGAGGCGCCACTCTTGGGAGGTGACCTGGGCGGGACAGTGACGGTGACTCCCAGCCTTGGGCCTGAGCAGCACTGGGGTGAGGGGAGCCGGCGGGGTGGGGGGGTGGGGCTGTCTCGGTACCAGAGGTTGCCCACTGCAGCCAGGGAGTGGGCGAGGACGGCGCTGGGTGACGAGTCGTCGGGAAGCTCCTCGATGAGCTCCTGTGAGACGCGAAGGAGACAAAGGAGCGTGTGAGATTCAGGCCCGACTGACACCTCCCAGTGAGGAGATGACACAGCCAGTGCCCCACATGGCCAGCAGGATCCCCCACCACCTCCCGCTCCCCCGATTCTTTCCTGCCCATCCGACTTGTCCCCCTTCCCGGATTCCTGCCCAGCTCACTCCCAATCCTCTTCTCTCCTCCTCCCTGTCAAAACTGCCCCCATTCAGCCCCATCCTGACCACCGAGCTGGGACCATGTGATTCCTTGTCCCCCACATCCAGCCCCACAATTCCCCCCCTGCCCACTACCCACCAATCTCAGAATTTCTCCCAAGTCTTCAGCCCCAGCAATCCCTGCCCTCTGCTGCCCCCTCCAACACCACCCAGCCCCCACCCATTAGCCCGGCCATACCCCTGCCAATCCCATGTCTCTCTCCTCCTGCCAGCTGCCGTATGGCGTGTCTCACTCACCACGATCCTCTTCACCACGGCCGCCTTGCAACAGCGCGGCTCCAGCGTGTCCTCCCCTCTCTCCCGTGCAGCCAGACATGCGGGGTAGATGGCCTGAAGGAAGAGGAGCTGCTGCCCCTCATCCTGTACCCACCAGGAGTGGGGTATAGCGAGAGAGAACCTGTTAGGGAGGGACCTTCCTGCCCCACCCACACCAGTTCCAGGGCTCAGGCCTCAATGGGGGATTGTGGGGACCCGCCTATTCTCCAAATCCCCCACCACTCCTACACAAGCAGGATCAGGAACCGGGACAGTGCCTGTCGGGGGAGACGACCTCGGCTGTTGTGGGACAAACACCCCCATCTTGGGGGTCCCACATCATGGATGTAATAGGGCACCATTAGGGGTGGTGGATCAGGAGGGACAAGACCCTCGGCAGGGGGTGGGGATGCTGGGAAGGGACAGGGCAATCTTGGTTCCAGCCCAGGTGGGGAACATTTGTACCTTATGTCTGCACTGGAGCTGCTCTCGGATGACCTTGAGAGCAGCTTCATCTTTGGCCACGTCCACCCCTTCCTCCTGCTCCGAATCCAGGGGGCTCCCTGCACCAGGGAGGGAAGGACAGGGGCGTGGTGGGCAGAGCAGGATTCAAGACCCCACTTCCCACCTCAGGCACCCAGGGCAGATGGGGCCCCAAACCTCCCTCTCAGGGATGCCTTCAGCCCCCAACAGCTGCAGAAGCCCAGAGCAGAGCCCCCCGTCCCCTGCCCAGGACTCCAGGGGAGGTGCCTGATCCCCCCGCCCGGAGCAGCAAGGACCAAGGTGGCAGCAGCTCTTCACGCCCCCACCCCCAGGTCCCCGTGCGGAAGGGGCAGCTGTGTGACGGCTGCTGCTGTCCGTGGGGTTCGCGGGGCTCAGGCCAGACACCTGGGCTGGGGACCCCCCCCCACCGATATCCCTGGGAGAGCGTCTGGGCCCAGGGTGTTCACATCCCGTCCTCAGCCCTCCCGGCGCCCAGCCTGGCTCCTCACCTGGAGCAAAGCAGTGGCGCCCGTCGGCCTGGCTGCTGCCAGAGGCCCAGGTGCTGCCGCTGTCCCAGGCTGAGCTGCCGGTGCTGGGACAGGGACTTTCCCCCTCCTGGCCGGCGGGGGCTGGAAGGGCCTCAGAGACCGGGCAGGGCGAGGCCTCCTGATGGGAATGAGGGCTGGGCTCCTGGGGCTGCTGCTGCCCACACAACCAGCCCCAGAGCCACCCTGCCCGGCGCCCCTCCTGGGCTGGGTCCTGTCTGCCAAACCGCAGCCTGGGCCAGCTCCACCGGGGCCTGGTTGGGGCAGCTCCCAGCTCGGCGCCTGCGCCGGGAGCCGGGTTCCTTCTCCAGAAGGCCGGGCACTTCCGCCATCTGGACTGGATGGGAGCTGCTTCCCCGCCAGCGGGGACGCAGGGCTTGCTCTGCCCCTTGGGAAGACAGGAGCTGCTTCCCTCAGGCTCTGGGGTCACCTGCAGAGCCTTCCTCCGCAACATCCGCAGCAGCCTGGCCATCCTGGAACCGAGCGGGGAGCAGGGGTGAGTCTGGGCTCAAGGCAGCTTTTCACCCCTGAGCCTTTTCCGTCCCTCCTCCTCCCTGCTCCAACCACAGCCGCCCCCTCTGCCCCCACAGGAGTGCAGGGAGTGCCATCTACACACATGGGCAGGAGTTCATTGCGTGATCTGCTCCCAACGTTCCCCCTTGTAATCCCTGCTGCTGCAATATCCAGGAGTCTCATCCTTTTCCAGCAATGGGGTCAGTCCCAAAGACCATCGGTTCCTCTGGATAAGCAGCCCGCTCCTGTCGTCCCAGGCCACTCTCCCTCCCAGGGTAGAGAAAGAAGAGAAGCCAGGAGTCCCGACTTCTCCTGGGAAACCATTCCCCACGTCAAAGTCACAAAGACCCTAGGCACAGGAAGACCAGGGCCCTTCTCATTCCTCATTGGTTTCCTTGCTCAGCAGCTCACAGGCTCTCGCCCAGCTCAGAGACTCTCAGCCTGGGGAACAGTGTCCCACAAGGGAAGGGCTGGGAGCCCCGTTGCTGGAACCTTTCCAAACACACTGGAGATGGCTCTGGAGAAGCCCCTGCCCGGTCGAAGAGTGAGGGGCTCTTGGGGGCTGTTTGCAAATGAAATCCCCCTTTGGAGATATCCTCTCCCCCTGTTTCTGCCTCTCCCCACACAGACAGGGGAAGCCACCGAGGAACCCTAATGCCACTCACTTGCTCTCAGTGATGGTATGATGGATGGTGGATATTCAGGGTCAGCAGACATCCCTCGCCCTCCTCCTCACTCCCCAAGCCCAAGGCAGGCTGGAGAGGGTGGTGACCTCAGGAGTTACCCTGCCTGGCCAGCAGGCAGGGTGATGACACGAGGGCGATCGACTGGCTGTGAAAACAAGAGTCTGTCTTATTGCCAAGGGACGGAGAGACTCAGCCAGCAGCAGGGGAGTGCAGAACACTGCCCTAGGGTGGAGGTGACAGCGCCTCCAGGATCCTGACATCCCAGCACTTCCAGAGCCCAGGAAATAAGGTGTGAACATTTTCATGGAAACCGTTTTCTTCAGAAAATGCATTCAGGCAAAACCACTTTGTTTCTTGAAATCATAACAAGGAAGATGAAAATTCTTTGCAAAAATATTTGTTTGCAAAAGAAGAGCATCTCCTGTTTGTCACAGGGCATTAAACTGTCTCGTCGTACACAAAGGGGAGACACGACGCTCTGGAAAATTAGACGAGATGCTTCAGTCTGAGCTAAGTAGTTGCTGCTCTTCACAATTTCAAAATAACAAAATGCAAATCAAATCGAATCTTAGGTCATAATCTGCTATGGCTCAGTGTGATAGGACACCCCTAGTCTGCACTGCTCCGAGTGACACTCTTCAGTGGATCCCCAGCATCCACCCATGGTGAGGTAGGTGGGAGAGGATTGTTATTCGTACTTGACAGAAGGAGAAACGAAGGCTGAGAAAGGAGCAGGGACTTGTTCGAGAGGATCATGAACTGCTCCGAGACAATGAGTGGGGAGCAGCATCCACATTGGTGAAAGATCTAACTGGTTGTGACTTATTTGCTTGGTCAGAAAAGAGAACAACAAAGACCAGAGTTTCCTCCCTGTCAATAGCCCCCTCCTCAGCCAATCAAGGTTGAGACTTTGAGGGCTGCGAGGCTAAGAGGTCTCACCAAATAGCCCAAAGAATGGCCCTGGTCACCACCGAGGGGATCACTCTCGGAGCACTAGTCCAGTCTCAGCTCTCTGTGAGGGCCTCCCACAACCCCCCTGGCCCCCGCTCCATGCACAGAGCTCCTGGTGGTGGGAGGAGAGCAGAGGAAAAGGGCAAAGGAAGCAAGAAGAGAAAGGTAGGAGGGACAGAGCAAAAGGGAAAACAAAAAGGAGAAACCCCAATGTCCCCAGTCATTCTAAGGGACAAAGTCCTAGGTCGGAAATAAAATACTGCCCCCACAATCTAATGTTTTCCTTTCCTAAAAATCAGCCGGCACCTGATGGATCAGACTGAACAGGTTCCAAACCTCTCCGAGGCTCTTACCTTCTCTACAGGGACGTCTGTTTTCTAGCAAAACCACGAAAAGAAAAGGAGAAAACTCCGAAGAGGGTCCTCCTTGCGCTCAGGAACGTGCAAGTGAATGCTCTCTCAGTCCTCCAGGAGAGACCTCGAGAAGGAGACGTGCTGAAGCAAAGCCACAGGGATCTCCGAGGTGGCCCCTGTCCTGCACCCCTGTCCTGCCTGGCTGATGTCAAGATCTCTCTGTGAGGTCATCGCCTCCCCACCACCTTTGTCCAATAGGCTGAGGTCCTGCCAAAGGCCCTTGTGATGTCTGTGTGCAGTTCTGGTCTCCCATGTTTAAGAAGGATGAATTCAAACTGGAACAGGTACAGAGAAGGGCTACTAGGATGATCCGAGGAATGGAAAACTTGTCTTATGAAAGGAGACTCAGGGAGCTTGGCTTGTTTAGCCTAACTAAAAGAAGGTTGAGGGGAGATATGATTGCTCTCTATAAATATATCAGAGGGATAAATACCAGAGAGGGAGAGGAATTATTTAAACTCAGTACCAATGTGGACACAAGAACAAATGGATATAAACTGGCCACTAGGAAATTTAGATTAGAAATTAGACGAAGGTTTCTAACCATCAGAGGAGTGAAGTTTTGGAATAGCCTTCCGAGGGAAGTAGTGGGGGCAAAAGATCTATCTTGCTTTAAGATTAAACTCGATAAGTTTATGGAGGAGATGGTATGATGGGATAACATGGCTTTGGTAATTAAATATTCATGGTAAATAGGCCCAATGGCCTGTGATGGGTTTTAGATGGGGTAAGATCCAAGTTACCCGGGAAAGAATTTTCTGTAGTATCTGGCTGATGAATCTTGCCCATATGCTCAGGGTTTAGCTGATCGCCATATTTGGGGTCGGGAAGGAATTTTCCTCCAGGGCAGATTGGAAGGCCCTGGAGGTTTTTCGCCTTCCTCTGTAGCATGGGGCACGGATCACTTGCTGGAGGATTCTCTGCTCCTTGAGGTCTTTAAACTACAATTTGAGGACTTCAATAGCACAGATATAGGTGTGAGGTTTTTTTGTGGGAGTGGTGGGTGAAATTCTGTGGCCTGCTTTGTGCAGGAGGTCAGACTAGATGATCATAATGGTCCCTTCTGACCTAAATATCTATGAATCTATGAATCTATGAATCTATGTCACTGCCACACCCACCCCTCCCTTGCAGTGCTGATGTCCTGCCCCTGTCCAGTCACATTGGATGTTTG